>NC_059215.1:29977242-30590992 GCF_020615455.1 Coregonus clupeaformis | reverse complement strand
GTCACACAACAGTTCAGAGGTTATCAACCACTGTCTCTAGGGGGTGATTTAAGAGGTTTTACTGGAGTAAAGAAAATACGTTTTCCCAGGAGAGGACTGCTGCTGCAACTCCACAGTATCAGCAAATCTCACGGGATTTAAACCTGTAACCTTATGGCATAGGGTCAATGCCTATATCCTCCACACACATGCTGAACTGCATTCATGTTAGGCTAATGCAGATTGGGTTGAGAGATGGATGGTGAATGGATGGGGAGAACCACAGAGTGTCAGTTAGGGTACAAGTACAGATGTTCTCCGTGCCTGCCAACACCCCCACCCTAACAATCACACTCCCAGCAGTACAAAGTCAACTCCCCCTCTCCCCTCCACCTCTAACCCATCACTGTCTGGCTCTATGGCCTCAGGATATAAAATCCCAATCCCATTTACATACAATCCCATCGGACCGTCTACTCTACTGCCTCCCCTCACACAGACAGACGTCGCACGCAAACATGCACACACACAAAATACATCCTTCACACTTTTACACATAAATACACAGACACACTGACCTATCTCTCGCTAAACTGAGCACAGTGTGCTGTGTATAACTGTGTGTGTGTGTGTGTGGCCCAGGCTAAATGAGGTGGTAATGAAATGACAGCAGGGAGTACAGCTCTCCCTGGGGGAGCTAAACTCTGTAGCGCAAACATACGGACACTGACATCTGTAATTTGTCCACATTAGCCCACTAGGAAAAAAGAGAAAGTGATTAAATTACAATTCTGAAACAAAACCAAAAGAATGTAGGTCTAACAGGAAAACACTCAACATCAATCATGTTGACACAGGATTAGACAGTGTTCCATAAAGCCCTAAATTACCCTAACAAATCAAAGTGCTCCAACTCAATCTCAATTGCCTTATGACCCTGCATCCCTCCTCAACATCACTAATCTTAATGTTAGGTAACACAGTATAGACAAGACAATTATACAGCCCTTTACTGTGGTAGCTCAGCCTAAGGGGAGAGAGAAAGGGAGCACACACAAAAAATCCCCCCTCAGCAATGAATGCATTCCAAAATGCAGGCGCGGGTGCAATCACATAGACCTGTCCCTAGCCAGCCAGCCAGCCAGCCAGCCAGCCAGCCAGCCAGCCAGCCAGACAGCCAGACAGTAATCACAGAGACGTGATGCTGGGGAAGAGAGTGGCCAGGCTGAGTAGTCGGCAGTGCCTCAGTGTTGGCTTTGCCAGAGAACCCCACTTTCCCACAGATACTCATTGGATACACACAAAACACACACGATTCGCAGTCATCATCCAATGATTAACCCCTGGAATCCCGGGTTGTTTTGCCATATGCAGGCAGAAAGCCCAGAGTGCCCCTGAGAGAGTAGGGATTTTCTGTTTGTTTTAGCTGAAGGCCTGAGAAGATATGGCCTCAATATACTAGCCTATACACACAGGCTGACAGCAGAGACAAAACATTCACCAGCCAACGTGTCAATCTGACTTAAAGCTACATTATCCCAACTCTGCATTGCAACTGCCCTACATCATTATGCTCATTCTCAAATGCATTGTTGGTAAGAATGTGTTTACTCTTAAATTCTTCCACTTTCACTGCCATACATACTTTCACCCAATAGGGCAAGAGATGATTGTCTTGAAGCAGAGCTGCCAATTGTTATAATCAAGGCCAGTATTTTTAGGTTAGGAAAATTACAGCAACCATGAGACGACAGGAGCCAGAGAAGACTAATGGCTGCTGTGTCTTGATGGATAGAAGTCTCCATAAGCTTTGTTTTCTTTACTACATATATACTGCAAACATACAATGACATGCATCTAGTTACAAATGGAATGTGCTTCGGGTTAATATGAATGTAATTTACATTCTGGAGAACAAAAGTTAAACTAACAGAACACGTAAGCCTCCTCGGGTAAAAGCAAATGAACACAAACCACTTCTAAACACTCCGGCTGTTTGGTCAGCTCGTCCAGATAGTCCTAGTGTACTTACTTGTGTGTGTTCACTAGTGGAATCCTCAGCTGAGTCTCAAAGATCTGGACGAGAACACTGTCTGGAACACTGGAGAATCTAGCCCTCTAGAGTGAAAGCTAACTATGAGAATGTAGAGCATGCATCTGAGTCCTGAGAGTGAGTGTGTGTGTGTGCGGAGTTCTGACTGAACACAAACCTGTAGAGGCTGGTTCACTTCCTCACTGAAATACTCCTCCTCCTGCTCTCACTCCACCCTTTGCCTTGAATCAGGAAGAGCCACTCTGGAGGCAGGAAGCAGCCAAGCAGGGCCTCTTCCTCAGTCACATGAGATCCCTTACACTTTCCTCCCCTTTAAGGGTTAGCCTAGACACATTTCCTTTACCTGTGACAGATGAGCAAGGGAATGGTGCCAGTGAAGGATTCCTGTAAACTGTCAGTCAACTGTCAAACAAAAAGTTAAAGCATCAGTTTTAACCACCATAAAATAATTTGTCCCTAACAAACCCCATGAACAAATAATAATCTCTTACCTATTCTATGGACTTTCACTTTCCCCAGAGGTTATTCCAGCTGAAACACACCTCTGGTCTGTTAGACACAAAGTTATATAACTAATCAAAGAGAAGGCTGGGTGAAAGACAAAAAAATCATGTGCTGGTGTGGATGAGGATATATCCCATCGCTAAGCCAGGTAGGCCTGTGTTACAGCAGCAGTCCTACTGGGAATACATACAGGACTAGGCTATGTAACACAGCCCTGTGTGAGTCTATATCCAAGTCCATTCATAGCAGCAGCTTTATGGCTTTCTGTAAGCAAGGCCCAGAGCTTTACAGTACTTCTCTTCTACAGTCCAAAACATGCACGTCTTGCTTATTTACGGCCGACCGACGTGTAGGGTGGGGTGCTATGGACAGGGCTCTGTGGGAAGAATGTAATGAAACTATTCTCTCATTTTCCTGACACAGCACAGTGAGAATCGCACTGGCCTTCCACTCAAAATCACACTTGCTAGCTGTGTGCATGGTAAAAAACACCAACACAAAAATAATGTAATATACAGTTGAAGTCTGAAGTTTACATACACCTTAACAAAATCTATTTAAACTCAGTTTCACAATTCCTGACATTTAATCCTAGTAAAAATTCCCTGTCTTGGGTCAGTGTCACGATCATTGAGAGACGGGTCAGACCAAGGTGCAGCGTGGTATGCGTACATATTTATTAATGAAGATAAACACTTGACAAAACAACAAAAGCAACGTAACGTGAAGCTCAAACACTGGCTACACACTAACAAGCCAAACACGAGTCAAGATCCCACAACTAAGATAGGCAACCAGGCTACCGAAGTATGATCCCCAATCAGAGACAACGAGCGACAGCTGCCACTGATTGGGAATCACACCCGGCCAAACATAGAAATACACACACTAGATCCTAAACATAGAATCTAATAACATAGATCTCAAACTGAACTCACACCCTGACCCAACCAACAAGAGTTCTCTAGGTCAGGGCTTGACAGTCAGTTAGGATCACCACTTTATTTTAAGAATATGAAATGTCCGAATAATAGTAGAGAGTGATTTATTTCAGGTTTTATTTCTTTCATCACATTCCCAGTGGGTCTGAAGTTTACATACACTCAATTAGAATTTGGTAGCATTGCCTTTGAATTGTTTAACTTGGGTCAAACGATTCGGGTAGCCTTCCACAAGCTTCCCACAATAAGTTAGGTGAATTTTGGCCCATTCCTCCTGACAGAGCTGGTGTAACTGAGTCAGGTTTGTAGGCCTCCTTGCTCGCACACGCTTTTTCAGTTCTTCCCAGAAATGTTCTAGAGGATTGAGGTCAGGGCTTTGGGATGGCCACTCCAATACCTTGACTTTGTTGTCCTTAAGCCATTTTGCCACAACTTTGGAAGTATGCTTGGGGTCATTGTCCATTTGGAAGAACCATTTGCAACCAAGCTTTAACTTCCTGACTGATGTCTTGAGATGTTGCTTCAATATATCCACATAATTATCCTTCCTCATGATGCCATCTATTTTGTGAAGTGCACCAGTCCCTGCTGCAGCAAAGCACCCCCACAGCATGATGCTGCGACCCCCGTGCTTCACGTTGGGATGGTGTTCTTCGGCTTGCAAGACCCCCTTTTTCCTCCAAACATAACAATGGTCATTATGGCCAAACAGTTCTATTTTTGTTTCATCAGACCAGAGGACATTTCTCCAAAAAGTACGATCGTTGTCCCCATGTGCAGTTGCAAACCGTAGTCTGGCTTTTTTATGGTGGTTTTGGAGCAGTGGCTTCTTCCTTGCTGAGCGGCCTTTAAGGTTATGTCGATATAGGACTAGTTTTACTGTGGATATAGATAATTTTGTACCTGTTTCCTCCAGCATCTTCACAAGTTCCTTTGCTGTTGTTCTGGGATTGATTTGCACTTTTAGCACCAAAGTACGTTCATCTCTAGGAGACAGAACGCGTCTCCTTCCTGAGCAGTATGATGGCTGCGTGGTCCCATGGTGTTTATACTTGCGTACTAGGATGAACCAGACTTGTGGAGGTCTACAATGTCTTTTCTGAGGTCTTGGCTGATTTCTTTTGATTTTCCCATGATGTCAAGCAAAGAGGCACTGAGTTTGAAGGTAGGCCTTGAAATACATCCACAGGTACACGTCCAATTGACTCAAATTATGTAAATTAGCCTATCAGAAGCTTCTAAAGCCATGACATAATTTCTGGAATTTTCCAAGCTGTTTAAAGACACAGTCAACTTAGTGTATGTAAACTTCTGACCCACTTGAATTGTGATAAAGTGAATTATAAGTGAAATAATCTGTCTGTAAACAATTGTTGGAAAAATTACTTGTGTCATGCACAAAGTAGATGTCCTAACCGACTTGCCAAAACTATAGTTTGTTAACAAGAAATTAGTGGAGTGAAAAACGGGTTTTAATGAGTCCAACCTAAGTGTATGTAAACTTCCGACTTCAACTGTATATGTCATGATTTAAAAACATCAAGTTAATATCAAATTGTTATTCTAGTTAGGACAGTATCCCACCAAATAATGTCTTACTCTATCTCAGTGTCCCATTAAACACAGAGCACAGCGGGACCAGACCGATCAGAGAAAGCTCTCTTGCCTCTCCCCGAGTATGTCATCTGCCACACAGATGCAGAACAACAGCGACGAACATCCCTATGATCCTTCACCCCCTCCTCCTAAAGCTGAACCCCCTACAGACAGACCGACCGTCAAGTTACCCAGTCTCTCCTCCATCTTCTGCTGCTTTGAAACCCACACCACTCTGCCAGGGGGGCATACCTCAACTCAGCTCAGCAGAACAACTACAGAACATCAATAACAGCTTCCAAAGTGTACCCAGTGGCTATGGTAATGTATCGCCATGGGAACCCACGTTTAGCTGAGCGTACCCAACAACTGCTCCTGTTCAACCTGCGATAGCCGCTAGGTAGGTGTCGGAGACGATTAAACAGAGTGAGTCTATGATTGGTATTCTCCCGCAGGGTCTAAATATAATGACCTATGACATGGCCCATACATCTACAGTGCCAGCCCTCTTTGAGAAATCTGCTATAACAGCTTATAAACAGATACTGTATGGCTGACTGCTACTGCTCTATCAGATTCTCCATATTGATCCATGTTCTGCATTCTTGTTTTAGTTGAGAGTGAAAAGGAATATGGGGTGCAGGATTACTATTACAGCAGCAGCAGCCCAGCTCCCACACCAGATGATAAGCCTGGCCTCTGGGCTCAGACACACACACATTCCACAGATCAGACTGTAAACCAGTCTGACTCACAATCTGACACACTCACATTACTGTTCCATATTATACATCAGCATGCCCAAGCAGGCCCTAGCTCTCTCACCATTTCTAACTGCTGTCGAACACACACACGACACAGACTAGGGCTGTGACAGTCATTGAAATTTGTATGACAGTAGTTGACCAGCCTAATGGCTGTGGTCAACGTAATAACCATCCGAACAGCAAATAAATATATACAGTACATACAGTTGAAGTCGGAAGTTTACATACACCTTAGCCAAATACATTTAAACTCAGTTTTTCACAATTCCTGACATTTAATCCTAGTAAAAATTCCCTGTCTTAGGTCAGTTAGCATCACCACTTTATTTTAAGAATGTGAAATGTCAGAATAATGGTAGAGAGAATGATTTATTTCAGCTTTTATTTCTTTCATCACATTCCCAGTGGGTCTGTCATGTGTCAAATGTGCAGCGGTAGGACGGAGTCAGGCGCAGGACACAGAACTGAGTAAATGACGTACTTTACTCGAGAAGAAACAATACTATTCTCCACGCAGGGAAAACACACCAGCTCACATAAGTGTATGACACAAAACAAAGAACAAACACGCACAAAACCATGTGGGAACCAGAGGGTTAAATAGGGAAATAATAATAATGCAATGGGAACCAGGTGTGTACAATCAATACAAAACAAATGGAAAAAGAAACGTAGATCGGTGGCAGCTAGAAAGCCGGTGACGATGACCGCCGATAGCCGCCCGCACAAGGAGAGGCACCAACTTCGGCGGAAGTCGTGACAGTACCCCCCCCCCCCCTTGACGCACGGCTCCAGCAGCGCGCCAACACCGGCCTCGGGGACGACCCGGAGGACGAGGCGCAGGACGATCCGGGTGGAGACGGTGAAATTCCTGCAGTAAGGAAGGGTCCAGGATGTCCTCCACCGGCACCCAGCATCTCTCCTCTGGACCGTACCCCTCCCACTCCACGAGGTACTGAAGGCCCCTAGCCCGATGCCTTGAGTCAATGATGGCTCGTACAGTATACGCCGGGGCCACCTCGATGTCCAGAGGGGGCGGAGGAACCTCCCGCACCTAAGACTGCTGGATCGGACCTGCTACCACCGGCCTGAGGAGAGACACATGGAACGAGGGGTTAATACGGTAATCAGGGGGGAGCTGTAACCTATAACATACCTCGTTCAGTCTCCTCAGGACTTTAAATGGCCCCACAAACCGCGGACCCAGCTTCCGGCAGGGCAGGCAAAGGGGCAGGTTTTGGGTCGAGAGCCAGACCCGGCCACTGCGGTGGTGGTCGGCGCTCGCCTTCTGTCGCCTGATGGCCCGTTGCAGGCGCACATGGGCAGCGTCCCATGTCTCCTCCGAGCACCGAAACCATTCATCCACCGCAGGTGCCTCGATCTGGCTCCAATGCCACGGTGCCAGGACCGGCTGTTAACCTAGTACACACTGAAATGGAGACATGTTAGTGGAGGAGTAGCGGAGGGAGTTTTGGGCCATCACTGCCCAGGGGATGAAAGCCGCCCACTCCCCCGGCCGGTCCTGGCAATAGGACTGCAGAAACCTACCCACATCCTGGTTAACTCTCTCCACCTGCCCATTACTCTCGGGGTGAAAACCTGAGGTCAGGCTGACCGAGACCCCGAGACGTTCCATGAACGCCCTTCAGACCCTCGATGTGAACTGGGGACCCCGATCAGACACTATATCCTCAGGCACCCCGTAGTGCCGGAAGACGTGGGTTAACAGAGCCTCCGCAGTCTGTAGGGCCGTAGGGAGACCGGGCAAAGGAAGGAGATGGCAGGACTTAGAAAACCGATCCACAACGACCAGGATCGTGGTGTTACCTTGTGACGGAGGAAGATCCGTCACGAAGTCCACCGATAGGTGTGACCACGGCCGTTGTGGAATTGGTAGGGGTTTTAATTTCCCTCTGGGCAGGTGTCTAGGTGCCTTGCACTGGGCGCACACCGAGCAGGAGGAAACATAAACCCCACGTCCTTAGCTAAAGTGGGCCACCAGTACGGGTGAAATCCTCATAGCGAACCAACGCTGCGTCGATTCCTCCCCATTCGGCGTTGGCCCACTCAAGCGCTCTCCCCGACAGACAGAAGATGAGGGCGGACACGCTCTCGTATCCCGAGGGAGCCGGGTGGATGGTCGCCAGGTAGAGCTCCACCTGGAGCAGGAACCCCTGGCACCCGGCAGCCGTCCCATCATATGCCCTCGGGAGCGAGAGCCGAATCCCACTGGGTCCAGGTGACGGCGGGGCGGACATCGGTGTGGGTTGACATGAAGTTGATGGGGTTGTGGGAAAACACCCTCTCTCCCATCGCTCCATGGCCTGCAACACGCGATCCATGGCTGTGCCAAGATTCTGGAGCATTGTCGCGTGTGGCTGAACGCGCTCCTCCACTGGTACCGGAAGACTGGCTGCATGTGCTGACTCCATATTAGGTGCGTGTTTCTGTCATGTGTCAAATGTGCAGCGGTAGGACAGAGTCAGGCGCAGGACACAGAACTGAGTAAATGACGTACTTTACTCGAAAAGAAACAATACTAATCTCCACGCAGGGAAAACACACCAGCTCACATAAGTGTATGACACAAAACAAAGAACAAACACGCACAAAACCATGTGGGAACCAGGGGGTTAAAAAGGGAAATAATAATATTGCGTAGATCGGTGGCAGCTAGAAAGCCGGTGACGACGACCGCCGACCGCCGATAGCCGCCCGCACAAGGAGAGGCACCAACTTCGGCGGAAGTCGTGACAGGGTCAGAAGTTTATATACGCTCAATTAGTATTTGGTAGCATTGCCTTTAAATTGTTTAACTTGGGTCAAACGTTTCAGGTAGCCTTCCACAAGCTTCCCACAATAAGTTGGGTGAAATTTGGCCCATTCCTCCTGACAGAGCTGATATAACTGAGTCAGGTTTGTAGGCCTCCTTGCTCGCACACGCTTTTTCAGTTCTGCCCACACATTTTCTAGAGGATTGAGGTCAGGGCTTTGTGATGGCCACTCCAATACCTTGACTTTGTTGTCCTTAAGCCATTTTGCCACAACTTTGGAAGTATGCTTGGGGTCATTGTCCATTTGGAAGACCCATTTGCGACCAAGCTTTAACTTCCTGACTGATGTCTTGAGATGTTGCTTCAATATATCCACATAATTTTCCTTCCTCATGATGCCATCTATTTTGTGAAGTGCACCAGTCCCTCCTGCAGCAAAGCACCCCCACAGCATGATGCTGCCACCCCGTGCTTCACAGTTGGGATGGTGTTCTTCGGCTTGCAAGCAACCCCCTTTTTTCCTCCAAACATAACAATGGTCATTATGGCCAAACAGTTATATTTTTGTTTCATCAGACCAGAGGACATTTCTCCAAAAAGTACGATCGTTGTCCCCATGTGCAGTTGCAAACCGTAGTCTGGCTTTTTTATTGCGTTTTGGAGCAGTGGCTTCTTCCTTAATGAGCGGCCTTTCAGTTTATGTCGATATAGGACTCGTTTTACTGTGGATATAGATACTTTTGTACCTGTTTCCTCCAGCATCTTCACAAGGTCCTTTGCTGTTGTTCTGGGATTGATTTGCACTTTTCGCACAAAAGTATGTTCATCTCTAGGAGACAGAACACGTCTCCTTCCTGAGCGGTGTGAAGTCTGCATGGTCCCATGGTGTTTATACTTGTGTACTATTGTTTGTACAGATGAACATGGTACCTTCAGGCGTTTAGAAATTGCTCCCAAGGATGAACCAGACTTGTGGAGGTCTACAATTTTTTTTCTAAGGTCTTGGCTGATTTCTTTTGATTTTCCCATGATGTCAAGCAAAGAAGCACTGAGGTTCAAGGTAGGCCTTGAAATACATCCACAGGTACACCTCCAATTGACTCAAATGATGTAAATTAGCCTATCAGAAGCTTCTAAAGCCATGACATCATTTTCTGGAATTTACCAAGCTGTTTAAAGACACAGTCAACTTAGTGTATGTAAACGTCTGACCCACTGGAATTGTGATACAGTGAATTATAAGTGAAATAATCTGTCTGTAAACAATTGTTGGAAAAATTACTTGTGTCATGCACAAAGTAAATGTCCTAACCGACTTGCCAAAACTATAGTTTGTCAACAAGAAATTTGTGGAGTGGTTGAAAAACGAGTTTTAATGACCCCAACCTAAGTGTATGTAAACTTCCGACATCAACTGTATATACAGTACATATGTATACATTTTCAGACTCCTTGACGTTTTCCACATTTTGTTACATTACAGCCTTATTCTAATGGATAAAAAAAAAATGTCCTCATCAATCTACACACAATAACCCATAATGACAAAGCAAAAATATTGTTTTAATTTTTAGCCAATTTTTACAACTAAAAAACAGAAATAACTTATTTACGTAAGTATTCAGACCCTTTGCTATGAGATTCCAAATTGAGCTCAGGTGCATCCTGTTTCCGTTGATCATCCTTAATATGTTTCTTGTGGTAAATTCAATTGATTGGACATGATTTGGAAAGGCACACACCTGTCTATATAAGGTCCCACAGTTGACTGTGCTTATCAGAGCAAAAACCAAGCCATGAGGTCGAAGGAATTGTCCGTAGAGCTCCGAGACAGGATTGTGTCGAGGCACAGATCTGGGGAAGGGTACCAAAACAGTTCTACAGCATTGAAGGTCCCCAAGAACACAATGGCCTCCACTCCATCATTCTTAAAAATGGATGAAGTTTGGAACCACCAAGACCCTTCCTAGAGCTGGCTGCCCAGCCAAACTGAGCAATTGGGCGAGAAGGGAGGTGACCAAGAACCCAATGGTCACTCTGACAGAGCTCCAGAGTTCCTCTGTGGAGATGGGAGAACCTTCCAGAAGGACAACCATCTCTGCAGCCCTCCACCAATCAGGCCTTTATGGTAGAGTGGCCAGATGGAAGCCACTCCTCAGTAAAAGGCACATGACAGCTCGCTTGGAGTTTTCCAAAAGGCATCTAAAGGACTCTCAGACCCTGAGCAACAAGATGCTCTGGTCTGATGAAACCAAGATTGAACTCTTTGGCCTGAATGCCAAGCGTCACATCTGGAGGATACCTGGCACCATCCCTACGGTGAAGCATGGTGGTGACAGCATCATGCTGTGGGGGTGTTGTTCAGTGGCAGGGACTGGGAGACTAGTGAACTAGAGTGACTAGAGAAATCCTTGATGAAAACCTGCTCCAGAGCGCTCAGGACCTCAAGACTGGGGCAAAGGTTCCCCTTCCAACAGTACAACGACACGAAGCGCACAGTCAAGACAACGCAGGAGTGGCTTCAGGAAAAGTCTCTGAATCTGGTAGTCCTCCATCCACACCTTGATTGACCTGGCTGTGTGGCATGGCACATTGTCCTGCTGGAAAAACCAATCCTCAGAGTTGAGGAACAATGTCAGAGCAAAAGGAAGCAAGTTTTCTTCCAGGACAACCTTGTACTGCCCAATTCCAGCCTTGCTGAAGCACCCCCAGATCATCACCGATCCTCCACCAGATTTCACAGTGGGTGCAAGACACTGTGGCTTGTAGGTCTCTCCAGGTCTCCATCTAATCATTAGATGACCAGATGTTGGGCAAAGCTTAAAATTGGACTCATCAGAGAAGATGACCTTACTCCAGTCATTTTCTAGCTTTGCACGACTTCAGCCCTGCCCCTAGGAGCCTGTTTTGAACCATCCTCGCCATGCACTTCACCCCAGCTGCCGTTTGCCATTCTTTTTGTAGGTCACTTGATGTCATCCTACGGTTGTTGAGTGACATTCGAATGAGTTGGCGGTCATCCCGGTCAGTAGAGAGTTGTTTTCGCCCTCTGCAGATCTGTAGCTTTGTTGTCCCCAATGTCTGCTGCTTGACCTTGTTCTTATGAACCGCCGTCTTTGACATTTTAAGGATGGAAGCAACCTGACGCTCACTGTATCCCTCTGCCAGTAAAGCCAGAATTGAACCCTTCTTTTCCGCACTCAAAACTTTCCTTTTCAACTCTTTTGGCATGGTCAATAGTTATTTTTTGATTAATATTACTTTTGAGATACTATTAGCACTGTTTTTGCCACTGTTTTTGCCATCCAGCTGGTCCTATTGCAAGAGGATAGTGATGACCACAGCAGTGGTTTTTATACTTTTCCTCGTTAAATAAGATTTGGTTCATGTGATCACCTAATCAGTACCTAATTCAGTAGAATGAGGTGTGCCTGTGTTGGAATTCAACAGAAACGGGAATGGAATGGCTGTCATACATGTAGAGATGCTGATTTAAGAAAAAGTTGCAGTGGTCTCTTAATTTTATCCAGAGCTGTATATATGTGGGGCATACAACAATCTCAGCTCTGTAGATTTTGCTGTGAAGAGACAGAATCACTAGATCATTTATTCTGGTATTGCCCCATGACCAGTTTGTTTCTGGTCACAGATCCAGGAATGGTTAAAAAAATCACAACATTCACTTAAAATTAACCTTACAAATAGCAGTGTTGGGCGATTTGGAAAGCCATATTCAGTTAATAAATTATAAACTCAGCAAAAAAAGAAACATCCCTTTTTCAGGACCCTATCTTTCAAAGATAATTCGTAGAAATCCAAGTAACGTCACAGATCTTCATTGTAAAGGGTTTAAACACTGTTTCCCATGCTTGTTCAATGAACCATAAACAATTAATGAACACTAACAGCTTACAGACGGTAGGCAATTAAGGTCACAGTTATGAAATTTAGGACACTAAAGAGGTCTTCCTACTGACTCTGAAAAACACCAAAAGAAAGATGCCCAGGGTCCCTGCTCATCTGTGTGAACGTGCCTTAGGCATGCTGCAAGGAGGCATGAGGACTGCAGATGTGGCCAGGGCAGTAAATTGCAATGTCCGTACTGTGAGACGCCTAAGACAGCGCTACAGGGAGACAGGACGGACAGCTGTTCGTCCTCACAGACAGGACTGGCAAAAAGTGCTCTTCACTGACGAGTCGCGGTTTTGTCTCACCAGGGGTGATGGTCGGATTCGCTTTTGTCATTGAAGGAATGAGCGTTACACCGAGGCCTGTACTCTGGAGCGGGATTGATTTGGAGGTGGAGGGTCCGTCATGGTCTGGGGTGGTGTGTCACAGCATCATCGGACGAGCTTGTTGTCATTGCAGGCAATCTCAACACTGTGCGTTACAGGGAAGACATCCTCCTCCCTTATGTGGTACCCTTCCTGCAGGCTCATCCTGACATGACCCTCCAGCATGACAATGCCACCAGCCATACTGCTCATTCTGTGCGTTATTTCCTGCAAGACAGGAATGTCAGTGTTCTGCCATGGCCAGCGAAGAGGATCTCAATCCCATTGAGCACGTCTGGGACCTGTTGGATCGGAGGGTGAAGGCTAGGGCCATTCCCCCCAGAAATGTCTGGGAACTTGCAGGTGCCTTGGTGGAAGAGTGGGGTAACATCTCACAGCAAGAACTGGCAAATCTGGTGCAGTCCATGAGGAGGAGATGCACTGCAGTACTTAATGCAGCTGGTGGCCACACCAGATACTGACTGTTACTTTTGATTTTGACCCCCCCTTTGTTCAGGGACACATTATTCAATTTATTTACATTTACATTTACGTCATTTAGCAGACGCTCTAATCCAGAGCGACTTACAAATTGGTGCATTCACCTTATAGCCAGTGGGATAACCACTTTACAATGTTTTTTTTTTCTTTTTTTTTGGGGGGTAGAAGGATTACTTTATCCTATCCCAGGTATTCCTTAAAGAGGTGGGGTTTCAAATGTCTCCGGAAGGTGGTGAGTGACTCCGCTGTCCTGGCGTCGTGAGGGAGCTTGATCCACCATTGGGGTGCCAGAGCAGCGAATAGCTTTGACTGGGCTGAGCGGGAACTGTGCTTCCGTAGAGGTAGGGGAGCTAGCAGGCCAGAGGTGGATGAACGTAGTGCCCTCGTTTGGGTGTAGGATCAGAGCCTGAAGATAAGGAGGTGCCATTCCCCTCACAGCTCCGTAGGCAAGCACCATGGTCTTGTAGCAGATGCGAGCTTCAACTGGAAGCCAGTGGAGTGTGCGGAGGAGCGGGGTGACGTGAGAGAACTTGGGAAGGTTGAACACCAGACGGGCTGCGGCATTCTGGATGAGTTGTAGGGGTTTAATGGCACAGGCAGGGAGCCCAGCCAACAGCGAGTTGCAGTAATCCAGACGGGAGATGACAAGTGCCTGGATTAGGACCTGTGCCGCTTCCTGTGTAAGGCAGGGTAGTACTCTCCGAATGTTGTAGAGCATGAACCTACAGGATCGGGTCACCGCCTTGATGTTAGCGGAGAATGACAGGGTGTTGTCCAGGGTCACGCCAAGGCTCTTCGCACTCTGGGAGGAGGACACAACGGAGTTGTCAACCGTGATGGCGAGATCATGGAACAGGCAGTCCTTCCCCGGGAGGAAGAGCAGCTCCGTCTTGCCAAGGTTCAGCTTGAGGTGGTGATCCGTCATCCATACTGATATGTCTGCCAGACATGCAGAGATGCAATTCGCCACCTGGTTATCAGAAGGGGGAAAGGAGAAGATTAGTTGTGTGTCGTCTGCATAGCAATGATAGGAGAGGCCATGTTTATGTTAGTCACATGTCTGTGGAACTTGTTCAGTTTATGTCTCAGTTGTTGAATCTTGTTATGTTCATACAAATATTTACACATGTTAAGTTTGCTGAAAATAAATGCAGTTGACAGTGAGAGGACGTTTCTTTTTTTGCTGAGTTTATAATAATACTTGTAGGAAAGGTTTTCATCTTTAGCTCACAATCTGTGGATACTATACGATTGGAAAGGTTCAAAATGTTTGTAAAACATCACA
The DNA here is from genome assembly GCF_020615455.1 of Coregonus clupeaformis. Classification (NCBI taxonomy): domain Eukaryota; kingdom Metazoa; phylum Chordata; class Actinopteri; order Salmoniformes; family Salmonidae; genus Coregonus; species Coregonus clupeaformis. Next base: position 30,576,318 of record NC_059215.1, on the reverse strand, counting down.
GCACAATTGAAAAATGTATGGCACATGGAAACCAAACGAGGGTGGTCTATGGTGATAGGTGGGATGGACTGTGAATGGCGGAGGGGTAGGATTAAAGAGCTTGTGTATGTAAAAATGTGTACGCAAAATGTGTATGTAAAATGTATGTTTATATGTAGCAGAAAAGCTGTAAATAAACAACAATAAATATATTTGTCCTCCAAAGAGTGGGGTATGGTGGATGGGTAAAAAAAACGTCAACGCAACATGTAAAGTGTTGGTCCCATGTTTCATGAGCTGAAATAAAAGATCCCAGAAATGTTCCATACGCAGAAAAAGCTTATTTCTCTCAAATGTTGTGCACAAATTTGTTTACATTCCTGTTAGAGAGCATTTCTCCTTTGCCAAGATAATCCATCCATCTGACAGGTGTGGCATATCAAAAAGTTGATTAAACAGCATGATCATTACAGAGGTGCGCCTTGTGCTGGGGACAATAAAAGGCCACTCTAAAATGTGCAGCTTTTTCACACAACAATTCCACAGATGTCTCAAGTTGAGGGAGCATGCAATTGGCATGCTGACTGCAGGAATGTCCACCAGAGCTGTTGCCAGATAATTTAATGTTCATTTCTCTACCATAAGCCACCTCCAATGTCATTTTAGAGAATTTGGCAGTACGTCCAACCGACTTCACAACTGCAGACCACGTGTATGGGGTTGTGTGGGAGAGCTGTTTGCTGATGTCAACGTTGTGAACAGAGTGCCCCATAGTGGCGGTGGGGTTATGTTATGGGCAGGCATAAGCTAAGGACAATGAACAAAATTGCATTTTAATCAATTGCCGTGACAAGATCCTGAGGCCCATTGTCGTTCCAGTCATCTGCTGCCATCACCTCATGTTTTAGCATGATAATGCACGGCCCCCTGTCACAAGGATCTGTACACAATTCCTGGAATCTGAAAATGTCCCAGTTCTTCCATGGCCTGCATACTCACCAGACATGTCACCCATTGAGCATGTTTGGGATGCTCTGGAGCGACATGTACGACAGCGTGTTCCAGTTTCCGCCAATGTCCAGCAACTTCGCACAGTTCCACATGGCCACAATCAACAGCCTGATCAACTCTATGCGAAGGAGATGTGTCGCGCTGCATGAGGCAAATGATGGTCACACCAGATACCAACTGGTTTTCTGATCCACGCCCCTACATTTTTTAAAGGTATCTGTGACCAATAGATGCATATCTGTATTCCCATTCATGTGAAATCCATAGATTAGGGCCGAATGAATTTATTTATTTACCGATTTCCTTATATGAACTGTAACTCAGTAAAATCTTTGAAATTGTTGCATGTTGCGTTTATATTCTTGTTCAGTATACCCGTGACTTGGCAGAAAAAGCTGCATTCTTGCATTCCCCACAAAATAGTCTTCAATGCATAACAGATTTTTATGACTAGACTAATTGTTCAGTAGATAGCAGCAGCGATAACAAAACACACTCAGCTATCTTATGCGCCCTTCAAAGTCTATTAAACCTTCTGTTTGGCTTACCCCTGACGCAAGAAAAGAGAGATGCAAAAATAATCTCAAACTCCAAACTGAGTGGGGTGGTAGACAGACAATCTCTTCGGTCCCCAGCTCAGTGTCAAGGGCCCTCACATGCAGAGTCACTCTGACCCCATTCCAAAGTGTTCATCATTTAGGAGGGTGAGGGGCTATGAGACCACTCCTCTCTCCATGCTGTAGCTAGGAAATCTATTCTATACCCTAAAATATCTCAGCCTGCCTGAGAATGTTGTATAGGAATCACAACAAATCAATTGAAAAGAGCAGCGTTGGAGTTTGTTGGGATGTTTTACGGGTGGCTTTTCAAACATGGTGTGTTTTAATCTGACAGTTTAGTAGTTAAAATGAAGTTGCATAATGCAGCGGTGAGTGGACTGGTGGATTACTTGGATGGCAGCGTAATCTCATCACATGGTAGATAATGCAGACAGAGTCAGCAGCACTGACAACAACCAGACTCAGTCAGAGAGAAGGCCCGCCTAACACTGAGTCAGCCACTGAGTGATATGACTAACATCTTCACATAACTATTACCCCACCAGCAATGTGGGTTTTTTCCTATTCAATCCCACAAAATGACAAATCACCCACACTTTTTCTAATAGCCTACTCTATCCCTTTCCTGCTATGTCAAGTGGAGCAGAGCACAGAGTTTGATGTCAGGTCTGTTTTAATCAAGTCTGAGCTCGTAGGCCAGAAGGTCAAAACGAGCAAGGTAATAACTGCACTAACCCAGATTATTAATTTCATTTTGATATTGTGCAATCTGGTTGGGTAGACGTTACCCCAAAGACAACATTTCACTCTGTGTGTGTAGTTATTCAAGGTCCTAACTGTGTGTGTGTGTGACAGTTATCGGAATAATACTGTCATCTGCTACAGGCTTTAATCTGACAGGATTTGGGACAGACAGGCCAGAAATATGTGTGAAAAGGATACTACTGCAGCTCATAAAATTCACTACTAAACAATAGGGCTGGGATAATACCAGTATGGCAATATTCTTTCCATAACAAAAATGAAAACACGAAGCAGACCAAACTCTTTGTTCCTTTAAAAAGCTGCTCTATGTAAAATACTTTGTGCTATAGCTTGGAAAATCAATAAATGTGACTGGATGACAACATAATGATTTATGTTTCTTTCCACCATTAGGGCTGTTTTCCTAAAGAAGTTAAATCTGCTTTGTGGTTTTTTTCCTTGCCACGATATTAACGAGTATCGTGATAATGGTATCGTCCCAGCCCCACTAAAGAAAGTACAAATATTTACTGCTCTTAAAACACAACTGAGTATGCAGATCCAACTTGGGAAAGATTCTATCTTAATTGAATTCTAAAGAACATCCATATAAATGCACTGTTGCAACTTGTCTGTGTGTAGGCTACATTATGGCGTAATAAAGCTTTGCTATTGTTCATTGTGTAAAGCTCGGAGTCTCTCTGGCACTTCCGAAGGGCAATAACATCCCAAATGTTCCTGAGAAAGTAAAAAAAAAAACACATGTTGGTATCCAGTCTCACCACTATTGAGGACGTAGCCAGCAGGCTTTACAAGTCTGTAAACAAAGGTGAGAATTCCTGGGAATGAATAGCAAATCAAATTACAAGGCAGAGGTGGCCTGTTTGTTGTTGTCAGCCAACTGTTGAAAGCCACTCCAGAAACAATGTGCTATGGTTACTTCAAAAGGATTTTAACATGTAGCCTGTTTTCTTGATATTTAATTTCTTCAACTGAGTTAGCAGCATCATTCATAAGCAGAGCTAAAAGTTAAAATGTCTAAATTATGTTGCACCACAGAAATCACTGTTCCTGATTTCTGGATCAGACAAAAACATTAAGGCTGATGACGACATGGAGTTTACTTTGACACTAGGACCTGATTTCATTTTAAAGGAAGCGCTGCAGCCAGCCAACAGGGCAATACAGGAATGGACCACAGCTTCCGTGGCTTCCTCCTCCTAGGTAGCGGAACTTAAGCCCTTACACAGAAACCAGCGTGCAAATATACCAACGGGGACCTTGAAAAGTAGGCCTAGCCTAGTCCCCTTCCTTCCCACAACTACCCCATTCATTAGACACCCACCTAATTTCCTCCGTGGAGGTAACACCCAACACACCTCTCTCCTGATTTCTGGGAATTATACAGAGGTCTTCAGACATATGCCAGATGAAAATCAACAGTTTGAGGGTATCAAGTCACATAGAACACGCATCATAAAGTAATGTTTTGAATTTACCTACGTTAACTAACGTTATATGGTCCACTACCAATGCCAGACACACAGGTCACCTTTCCAGTCCACACAAGTTAGTCAGATGGTTGACACAATTATTTTACACCTTTCTATTGAGTCCATTTGCTTGGAAAAAGGTGTGCAAATCACAAAAACATGAAAATGAAACAATGTAAATAATATGGTTCTAAAACCCAACTTACTAGATAGAGACCCTTGACAATGCCTACAGTTTGTCATTCATTCTGGTGGTAGAAAGCTGAATTGGAATGCAAGAAAAATACTGTGTAGATGATTTACTCACTGTGTGCTTCCGAGTGCGTTAAGGCTAATCTTTTTCGTTGCTTTATCTTGTTACAATAGATTTATGTAAAGGGATTTCCAGATGAGTATGATAACGGAATAGGCAAGTATCCATCGGCATGGTTGTAGATCACGTGGATTAGTACGGGAATTTAAAATTGGCGCGGAAGATACCAACTCAAGACCATTTACTGCCAATATAAAAAAGCACTGTGTAATTTGTCTTAAATAATACAAATCCTACAATTATCATACATATATATGCTTTTAAAAATAAATCCGATGGTATCGCTTTAGATTATGACTAAATGTTGTAAATATTGCATAGACTTTCAAGGCATGGGCTCTTGTTCACCCCTCATTATGTCCCAATTCGGTATGACCACAATCCGCCATTGGTCAGTTCCCAATTTGGAAGACGCATTGTCGGCTGCTAGGAGAACACTCTGCACAATAAAATGAAATCAAATGAAATCAAAGTTTATTGGTCGCATACATCGTGTTTCTACCTCCAACAGTGCAGTAATAACTATAGCAATAATAAAATGAAAATAAACAATACACAAAGTCCAGAAAAATTTTAATAAAGAATCTCACCTCATTGATGCCCCACGAGGTGAGATCTTGCATGGTCCCCAGACCGAGGTTGATTGACCGTCATCTTGAACTTCTTCCATTTTCTAATAATTGTGCCAACAGTTGTTGCCTTCTCACCAAGCTGCTTGCCTATTGTCCTGTAGCCCATCCCAGCCTTGTGCAGGTCTACAATTTTATCCCTGATGTCCTTACACAGCTCTCTGGTCTTGGCCATTGTGGAGAGGTTGGAGTCTGTTTGATTGAGTGTGTGGACAGGTGTCTTTTATACAGGTAACGAGTTCAAACAGGTGCAGTTAATACAGGTAATGAGTGGAGAACAGGAGGGCTTCTTAAAGAAAAACTAACAGGTTTGTGAGAGCCGGAATTCTTACTGGTTGGTAGGTGATCAAATACTTATGTCATGCAATAAAATGCAAATTAATTACTTAAAAATCATACAATGTGATTTTCTGGATTTTTGTTTTAGATTCCGTCTCTCACAGTTGAAGTGTACCTATGATAAAAATTACAGACCTCTAGATGCTTTGTAAGTAGGAAAACCTGCAAAATCGGCAGTGTATCAAATTCTTGTTCTCCCCACTGTATATATATATATATTTATATACAGTTAAAGTCGGAGGTTTACATACACTTAGGTTGGAGTCATTAAAACTCGTTTTCAACCACTCCACAAATTAGTTGTTAACAAACTATAGTTTTGGCAAGTCGGTTAGGACATCTACTTTGTGCATGACACAAGTAATTTTTCCAACAATTGTTTACAGACAGAGATTTTCACTTACAATTCACTGTACCACAATTCCAGTTGGTCAGAAGTTTACATACACTAAGTTGACTGTGCCTTTAAACAGCTTGGAAAATTCCAGAAAATAATGTCATGGCTTTAGAAGCTTCTGATAGGCTAATTTACATCATTTGAGTCAATCGGAGGTGTACCTGTGGATGTATTTCAAGGCCTACCTTCAAACTCAGTGCCTCTTTGCTTGACATCATGGGAAAATCAAAAGAAATCAGCCAAGACCTCAGAAAAGAAATTGTAGACCTCCACAAGTCTGGTTCATCCTTGGGAACAATTTCCAAATGCCTGAAGGTACCACTTTCATCTGTACAAACAATAGTACGCAAGTATAAACACCATGGGACCACACAGCCGTCATACCGCTCAGGAAGGAGACGCGTTCTGTCTCCTAGAGATGAATGTACTTTAGTGCGAAAAGTGCAAATCAATCCCAGAACACCAGCAAAGGACCTTGTGAAGATGCTGGTGGAAACAAGTACAAAAGTATCTATATCCACAGTAAAACGAGTCCTATATCGACATAACCTGAAAGGCCGCTTGGCAAGGAAGAAGCCACTGCTCCAAAACCACCATAAAAAAGCCAGACTACAGTTTGCAACTGCACATGGGGACAAAAATCGTACTTTTTGGAGAAATGTCCTCTGGTCTGATGAAACAAAAATAGAACTGTTTGGCCATAATGACCATCGTTATGTTTGGAGGAAAAACGGGGACGCTTGCAAGCCGAAGAACACCATCCCAACCGTGAAGCACGGGGATGGCAGCATCATGCTGTGGGGGTACTTTGCTGCAGGAGGGACTGGTGCACTTCACAAAATAGATGGCATCATGAGGAAGGAAAATGATGTGGATATATTGAAGCAACATCTCAAGACATCAGTCAGGAAGTTAAAGCTTGGTCGCAAATGGATCTTCCAAATGGAAAATGACCCCATGCATACTTCCAAAGTTGTGGCAAAATGGCTTAAGGACAACAAAGTCAAGGTATTGGAGTGGCCATCACAAAGCCCTGACCTCAATCCTCTAGAAAATGTGTGGGCAGAACTGAAAAAGCTTGTGCGAGCAAGGAGGCCTACAAACCTGACTCAGTTACACCAGCTCTGTCAGGAGGAATGGGCCAAAATTCACCCAACTTATTGTGGGAAGCTTGTGGAAGGCTACCCGAAACATTTGACCCAAGATAAACCATTTAAAGGCAATGCTACCAAATACTAATTGAGTGTATGTAAACTTCTGACCCACTGGGAATGTGATGAAAGAAATAAAAGCTGTTATAAATCATTCTCTCTACTACTATTCTGACATTTCACAATCTTAAAATAAAGTGGTGATCCTAACTGATGTAAAACAGGGAATTTCTACTAGGATTAAATGTCAGGGATTGTGAAAAACTGAGTTTAAAAGTATTTGGCTAAGGTGTATGTAAACTTCCGACTTCAACTGTATACAATAGTCAAAAGTTTGGACACACATACTCATTCCAGGGTTTTTCTTTATTTTTACTATTTTCTACATTGTAGAATAATAGTGAAAACATCAAAACTATGAAATAACACACATGGAATCATGTAGTATGTACAGTACATAGGGCCGCAGTCTCTAAGGTGCAGGGTAGAGTACTGGGTGGTAGCCAACTAGAACAGTGACTAAGGTTCAGGGCAGGGTACTGGGCGGAGGCCGTCTAGTGGTGACTGTTTAACAGTCTGATGGTCTGGAGATAGAAGCTCAATCTCTCAGTCCCAGTTTTGATGCACCTGTACTGTCTCCGTCTTCTAGATGGTAGCGGGGTGAACAAGCCGTGGCTTGGGTGAACAGGCCGTGGCTCCTTGATGATCTTCTTGGCCTTCCTGTGACACCGGGTGCTGAAAATGTCCTGGAGGGCATGCAGTGTGCCCCCGGTGATGAATTGGGCTGACCGCACCACCCTCTGGAGAGCCCTGTGGTTGCTCTCAATGGTGCATCTGTAGAAGTTTGTGAGGGTCTATGGGGCCAAGCCACATTTCTTCAGCCTCCTGAGGTTGAAGAGGCGCTGTTGCGCCTTCTTCACCAAACTGTGTAAAAGGGACCATTTCAGGTTGTCAGTGATGTGGACGCAGAGGAACTTGAAGCTTTTGACCCTCTCCACTGCAGCTCCGCCTGCCATATTCCCATTTGGTAAACCTATAGATTTTAAACTGGTTTGTCTACTACAGATTTGGAGAAATACATAATAAAAATGTAGGCCTATGTCTGTAAAGCACAAACATATAAAGTATGATATATACTGTAATGTACTGTTATGATGATGACTATTATGATTTTACTTCACAGTAAATTTTACTGTAAAAAAATAATAATCTGATATTGACAAAATCAGAGATGTACTGTATGTAACAATGCATCCCCTATACAGTAAATAGGTACCCACATTTAAGTTGCAGGGGTGGAGTTCACACTGCTTTACTAAAATTGCATTGACCAATACAGTGACAACAGTGAGTCCATACATTTTTTGTATGTGACCCCAGTGGGAAACAAATCAAATCAAATCAAATGTTATTTGTCACATACACGTGTTTAGCAGATGTTATTGCAGGTGTAGCGAAATGCTTGTGCTTCTAGCTCCGACAGTGCAGTAATATCTAACAAGTAATATCTAACAATTTCACAACATATACCCAATACACACAAATCTAAGTAAGGAATGGAATTAAGAATATATACATATATTGACGAGCAATGACAGAGCGGCATGAACTAAGATACAGTAGAATATTATTGAATACAGTATATACATATGAGATGAGTAATGCAAGATATGTAAACATTATTAAAGTGACTACTGTTTCATTTCTTAAAGTGGCCTGTGATTTCAATAGGCAGCAGCAGCCTCTAATGTGCTAGTGATGGCTATTTAACATTTACATTTTAGTCATTTAGCAGACGCTCTTATCCAGAGCGACTTACAGTTAGTGCATACATTATATATTTTTCCCCCTGTGGGAATCGAACCCACAACCCTGGCGTTGCAAACGCCATGCTCTATCAACTGAGCTACATCCCTGCCGGCCATTCCCTCCCCTACCCTGGACGACGCTGGGCCAATTGCGTGCCACCCCATGGGTCTCCCGGTCGCGGCCGGCTACGACAGAGCCTGGATTCGAACCAGGATCTCTAGTGGCACAGCTAGCACTGCGATGCAGTGCCTTAGACCACTGCGCCACTCGGGAGACTGGCAGGCTGATGGTCTTGAGATAGAAGCTGTTTTTCAGTCTCTCGGTCCCAGCTTTGATGCACCTGTACTGATCTCGCCTACTGGATGATAGCGGGATGACCAGGCAGTGGCTCGAGTGGCTGATGTCCTTGATTATCTTTTTGGCCTTCCTGTGACATCGGGTGCTGTACTTGTCCTGGAGGGCGGGTAGTTTGCCACCGGTAATGCGTTGGGCAGACCGCACCACCCTCTGGAGAGCCCTGCGGTTGCGGGTGGTGCAGTTGCCGTACCAGGCGGTGATACACCCCGACAGGATGCTCTCAATTGTGCATCTGTAAACCTTTGCGAGGGTTTTAGGTGTCCTCACCTCCTCCCTGTGGGCGGTCTCGTCATTGTTGGTAATCAAGCCTACTACTGTTGTGTCGTCTGCAAACTTGATGATTGAGTTGAAGGCGTGCTTGGCCATGCAGTCATGGGTGAACAGGGAGTACAGGAGTGGGCTGAGCACGCACCCTTCTGGGGCCCCAGTGTTGAGGATCAGCGAAGTGGAGGTGTTGTTTCCTACATTCACCACCTGGGGGCGGCCAGTCAGGAAGTCCAGGACCCAGTTGCACAGGGCGGGGTTCAGACCCAGGGCCTCGAGCTTAATGATGAGCTTGGAGGGTACTATGTTGTTGAATGCTGAGCTATAGTCAATGAACAGCATTCTTACATAGGTATTCCTCTTGTCCAGATGGGATAGGGCAGTGTGCAGAGTGATGGCGATTGCATCATCTGTGGATCTATTGGGGCGGTAAGCAAATTGAAGTGGGTCTAGGGTGACAGGTAAGGTAGAGGTGATATGATCCTTGACTAGTCTCTCAAAGCACTTCATGATGACAGAGGTGAGTGCCACGGGGCGATAGTAATTTAGTTCAGTTACCTTTGCTTTTTTGGGTACAGGAACAATGGTGGCCATCTTGAAGCATGTGGGGACAGCAGACTGGGATAGAGAGAGATTGAATATGTCCGTAAATACACCAGCCAGCTGGTCTGCGCATGCTCTGAGGATGCGGCTAGGGATGCCGTTTTGTAGTCCGTGATTGTCTGTAAATCCTGCCACATACGTCTCGTGTCTGAGCCGTTGAATTGCGACTCCACTTTGTCTCTATACTGATGTTTTGCCTGTTTAATTGCCTTGTGGATTGAATAGCTACACTGTTTGTATTCTGCCATATTCCCAGTCACCTTGCCATGGTTAAATGCGGTGCTTCGCGCTTTCAGTTTTGCGCGAATGCTGCCATCTATCCACTGTTTCTGGTTAGGGTAGGTTTTAATAGTCATAGTGGGCACAACATCTCCTATACACTTCCTGATAAACTCACCGTTTCAGTGAATTAGTCTAAATTAAATCCCAGTCTGCATGATCAAAACAATCTTGAAGCGTGGATTCCGATTTGTCAGACCAGCGTTGAATAGTCCTTAGCACGGATACTTCCTGTTTGAGTTTCTGCCTATAGGAAGGGAGGAGCAAAATGGAGTTGTGGTCAGATTTGCCAAAAGGAGGGCGGGGGAGGGCCTTGTAAGCATCCCGGAAGTTCGAATAGCAATGGTCGAGTATTTTAGCAGCCCGAGTACAACAGTCAATATGTTGATAGAACTTCGGCAGCCTAGTCCTCAAATCCCCAGCTACAATAAATGCAGCCTCAGGATATGTGGTTTCCAGTTTGCATAAAGTCCAGTAAAATTCTTTGAGGGCCATCGTGGTATCGGCTTGAGGGAGGACATAAACGGCCGTGGCTATAACCGAGGAAAATTCTCTTGGGAGAAAATACAGTCGGCATTTGATTGTGAGGTATTCTAGGTCGGGTGAACAAAAGGACTTGAGTTCCTGTATGTTACTACAATTACACCAAGAGTCGTTAATCATGAAACACACACCTCTGTCCTTCTGTTTCTCGGAGAGATATGAACTGAGAACCCATCTGGCTGGACCGATTTCGACAGAATATCCCTAGAGAGCCATGTTTCCGTGAAACAAAGTATGTTACAGGCCCTGATGTCTCTCTGGAAAGAGACCCTTGCCCTGAGCTCGTCAACTTTGTTATCCAAAGACTGAACATTAGCGAGTAATATACTCTGAAGTGGTGGGTGGTGTGCGCGCCTCCTAAGTCGAATCAGCAGGCCGCTCCGGGTGCCTCTCCTCCGCCGGCGATGTTTTGGGTCGGCCTCTGGAACCAGTTCAATTGCTCTGGGGAGATCGAATAAAGGATCTGCTTCGGGAAAGTCGTATTCCTGGTCGTAATGCTGGTAGTTCTGGTGAGTTACCGCCGCTCTGATATCCAATAGTTTTTCCTGGCTGTATGTAATGATACAAAACATTTTCTGAGCTAATGATGTAAAAAATAATACACATAAAAACAAAATAGCGCAAAGTTTCCTAAGAGCTACTCGCAAGGCCGCAATCTTTGTCGGCGCCAGGTACACTACCCACTCTGGTGTTGCTTGTGCCAAGGGTTTTTCTTTATTTTCACTATTTTCTACATTGTAGAATAATAGTGAAGACATCAAAACTATGAAATAACACATTTGGAATAATGTAGTAACCAAAAAAGTGTTAAACAAATCAAAATATATTTTAGAATTTAGATTCTTCAAAGTAGCCACCTTTGCCTTGATGACAGCTTTGCACACGCTTGGCATTCTCTCAACCAGCTTCATGAGGAATGCTTCTCCAACAGTCTTGAAGGAGTTCCCACATATGCTGAGCACTTGTTGGCTGCTTTTCCTTCACTCTGCCATCCAACTCATCCCAAACCATCTCAGTTGGGTTGAGGTCGGGTAATTGTGGAGGCCAGGTCATCTGATGCAGCACTCCATCACTCTCCTATTGGTCAAATAGCCCTTACACAGCATGGAGGTGTGTTTTGGGTCATTGTCCTGTTGAAAAACAAATGATAGTCCCACTAAGCGCAAACCAGATGGGATGGCGTATCGCTGCAGAATGCTGTGGTAGCCATGCTGGTTAAGTGTGCCTTGAATTCTAAATAAATCACAGACAGTGCCACCAGCAAAGCACCATCACACCTCCTCCTCCATGCTTCACGGTGGGAACCACACATGAGATCATCCGTTCACCTACTCTGTGTCTCACAAAGACATGGCGGTTGGAACCAAACATCTCAAATTTGGACTCATCAGACCAAAGGACAGATTTCCATCGGTCTAATGTTCATTGCTCGTGTTTCTTGGCCTAAGCAAGTCTCTTCTTATTATTGGTGTCCTTTAGTAGTGGTTTCTTTGCAGCAATTCGACATCGTCGTCTTCGGGTGAGGTTGTGTCTCTCTCTGGCGGGAGGTAAACTTGGCTTATATGGCTTATATACATAGTTTGGGCTTTGTCGGGTAAAGCTTAAACTATGTATTTAGATTGTAGTTAGGTATTGTAGGTAGTTATCGTGGGTTGTTGTATGTAATTATTGTAGGTTAGTATTGTATTCGGCTGAGCCCGGTGAAGCACGAAGCTAGCTAACCCACTACCTGGACTAGCTGGCGGGTAGCTAATGGTAACTATTAGCAACTGTGGATAGTTGTTTCACGCCTGAGAGTACCTGTAATTATGCCAGCTAGCTGCCTACAATAATTACATACAATAATGCCTACCATTCAGCTGTTTTTCTAACCTCATTGTCTGAAGCGTTAACGTTAGGTAGTAAGTGGCTACTGTGCTTGAAATTTAGCTAGCTTGTTGCTACCTGGATTGCTACTAGTAAACAATAGCTGGAACGACCTAGCGAACAGACGCGAACTGGCTGAGTCAATTCAGTGGCTAGCTTTGCACTTGGCTAGCTAACAGTAGCTGCTAGGGGTAAGTTATAACCTACATTTGTGTTTTGTTTTAGTTAACGTTAGCTTGGCTCTCTCTGTGTGTTCGTGCCGTGGGAGGAGGGGTTTCTTCTTTGTCTGAAAGCAATGGCTAGCTAGTATGCTAACTATTCTAGCTAACTAACTGGCTGAATAAGTTGACGACGGACTCGCTCAAGCTGTCGGGACTAACCCACAACGTTAGACACGGACACGAATGATCTGCTTGGCGTGTTGACACACTGGTGGTTTGTTGTGGCCGAGTATTGGTGCTAAACCGTGTTGTTGGAGTCCAGCATGCTAGTTGGCTGTGGCGTCATATGACTAGGTGCCCTGGACGATTTTCACGGAAGAATACTGTACCAAATTCGCTAGCTGAATAATCTAAGTTAGTCTATTCCTAGAAAACATTGAACCGCTGTAGTTTACAACAATTATAGTTTCTGAGGTGGAAGTTGGGAGAGTTATATTTGGGTGTTTCAGTGAAACGTAAGTGAGGGAGGCCCCGCTCTCTCCTTTCCCAGATGTTTAGTTCATTTCATTCCGATCTCCTTTGCATTATTGTAGCCATTTTCTGTAGCCTGTCAACTATGCCTCTGTCTATCCCTGTTCTCTCCTCTCCGCACAGGCTATACAAACGCCTCACACCGCGTGGCTGCTGCCTCTCTAACCTGGTGGTCCCTGCACGCACCACCCACGTGGAGTTCCAGGTCTCAGGCAGCCTCTGGAACTGCCGTTCTGCTGCCAACAAGGCAGGGTTAATCTCAGCCTATGCTACCCTCCAGTCCCTCGACTTTTTGGCGCTGACGGAAACATGGATTACCACTGAAAACACTGCTACTCCTACTGCTCTCTCCTCGTCTGACCATGTGTTCTCGCATACCCCGAGAGCATCTGGTCAGCGGGGTGGTGGCACAGGAATCCTCATCTCTCCCAAGTGGACATTCTCTCTTTTTCCCCTGACCCATCTGTCCATCTCCTCATTTGAATTCCATGCTGTCACAGTCACTAGCCCATTCAAGCTTAACATCCTTGTCATTTATCGCCCTCCAGGTTCCCTTGGAGAGTTCATCAATGAGCTTGACGCCTTGATAAATTCCTTTCCTGAGGATGGCTCACCGCTCACAGTTCTGGGTGACTTCAACCTCCCTACGTCTACCTTTGACTCATTTCTCTCTGCCTCCTTCTTTCCACTCCTCTCCTCTTTTGACCTCACCCTCTCACCGTCCCCCCCTACTCACAAGGCAGGCAATACGCTTGACCTCATCTTTACTAGATGCTGTTCTTCTACTAATCTCACTGCAACTCCCCTCCATGTCTCCGACCACTACATTGTATCCTTTTCTCTCTCGCTCTCCTCCAACACTACTCACTCTGCCCCTACTCAGATGGTAATGCGCCATCGCAACCTTCGCTCTCTCTCTCCCGCTACTCTCTCCTCTTCCATCCTATCATCTCTTCCCTCTGCTCAATCCTTCTCCCACCTCAACCCTCCTCTCCTCCCTTTCTGCATCCTTTGACTCTCTATGTCCCCTATCCTCCCGGCCGGCTCGGTCCTCCCCTCCTGCTCCGTGGCTTGATAACTCATTGCGAGCTCACAGAACAGGGCTCCGGGCAGCCGAGCGGAAATGGAGGAAAATTAGACTCCCTGCGGACCTGGCATCTTTTCATTCCCTCCTCTCTACATTTTCTTCATCTGTTTCTGCTGCTAAAGCCACTTTCTACCACTCTAAATTCCAAGCATCTGCCTCTAACCCTAGGAAGCTCTTTGCCACCTTCTCCTCCCTGCTGAATCCTCCTCCCCCTCTCCCCCCCCTCCCTCTCTGTGGATGACTTCGTCAACCATTTTGAAAAGAAGGTTGTTTGTTAAGTGAAATGACACTGCTGGTTCTGCTCACACTGCCCTACCCTATGCTTTGACTTCTTTCTCCCCTCTCTCTCCAGATAAAATCTTGTGACTTGTGACAGCCGGCCGCCCAACAACCTGCCCGCTTGACCCTATCCCCTCCTCTCTTCTCCAGACCATCTCCGGTGACCTTCTTCCTTACCTCACCTCGCTCATCAACTCATCCTTGACCGCTGGCTATGTCCATTCCATCTTCAAGAGAGCGAGAGTTGCACCCCTTCTCAAAAAACCAACACTCATCCCTGATGTCAACAACTACAGACCAGTATCCCTTCTTTCTTTTCTCTCCAAAACTCTTGAGCGTGCCGTCTTTAGCCAACTCTCTTTCTATCTCTCTCAGAATGACCTTCTTGATCCAAACCAGTCAGGTTTCAAGACTGGTCATTCAACTGAGACTGCTCTTCTCTGTGTCACAGAGGCTCTCCGCACTGCTAAAGCTAACTCTCTCTCCTCTGCTCTTGTCCTTCTAGACCTGTCTGCTGCCTTTGATACTGTGAACCATCAGATCCTCCTCTCCACCCTCTCCGAGCTGGGCATCTCCGGCGCGGCTCACTCTTGGATTGCGTCCTACCTGACCGGTCGCTCCCTACCAAGTGGCGTGGCGAGAAGCTGTCTCCGCACCACGTGCTCTCACCACTGGTGTCCCCCAGGGCTCAGTTCTAGGCCCTCTCCTATTCTCGCTATACACCAAGTCACTTGGCTCTGTCATATCCTCACATGGCCTCTCCTATCATTGCTACGCAGACGACACACAACTAATCTTCTCCTTTCCCCCTTCTGATAACCAGGTGGCGAATCGCATCCCTGCATGTCTGGCAGACATATCAGTGTGGATGACGGATCACCACCTCAAGCTGAACCTTGGCAAGACGGAGCTGCTCTTCCTCCTGGGGAATGACTGCCCATTCCATGATCTCGCCATCACGGTTGACAACTCCGTTGTGTCCTCCTCCCAGAGTGCGAAGAGCCTCTGTCGTTCTCCGCTAACATCAAGGCGGTGACCCGATCCTGTAGGTTCATGCTCTACAACATTCGGAGAGTACGACCCTGCCTTACACAGGAAGCGGCACAGGTCCTAATCCAGGCACTTGTCATCTCCCGTCTGGATTACTGCAACTCGCTGTTGGCTGGGCTCCCTGCCTGTGCCATTAAACCCCTACAACTCATCCAGAATGCCGCAGCCCGTCTGGTGTTCAACCTTCCCAAGTTCTCTCACGTCACCCCGCTCCTCCGCACACTCCACTGGCTTCCAGTTGAAGCTCGCATCTGCTACAAGACCATGGTGCTTGCCTACGGAGCTGTGAGGGGAACGGCACCTCCGTACCTTCAGTCTCTGATCAGTCCCTACACCCAAACGAGGGCATTGTGTTCATCCACCTCTGGCCTGCTGGCCCCCCTACCTCTGCAGAAGCACAGTTCCCGCTCAGCCCAGTCAAAACTGTTCGCTGCTCTGGCACCCCAATGGTGGAACAAGCTCCCTCATGACGCCAGGACAGCGGAGTCACTCACCACCTTCCGGAGACACTTGAAACCCCACCTCTTTAAGGAATACCTGGGATAGGATAAAGTAATCCTTCTACCCCCCCTTACCCCACCCCACCCCCCCCAAAAAATAATAATAATAAATAAATAAAAATATAAAACATATTGTAAAGTGGTTATCCCACTGGCTATAAGGTGAATGCACCAATTTGTAAGTCGCTCTGGATAAGAGCGTCTGCTAAATGACGTAAATGTAAATGTAAATGTAATGAAGGCCTGATTCACGCAGTCTCCTGTGAACAGTTGATGCTGACAGTGTCTGTTACTTGAACTCTGTGAAGCATTTATTTGGGCTGCAATCTGAGGTGCAGTTAACTCTAATGAACTTATCCTCTGCCGCAGGCATAACTCTGGGTCTTCCTTTCCTGTGGCGGTCCTCATGAGAGCCAGTTTCATCATAGTGCTAGATGGTTTTTGCGACTGCACTTGAAGTTCTTGAAATGTTCCGCATTGATTGACCTTCATGTCTTAAAGTAATGATGGACTGTTATTTCTCTTTGCTTATTTGAGCTGTTCTTGCCATAATATGGACTTATTATATGGCTACCTTCTGTATACCTCCCCTACCTTGTCACAACACAACTGATTGGCTCAAAAACATTAAGAAGGAAAGAAATTCCACAAATTAACTTTTAATTGAAATACATTCCAGGTGACTACCTCATGAAGCTGGTTGAGAGAATGCCAAGAGTGCAAAGCTGTCATCAGGGCAAAGACCTACTTTGATGAATCTCAAATATAAAATATATTTTGATTTGTTTAACACTTTTTTGGTTACTACATGATTCCATATGTGTTATTTCATAGTTTTGATGTCTTCACTATTATTCTACAATGTAGAAAATTGTAAAAATAAAGAAAAACCCTTGAATGAGTAGGTGTGTCCAAACTTGTGACTGGTACTGTATATATATATTATATTTTTTGCATCAATGATTGTGGAAGATGACTTCAATGATCACACTTATGATCACAAATGGGATAGACATGAAATTAGATGTTCAGTACATTTTAATGGGTAGTGCAAGTGTATAGCCTAATGTGAAAACAGTGTAGTGTCCTGTAATGTACAGTGCTGTAGAATATTACTTTCAGCACTTCAACGGGCAATTTTGAAACATGTATCTTGCATTTTTTGCTATTGGATTAACTGGTTGTTAAAACAGTTACACAAAGAAGATATTATTATGTTGTGTTTTGATGATTAAACCAATGTACTCATTATATTTCACAGTAAACCTATATTTTGGATCAATGGTTGTGTGGTTAAATATGTCTACAAACAAAATGAATGCACAATGAAAGGTTTTGAATGTAAGACTAGATGCATTACAAGTATGACTAGTTTAGAGTTTTATACTAAGAGAGAGAGAGAGAGAGAGAGAGAGAGAGAGAGAGAGAGAGAGAGAGAGAGAGAGAGAGAGAAATGGTAAATCAAGCCGACGGATGATCTAATGTTTTGGCAACAAACTGCATTAATTAACTAATTCAAGATTACCTAAACTCAAATAAGAGAGTGATGCAATTTTCTTTCTTCCCTTCATTATTTACGTGCGTACAGAAAGGATAGAACGGAGAAAAGAACACTTGTTTCTCTGTTCCTGTCAGAACAATACATGTATTATTCTCAGCATGAATGTCTTTCTTGCTTCCGTTATTAGATTTGGAAGAGAAGCAAAAACATTTTGATAAGGTGGCCTAGAAGACCTGTGCACAACAAAGATAATGCAATCAGTATGTTTGCCACATCAAAGAGTAGACAGGATAAGGAATAGGGGTGTGTGTCTGTCTGTGTGTGTCTGTGTGTGTGTGTGTGTGTGTGTGTGTGTGTGTGTGTGTGTGTGTGTGTGTGTGTGTGTGTGTGTGTGTGTGTGTGTGTGGACCTTATGGTACTTATGGATGTATCTATAGTATCTTACAGGCCTGTACCTGTTCAGAGTGTGTTTTTAATGGAATGAATAGCTTTATTCCCTAAAAAACACCTGTTGCCTCTGCCCTATAGGAACCTTTGCCATATTGCCCATGTCTGTAGCTTCAATTGATTAACTAGACACAAAACGGGAAAACGGTGGAGGGAATCAGGGTGATTATGATGGACGAGCATAGAAAGAGGAGTGGCAGGGCTGATGTTGACGACCCCACCCACATCGGACAACAGGCTTTAGAGTCCTCATTACTGGGCTGTGGGCGACTGCCGTGGAGCCCATTGTCAACAGCAGTCTAAACTGTCAGGAGGTCAGGCAGAAAGGACATGCCTCTGAGAACCACCGGAGACAAAGGACTGAGTCCCCAAGGTCCTTGGTCCTGACTCCTGGCTGCCAAATCCCCTTCATGATATAACACATATCACCCCCTTCAAAACTGGCACAAGATTAGTCTCAATGTTCTCTGGACTTACACAGTAGATGAGGAAGAAGATGAATGTAAGTGAAAATACTGGGGATTTTAGGTCATTTAGAGAAGCAAAACATAAAAGCATTGTTATTTTATGTAATCTGGAAGGTTAAATCTATCACTGCTCTTTATCCAGGATAGGGATGTACAGTACTGTACTTCCTCCTCAGTAGAATATACTTCAGTAACAGGCAGATCCTCATTTTTTGCGGCTACGTAAGGGATAATCAAGGAGGGGCTATGCGTTCTATGGAAAATAATGAACGATGTGGAAGGTGTTCCACAAAGCGCTAGCGGAGTGGAACTAACCTTCCATGGAGTTGCATAATTTTCCAGAGAACGCATAGTCCCTCCTTGATTATCCCTTTTATACCATGGCTATAATTTTACATATTTGTTGCTATAAATGTGTTAATTTGCCTCTATAAATGTGTTCAACATCCACTGAAGTGGCTAGCAACTTTACTAGATAGAGACAGTAGTTGCCTCGGTATCCAAACAAACAAACTTGCTAGTTTAGTTAGCTAACCAAACCCTCAGTCCTAGCTTACTATTACGAAAATCAAATTCAACAAGGACAATAATGTTTTCAATTCCACTTTTGCTTTCAAAAGCAGTTCAAACATAGAACATGAAAGAATGAACTACAGCCATTGAATTCTACCATGCAAATGTACTGTGTGTTCTAGAATGCTCTTCAAACCAATCAGAAATGAATATTCAACAATGCCATGGTATAAATAATGTTATGATCTTTTGTTGTTTTATCTCCCCCTTAAAACACATGAACATTGGACATTCTTTACAAATATTTCAGAAATACAGTGCTTGGTAAGTTTAGGAAGACACAGGACAAAACAGAGAAAAAACTGATCTTATTTCCTTACAGTAAAATATCATGCTCAAACTGAGACAGATTGAACAAGTTAACTCACATCAGTTAGTTCCTTTCTTAGGCAACACATAGCTTCATCTATAAAAGGAAAACTCACAACAATGATATTGACGTAAAGCACCACTATTTCCTTTCTTAGAGCGACACAACTACATCTAGCTATAAAAGGAAAGTTTTCCACACACACATCCAGCCGAGGACCAATAAAACACTTGGGGGCCTAGATATTGTTTACAATGCACCTGAGCCAGATGATTGTGTTTTCAATGACTTCCAGTTAACTGGAGGGAACCTGTTTCCCGGTGGACCCAGAGCCAAGCCGCTGGACATCAGAGAGGAGGAAATCCTTCAGGCACTGTGCGGACACCTCGTCATCACTTCCATCAACACGGCTGTTTCTTTAAACCCCCAGCGTGTCACAAACAGGTTTCTCACAGACAATAGTTTTTATTTTGTTTCCAAAGAGCTGCCTTCGCATGAACCAGCTCTCCTCGCATCTCACAAATACATCATTAGTTGGGTGTTGTGATAAGAAGATGTATGTATCTCTATCTCATAATCTTGGGCACTTAACGATGGTTAGCAGTTTCCAGGATTACACACAAATTCCTCTTGCGCGACAGTAATGAATGTGTAGATTTATGGCCTTAACAAAACAATGTTCACAGTGGAAAAAGTGTATTAATTTTATATCACTGTAAACATACTTTCCTTCTGTCCTAGATTAATCATATTTTAGACTCATCCCGGAAACCTGGTATCAAGATTTAATTGAATTGGGGCCCTTATGCTTTCTAATATGCTGACCAAACCGCCGGCATTGTGTGCTCGAGCGTTGCAAAATAAATGTACACATACATGTTATTCAATAATTGCATCCAAATTGCTCACATGCGTCTGCTTAACTTGGTTCTATTTTAGCAATTGACGGGCTGCAAGTCCCGCCTCTCCCATCTACTCATTGGTTTTTAGGTGCATACTAACCCACATGGGTGAGGAAAGATGAATGAGGTCCACACTCCAGTCCAGTTGATGGCGGTAATGGTTGCCAACCGCCATATAAAATCCACAGAAGAAGAAGAATGAACGAGGAGAGATGAATCAAAGAAACCTAACTATGTTTCCTCTTTTATTTGTGGATTAATTGTTGGAGTGGAGAACACATGGTTTTGTGTGACTCAAAATTGATCAAAATTCTACAAAGATCCAGCAAACAAAAAAAGGACCATATGCATTTCAGGTCAAATAACAACCAAATGTTTATATCCCAGGACAAATTAGCTAGCAACAGCAAGCTAGCTAAATAACCATGAATATTTCATGTGTGTTTCGACCTGTCCCCAAATTAATATAGTTGGTTCACGGTTGGTTTTGGTATTTTAACCTGCATGTCATGAACGATCCGGTTTGGTCAGCATGTGAGTTTGTAAAGCATGCAATCAAGGATAATGGAAAATAATTGACATGATGGGGAAACAGGTCTAGATAGTGAGAAAAAAAAAGGAGAAAAAAGTGTTTTTCACAGTCCAATTTTGAAACCCTATACAGGACAGGCCAAAGCATGATCTAATCTACCATAATGCAATCTGGAAAATCATAATGTAATGGTACATATCTAATAGCACCTCTTTCGATGCACGTGGCCTGTTGCTCCCTTTTTTATTTGTGTGTTGTTTTTATCTCTCCACTCCATCAGGCTTAAACCATCAAAGGTATTTATACCTCTGCTTTCCTCGTGTTCTCAGGCTGTGTGGCCGGGTCTGAAGGCCAGGCCGGGATGCTGGTACTCTGTCACAGCAGACAGCTCCTCTCTCTGTAAGCTTCCGTCTGACTCACAACCCGGTTTTCTCCTTTCTTCCCATAAGATATTTATAGTATGTACTATAAATGCAGGTTAAAAATAATGTCTTTGTTTTAATATTGTTTTTATTCCGTTACATAATCACAAGAAGTGACAACTTTTCCTGGATATCAATGATATAATTCTTGGAATCTGCCATTCTTGGAATCTAGCATAAATCTTGCTGAGTTCTTGTAACACCCAACGCTTCCCTTAACAACAAGGAGTCTAATGTGTGTCAAACATACCACAATAAGCAATTATTGGCCAGGTACTATTACTGGGCATGACAGAGATTATACTGGGTGTCCGAGATTACAAAGGTTGGAGGCTCAATACGTTCTAATTACCTACCCGGAAATGGGGTCTACCATACAGGTGTCATCCCAGATTATAATAAAAAAGAATGTAGAATTAATGTGTACGTTACCCATTATGACAAACTGAACCTCCGTGCCATCCAAGTGAGAGGATAAACCCACTAGTACACAACAGAGTACATGTAATATCTGCATAAGTACAATGTAATTACTAGGTGTTACACAGGATTTAGATAGTTAAAATGAAGTGTATCTCGAGGGGTACTTACTTGTAATTAATGTGTACTTATATAGTACATTACCTATCCTGACAACCTGGCCTTCATTTTAAGGCTTCCGGAACACCATCCAAGTGAGAAAATAAAAACACTAGTACATCACAGAGTACATGTAATATCTGCATGAGTACAGTGTCATTTCTAGGTGTTACACAGGATTTAGATAGTTAATATATAATGTATCTTGAGGTGTACATACTTGTAATTGTGTACCTATAAAGTGCATTAGCCATTCTGACAATCTAATAGTCAGCTTCTGAAAGCGCCGTCCAAGTGAGAAAATAAATACACTAATACACCAGAGTGCATATCTGTAATATCTGCATAAGTACAAGGTTGTCGCTAGTTGTTACACAGGATTTAGCTATTTAAAGTGAAGTGTAACTTTATAGTTACCTATGAGCAATTTCTATATAATTACTTATTACTCATTACCAAGTGAAAATACCTACAAAGAAAAGATGAGCTTCTACTTTAGTCAACTTTATTGCAACATGTAAAAATACCTTACATTTCTTACAAAATAATGATTTTATTGTTAGATTAATAATTTGATTAAACAAAGATATAGGCCTACACAATAACATAAAAATAACTATTCTAGTGGTGACGCAAATGTATATCCTAAAGAATGGTGAGTAGCTTAGATAGCGAATTTTGGAAAATGTGGTTGTTTTTTTCTTCCCTTTTTAACATTACAACTAACAATGGAAATCGCCAACTCTGTCTCTGACTCTGACTTCATCGGTTTCTTTCTTGTGCAACCGGTGTGAAATGGCTAGCTAGTTAGCGGTGCGCACTGGTAGCGTTTCAATTGGTGACGTCACTCGCTCTGAGACCTTGAAGTAGTTGTTTCCCTTGCTCTGCAAGGGCTGCGGCTTTTGTGGAGCGACGGGTAACGGTGCTTCGAGGGTGACTGGTTCAAGCCCAGGTAGGGGCGAGGAGAGGGACGAAGCAACACTGTTACACTTGCAAGCATTTTCCTACCTTGTGGGAATCTGTGGTAGAGAAAAATAATGTATGACAATTTAGCATAGACACTACATTACTCCTAGTTATCATCATGATTTCTATAGTTTAGGCATATAGCTAGCTAGGCCTAACTAGCTAGGTACCTAGCTAGTTGTTGTGTTATCCAGCTAGCAATAATAGTGCTTGCTAACACTAATACGTTAGCTAGTATTTAGCTACATTGAAAAGGAACTAACGTTACTCATAGTGTGTTGACACAAGTGGCTAGCTAGTTAGCTAGCTAACGTTAACATGCTGGGTGTGTCTCACTTAATACCCTTGGGCAACGGATACCCTGAGAACAAGGTTCAGGGAAGATAAGACCATAGCATATTTGCCAGCTTTAGCTAGCTAGTCAAGGTTAGAAAACTAGCTAGCTAGCTAGTGTGCTAACTAATCAACAACAACTCAACAGATTGCATGGAAAGTACATTCTGTAGATGGTAACTAGCTAGCTAGCCTAGTTGGTAGGCCCAACAAAGACGCCACCAACGTTTGCTATCTAACTAACTACAGTTAGCTATCTAGCCAACACTAGGCTAGCTAACTACCTATGCTAAATCATCCAGCAGAATTCATGTATCCAAACAAGCAAAACACATTGCATGGAAAACATACTTTCTACCTCCTGTGTTGAAGTTTTTGACCTACAACACTTTGTTTCTTTCGCGGCAATCTTTCATGTCTGGATTTTGCACACTGACCTTCTCGACCCCGTTCTTTGCGCACTGTTACATGACCTCAGTGTCAGCACATGCACGTTCGATGTCTTCTTTATTTCGAGCTCGTTGTGCATGGGCAGATCTTGACATGCCTTAATTCCTAGGATAAATAAATAATTGCACCAATGCATCCCATTCAAACGTGAGAACGTTCCTCAACAGTGAAACCCTTGCAAGGTTGCATGATGGAATAAGAGTTTGTCTAATTACCATTTTAAGTGCATTTATAAACCACTATTAAACCAAGATGAATAGCCTTACAATTCGACAAGCAGGAATGACTCCCACAATTTTTATTGATGGTTAAAGTAATTGACCCATTGTCAAATGCACTGTTAAATGATTTAATAATTTACGTGAACCATTTGTGAACCCGTTTTTGCCATCGGGCCTGGGCATCAGACTCCAGAGCCCTTTATTGCAGAGTTGTGTCAATGAGTGGTCAGTTTTCAATTGGCTAACACTTATCACCTGATTTGTACAGGCTGAAATATGGTGTATTGTGATGCTATCAGAAACTTTAACATTTGTAACTATCATGGTAACAAGCATTCGTTGTTACACCGCTGTAATTACAGACTGCAATTACCACCAGTTACATATTGTTATTACAGTGTAACTATGAATTATTACAATTAATTACAATAGTTGTTACAGTGTAATTACATATGTAATTACACTGTGATAAGGACCCCTTAAACTTAAGTGTTACCCACAAACCGATGGCAGATTGGCACAAACTTGATACAAAACAGACAGACTTTCAGGCAAAACAAAGACAGTCCACACTAGAGCTGAATAATCTGAATTAACTTGGTTTGGGTTTCGAAAATGTGAGCAGAGAAGAAAATGCCCCAGTAGCATTGCATCCCAGAGAACCTGACCACAATGTTTTTTAGGGTTTTATAATAGCAGAGTACAGCACAGCTCCGTTACCTTCACACACTGGAATGTGACAGAATGGAAACACTGACACACAGAAAACATACAGTTCTACAGCCACTAATTTCAGCGCCACTAAAACTCAGAGGCATATAAAAACCAAAACAAGTTTACCAACATGTGGGTAATGTTGAGGGGATTTTGGCATGTTCTGCTATGTGTTGTAATCCATTTTCTGTTATTTATTTCAAAGAAGAAGAATCCTTTGTTCAACTATACAGGTAGAAAGACGCAATACTTTCTCTCCCTTTAATATCCCAAATGCTCTGCCCCTCCCCCCTTCTCCCTTCTCCCTCCACCCCAACACCTCAGTATCCCTCTCTCTCACTCTCCAAATCAAATCAAATCAAATGTTATTTGTCACATACACGTGTTTAGCAGATGTTATTGCGGGTGTAGCGAAATGCTTGTGCTTCTAGCTCCGACAGTGCAGTAATATCTAACAGGTAATATCTAACAATTTCACAACAGATACCCAATACACACAAATCTAGTAAGGAATTGAATTTAAGAATATATACATATATGGACAAGCAATGACAGAGCAGCATGGACTAAGATACAGTAGAATATTATAGAATATAATTCAGTGTATACATCTGAGATGAGTAGTGCAAAATATGTAAACATTATTAAAGTGACTAGTGTTCCATTTCTTAAAGTGGCCAGTGATTTCAATAGGCAGCAGCAGCCTCTAATGTGCTAGTGATGGCTATTTAACAGTCTGATGGCCTTGAGATAGAAGCTGTTTTTCATTCTCTCGGTCCCAGCTTTGATGCACCTGTACTGACCTCGCCTTCTGGATGATAACGGGGTGAACAGGCAGTGGCTCGGGTGGTTGATGTCCTTGATGATCTTTTTGGCCTTCCTGTGACATCGGGTGCTGTAGGTGTCTTGGAGGGTGGGTAGTTTGCCCCCGGTAATGCGTTCAGCAGACCGCACCACCCTCTGGAGAGCCCTGTGGTTGCGGGCGGTGCAGTTGCCGTACCAGGCGGTGATACAGCTCGACAGGATGCTCTCAATTGTGCATCTGTAAAAGTTTGTGAGGGTTTTAGGTGCCAAGCCAAATTTCCTCAGCCTCCTGAGGTTGAAGAGGCTCTGTTGCGCCTTCTTCACCACACTGTCTGCGTGGGTGGACCATTTCAGTTTGTCAGTGATGTGTGCGCCAAGGAACTTGAAGCTTTTCACCTTCTCCACTGCGGTCCCGTCGATGTGGATAGGGGGGTGCACCCTCTGCTGTTTCCTGAAGTCCACGATCATCTCCTTTGTTTTGTTGACGTTGAGTGAGAGGTTATTTTCCTTGCACCACACTCCCAGAGCCCTGGGCTTGGGCCTGCCCTGGTCCCCAGTGGTCTTCACCACACAGCCCCAGTGGAGGGGGTCAGCAGATGCTAAGCTGCCAAGGCACACTCTGAATTAAACAGATTCACCCACCCACTCCCCTTATCATCACAGGGACCTGGGGAGGAAGGGGGAGGAGGAGGGGCTCAGAAACATAGGGCCTACAGAGACAAATTCAAGGCTGCTGACTGCTGTTGTGTATACATTATATCCACAGTCAAGGTACTTGTGTGTCTCTGTGTGTGTTTGAGACTTTGCACGTTGAGGGCTACTGATTTGTGTGTGTGTGTGTGTGTGTGTCTCTAATGGGGTAACAGACCAGCAGGCCTGGTCGTTGTTGGCAGAGTAGGATGCCGGGGGTAAAGGTCAAGGTCTTGTCAGTTTAGGGTCAGATGATCACAGTTGCGACAGATGGAGATTTACAGCCATTGCAGAGGGGTACCCGAAGATAATTATGGTTATGAAGATAGTTATGGATAAAAATCTACATTGCTACAATCTATTCCTGTAATATGTCGAAGTTTGAAAAATATGTATTTAGTGGTGTAAAGCACAAAAGCCAGAAACCCATCAAATACACAATTTCTATGAATTTCAGTTGAAATTGAGTCAGTGTTTCTTTACGTATTTATATTTGCAGAAATGTCATTAGAATACAAACAGTGGCTTTGTAGATGATGAGAAGCCTACAAAGAGTGGTAATACATTTAAAACTACTTAGCTAAAGAGTATGCCAACATACAAAACTGTGCTATTGTCCATCCCTCTCTTTTAGCCGCACGCCCCTCAGTGCCTTCCTTCAATCCATCCACCTCCACGTTCCTTCTCTCCCCAGACAACCAGCTGCTTCTCCACACCTCCATATGAGCAAGAGCAGTGCCCCAGGAGAGAAGGAAGAGGGGATAGAGGGAGGGATCGGATGGGTGTGACTAGACGCCTCAGATTCGGAGGTCAGACCTGCATGCACCGGGGTTCTTTGTGTACCCTCTCTGTGAAGTCACTGAACCCCCCCCCCCCCACACACACACACACACACTAACACACTCCGCCCAGACACACACATTCACAGACACTCATTACTGGGTCGATCAGCAGAGACAGGGTTCAGAACCCAGGGGACTGGGCCATGATCACAAAGGGGGCCCAGGAAGAAAAACATAATGATCACCCCCTCCATCATCCCTCCCGCCCTCACCAGAACACTTGCCCCACATCCCCCCAATACTCTCTTTCACTCTCCCTCCTTTAATATGGGACAGATGATTCCATTTTACATTTTTTTACATTTTATTCCCTGCATGTGTGGCAGAAGCCAACATGCTAATGTAAGGAACACAGTTGAGACTCGATGCATAAGGACACTTAACCAAATTATGAATTATGGATCATAAAGGAATGAATAATAGATCAGAGATAATATATTTTTCCTGAAGCTGTGTAACTATGGCTGACAATCCACTATGAACGCCACTGAATCAGCACTGAGCAGTGACCACAGTACGGACAAGTTTGGATTGGATACTTGTTTTTAAACTTTTAAGCCATTAGTTCAGCCTATTTCATCATATCTGCAGCATCTGTACTTCACTAACCTTTTGAACTTACAGCAGAATCCCAAAGGAGTGCATTCAGAAAGTATTCAGACCCCTTGACTTTTTCCACATTTTGTTACGTTACAGCCTTATTCTAAAATGGATTCAATTGTTTTGTTCCCCCTTATCAATCTACACACAATACCCCATAATGACAAAGCATAAACAGCTTATTTGAAATTGTTTCACATTTACATAAGTATTCAGACCCTTTACTCAGTACTTTGTTGAAGCACCTTTGGCAGCGATTACAGCCTTGAGCCTTCTTGGGTATGACGCTACAAGCTTGGCACACCTGTATTTGGGGAATTTCTCCCATTGTTCTCTGCAGATCCTCTCAAGCTCTGTCAGGTTGGATTGGGAGCGTTGCTGCACAGCTATTTTCAGGACTCTCCAGAGATGTTAGATCGGGTTCAAGTCCGGGCTCTGGCTGGGCCACTCAAGGACATTCAGAGACTTGTCCCGAAGCCACTCCTGCGTTGTCTTGGCTGTGTGCTTAGGGTCGTGTCCTGTTGGAAGGTGAACCTTCGCCCCAGTCTGAGGTCCTGAGCGCTCTCGAGGAGGTTTTCATCAGGGATCGCTCTGTACTTTGCTCCGTTCATCTTTCCCTCGATCCTGACTAGTCTCCCAGTCCTTGCCGCTGAAAAACATCCCACAGCATGATTCTGCCACCACCATGCTTCACTCTAGGGATGGTGCCAGGTTTCCTCCAGACGTGACGCTTGGCATTTAGGCTAAAGAGTTAAGTCTTGGTTTCATCAGACCAGAGAATCTTGTTTCTCATGGTCTGAGAGTCTTTAGGTGCCTTTTGGCAAACTCCAAGCGGGCTGTCATGTGCCTTTTACTGAGGAGTGGCTTCCGCCTGGCCACTCTACCATAAAGGCCTGATTGGTGGAGTGCTGCAGAGATGGTTGTCCTTCTGGAAGGTTCTCCCATCTCCTCAGAGGAACTCTGGAGCTCTGTCAGAGTGACCATCGGGTTCTTGGTCACCTCCCTGACCAAGGCCCTTCTCCCGCGATTGTTCAGTTTGGCCGGGTGGCCAGCTCTAGGAAGAGCGTTGGTGGTTCCAAACTTCTTCCATTTAAGAATGATGGAGGCCACTGTGTTCTTGGGGACCTTGATACCCTTCCCCAGATCTGTGCCTTGACACAATCCTGTCTCGGAGCTCTACGGACAATTCCTTCGACCTCATGGGTTGGTTTTTGCTCTGACATGCACTGTCAACTGTGGGACCTTATATAGACAGGTGTGTGCCTTTCCAAATCATGTCCAATCAATTGAATTTACTACAGGTGGACTCCAATCAAGTTGTAGAAACATCTCAAGGATGATCAATGGAAACAGGATGCACTTGAGCTCAATTTCGAGTCTCATAGCAAAGGGTCTGAATACTTATTTCTTCAAACCTGTTTTCGCTTTGTCATTATGGGGTATTGTGTATAGATTGATGAGGATTTATTTTTATTTAATCAATTTTAGAATAAGACTGTAACATAACAAAATGTGGAAAAAGTCAAGGGGTCTGAATACTTTCCCAAGGCACTGTATATCATCAGCTCTATTTGCTGACCTGAATAAAAAACCTTAGCAACAGATATGTATTGCTTTTATAAAGATTATTCTCATCACTCATGTCAATACTATTGCTTAAATCCACCGTTGACTGTCAAAGCACTCAAAGCTTAGAATGATTGACTAGAATAAATTACAAGAAAGAAAGAAAAACTAGGCCACCCTATGCAGCAGACAGGCCACATTGCACAGTAGAGGGGGCAGGGGGTTGTTCACGGGAAGGACATGGAGTCAGTAGGCTTAATCCTGCGCCAGAGGACAGGGAAAAGGTCAGACTGCAGCGATATGACTGCAGTGATGAAAAACAGCACTTTAGGGGGTAAAGTAGAGGTGTCTGAATGGTGAGCAAAAGATACTTGGTTCATGGGACTGTCTCCTGACTGCACCACAGGACACAGTCCTATAGACCAAGACGGCTGTTCCACTAATTTATTCCTTGGAGAATTCACTATCCCAGTAACCAGTCTAATGTGTGAACAATTCCATAATTGAGATACAAAATGAAGCAATAACATGCAACACATACAGTAGGAGGGTCTTCCCATTCTAGCCCAAACCACCTTGGGCTGTTTGCAGCCTTTCCCAAGCTCCTGATCTCTCTCCAGGTCACCTGTCTCAAAGTGATCTAATGGCATTCCACAGAGAATTCTTGGCTATTTTCCAGACACACCTCTTCTCCTTTACTTTGTGTGGTGAGTGGGTGGTGCCAACATGTAACTATGAGTAGAGTGCTTTTTAACTATTTGTTTGAGTGCATTTAAGTCAATGTGAGGGTACACCGTACTAAACCGTGCATACATGTAGAGTTGCTGACTTTAACGTGCATGGTGGAATGCGATAAGTGAGTGTGAGTGTATATGTTTTGTGTATTAATAGATCGTTGTACTTTGTCACCCAGGACCAGTTCAGTAGGTTCAAAATCGAGCCCCTCTGACACAGAAAGTGTGCAAACAAATGAAGAAATGCATGGCACACACACACACACACGCACACACACGCACGTACGCACGCACGCACACACGCACGCACACACACACACACACACACGCGCGCACACACACACACACACACACACACACACACACACACACACACACACACATACAGATATGCAAACACACACGCCCTGGAGCAGTGGCCATGTTTGCTTCCCAACAGACAAAGTTGAAAGTTGAATGAAGATGCCATGTTCGCTAACACAACAGAATAGCAAGCAGAGTGGATATACATCTACATTTATTCTGTACATACAGCAACAGTGACATACTAGTGACCCCCATCACTATTGCGGTGACAGCCTGGCCTAACTCATCAGTGTCTACAGTGGTGCAGAAAGACATTCAAAGTACTGCTCCAATTCTGGACATAACCCAGTGACCTTTCAACATTCCTGTCTCTCTTTAGGGAAATCCATTACCACCAATTAAATTAAAGCTGATTCATTTCCACCACGTTTCCTTCACTGAACCCATTTAAAAACAAAGAGTGACAGAATGGGGGGTTTGTCCTGTAGATTAATTGAGATAAAGTTGCTCCAGACCCTCTGGTCCTTTCCACCTGCATTGTGTCCCAGGTGATTAGTCAGAGGCACAGGACACTCTGACACCCAAAGGAAGGCCCCTAACTCTGAGGCCATGCACAGAATGGACCCTACGCTGCCTTGGCAACGGACACAAGTCTGCAAAGACCAACTCGTCTGGAATACTAAAGTCTGAAGAAAAAAGTCCAACTGCCACGTTTGACTTACAAACTAATTTGATTTGGTGCAGAAGTTATACTGTTTTGAAGTTTGTCTATTTTATTCTGTATGATGTAATACAATGTAATGAAACAATTGAATGAGTTAATTTAATGAATTAATAAAAATGGATGAAAAACAGTAGCCTAATCTGGTATGGCACAAAACTTGTTGCCAAATATTGCAGGACCACATCAAGTAGAATGAAGGAAGCTATGCTATGCCCTCAGGCAAGATGCTTAACCCAATTTGCCTCATTAGGTAGATAATATGTAAAATTGCAAGCTAGGTGACTTGCTCTGGATAAGAATGACAATTGACAATGTTATTGTGGTGCACCAGACCTCCCCCTTCCTCTAGTTTATTTTAACAGAGAGAAACCAACGCAACAAACAGCGATGAGGCACTAATCGAGGTCTTCACTAGACTCACAACAGCAGCTCCTTGGCACATTCATCATTATCCGGGTCCACATCCCCCTCCTTGCACCAGTATCCCCTTCGAAAGGGGTGCCAGGGAAGGGAAGGGAAGGCACAACACCAAAAAGAGCACAAAGCAGCAGGGCAGAATATGGCAGCAGAGGGAGAACAAAAATGAACCAGCCTCGGAGCGCTGATGATGGGAATCTGACCCACTTACCCATCAGGCCACAGGGCTTCAATGGAGGGGACGGTCCTGTGCTGCCAGGGCCAGGGAGACAACATGAGAACAAGCTCTACAGGAGAGACGGCCCAGCTAGCCTGGGCATGTAGGGGCCACCATGACAGCCTCAGCTAGAGCCAGAGCCAGGTCTGCTCCCAGAGATAATGTACTGTACAGTCTGATGAATCAGCCTGAATCTCATGTATGACTGAGGCGGACCACACTGATGTGTGGAAGCAAATCAATAGCACTAGACCCCTGATGTCTCTGGGATGCTGCCTACAGTGTTCACCTTCTACTGCATGGAGATAAAAAATAACCTGAGGTAACTTGGTGCATGCTTGATTTAGTGTACATTACAGAATGTGTGATGAGCTGTGACTTATTTCATAAAGTACTGGAAAAAGAGGAAGTCATTAACGCATGGCCAGGTTGATGTTGACAACTTCCTGATGTACACAGATACTCCACATCTTTAGTATCTGTATTCATTCTATAAAACAGGAAGTGGCCACGGAAACCAAATTCTGTAAGCAGGGTAAATAAAATAAAAAGCAGTATATTTAATGAATAAGGACATTTCTTAGATAATGGAGAACTTTAGAGAGTTGCCCTTACAGCAGCAGTCACTCCGCAGAGACATCAGTGTCAATAACCAGTGGGTTGAATGTTAATGGCATGCAGTACTGTATTTGGATACAAATAATTGTAATTTCTCTCAATGCCTTTTGAGATGATGCATTAGGGCATTGGCCATATGTGTCAACTCAAGACTCCCCAAGTAAAATTTGTAAACATCTCCGCCATAAAAGACAGACCAACTCCATATTTGGACAACAATTCACACTGTACTCCTTGATAATATGTCTGCATTTTTTGGAGTACAACACTCAAAAGTTATGTCAAACTCTTTTGCATAAAGGTCTCATAAAGTGGGTAATGTGTAATGGCCGTGTCTGTTTGACAGTCCGCCGAACTGGGTGTGGAGGTCATAATGAACTTGGCGACATGGTTGCGGATGTTAACCAACTGCCAGTTTCCACCATTTTTCTTGGCTTCAGTGTATGTAAAAGAGAGAGAGAGAGAGAGAGAGAGAGAGAGAGAGAGAGAGAGAGAGAGAGAGAGAGAGAGAGAGAGAGAGAGAGCGAGTGGCCTTGCCATTCATGCTAATAAAGCTTATCTGAATCTGAGAGTGAGAGAGAAAGAGAGAGACCGTATTAGACTCTTGCAATACAAACAAATACCCTAACTTAGCTAAGCTGTATAATATGATCTACTCAGGGTTTTCTAAAGCTAGCCAGCTTCAGTTAGCGTCACATTCCAGCTCAGGCTTAATCCGTTTTACAACGGTGGATAATGCTCGTCCACCTGCCACTAAAGGCGCCCACATACTAGGAACACTAGGAATGACAATAAATACTTCATTGAAGAATCCCATCCATAGTTCCCACTCCTACTAGTAGTACTGTTGACCAATCACTGGCGAAGGGGCGTAGACTTCGGCTACCGAACTTAGACTTGCCTCAAGAAAAAAGTGTGTGTGAGCGAACAGCTGAAAAACTGCTAAACACCTAAATGAACACGTTTTGTCATAGGCCTAATATATGCGCAGACTGTTTCGACTGGGAAGCCTGCGAAAGGCTTAACTCTAACAGGCTTGTAACTGCGTGTACATTTACCACTTTGCTAGTCGAATGCCAAACTCTTCATTGAGACCATGCTGAAACATCAAACCATGGGCGAGTCAGACTCAGAGCCACATTTTTATTTCTGCCACATTTCTATTTGTACCAAAATCAAAATGAAAGAAAAGTTATCTTGCAAATTCAGCAGGCTATGGTGTGAAATAGGCTTTTAGAAGTGCAGTTTTTATTTTATTACTTATCATTAAGGCCTTCTTTGTGCTTTGGTGTGCTTATTAATGCACAATAACCTTTTTTTCCCACTCCTATGATAAAACAATTGTATTACAAAAGTTTTACTGTGCATGAAGTTTCAAATGCATTCTGTCATTACTAAATGTGCAATGTGGTAGGTATTTTTTTTTTATTAACGCAAAATAAATATTTAATCAGATCTTCCTCAAATGAAGGGGATGATGATGCAATCTTTGCGAGAGGGAGGGAATTGGATTCAATAAAACTGCAAGTTGCCACAAAAAAAAAAATCTGTAAGCAAGGTAAATAAAATAGAAGCAGTATTTTTAATGAATAAGGACGTTTCATAGATAATGGAGAACTTTAGAGAGTTGCCCTTTTAGCAACAGTCACTCCGCAGAGACATCAGTGTCAGTAACCAGTCGGTTGAATATTTATTATCTCTTCACATCAGATGGATGTTCTAGTGAGTGCGGTTTAGGGATCTGCCGTTAGGGCGGTTAGCAAGCGTGGCGTCTGTCGTTTGTTTGTGTGCCAGATTGACTTCAAGCTGACAGTCAGGGGCTAATTCCTCCTTCAATCTTCCTTTCTGCCCTTTTATTGTTATAAAAAGAGACCAGAGAAAAGTGAACAAAGAGAAAAAATGCAAAATGGCATCCTTGTTTCCTCTAGAGAGAGAAACGCTAAAATCTAAAATTCTAATGGGGGAGCAGTGAGAGGCAGAAGGTCACAATAGGGGAATCGAATGGGGGTGGGGTGGATGCACCGCCACGGTTTATGCTTAGTTTCCATGAATGAATCAGGGGGACACGTGCCGCGTGCGTGTGTGTGTGTAAGTGGGGGTCCATGGCCTGTGACATTTATGTCAGCCCTCTGTTTTGTCCTCCCAGCTGTTGTTAATGTCATGCCCAACAGCCAACATGTCATGAAGAAAACCCCCAAACCCTCACCCCTACAATCACCACACCCACATCCTGTATCTGTACCATACTTCAACACTGTACAGTACATCAAGAGATTATGTATGAACCTGTGTGAGCATGTGACCATGATGAGTTGTGTGCAAGTGCATGCCTAAAATATCTTAAGTTTAACCCTCCAAAATGGATACAATTTATACATTTTTTATTACACCCATCTACACACAATACCCCATATAATGACAAAGTGAAAACATGTTTTTAGACATTTTAGCAAATGTATTCAAAATGAAATACAGAAATATCTAATTTACATAAGTATTCACACCACTGAGTCAATACTTTGTAAGAAGAATCTTGGCAGCGATTACAGCTGTGAGTCCTTCTGGGTAAGTCTCTAAGAGCTTTCCACACCCGGATTGTGCAACATTTGCCCATTATTATTTTCAAAAGTCTTCAAGCTCTTTCAAATTGATTGTTGATCATTGCTAGACAACCATTTACAGGTCTTGCCATAGATTTCCAGGTAGATTTAAGTCAAAACTGTAACTCGGCCACACAGGAACATTCACTGTCTTCTTGGTAAGCAACTCCAGTGTAGATTTGGCCTTGTGTTTTAAGTTATTGTCCTGCTGAAAGGTGAATTCATCTCCAAGTGTCTTGTGGAAAGCAGACTGAACCAGGTTTTCCTCTAGGATTTTGCCTGTGCTTAGTACCATTCCGTTTCTTTTTTATCCTGAAAAACTCCCCAGTCCTTAACGATTATGAGCATGCCCATAACACGATGCAGCCACCACTATGCTTGAAAATATGGAGAGTGGTACTTAGTAATGTGTTGTATTGGATTTGCAGTTTTACTTTAGTTCTTTGTTGCAAACAGGATGCATGTTTTGGAATATTTTATCGTATCTGAAGATTATGCCTTTGTTAAATGTTTTGGAGGAACAAAGAATGTTGTTTTATGATCTTAGTTCAAATGTAGCGTTTGGAGGGTGATGCCCCAGGGGAGACTGGTGATTGGCCAGAAGAGGGAGTCACCCCTCTTTTTGCATTGTTTATAAATAGGGGTTAAACGATGAGACGTCAGAACGGCCATAGCAATTGGAGGAGCCGTTCTCCGGACACCGCGGGTCTGTATTTATGCTGTAAACCTCGTGATTTTAATAAAAGCCTCTAACACGATACAGCATAACGGATTCTTTGTTGACAGCAATAATGACCACCATTCATCATATACGACATAATGGCGCCCAACGTGGGGCTGGGTTTGCGTCTCTTCCTTGTTTCAGTCAATCGCCAGGCTAACCTGCTCTGAAGCATGGCCGAAAGGGTGAGTGGGGTTCTTACCGCTTCGGAGTTTGTTAGATTGGATACGACTTGTGTACACTGGAGAGATGTACCATTTCGACCCTGCCTCGGGTGGCGTTGTTGCTGGTCGACTGGAGTCTGCTAAAATGTTATTTCATTGGTAACGGGTGACAATGATAATTTAGAGCAATAAGTTTATATTTCATTGGTAACGATAGGCAATGATAAGTTTATATTTCATTGGTAACGGGTGACAATGATAATTTAGAGCATTAAGATAGATTTCATTGGTAACGGGTGACAATGATAATTTAGAGAAGGCCGATATGTGCATATTTAGGGCACCGTGAATCTGGTAAAGACCTCGATGCGAGGCGATTCTTTAGGAATGGGCCATAAAATCCTTGCAACGCGTTCGGTGGTGTAAGGTTAATTCTGGGAATTATTAAGCTGGACGAATTATATGCATGTTATATACTCATCGTATGGTTGACGAACTATAATGCATGGGGTAACCTCTCTATGATTATCCAGAACTTACGGCAACAAAAAGTTAGACGGAGATAATTGCGATGATGATTTGGCCACGGTGCGGGATGTTCATTTGTGTTGTAGGCCGCAGTTAGCTGGAGGCTAGGGCTAAGGCTGGATTGTTACGGGTCACGTGGTACATCGTGGCTAAATGCTAATGCTACATGCTAATTGTGTTTTGTGCCACAGTGTACCTTAGGCTAAGCTAAATGCTCATGTTGAAGGCTAATTGTGTTGCGTGCTACATGCTAACGGATATCCTTAGAGATTCCATTGCGATGGATTAAAGTCTCTTAAATTTGTCTCTGTGTTTAAGTCAGGTTGTATGTTTTGTGAGCGCTGTTAAATGTTGTTTGACTAGGAGGGGAAAACGAGAGTTACAGTTGGACGGTTATTCTGTCTGTTTGGGGAGAGATCTAAAATCTTCCACGGTGAAAACGTGTTTTTGAATGGATGTGCGCATGTGCATGATTTTGCGACACTACACTACAGAAAGGGGGAGTTTATGACACGAGATTAGGACACGTTTTGGTTTACGGCACTAAATCTACGACATGCGGTTGTGCTCAGCCTACAAAACAAAATGGTTGGTTAGGGTCATAGGTCCCATCTGGGGGCTGCAGGGAGACGGAGAAACACACAGACAGAGAGATTTTAGCACGAGTATTCTAGTTTAAAGATTGGTTAAAGATGAAACTTGTGGTGTGTCCTATTGAATTGATAAATTAAATATATGTTGGCGAAGAATAATGCATTGAATTAAATGACGGATTAAAATAAAAATGTTTTGTTAAAATAAAATAAAATAATGTTTTTGAGCGATCTATGTAGTTCTGATTTTAGTCTTGGAGTGAATAATGTAGAACGAACGAATATTGAATGGTTGAAATAACTCAGGGATTGCATTAACTACTAAGATGTTATTCTGTGTCTCTGTTTTTTTCCTGTCATATGAGTGGAGCAATACGATACGATACGACAGGAGAGAGGAGGGGCTGACGTGTGCGTCACGTGACAAGGTGTGATGAGGCAGACGAGAGGATCAGATCAGGCTAGTACACAAAATCATCCTAACAAAATATGTGATGTTATGACAATTTCACATAGGCTTGGCAAATACTATTTCATTAAAAATTGCATTTTGGATGCTCTGTGCATAACTGGGGTTTGATTGGAATTGGGTTGGGAATCAGGTACTGACATTATTCGGCAATTAAGATACTTGGGTGCATATTAAACAATGGAATTTATAAAAATACTTATTGGGGTTAGAGGTTTTGTTTTTGGGGGATTGCTTTGAAGTTGACTAACTTCATTTACTTGCAGTTGATGGGTTGTGGTAATATAGCCACCACTAATGGATAAGTTGGTGACATAGGATATAGGGATAAATTGGGTTTAATTATTCAGGATTTATTTGGAGTTGTTTAGGGTTATATTAATAATTTAAGGGGGGAAGCCTTAGGCTATACAGTCTAAAATAACATAGTTCACAATAAAGGAATTTAAAAGGGTTGATATTGGGGAAAATTGACTAAAATAGTAATTATTTAACTAAGGTAGTGTTAGGAGAGACTAATGGCAGATGTTAGTACACCTTTTTCACATACGGATTCAGAAGAAAGACACCCACCTTATGAGAAGGAAGCTTTCAGTGATCATCCAGCAGGGTGATTATGGCATCAGAGATGAAGACGAATACAAGCAGAAACGACGATGAAGATGGATCAAAACTCCAGAAGGAAGGAAAACCGAGATGTCTGGAAGAGAAGAGGGAGGTAAGGAGGATGGAACTTAAAGAAGATGAGGATGATGAAGATGAGTGATGATGAAGAGGTTATGCATGGGTGGATATGACTCTGTGATCAGAAGGAAGTTGGCAAGAGAGAAACGAAGAAGGATACACGAGATTTGATCTCTGATGAAAGTTGAACGAAGAAGGAGACAAGAGATTCGAGTTCTGATGAAGAAAGCGATGAAGATTTGGAGATTAAGGGTGCTTTATGTTCAAGAGGATTTTATCCTACAATGACTGGCAAAGAAGAAATAGGAGATATAGACCGAGGCGTATCAGGCCTGGAGGAAGAGACGACTTTGGGAGAGGTAAGGGAGCTAGAGGAACAGCTCGAGACGCTGAAGATACAGAAGAGACAAGGAGAAAACCTGCGGAGAACATTTTTAATCCCAAGAATTGGAGGAGAAGAAGAATACATTGAGGCAAAGATGCTGAAGAAAAGTAAGAAGATGATGGAAGATGATATTTCGAGGACAGAACTTAGAACTAAGGTTGAAGAATACTGATATGTCAACGACGAGAAGGAACAGGACCAAGAAAACCTGCTGAGAAAATAATCCCAAGAGTTGGAGAAGGAGAAAATAAGTTTTGGTTATGAAGAATCAGAATGAACCAAATCAACAATCACGGTTACAGCTTCAACTGAACAATATCAAATGCAATTATACCAGCCAAGGGGGGACCAGATGTTCCATATCGACCGCCAGTTTCTGGACAGACACAGAATTGGAGGAGGAGGAAGAACAGAGAACATTTTTAAGGAAGATACAGGGGCAATTCAAGATCACCTGTTAGTACCTAGGAGATCCGGAAGGGGGGTGCATTGCTGAGAGCATCGATTAGAGGAGAAGAGAAAATAGCTAACAGTTGAAACAACCGGCCATTAGAAGTGATAGTGAATAGGGGAAAAACTTATTTGGGTTTAGGCTAAAGAGGTTAAACATCTCACTAATTGATAACGAATTAGGATAGGGATTTGAGGTAGTAAAACAGTTAATCAAAATAGACATACTAATATTAGAAGATACTGTTATTGCAGTGTTGGGAAGAGAAAGATGTACACTAGACTGTCTATTAAGACAATCTGTCTGAAAAGTTAAAAGGGGTGACTGTTTATTCGGGGTTACATTCTTACACTAAGGGATTTCAGGCTAGGCTAAAAGGTGTTTAGTCGTTTTGCCAAGTCTGTGTGTAATGAGTCAGAAGCAGGTGGGGAACTTTCCCAATCACATATTCTACAAATTTGGTGGTAAGGGATTTTGTGAAAATCAGGGGAAAAGGTTTTAAATGTTATGAGAGAAAAGATCAGATTAAAATAAGTTAGGAGTAGATTAGGGTTGAAGGAACTCTGAGACAGTAAGCTAAGTTTCAAAGTTAGTAGTAAGACAGAGAGAGAACAGGGATGAAGGACATTTTAAAGTTTGGTGGGAAGATATGGTAGGAGTTTAGATCTGATAGGGGCAAATGCATTGAGAAAGTATGTGTTGCTGAATGATAAGAGAAGATTGAGGGTGATTGAGTATCTACAGTTTCCAGCAGGGAGATCAAGGTCATTATAGGTGTATTTTGTGTAATCAAAGGTTTGAAAGTCAGGGATTTAGAGAAAGGACTGAGATTTGGGGAAAAAGTGACACTAGTGGGGATAGATGGAAGTACAAGTAAAGAGTTCAAAGTCTTAGGGGAAAACTGGGGGAAAACTAGGAGTAACTAAGGACATTAACACTTCAGTTTATTAGAACAACAGGGAGAAGCAATTTAACTCTTTCAACATTGATAGTTATTAAAGTCATAAATATATTGCATTTGATTATAAGGGTAATCAATACAGCACCAATGTTAGGGAAATAATACTTATTAGGGTTTAGGATGGGGACGTTCCTCCCATATGGAGAGATAATTATGGAGAATAAGTATTGTTATCAGGACCAGGAGTAGAAGCTGTTGCACCTAGTCAAAGGAGGGATAGTTTGTACAACGGTATAGTTTG
The DNA here is from genome assembly GCF_020615455.1 of Coregonus clupeaformis. NCBI lineage: Eukaryota > Metazoa > Chordata > Actinopteri > Salmoniformes > Salmonidae > Coregonus > Coregonus clupeaformis. The sequence continues at coordinate 30,536,641 of NC_059215.1, read as the reverse complement.
GAAGAGGTTAGGAGTGACTGTTCATTTATGTTGCGTAATGTTATAGAGAAAGGTTAGGGAGAATATATGTGTACTTATCTAGTGCAAGCATTAGAAGTTGTTCCGGTTAGGAAGTATTGGTTAAAGGACTATGTAATTCATAAAGTAACGCTTATAATGGAAGAGTTAAGGTTTGTAGCCTCCACAGTCACCAAAGGAGTTCAGGAAGAGTAGATTACCGTCACTCCAACAGTAGATAATACAGAGGATAATAGGAACTTTTGCACTAGAAGTAATTAGGGTTGATACAGCAATTAAGTCAACTACTTTAATGGTAACTTTGGAAGGGATTAGTGATACGATGGCAATAGCAAAAGAGGGGAGTATGACATCGACAACAACTTTTCTGAAATTAAATGGGGAATTTTAGACTCATGGGTTATGTTACGGATGGAGAGTGCTGTCAATGATAGTACGAATAGGGTTAAAATAGGAGAACAGATAGTAGTAGAGAGAATATAGATTCATCATGGAGGACAGGATGAGGTCTTTGATTTTGATGACAGACAGGGAGAGGTATCTGATCAGTACCGCTCGTTCTTCTGTTGTGGAAATTAGAGATAGATTAACTCATTCTGTAAGATCAGTGAGGAATCTTGAGGGTCCATGTCTGTTGAGAATTCCATCCCAAACATGTTAGACGGTTGCGCAGCCTCTATCAGGTATGGGTCAGTCTTATGCTTTGTCATGGCTGTGGTATTGGCAACAGTCATTGACAGATAAAATAATGTCGTTGTCAGAACAGTGATTTAAGCTTAGGCTTAATTGTTCTTGGTTAAATGAATTACCCTATGGGAATTGTTAAATGGGAAAGGAAAATCAGGTAACAACGGAACCCTGAAGTATTCAGGTGAAACATTGAGGGCTAAAAGTTGTTTTATAAAATATAGGATATAAGGGTATGTTTATGGGAATATCAGATTGGGATGTTATATGATAACTTTGGATTAGCATGAACATAAGGTTAGAGATGACAAATATAATGTAACTTTTTATGTACCAGGTAGTAGAAAAGCAGGACTTTGATGGTTAAACGATTAGCTTTTGACTGACAATGTGACTATGGGGAATTTTAGAGATATTTAGGGGTTTGGGGGTGATAAAGCATATATATATACTTATATTAGGGATGGACAGGATTTGGTTACATGTCAACGTTGAAGCTTCCATATGAGGCTTTTACTATTAAAAGAGGAGTAGCACCGAACACAGATCGATCTGAAATTAGAGTTCAAAATAGGATGAAAAGGGACATGTCATAGGCTTCAAGCCTATCATTGAAGGATAAGTCTAAGGGAGAAGGGGGGACTTTATTCATGGTATGGTGTAACATTTGGGAAGATCATATTGATAAATATTAGTTATACTTTGAGTCCAGATAGTTCAGATAAGATCACTGGGATTATAGATGCATTATAAGGGATGTGTTTGGGAGATCTGAGAAGATTTGGTTGCAAGATCAATTAGGCCAGTAGGGGCAGTGATGGGTCAGATTTTAGTTTCAGCTTTGATAACACTGTGATGTTTGTAATTTGTTACTGATCTTTGAGAAAGTTATGATATTGAGATAGGTTGAGAGTGATTCCTGGAGACAACACTCAGATGCCGGTGTTGACTGTTCCGGATCTGGAGGAAGATGGATGGACTACTGATGGATAAATATCATTTTGATGATTTTTCAAAAAAAACAAAACAATATTGGGGTGATGTTGGTATGATTTATGAATCAAAGGGGGAATAGGTTTATGTGATTCATGCATCATTTATATATCATTTTTTAAATTCTTAGGTGAAATTGAGGTTTAATTTGAAAGTGTTTGTTTTGCAAAAGATACTGTTTGGTCGTTTATTTTCTTGTCATTCCAGAAGCATTTGGGAGAACATGTGGAGATTGGAATACTCAAACAAAGACAATATGAAGGGACAATATGACTGGAGGAGATGAAACAAGGAGGGTGTGGCTGATTCCATCATCAACAAGTCCATTGGAAGAGGACACTACAGGGAGATGAAGTGTAGTGGACTACATTCCAGTGTCGGCAATGAAATATAGACATGTGTAATACATAATTGTGTAATAGCCTCAGGGATTAATTTTGTAGAATGATGTTTGATGTTATTGGATACATGTGAGGATCTTAGATGTTTTTGTTTATTTCGGTGAATGCTTAGGGACAGAAGGGCTAGGAAGGGAGAGATTCATTGTACGATTCGATGGGTTGACCAGCCGTACAATGGATGTTATTGGATAGGATTTTGTTTGCAGGGGCTTACATGTGTATTTAGTTGCATCATACTTTCAAATGCATTTACATGAGTTAGGAGGTTATCTGGAGTACCGACAGTGGTTGCCTGGGGCAGAGGGACCGTGAGAGAATTTTACTGTCTTGATTGATATGGATGGAAGGTTGCCAGACAGTTTTTCGCTCTTACACTCCATAGAGATTTCTTCATATGTCATAGTAATGTATTCACACTTCATAAACAGGTATTTCATAGAAAGGTATTTACACTCTAGAGGAGAATGTGTTTGGTTTAAGGTTAAAGATACTCAATAAGATAAATTGTTACTAGTCATAATCCTATTCTGTTTGTTTTCGAGACGTTTATTTCGTCTCGAAGGGGGGAATATCGTATCTGAAGATTATGCCTTTGTTAAATGTTTTGGAGGAACAAAGAATGTTGTTTTATGATCTTAGTTCAAATGTAGCGTTTGGAGGGTGATGCCCCAGGGGAGACTGGTGATTGGCCAGAAGAGGGAGTCACCCCTCTTTTTGCATTGTTTATAAATAGGGGTTAAACGATGAGACGTCAGAACGGCCATAGCAATTGGAGGAGCCGTTCTCCGGACACCGCGGGTCTGTATTTATGCTGTAAACCTCGTGATTTTAATAAAAGCCTCTAACACGATACAGCATAACGGATTCTTTGTTGACAGCAATAATGACCACCATTCATCATATACGACAATTTCACTCTGTCAATTAGGTTAGTATTGTAGAGTAACTACAATGTTGTTGATCCATCCTCAGTTTTCTCCTATCACAGCCATTAAACTCTGTAACTGTTTTAAAGTCTCCATTGGCCTCATGGTGAAATCTCTAAGCGGTTTCCTTCCTCTCTGGCAACTGAGTTAGGAAAGACGCCTGTATCTTTGTAGTGACTGGGTGTATTGATACACCATCCAAAGTGTAATTAATAACTTCTTCATGCTCAAAGGTGTCTGCATTTTTTATACCCATTTACCAATAGGTGCCCTTCTTTGCGAGGCATTGGAAAACCTCCCTGGTCTTTGTGGTTGAATCTGTGTTTGAAATTCACTGCCCGACTGAGGGACCTTACAGTGTTTACAGAGATGAGCAGTCTTTTAAAAATCATGTTAAACACTATTATTGCACACAGAGAGAGTCCATGCAACTTATTATGTGACTTGTTAAGCAAACTTTTACTCCTGAACTTATTTAGACTTGCAATAATAAAAGGTGTCAAATACTTATTGACTGAAGACTTTTCAGCTTGTAATTTGTAATTAATTTGTACAAATTTCGAAACACATAATTCCACTTTGACATTATGGGATATTGTGTGTAAGCAAGTGACAAAAAAAGGTATATATTTAAACAATTTTAAATTCAGGCTGTAACAAAACAAAATGTGGAAAATGTCAAGGGGTGTGAATAAGTTCTGAAGGCACTGTATAGCAGACAGGATCAGGCCTGTCACACACCTTGTTATAGCCAATAAGGCTCTTATGTTTCACCACTGGTGAAAATATAAAACTGATCATCCACTTCCGTTTTAGAAAAACAACATTCTGACTAATTCCTAATAACTCATGTGACAGCCTCAGTTTTTCCACCAAATCCAGGGGAAAACAAATCCCAGTAGCCTAATCTTTGTATCCAGGACTGGATCTCTGTGAGTACATGTTTTTTGGTCTCTGACAGCCTCCTGATAGACAAGTTAATACAATGCCAACAGATTAAGTTTATCCATATTAGGCCTACCTGATACACCGACAATGTACACCCTGGCAATACTGTTGATTCTAAGGATACATTCATGCTGCCATCTTGTGGCTAAATGTAGTAACCACAATTAAATTGCGGAACCATTGAGAATAACTAATATAAAGACTTCAGGCTGAACTTTTTCACTATTTATCAATTTTCTAGTTCTAAGAACCATTGGTCTGCAGCACACTCCTGTTGGTGAATAATAATGTACTATGAGTTGAAGCACATGAAAGCATGTACACATCACATAGACTACATCTCCATTTCCGTCTGCCATTGCAGTAAAAAATAAATGTGTCCAGCGCTAGTGAAAGATTGGCAAGCAGATTGCGTGTAGTTGCATAGAACAAACTATCAACATATGAGACAAACAGTGAGAGGGTTACTCCAGAGCACAGGAGGCTGCTGAGGGGAGGACGGCTCATCATAATGGCTGGAATGGAGTAAACCATTTATTCCGCTCCAGCTATTACTATCAGGCCGTCCTCCCCAATTAAGGTGACACTGGTCGCTTGTGCTCCAGAGGTAAGGGGAACTCTGAGGATTATGTAATGTACCAGCAACAACACTGTTTATCAGTGAATCAGAGGACAGTTACAGTTTTACATACTGTCTGAATCCCATTGGCTGGCTCTGCGTTGATGGGCTCTGAGTTAATTAAGCAATAAGGCCCGAGGGGGTGTGGTATATGGCCAATATACCACGGCTAAGGGCTGTTCTTACGCACGACGCAATGTGGAGTGCCTAATACAGCTCTTTGCCATTGTCACGGTTTCGGCCGAGGCGGCCCCTCCTCCTTGTTCGGGCAGGTTTCAGCGGTCGTCGTCTCCGGAGTACTAGCTGCCACCGTTCTATGTTTCTTGTTTGATTGGTTTTGTCTGTTTGTCACACCTGTTTTGTGTTATGTCTCATTAAGCACCCTATTTAGTTCCTTGTTGTTAGTTAGGTGTTGTGTGTAATTGTTCCTTGTCGTGTTGCTGCGCTACCTGTAATTTGGTGCGCTATTTTGTAGCTTACCTCCTTGTTTGTATTTAGGAGAAGATTACGCACTTGTTTAGTGCGCCCGTTTGTGTACGCCTGTGCACGCTTTTCTCGCCTCCGGGCTGGTTTTGGATTATTTTTGTGTGATCTACTAAAGTATTTTGTTGGACTTTACTTCTGCGTCCTGCGCCTGATTCCACACCACACCTACCTACAGCAACTCGTGACAGAATTACACACCCCATATGGAATCAGCAGGAGCACCCACCGACAGCATGGAGGAGCGTCTTCGTGGTCAAGAGGATCGAATCAACCAAATCGGGCACGCCTTGGACCGCGTCATGAACACCCTCCATCGATGGGAGACCAGCGGGGTACCCACACCCCCACCTATCGCACCATCACCTATGCGGAGTTCTCCCGCCGCTTCCGTGCTGTCTTCGACCATCCACCAGAAGGGAAGGCGGCGGGGGAGCGTCTATTCTACCTCCGACAGGGGATGAGGAGCGCTCAAGAGTTTGCGCTGGAGTTCCGGACTCTAACGGCAGATGCAGGGTGGAATGAGAGGGCCCTCATAGACCACTTTAGATGTAGCCTTCGGGAGGACGTCCGCAGAGAGTTAGCGTGCAGGGATACTACACTAACATTTGACCAGTTGGTGGACATGGCCATTCGGCTGGACACCCTGCTCGCGACCCCGCGGACGTCCCAGGTGGGGGCCTCCCATTCCACCCTCCAGCGCCTCCGAGCCGAGCCCGATGGAGCTTGGAGGTGCTGGCGCTAGAGGGAGGAGAGGAAGGAGCCCGAGGGGGGCAGTCTCCTGCACCAACTGTGGCCGCGGAGGGCACACCGCGGCTAGGTGCTGGGGAGGGTCTCCTGGTGAGGGAGATGGCAGGTCACACATTGGGGAGTCCTCCCAGGTGAGTAGGCGCCCTACTTACCCAGAGCTTTCTGTCGTACACATTACATTACCTGTTTGTTTCCCACAGGTTGCACCTCGTTCCCAGCATAAGGCGCTAGTCGATTCAGGCGCAGCTGGGAATTTTGTAGATCGTACATTCTGTGTTGAGTTAGGGATTCCCCTCCTTCCAGTCGATAAGCCCTTCCCTGTACATGCCTTAGATAGTCGTCCGTTAGGATCTGGGTTGATTAGGGAGGTCACGGCGCCACTTAGGATGATGACGCAGGGGGGTCATGAGGTGACGATTCAACTCTATCTGATCGACTCTCCTGCGTATCCGGTGGTACTGGGGCTTCCCTGGTTGATTACCCATGATCCTACGATTTCGTGGCGAGAGAAGGCTCTTAAAGGGTGGTCTGCTCAGTGTGAGGGGCTATGTCTGGGTGTTTCCGTAGGGGCGACCTCGGTGGAGAGCCCGAACCAGATGCCAGCACTGCACATTCCGCCTGAGTATGAGGATTTGGCACTCGTGTTTAGTAAGACCAGAGCGGCACGGTTGCCGCCTCATAGACAGGGGGATTGTGCGATAGACCTCCAGACAGGAGCTGCGCTCCCCGGTGAGCCGTGTGTATCCTTTGTCACAGGAGGAGAAAAGGGCAATGGAGACTTACATTGCCGAGTCTCTGAGACAGGGATACATACGGCCCTCCACTTCTCCCGCGTCCTCAAGCTTCTTTTTTGTGAAGAAAAAGGATGGAGGTTTGCGTCCGTGTATTGATTACCGCGGTCTCAATCAGGTGACTGTGAAATATAGTTATCCACTCCCGCTGATTGCGACCATGACGGAGTCATTACACGGGGCACGGTTCTTCACAAAATTGGACCTCAGGAGCGCATATAACTTGGTGCGCATTAGGGAGGGCGATGAGTGGAAGACAGCATTTAGTACTACCTCCGGCCATTACGAGTATCTCGTCATGCCATATGGGTTAATGAATGCTCCATCAGTCTTCCAATCGTTTGTAGATGAGATTTTCCGGGACATGCAGGCGCAGGGAGTAGTGGTGTACATAGATGATATTCTTGTGTACAGTTCTACTCGGGCCGAGCATGTAGCCCTGGTGCGCAGGGTATTGAGGAGACTGTTGGAGCATGACCTGTATGTCAAAGCCGAGAAATGTCTGTTCTTTCAGGAGTCAGTCTCCTTCTTGGGTTACCAGTTGTCTGCGTCAGGGGTGAGAATGGAGGTGGACCGAGTGTCTGCCGTGCGTAATTGGCAAACCCCAACTACGGTTAAAGAGGTGCAGCGGTTCTTGGGTTTTGCGAATTACTACCGGAGGTTTATCCGGGGTTTTGGACAGGTGGCAGCTCCCATAACGTCTCTTCTGAAGGGGGGTCCGGTGCGCTTGCAGTGGTCGGCTGAGGCGGACAGGGCCTTTGGGAGACTGAAGGACCTGTTTACCTCGGGCTTCAGTGCTGGCGCACCCGGATCCCGCTTTACCCTTCCAAGTAGAGGTGGACGCATCTGAGGCCGGTATCGGGGCAGTTCTTTCTACAACGGTCCGGCACACCACCTAAGCTCCGCCCCTGTGCTTTTTATTCTAAGAAGCTCAGTCCGGCGGAGCGGAATTATGACGTAGGGGACAGGGAGCTGTTAGCCGTAGTACAGGCCCTAAAGGTGTGGAGGCATTGGCTTGAGGGGGCTCAACACCCTTTCCTCATTCTGACCGACCACCGTAACCTGGAATACATTCGGGCAGCTAGGAGACTGAATCCTCGCCAGGCTCGATGGACTATGTTTCTCGCCCGGTTTGTGTTCAAGATCACTTACATCCCTGGGTCCCAGAACGGGAAGGCAGATGCCCTGTCCCGGCGGTATGACACGGAGGAGAGGTGCGTGGAGCCCATTCCCATACTACCGGAGTCTTGTCTGGTGGCACCGGTGGTGTGGGAGGTCGATGCGGAGATCGAGCGGGCATTACGCACCCGACCCTAGCCCTCCACAGTGTCCGGTGGGTCGGACGTACGTCCCGCTCGAGGTCCGGGATCGGCTGATTTATTGGGCTCACACGTCACCCTCCTCTGGACATCCAGGTATTGGCCGGACAGTGCACTGCCTTAGTACGAAGTACTGGTGGCCAACGTTAGCCAGGGATGTGAGGGTTTATGTCTCCTCCTGCTCAGTGTGTGCCCAGTGTAAGGCGCCCAGACACTTGCCCAGGGGTAAATTACAACCCCTGCCCGTTCCACAACGACCCTGGTCTCACCTCTCGGTGGATTTTGTTACCGACCTTCCCTCCTCACAAGGGAATACCACCATCCTGGTCGTTGTGGATCGGTTCTCGAAGGCCTGTCTCCTTCCCATGCCGGGTCTTCCTACTGCCCTACAGACCGCTGAGGCTCTATTTACTCACGTCTTCCGGCATTACGGGGTACCCGAGGATATAGTGTCCGATCGAGGCCCCCAGTTTACCTCCAGAGTCTGGAGAGCCTTTATGGAACGGTTGGGGGTCTCGGTGAGCCTTACCTCGGGTTACCACCCGGAGAGTAATGGGCAGGTCGAACGAGTCAACCAGGATGTGGGTAGGTTTCTGAGGTCATATTGTCAGGGCCGGCCGGAGGAGTGGGCGAGATATGTGCCCTGGGCCGAGATGGCACAGAACTCTCTCCGCCACTCCTCCACTAGACTAACCCCTTTCCAGTGTGTGTTAGGGTACCAGCCGGTTCTGGCACCTTGGCATGAGAGCCAGATCGAGGCCCCTGCTGTGGATGAGTGGGTGCGGCGCTCGGAGGAGACGTGGAACGCTGCACACGTCCATCTGCAGCGAGCCATCCGTCGACAGAAGACGAGCGCCGACCTACACCGCAGTGAGGGGCCAGTGTACGCACCTGGAGATCGAGTCTGGCTCTCAACCAGAAACCTGCCCCTCCGCCTGCCCTGCCGGAAGCTGGGTCGGCGGTTTGTGGGGGCCTTTTAAAGTCCTGAGGAGATTGAACGAGGTGTGTTACAGGTTACAACTGCCCATTGATTACAAGAATATTAACCCCTCGTTCCATGTGTCTCTCCTCAGGCCGGTGGTAGCTGGTCCACTCCAGGACTTTGAGATTGAGGAGACTCCTCCGCCCCGTTGGACATCGAGGGGCTCCGGCGTACACTGTTCGGACCATCCTGGATTCGAGACGCCGGATGGGGGGTCTCCAATATCTCGTGGAGTGGGAGGGAATGCGGTCCGGAGGAGCGGTGCTGGAGTGCCGAGGAGGGACATTCTGGATCCGTCCCTGCTGACCGAATTCCATCGTGGTCATCCTACGCGCCCTGCTCCGCGTCCTCCTGGTCGTCCCCGAGGCCGGGGCGGCGCACGGCTGGAGCCGCCGCGTCAAGGGGGGGGTACTGTCACGGTTTCGGCCAAGGCGGCCCCTCCTCCTTGTTCGGGCAGGTTTCGGCGGTCGTCGTCTCCGGAGTACTAGCTGCCACCGTTCTATGTTTCTTGTTTGATTGGTTTTGTCTGTTTGTCACACCTGTTTTGTGTTATGTCTCATTAAGCACCCTATTTAGTTCCTTGTTGTTAGTTAGGTGTTGTGTGTAATTGTTCCTTGTCGTGTTGCTGCGCTACCTGTAATTTGGTGCGCTATTTTGTAGCTTACCTCCTTGTTTGTATTTAGGAGAAGATTACGCACTTGTTTAGTGCGCTCGTTTGTGTACGCCTGTGCGCGCTTTTCTCGCCTCCGGGCTGGTTTTGGATTATTTTTGTGTGATCTACTAAAGTATTTTGTTGGACTTTACTTCTGCGTCCTGCGCCTGATTCCACACCACACCTACCTACAGCAACTCGTGACAGCCATGGTATATTGGCCATATATCACAAACCCCCGAGGTGCCTTATTGCTATTATAAACTGGTTACCAATGTAATTAGAACAGTAAAAATAAATGTTTTGTCATACCCGTGGTATACGGTCTGATATACAGTGGGGGAAAAAAGTATTTAGTCAGCCAACAATTGTGCAAGTTCTCCCACTTAAAAAGATGAGAGAGGCCTGTAATTTTCATCATAGGTACACGTCAACTATGACAGACAAATTGAGAGAAAAAAATCCAGAAAATCACATTGTAGGACTTTTAATGAATTTATTTGCAAATTATGGTGGGAAATAAGTATTTGGTCACCTACAAACAAGCAAGATTTCTGGCTCTCACAGACCTGTAACTTCTTCTTTAAGAGTCTTCTCTGTCCTCCACTCATTACCTGTATTAATGGCACCTGTTTGAACTTGTTATCAGTATAAAAGACACCTGTCCACAACCTCAAACAGTCACACTCCAAACTGTCAAAGGACACCAGAAACAAAATTGTAGACCTGCACCAGGCTGGGAAGACTGAATCTGCAATAGGTAAGCAGCTTGTGGGAGCAATTATTAGGAAATGGAAGACATACAAGACCACTGATAATCTCCCTCGATCTGGGGCTCCACGCAAGATCTCACCCCGTGGGGTCAAAATGATCACAAGAACCACACGGGGGGACCTAGTGAATGACCTGCAGAGATCTGGGACCAAAGTAACAAAGCCTACCATCAGTAACACACTACGCCGCCAGGGACTCAAATCCTGCAGTGCCAGACGTGTCCCCCTGCTTAAGCCAGTACATGTCCAGGCCCGTCTGAAGTTTGCTAGAGTGCATTTGGATGATCCAGAAGAGGATTGGGAGAATGTCACATGGTCAGATGAAACCAAAATATAACTTTTTGGTAAAAACTCAACTCGTCGTGTTTGGAGGACAAAGAATGCTGAGTTGCATCCAAAGAACACCATACCTACTGTGAAGCATGGGGGTGGAAACATCATGCTTTGGGGCTGTTTTTCTGCAAAGGGACCAGGACGACTGATCCGTATAATTTTGAGTGAAAACCTCCTTCAATCAGCAAGGGCATTGAAGATGAAACGTGGCTGGGTCTTTCAGCATGACAATGATCCCAAACACACCGCCCGGGCAACGAAGGAGTGGCTTCGTAAGAAGCATTTCAAGGTCATGGAGTGGCCTAGCCAGTCTCCAGATCTCAACCCCATAGAAAATCTTTGGAGGGAGTTGAAAGTCCGTGTTGCCCAGCGACAGCCCCAAAACATCACTGCTCTAGAGGAGATCTGCATGGAGGAATGGGCCAAAATACCAGCAACAGTGTGTGAAAACCTTGTGAAGACTTACAGAAAACGTTTGACCTGTGTCATTGCCAACAAAGGGTATATAACAAAGTATTGAGAAACTTTTGTTATTGACCAACTACTTATTTTCCACCATAATTTGCAAATAAATTCATAAAAAATCCTACAATGTGATTTTCTGGAGAAAAAAAATCTCATTTTGTCTGTCATAGTTGACGTGTACCTATGATGAAAATTACAGGCCTCTCTCATCTTTTTAAGTGGGAGAACTTGCACAATTGGTGGCTGACTAAATACTTTTTTTCCCCACTGTAACACAGCTGTCAGCCAATCATCATTCAGGGCTTGAACCACCCAGTTTCTAATATGGATTGTATTATTATTTCAAGAATCTGACTATATTTTGACTAGTATTTTTGTCATTAGTTTACATTGTTCTGCTAAAAGAGCAAAGTAAATTGTACTACCAAAGAGGGTATAGTTGCTGTAACATTGACCTTGACCAAAAAATGCAACCAGGCACATATCAGGAGCTACATCAATATTTCCATGATAATGACACAAAGACAGAGAGAGAGAAAGACAGGTGCTTCTGAGTTAACAGCTGCTGTGTATGGTTGCTGGCTGAACAGCAACAGCATACAGAACAGTGCAGCCAGCCTGTCCTTAACCAACCCCTCTTGCCACTACCCCTCCACTCAGTGCCCTCGACCATTGGTTGCCCTCCTGTGGATCACATAACAGCAGCCAAACAACTGCCAGGGGTAATGCTGGCCCGGGTCCTGCATGGCTAAACCTAAATCAGGCCTGAACTTGATCCAATGACGTCCCTCCTTTTTCCCTTTCTAACACTCTCTCTTATCACAAACTGTGACGGCTCACATTTTCTCACTCTCTCTTGGTCACACTCTTTCAGCCTTTCATATGGCCTCTCTCTGTATCTCACTCTCTCTAGGGATGTTTTACCCTTCACTGTGAAAGCAACTATCCTCTAAGATCCCTCCTTCTTGTATAAACTGACCCAAAGTGGCACTGTCTGCTTTCCAATGGCTCCCTCTTTCTGTCACTGTGGAGTTTTCTGTAAAATCTGTGAAGGTGGAAAGGAGAAGATGATTAAAGAGAGAGTGAAAGAGAGAAGACATGAACCTCACATACAGGGGCTGTAAAATATATTTTACAGTGCAACCCTAGCCCTGGTCCAGTCTGCCAGTAGCATCACATGCTTTCTCAGATTGTTTACTTGCACTCATTTAGTCTCTCTCAGTCTAAGCTCTCACCCGCCTCCTCCCTGCCTCTAGCCCTCCCCTTCTCTCACCCGCCTTCCACTTCTTTCCTGGTCAGTGTGATCGTTTGTTGGCGATAAGATCCAAGGCTGAGACACAGCAACAGTGCGCCAAAGCAAGGTGAAGAGGGGTTGCTCTTTTTTGTCTATCTTGTTTTTCTGAAGGTCCACTCTCAGGACAACTGTGAGTACCTGAAGGCTTCAGAACGTCTGGGGTCAAAGAGGACTGGCTATTTGGGTCAGACAGGGGCGGGGTGGGGGGGTAATTTAGACCCTTGACTTGGGTCAGGAGCGGCCATGCAGAATTAAGTGAACTCTAACACAGATTTTGCAGACAGACTTCTAGAATACAAAAATGTTTCGAAATGCACGAAAGGAATGAGCATTGGTAACATACCAACTCAGGCTGTTGTGGAAGGGAAAGTGAAAGGGATTGTGTTAATGGCATGTGGTACTGTATTAGGATACAAATAATTGTAATCTCTCTCAATGCCTTTTGAGATGATGCATTAGGGTATTGGCCATATAAGACTCCACAAGTTAAATTTGCAAACATCTCCGCCATAAAAGACAGACGCAACTCCATATTTGGACAAAAATTCACACTGTACTCCTTGATAATATGTATGCACAAAGTTTCTTTGTGCATACATATTATCAAGGAGTACAGATCCAAGGCTGAACAGATCCAAGAAACTAGTTTCTTTGTGCATACATATTATCAAGGAGTACAGATCCAAGGCTGAACAGATCCAAGAAACTAGTTTCTTTGTGCATACATATTATCAAGGAGTACAGATCCAAGGCTGAACAGATCCAAGAAACGAGTTTCTTTGTGCATTTTTTAGAGTACAACACTCAAAAGGTATTGTCAAACTCTTTTACATAAATGTCTCATAAAGTGGTTAATGTAATGGATGTGTCTGTTTGACAGTCCGCCGAACTGTGTTTGGAGGTCATTAAGGACGTGGCGACATGGTTGCTGATGTTGACCAACTGCCAGTTTCCACCATTTTTCTTGGCTTCAGTGTGTGTGTGTGTGAAAGAGAGAGAGAGAGAGAGAGAGAGAGAGAGAGAGAGAGAGAGAGAGAGAGAGAGAGAGAGAGAGAGAGAGAGCAGCAGTGGCCTTGCCATTCATGTTAATGGAACTTATCTGAATCTGAGAGAGAGACTGAAAGAGAGAGAGAGAAAGAGAGAGAGAGAGAGAGAGAGAGAGAGAGACCGTATTAGACTGTTGCAATACAAACAAATACCCTAAATTAGCTGAGGGGTATACTACGATGCAAGCTAGATTTACTCAGGGTTTTCTCAAATTAGCCAGCTTCAGTTAGCTTCACATTCCAGCTCAGGCTTCATCCGTATTACGACGGTGGATATTGCTCGTCAGCCTGCCGCAAAAGGCGCCCACATACTAGGTTTGTTTTGCTCCTAGCAGAACTCAGCTAGGCGAAAGTCTAGCATACTCCGCTTGAAAAACTTCGCTTGAAAAACAAGAAACAAATGGCAATATTAATGTTTGTCCCTCTTGAGACGCCGTAGCAACAACATAGCCAGTATACACTTCCTCAAAATAGTCAGAATTAATCTAAATCTGTAATTCATTTTGACGTTTTTTGCCTAGGAGGTCTTAGTTACCCATTTTTACATCTAACTTATTGTTTGGTGCAGTATTTCTCAAGTGAAAAAATGTGCATGAAAACTAGTCATCTTGTTGAATGACAAGAAACACTTAATTGAAGAATCCCGTCCATAGTTCCCACTCCTAATAGGAGTAGTACTATTGACCAATCACCGACGAAGGGGCGTAGACTTCGGCTACCCGAACTTCGACTTGCCTCAAGAAATTTTTTTGTGTGCGCGAACAGCTGAAAAAAAGTAACTGTTTCGACTGGGAAGCCTGCAGGCTTGTAACTGCGTGTACATGTCGCACGTTGCTAGTCAAATGCCAAACTCTTCATTGAGACAATGCTGAAACATCAATCCATGGGCGAGTTAGAGCCACATTTTCATTTGTGTCGAAATCAAAATGAAAGAAAAGCTATCTAGCAAATTCAGCAGGCTATGGTGTGAAATAGGCTTTTAGAAGTGCAGTCTTTATTTTATTACTTATCATTAAGGCCTTCTTTGTGCATTGGTGTGCTTATTAATGCACAATAACCTTTTTTTCCCACTCCTATGATAAAATAATTGTATTACAAAAGTTTTACTGTGCATGAAATTTCAAATGCATTCTGTCATTACTAAATGTGCAATGTGATAGGTATATATAAAAGAAATACGAACAAAGAACAGATTAATCAAATATTGAATCAGTCATCTTCCTCAAATGAATGGGATGATGATGCAATCTTTGCGAGAGGGAGGGAATAGGATTTCATTGGTCCTCAACTTGCGGCTCAGGTACTTCATTCAGGATAAATGGAGTTAGCCTGCCCTGGAGCAGATTAGTTCTGAAGGCTTCGTTTCCATAGAAATGTACCTGGCTAAAAGGTGAGCCACTTTTGGGGTGTCGGTTATCCCGAGTTGAACTCAGAGTTGACCAAAGTTCTCGGTAACTCCTCAAACCTGTTTCGTAGTATACCCCTCTGATCTAGTTTACTATAAGCCTGGGAATGGGGTCTAAAGAGTAATTAACTGTAAAAGATAACTAGGTGTCCAGACAAAGCCTGGATTTGAAGTTCATCCAAGGCACCTTACGGCACCATAACAAGACTTTTAAACCTACCTACCATAAATAACATATTGGTGCCAAGCAACTTCATGGTCACTCTCAAAGAGTCCATTATCAAATCAAGGGTAATGAGGCTTCGAAATATTCATACAGCCCACTAGACAATAAAACACTATTCTTTTAGTGATTTCAAATTAAATAAGTTCATTAAATCTATTTTAAAGGCAATGAGCCAATTCTGTTTGTCAAATATTCCATATTTGGTGCATGTAACTTCTGTAATTTGTTTACATTAAGTTTAGATGTGGCTAGCCCATAGCCACGGGATGTAGGCTGCAGCACCGCCTGATAAATCAGGAGTTGAGTTCCGAGGGAGACAGTGGGGTGAGGGTGAGTGGTGTCAAGTGCAAGCAGGGTGAGCAGTATTCCAGTAGCTCTGGAGGGGAATTGTGTGAGAGTGATGATGAATTGTGTGGGGAGGAAGGTGTGGAGAAGGCTTCTGAGTCTCGCAATGGTGGTCATGAAGCAGATGATTCTAGTCCAGTAGGAGTGACATTTTTGGAGAAAGTGGATCGCTGCCTTCTGGCTGATCCATATGTGGTGTCAAATTGGGTGGAGAAGAGGTTGGAGACTGTTTCTGCCGTCCAGAGTGAGCAGGTGCTCCGCATCACGCGACTAGGGACAATAACTGTGAATTGCTTTGCTCTCCGGAGCAGGGCACCGTTGAAAGGAGTGATAACAGGCGTGGCATTAAGTGTTGAGGAGGAAGAACTGAAATGGAAGATTCCCGGTGTCTGTGACTGCCATTTGGTGCGACACAGACCTGGTGGAGAGCGTGGTGAAACAGAGAAGACACCGTCTGTCCTGCTGAGTTTTGATCCTGCTGAGTCTTTACCTGACAAATTCAAGCTAATGTATGTGTCAATTATCCCATGAGAGCTTTTGTCCTGAACCCATTATGGTGTTTTAGGTGCTGAGCTTATGGTCAGTTTGCAGCAGTTTGTAGGAGGGAGATTCCTAGACGTGAGAAGTGTGCAGGAGGGTATGAGACAAAGGAATGTGTAGTATAGGTGGAAAAATGTATGTGTGTTAACTGTAGGGGTACTGATGGTGCTGGAGATCAGAAGTGTCCTGTGAGAGAAAGGCAAGTTGAGGTTGCCAGGATCAGAGTAGTACAGAAGGTGTCGTATGTTGAGGCAGTGAAGAGAGTAGTAGAGGAAGATGGGTCCAGGGCGAGGAATCCTGAGAGTATCCCTGTGAGTAAGCCAAGGCCAATTTGAGTGATAGGAATAACGTGTTTCAGTAAGGTTGGTTTCTTAGCGTTCATAGCCTTGGTTATCAACTGTAACGCAGAAATGGAACGTAAATCACAGAAAGTAGATATTGTGGTGGCAGTTGCAGAGAAGTACTTGGGTGTACGAGATTTTATTGCAGAAGAGTTACAGGGTGTGTTGAACGATAGTGTCCCATCCTCCCAGGCTGTTGGACTGGTGTAGGATCAGATAGGGCTAAGTAGTGGAATAGTGGTGAGGTTTTAATAGGTGTAGGGTTAGTTGTTAGGGCAATTTTTCTTCCCTTTTCCTCGTCCTTTTCCCTTCCCTTTTTGTGTCACAGTGTTATTTTTTCGATTGTTTGCCACCCCTACAGTAGGTGGCGGCATGCACCTCTAACGCTTGTTTGCAGACACCGTAATACCATAGAAGAAGAAAGGCGAGATTGTGCTTTTGGCTGTAATGTCCAGTAGCCTAGTTACTTTGCCTATGGATTTGAAATCAAATTGTATTTGTCACATGCGCCGAATACAACAGGTGTGAAATGCTTACTTACAAGCCCTTAACCAAAAATGCAGTTTTAAGAAAAATAAAGAGCTAAGAAAATATTTACGAAATAAAATAAAACTATAAAAAAAGAAACTATAAAATAACAATAACAAGGCTATATACCTGGGGTACCGGTACCGAGTCAATGTGCGGGGGTACAGGTTAGTCAAAGTAATTGAGGTAATATGTACATGTAGGTAGGGGTAAAGTGACTATACATAGATAATAAACAGCAAGTAGCAGCAGCGTAACAAAAGGGGGGGTCAATGCAAATAGTCCGGGTAGCCATTTGATTAACTGTTCAGCAGTCTTATGACTTGGGGGTAGAAGCTGTTAAGGAGCCTTTTTGGATCTAGACACTGCGCTCCGGTACCGCTTGCCGTGCGGTAGCAGAGAGAAAAGTCTATGACTATGGTGGCTGGAGTCTTTGACAACGCCTGTATAGAGGTCCTGGATGGCGGGAAGCTTGGCCCCAGTGATGTACTGGGCCATACGCACTACCCTCTGTAGGTCCTTGCGGTCGGATGCCGAGCAATTGCCATATCAGGCAGTGATGCAACCAGTCAGGATGCTCTCAATGGTGCAGCTGTATAACTTTTTGAGGATCTGAGGACCCATTCCAAATCATGCTCTGCTTTTGCAAATAGCCTTTGAAGTCCCTATTTCATCTGAAACCTTTTTTTCACAGCATTGTGCAGAGGGGGAGTTTCTGGTTATTGTTCAAATACCTAGTCACCATGAAAGAGGGAGTCTCCAGACGGACTGGTCAGTTAAGAGACATATTTTGACGGGGGAATAAATATTGTTCTATCTCTGTTCCTCACCTGTCTTTCAGATGCTTCACCTGACAACAGGACGCGTGGCGTGCTTGCTTTCAAAGCGAGTGGTGGTGGCACTGACGAACAGTGGCGCGAGGATGTCAAGCCATGGCCACCACGGTACTATTCTTTCATGTTCATTGCACTGCATGCATAATTGTCTGTAGGAAATTATTTTTGTTTATTTTCAATTAAACTGTATCAAAAAAGTATTACAATACACGTACGCCTAGTTTGTTGTGTAGGCCTACTTGTATTCAAGCAAGGTGAATTTGAAATGATATCGCCTGCTGCGGAGCAGGGTGAAATCAGCAAGGTTACTGCATTTAAACATTTTGCCATTGTGCAGACTGAAAAATGTGCTGTTTTATAATGCTATTCTACACATTTTATCATGAGGCTAAGAGAAAATGTTACCAGTTTAAAGCACATTTCCTGCAATTCTACACTTTTTGTCATGGGGCAGAGATTTTTTTTGCTGTTTAATAGCTCAGCTCATGCTTTTGTTCACATTTTGTCATAGAATTTTGCAACTTCAAAAGCACATTTCCTGCAATTCTACTCATTTTGCTACCATATGCTATCTGGGGGCCCTGGTGCATGTGCCCTGTGTCGCGTAGGAGTGACATAATCTGACGTAAGACAATGCTCTGAGGTCTATAAACCTCTAAACCCCACCTTACCACCTCTCCCTTTACCTCAACCTCCCCCTCACATATCTCATCTCCTATCTCTCCTGTACTGTAGAGGTGTCCGACTCGGTGGACATGTCACAGCCAATGTACTGGGATCGTCTGGACACCCCTCTGCCAGACAGACCATGGAAGGATGTCCTCGATTCTACGGATAAGAGCCTGAAACAGAAGGAGAAGGGTCCCTGGACTGCACTGTCCAAGGAGGAGAAAATTGCCTGTAAGCCCCTCCCCCTCGCATTCCTTCTCATGTCACAGCCTTCAATCCTGCTATTCTTAAAATGTCTCCCTCTATCCCAGTGTACAGGCTGAAGTTCAACCACACCTATCCTGAGATGAAGAGGCCCTCCCATGAGTGGAAGACTGTCATCGGTGGGATGTTCATCTTCTTTGGCATCACTGGTCTGGTGGTCTTTTGGCAGGGCCACTATGGTAAGACTTCTCATGGTTGATTGCTAAAATTGATAGACTTCCTCAAGCCAGTATCACACATGGATGGGCGATTGTTCCATCCTCAAACTTGCTGTTCCTTTTTTATCCTTTGTGTGTCCCACAGTGTACCCACCCCAACCTCATACCTTTGGTGAGGAGTGGCAGGCTAAGCAGATCCAGAGGATGCTGGATATGCGGGTCAACCCAATTGAGGGCTTCTCTGCCCAGTGGGACTACAAGAACAAACAATGGAAGTAAAGGAAGGGAATAGACCACTGCTGGAAGGAGGAACGGTTCGACTTGACACCTTGAGCCTCTGTTCAGCCAACAGCCTCCCCTCCCACCATAGCGGCAATCCATCTGAATCCATTCTTACTGTTTAAGTAATAAATGACTAAAAACTGTTTGTTTCCTTCTCTCTGAGAAAATAAGAGTAATATTATGGGCTGCTTGTCCTCAACCTAATTTCTGCTTTAGTGTTCCTGTGGTAGTGTGTCTGGTTTGGCCCCAAGTGAGTATTGTGAGATGTACCATTGCCTTGGTGGTCCTGACACATTCAACACTAACTAAAAACACAGTAGCCTATATTTGTTTTATCCTCTTGCTGTGAAACTCTTGAAAGCATATTTTTTAAGGGAATTTCTACTCTAAAATGGTCCACCGTATTGAATGTATAAAAACTGTATTACTCCATGACAACAACAAAATAAAATCATAATCCTTGTACCTTTTTGTGTTTTCCTTCCATAAAATCTGTCCTAACATTGCAAAGAATATGAGCATTTTCAGTAGAAAACTATTAAGTAGTCTAGGTGTGAAGATGGATGGCAAACAAGTTAAAGATCATGTATGGCCTGAGACTCTGAGCATCATTACTACAGGTAAGGGACACCATTAAATTAACTTACAGAATAATATTCATTTGGATGTTCTCTCCTTTAGGATCAAGTCATTAATATTTTAGAGTTTTCCTCAATGGATGTCTTCTTGCCTTTCCCCTTATCCCTCCCAAACCACCAAAATAAAATGTCAGTGTTCCAAATTGGTCTTTATTCAGTTGCACGTAATCTAAGACATTACATTGGAATAGTAAGACATAGAAACAGACCATTCAACGTGGCGTTTCTAGTTGTTTCTCTATCAAAAAACGCAAAACAAAACACAATGAATTACAAAATGCACAATGTAAAGATGAAATTTAAGACCATTTGAATGGACACAATATGCTTTACACCAAATATCATAAATAACAGTTTAAAGTCATCAGAAAAGTATCTTAAATGTTACTAAGCTATGATACTATTATAATTATTATTTAACCGGCTTTAACACAGTTGCAGCCGACAGTATTTTTCAGTTACAACACGTTTCTGGCGTCCTTCTTCGGTTACACACAGGTGCTCCGAGCGCGCTAGCTCTCGAAAACCCGGTTAGCTTCGCCCACGGCTGGGCGTGTGAACTACAATTCCGACGCTGTGTTAGAAACGTCAAAAATCATCGCTTGCAAAACAGTTTTTGAAACATATGGCCCTTATCTTTCATATCAGCGAGAAATAATCTTTCAAATAAAAAATTACACTTATCGTAACGTTAGCCGATTTGCAGAGATCCATACACTATTTGTGCCTCCAGTTGACCAACTGCGCTTCCTCCCCAGTTACGTTTACACACAGGTGTTCAGGGCACGCTAGATAGCTAATTAACACAGGTGGTCACCTCTCTCTTCCGTCTGTCTTCCGTAAACAAGCGCTGTAACATGGAGATATGGCCGTAAGGAAACGCTAACCCTTTCTTCTTCGATGAGGTTTAACGGCGGTTGGCATCCAATAAATGTTGCATTATCGCCACCCACTAGACTGGAGTATAACTTCTTCTTCTTCTTCTTCTGTGGGTTTTATGGCGGACTACATCCAAAAATTGTATTGCCGCCACCAACTGGACGTTTTGAAACCAAAATGTAAATAAATATATCCATACTTAATAGTGATTCTAACAATCCACCCTAATAAAAATATTACATTGCCAAAGCTCCCACTGCATCCTTCTTTTAGTTCTCCATATCTCCCTTCTCATGCTCTAGGACCTTAGAAGGTAGTATGACTTTTGCTAATATTCCATGTAACTCCTTTGCTGTGAAATCTTTCAGCCCCCATGAACCACTCTGCCGCAATCACAATGATTCCTAGATCTTTTCTCCACCTTGGCAGTGCCATTTATCACCATTGCGATAAAAGCCACAAAGTCCACCTTTTTAACCTTTAAAATGTCAGGACCCTCTTGGTGTAAGACAACCCCTGCAGTGAAGGCCCATCCACTACCATGGACTCTTCTGGTGCAACATTCAAACACTCAACCCTTTTCACAGCTTGTGCATATGAAATGCTCTGTACAACCCTGACTTTGGACACGTCATTCTCTTTTACCCTTGTGGGGCATTCAGAAGACGTGGCTTCATGATTCCCTCCGCAATTACAACATGTCACGTTTTCTTCACTTTTATAACACATAATATGATCTTTTCCACATCTTGTACATCTCGGCTTCTCCCTTCTGCAAACACTTTCTACATGACCAAAAGGTTTACAATGTTCACACTGCATTGTTCTTGGGATAAATGCTCTAACTCTGTAGTTAATATATCCTAACCGCACTTCATTAGGGAAAGACTCCATTTCAAAAAACTAAAGAACAGAAACTCTTCACTTTTTCCCAATTCACCACTCGATTCATCTGACGTGCTTCAATCACTCCAGGAATATATTTCATCTCTTCCAAATCTACTTCCCACGAAACGTCAGATATAACACCCTTAATGGGTGCCCGGTTCCGAAGCGACACACACAACACTTCAAACTTCTCAAATCGATTAACACACAACGCACGTTCCTTCTGATTCGCAGAACCACAAAATATCAAAACAAGGCCGCCTCTCGTGATCCTCACAAACTTCACTTTAACCAGAACTCTCTCCAGTTTGGATAACTGTTAAGTGAATTATTTAACAAACTATTTCAGTTTCTCTGTGCGTCTCCCAAAAGGTTGTAAGTCTTTTGGGATTTAAGTAACGGCCAGAGTCCCGGTCTGCATAGTCAGAGATATTTATTCATTGAGAATTCTGCCATCACAATTTCAGAGTCCATCTTTTATACTCATACGTCATACAAAAGAAATCCCTCCCCTCTGTAGGCGGGCTGTAGTTTTCCACTCTAAAACTGCTCTACTGACCTTCAGTTCACACACACACACATATACACACATGCATACACACATACATACACACACATACACACATATCCTACTCCCTGCATTACTCAGTTATTGCCGTTCTCACAATATTCTGCACCATGTTTTCATAACAGTTTCTCCCCTCCCTAAATTGGGAGGCCTCTTTATCTTAGTTTCTCAGTTGTCTTTGTTGTCTGGCCTAACTCTTACTCACATTGCTAAATAGAGGCTCAATGCCATAGCCTTTACTGGTCCTACACTCACACATTTCTAACACATTATACACAGTTTCAGGGTGTAATAATTAGTCATTAATAATTAATATATCAATTCCACCCTTTGACTAAATATTACACACATACAAAATATATGTTGTTATAGAAATGAATCACACTCATTGAAGTATATAAGTTGGTTTGCATATAAAAACATTACAGGTTCATCAGTGTTACCCCATGATTAAAAGCGTAACGTTACTTTTTAGCAATGGTAACTAGTACATCATACTTAAAATGAGACTTTAATACACAAAAGATCATTACAATAACTTTTAAACTAGAGATTTATAGTTCTAGGAAAACATCCAGTCTCAAATTATCTGGATCGTCGTCGTCCTCCACCAAACCTGGTAGGTCATATCCTTCAGTTGGAGTCCGGGATTGGGCCGTATCTCACCATCTGTTGGGAAACCGCCTTGCTCACCAACCCTCAGACACAGGGAATAAGACAACATCCACAAAGAACAAGTATACCCATAGAAGCTATAACTTCACCCAGAATAGTTACAACAATAGTTTTCCATTTACCAAATATGTTATCAAACTAACCGTTTATGGAGCTATCAATACCAGAGTTCTCAGCCAGTTCGTTCGCCAGCGTGGTGAGTCCCTGAAGCGCTTTGGTCACGGACCCGTCCGGTGCTGTATTGTTGGGGATGAAAGTACAGCACATAGATCCAAACAGAACACAAACTCCGTCCCGCTCAGCCAAAAGCATATCTAAAGCTATTCTATTCTGCCATGTCATTAAGCTAGTTGCCGCTGTCTGCTCAGCTAATCCCTTTATTGCATCACGAGTGTGGTTTATAAATCTTTGCTGGTTATAGTAAACATAATTCATCCAATCTATGTTTTTATTAATTGTTGACCACCAGAAAATACTTGATTCAAACCCAGCTGCGATCTGATTCCTAGCTTTAAATTGTTCTGGAACCCTCGAGGTACTGCTATCCCATCAATATATATCCTTTCATCAAAGGATCCCAGGAGGAGGTCCTACTTTCTACGTGACAACTCACCAGTCTCTGACACGTTAGATTTTTTGCATATGTAGGTGAGTTCACAATCTGTTATCACCACACAACCATCAGATGTCAGCACGGGCCTGGTTTTGGTTCCTAAAATCCTCTGGCTGCAACAAAGAGGAGAGATTAGTCATGGTCTCTTTAGGTGTGACATTCTCTGTGTGGGAGCAGGAGCTAAGATGCCCTACCCTGTATCCTATCCTTACTAGTCCTAGAAAAACAATAATAAGAATCCCCTGAGACTTCAAACGGAGGCAACCTAGGTCGGGGTGACTTTGTTATCAGGGGATACAGAAAGTGCAAGTTACTACAAGACTCTTTCACCACATTCCCAGGTGGCTTGCATGGAGGATAAACCTGACACAGAGTTAAAGCCTGTCAAGGGGAACGGAGTAGTTGTTAACCTTGGTTTGGCTGTCCTACAGGCATAACAGTCCTCTTTAGACCGTATACTGAATCCATTCCAACCACAGGTTAAAATCTATTTACTCCGTCTCCATCTGTACTACTTCCTTCAGGTCTATAGTTTGCACTGTCTCACTACCTCCCTCAGAGAGGTTTACTCTATAGGGTGCCCCAGTTGAAGAAGATATCTCACTTGTCAGGTCTGTAATCTGTTTTAGCATAATTCAGACTTTCAGACAGTACCTACCCTCATATGGGTCGCACTGCCATTTCTGATAATTCCCTACTTTCACAATACTACACCTGTCCCTAAACTGTGTATGGAGATTGACATATCCCCCCCGCTTGGTATAAGCAACTACATAGTCCCAGGATGTACATGGTGACATACATATGGTGATGTCCTTCCCTAAAGTCCCTAGTATTTCCCCTTTCCCTACGTCTAGCTGTCTCCTATGCCTTTTCAACTTGTGTTAGGTTAACTACCACTTCTGGCTGAAACAGGAGGGTCCGTGTGTGTTAGGAATATGGCCCCCACAATCAGACAGCTACCTACCGTCGGGAGACCTGTGAATCTCCACCCTCGCCCTGAGAACATGTCAGACGCCAGAAGCCAACCCATTGCTTCACCTTCTATCGAACTCACACAGGGATGATCAGACAGGGTAAGGGAATCTTCGTTAAGGAGCCAACCCCCGAGCCCTAGTGGTGATCGGTTCTTTCTCCTAACTCTGTGTTTGTTCGTCAGGTGTAGCTGGGTTTACCTTTTTGCAGTGAGTGACATGCACCCAGATGGATCTCTCAGCTATTCTGCTGGCAAAGGTAGTACTTGGTAGGGCCCTTCCCGCCAGGCCTGCTTCAGTCTCCTGGTTAGATAGAGTGGGTCACCTTCTCCTTTAGTTCACCTGTGGGGCACAAAACCTCTGACATACAGGTGTGGTTAATAAACTACCTTCTCACGTGTTCTGCTAGGGTGCTCTCTAGTTCTATGTCTGCCTGTCTGGTCCTGCCAACTGTGGCATTCTGTAAGGTCTTCCAAACACTTTCTCAAAGGGGGATAACCCATCTTTATCTGGGGTTACTCTAAATTTCTTCCCTTCACTCCGTGATAACTCTATAAAATCCATTTCCAATTGCTGGAAAGGGTACTTAGCCGGAGGATACTCACCCTGAGGTGCCCTTTGTCTGCCCTGGTGATTATTTTGAGCACAGATAACACATCTTGAACATTTTTTATTTTATATATATATTTTTTTATAATGAGTAATCCCATATGCCACAAAGTGTTGTCTAATCTGTTCTACCATCCATCCCTCCTTTTGACACATGTCACTGCCCATGTGTCAATATTATCACCTACCTAACAATCACTTAGGTAATATTGGTAATTTATCATCCAATTGCCATCCCTTATTTTTATTTATTGGTAAAATAAACTATCTTAAAGTCCTCCTCTCATGCCTTTAGAATTTACCAGTGTGGATGATTAATTAACACCAGAAAGTTAAAACAGAGTTCAGAGGCAATTGAAATTCCATCCCATAGTATACCAAACATTACCATTATTCTAAATATTTAATAAATGTTACTTATCCCAAGTGTTCATTAATCCTCATGACATTCATTCTAATAAGAAATCATATATATCCCAAACTCAGCCAAAACCTAAAAAACTCCATAAAATTCACTGTGTGCTCCTCTAAGACCTATCACCCTTGACCTGCTGAAAACCCCCCAAAATTGAAACAACAAGGCTTTATAAACATCATACTAGGTGTGTTTTTTTTTTTTGAAAACCCCAATTAAAAAACAACAACCAAACAGCCAGGTCATGAGGACTCCTGATTTCTCTCTTCCCCTTCTGCCTACAGTTTCTTAACTGGTGCCCTTTCCTTGCACAGTAACTACACGGTTCCTCACATTCTCTAGCAAAATGTCCCGTTTTGTCACAATTGTAACACTTCCACTCACTCCTGTCTCCACTATTACTATTTCCTTCTTGTCTGTCTTTGCTACCGTAACCTCTCTTCTCTCCTAGGTATTGACTAATAGTCTCACTGTCTCTAATTCAACACAAAACCCCATCATCCAATGTACTCCCAGCAGAACTGAAAAAAAACAAAACAGACTGTGATTTCCAGGACACTGCACCTTTGTTTCTGGCCTCACTATCTCCCCGGGAATTGGCCCTCCCTCAAGGTCCCTCCCAATCTGCTCTTGGTAAACTGCAAACCTTGTATTGCTTCTGGTTTCATAGGGTATTGCTTCTGATATGGTCTATGATTAGATTTGGATATCACCTGTACTGGAATTACCCCTTTTATTAATCCTACGTCTGCTGGACCCCGGGACCACAAATGCTCTGGAACTTCTTTTAAGTCTGACTCCTGTTGTTCTGTCAACAGGTATTCCTCTCCTCAGCATCTGCTATTCTCATCTAAATGTACTATCTGTGGATGGGCTGTGTTGATCGCCACTCACAATATTGACCCAATCAGTGATCCTCTTACCCTTGGATACCCACTGGCCCATGTCTTTCCAGTCCTCTGCTGGCTCCTTTGCTAGGGACACATGTGGGCTCCATATTTCCCTGAACAGTCTCTGACTTTGGGGCCCTAGTTCCACCTCCACTACTGCGTGGGTGTTGTCATAGTGAAACCATTTCAAGGCTATAGTCCTTTCTGTGGTTTTAAATAATGCTTTCTCATAAATTGCATCTGGACCTGGGTGTTTGTTATACCAGAGAGTACAGTGTAGGTCATCGGGGGACATTTTAGTGGGGCCTGGTACTACATCATCAGCAAGTTCCATCAAGGTTCGGGGAATATCAGTTATTCCCCCCCTAAACAAATCTTGCCTATACCAATAACATGGCTCCCCTACCCACAGACCACCATATTGTCTCTGACTATGTGTACTTTCATTCCCCTCTCAGCGGAAATGACAGCCACATTCAATTTAGTCATTACATCACGTCCTAGTAAATTTACCCGACACAGCTTAGATATCAGGATGGGTATGGTTGCCTCTCATCCTGATTGGTCATGTTTTAGGGTTATTGGGGCTGATAACCTTTCAATAAATTGATGACCAGAGGCAGACCGCACTATGATTTTCTCCCCATCAATCCTGACTCCATCTGGCTTGTCTGTTGCACAGGTTGCTGTCCTGCAGGCTCCCGTATCACAAAGGAATTTAATTTTCATACCCATTACTGTCAATGTCAAATAAGGTTTCTGTTCCTGTTGAAGTGCTAAGTCAATAGTAGCCAATTCAAACACCTCACAATTTGGATCAAAGGGTTCCTTAGTCTTCCCCCACTAGAGTCTACTATTTCTCCCTCAAGGACTAGTCACGCCTTATCTTCCTCTTCCTCACGCTCAAAGCTGGGGGATGGACTTCTCTCTCTCTCTTCTCTCTTTTCTCTCCTGTCTGACTTTCTCTGCCCTTGTCCTGTACTCCTCTACCTCTGGCTCTTCCTCACCTTCATCTTCCCTTCCTCCTCCAGCCCCTTCTTCCTCATAGGGAGGTGGGGCCGGTGGGGGGCAACATTATTCCCCTGCACTCTCCTTCTCCTCCCTACGTATTCATCATCTGGATTTTCTCTCCATGCCTGGTCTGCCAAGTTTGGATATAACCTTTCTGCCCTCTGCTCTGGGGGGAGGCACGGAGACCTCAACCTTCACTTCTCTTTCCTCTCTCACTCACTTCTCTTTTCTTCCTGCCTTCTTTCTTGGCTCTGTCCTGTCTGTTATTCTGCTCATAATGGATTGCATGTCTCTCTGAGGCTATTACACAATTCAGTTATTTTCCCAACATACTCTCCGTGATCGCCCATGGCAAAAGTGTCCTCTGGGCATCCCCTGAAACCCACTGCCCTCTAACGGCAGCCCAAACCTTACTATTCCTGTTTTGGGGTGGGTCATTCCTTCTACCGCTCTGGCCACGTCCTCTGTGTTCATGGCCTGTCTGCTAAATGGCATATTATTATTATTACTGTATACATCTAAGGTTGCTGGGGCCCCTTTCATTCCCCGCCAATAGATTAGGTAAGGCTATCAGTGGGTACTGGCCCCCTCCTACTCTCTCTCTCTCACTGCTTATTTCTCCTTTACACACCTTATGTATCTGTTTAAGCATGGATTCGAGTTTATCTGCGTCTAGACGTCCCTCAAAACCATACCTCTCCCTCCACCTGGTTACATAATGGAGATTTCTTCTATCCCTGGGATTCCATTTTAATTACATCAAGCATTTCGTCCCCAGTAAATTCTGGGACCTCTTGTGAGGATTTGCCCCCCATGGTTGGTACTGTTAAAAATCCCTTAGCCACCTCTTCTTATACAGTGGGGAAAAAAGTATTTAGTCAGCCACCAATTGTGCAAGTTCTCCCACTTAAAAAGATGAGAGAGGCCTGTAATTTTCATCATAGGTACACGTCAACTATGACAGACAAATTGAGGAAAAAAATCCAGAAAATCACATTGTAGGATTTTTAATGAATTTATTTGCAAATTATGGTGGAAAATAAGTATTTGGTCACCTACAAACAAGCAAGATTTCTGGCTCACAGACCTGTAACTTCTTCTTTAAGAGGCTCCTCTGTCCTCCACTTTACCTGTATTAATGGCACCTGTTTGAACTTGTTATCAGTATAAAAGACACCTGTCCACAACCTCAAACAGTCACACTCCAAACTCCACTATGGCCAAGACCAAAGAGCTGTCAAAGGACACCAGAAACAAAATTGTAGACCTGCACCAGGCTGGGAAGACTGAATCTGCAATAGGTAAGCAGCTTGGTTTTAAGAAATCAACTGTGGGAGCAATTATTAGGAAATGGAAGACATACAAGACCACTGATAATCTCCCTCGATCTGGGGCTCCATGCAAGATCTCACCCGTGGGGTCAAAATGATCACAAGAACGGTGAGCAAAAATCCCAGAACCACACGGGGGACCTAGTGAATGACCTGCAGAGAGCTGGGACCAAAGTAACAAAGCCTACCATCAGTAACACACTACGCCGCCAGGGACTCAAATCCTGCAGTGCAAGACGTGTCTCCTGTTAAGCCAGTACATGTCCAGGCCCGTCTGAAGTTTGCTAGAGTGCATTTGGATGATCCAGAAGAGGATTGGGAGAATGTCATATTGTCAGATGAAACCAAAATAGAACTTTTTGGTAAAAACTCAACTCGTCGTGTTTGGAGGACAAAGAATGCTGAGTTGCATCCAAAGAACACCATACCTACTGTGAAGCATAGGGGTGGAAACATCATGCTTTGGGGCTGTTTTTCTGCAAAGGGACCAGGACGACTGATCTGTGTAAAGGAAAGAATGAATGGGGCCATGCTATCGTGAGATTTTGAGTGAAAACCTCCTTCCATCAGCAAGGGCATTGAATATGAGACGTGGCTGGGTCTTTCAGCATGACAATGATCCCAAACACACCGCCCGGGCAACGAAGGAGTGGCTTCAAGAAGCATTTCAAGGTCCTGGAGTGGCCTAGCCAGTCTCCAGATCTCAACCCCATAGAAAATCTTTGGAGGGAGTTGAAAGTCCGTGTTGCCCAGCGACAGCCCCAAAACATCACTGCTCTAGAGGGAGATCTGCATGGAGGAATGGGCCAAAATACCAGCAACAGTGTGTGAAAACCTTGTGAAGACATACAGAAAACGTTTGACCTGTGTCATTGCCAACAAAGGGTATATAACAAAGTATTGAGAAACTTTTGTTATTGACAAAATACTTATTTTCCACCATAATTTGCAAATAAATTCATAAAAATCCTACAATGTGATTTTCTGGGAAAAAATTTCTCAATTTGTCTGTCATAGTTGACGTGTACCTATGATGAAAATTACAGGCCTCTCTCATCTTTTTTAAGTGAGAATTTGCACAATTGGTGGCTGACTAAACACTTTTTTTCCCCACTATATAACAAGTCAATTTAACAAGTAATTCAAAATAGCTTCACACAACAACACCTTGAATCACCCCTTCCTGTATATGTAATCTTGACTAGTCCCCCAGAATTATCTCATACTTTTACAGAGGGATTGATCCCCACAATGTAATCTTGATAATTCCTGACAGTCTCATACAACAGGAATGGGTTCTCCCTCCTCTATACAACCACCTGGAACCACCCCTCCCTGTATATGTAGTCTTGACTAGTCCCCCAGAATTATCTCATACTTTTACAGAGGGATTGATCCCCACAATGTAATCTTGATAATTCCTGACAGTCTCATACAACAGGAATGGGTTCTCCCTCCTCTATACAACCACCTGGAATTATTCATGTGACTTTTGAGCAAACATTAGGTCTCACACGTATACAACCTTACATGATTATTGGTGTTGTATCGGTAACCTGGAGTTTATAAGGCTCCAGAACGGATAGAGTTACAGCAAAATCTACAGTTGTTTGTGACGTTTGACTTTACTAATATTCTATTTCTCACACATGCTACTTTAATTCCTTCTGGGTGTACTTTTTGTATTTGTTTAACCCGGATTATTTGTTGACTGTTCAATAATCTCTTACAGGTTACATCCCATAGGTGTACTTTTAATAGTTCCTTCTATTTCAACACCGGGTAGTTTCTTTTGGTAATGGCCTATTACCGTGAATCATTACGGACCCACCACCAGGTTGACTAGTCCCCCAGAATTATCTCCTACTCTACGGAGGAGTCTATCCTCACAATGTAATCTTGATAATTCCTGACAGTCAACCCCACATTTCACTTAAAATGGCTACGCATTTATCAATTTGCTACTTTTCAATATTTTAGCAAGTCCTCAAATCAATTTCACCAAGTTAATGAATAAAGACTACTGACCTTATCCTTGCAGCCGAGATTCAATGTAGGTTTGGATTCCGTCACCGTCTCTGTCATTAATCAGGTGTCCTCTGGCCTGTTTTAACCCTTAATGTCAAAGGGCAGGACTTTCTATTTACGAATGTATCATTCGCCCGTCGACGGTTTTCAGAGTTACCTGGAATGACAGAAACAGGGTATTGGAGTCCGGCTCAGAAGGACCAAGCTGTTAAGTGAATTATTTAACAAACTATTTCAGTTTCTCTGTGCGTCTCCCAAAAGGTTGTAAGTCTTTTGGGATTTAAGTAACGGCCAGAGTCCCGGTCTGCATAGTCAGAGATATTTATTCATTGAGAATTCTGCCATCACAATTTCAGAGTCCATCTTTTATACTCATACGTCATACAAAAAGAAATCCCTCCCCTCTGTAGGCGGGCTGTAGTTTTCCACTCTAAAACTGCTCTACTGACCTTCAGTTCACACACACACACATATACACACATGCATACACACATACATACACACACATACACACATATCCTACTCCCTGCATTACTCAGTTATTGCCGTTCTCACAATATTCTGCACCATGTTTTCATAACAGTTTCTCCCCTCCCTAAATTGGGAGGCCTCTTTATCTTAGTTTCTCAGTTGTCTTTGTTGTCTGGCCTAACTCTTACTCACATTGCTAAATAGAGGCTCAATGCCATAGCCTTTACTGGTCCTACACTCACACATTTCTAACACATTATACACAGTTTCAGGGTGTAATAATTAGTCATTAATAATTAATCTATCAATAACTCAAATGGTTTCTTCAAGATTGGTACTCTGCTCAGCTGCTCCTTATTAACAACCCGTACTCCTACTAGATACGAAGGGTCATTCTCATTACTGTACCCTACTTTGCTCCGTTTTCCATTATTTTGAACAATACTCCAATTATCCTTGATTCTACCGCCATTGTATTCAGATTCCACTTCATCATCCGCTTCCGCCATCTTCCCTCTCGTCAGAAAAACTCGAAATCATCTACCCTTCCTCACAACAATCCCAAACGACCACAAAGCCTCTTGAGCTGCTGTTAGCTAACTTGACAAAGCTATCGCGCTAGGAACAAGCAAAACAACCTCTGATTCGTATGTCGTGACAAGACACGCCTCCAATTAGTCTGAGCGGAGTATAACTTCCTTATACTTTGCTTTAAAAATAATAATAATAAATACAATTTAAAAAAAGAAATAATACTACTAATACCCTACCATCTAACACTACACTCACAAAACATTAAAAAGTAATAATAATACATTCCATACTCCACTAGCCTGAAAGGATGGGCCACTTAACACACCCACTAACTCTTCTGATGTCAAGTCTTGTACAGCCAAATACCTCTCTGCAGCTGCCATCACAACCTCTATTTTCTGCGACTTACGTTCCATCCCTGCAGTACAGTTGATAACCATTGTTATAAATGCCAAAAATTAAATCTTACTGAAACATATCACTTGTTGGTTTATCCTGCTGTACTGGTACAGATCTACTACTCACACCACTCCTCTCAGGATCCCTCCCCCTTGACCCATCTTCCTCTACTTTCTTCACTGCCTCAGCATATGACAACTTCTGCACTACTCTAACCCTGGAAACCTCAACCTGCCTCCCTCGCATGGGACATTTCTGATCCCCAGCCCCATAGGCACCCCTACAATTAACACAAACCACTACTTTCCCCAATGCTACACATTCCTTTGTCTCATGCCCTTCTGCACACTTCTCACACCTAGGAACCTCCCTCCTACACACTGCTGCCACATGCCCATAAGCTTGACACCTGTAACAACATAATGTATTCGGCACAAAAGCTCGTACAGGATAACTTATCCTAACATCACTTTGTCGGGCAAAGACTCAACATCAAAACTCAAAAGAACAGACAATGACTCTGTTTCTCCACTCACGCCACCCTGTCTGCGTCGTACCAAACGACAAGCATCACAAACACCGGGAATCTTCCCCTTCAGTTGGTCAGCTTTCACATTTACTGCTATCCCAGTAATCACTCCTTTCAATGGCGCCCTTTTCTTGAGAGCAAAACAATTCACATCTCTTTCCCCCATTAGTTTAACACGGAGCGCCTGCTCCCTCTAACCAGCAGAAACACAAACAATTATCACAAGACCACTTCTGGTTACCCTCACCGATTCCACAGCACCCAACTCTGTTTTCACCCACCCTGAAACCACAAATGGATCAGCCAAAAGGCAAGGGTCCACTTTTTCCAAAAACATCACTCCTACTTTTACATACTCATCTTTATCCTGACCCTCGGTGCAAGCCTCGGGCTCCGAGAACTTCACCACACCTACCACCTCTGATACTTCGCCCTCATTCACTTCCATTTCTCCTCCTGTCTTCAACTCACTCTGCTTACACTTTCTACCATTCTTCTTTAACAAACCATCTCCCTTTTTTCTGCCATTTTTAACCGACTCAAGCTCACCCTTTTCCTCCCTCTCTCTCTTAGACCTCCTCTGCCTCTCTTTTTCCCTCCATTCCTCCTCCGTATTCCAAGTATAACTCTCATTATGATAATACTGCACTTCTCCTGACATACATCTTGTTCTTGCCTTGTCAAGGGACACCATTTAATCGGCTGTCACAATCTCCGTACAATCAGCACGAACCCCTCGGGATCAACCCTTTAATGGTGTGTAGTAATTTAACCTTTTGTTATTTCTCTCTGATTTGTAAGTTCCGCATCCACTATTGGAAGGAGGGAAACCCAAAACGGAAAAGGTAAATAAACTAAAAAAATAAATAAAATAACAAATGAAAATCAGATGTTGCTATGAACACTAATAAACCAACCTTACTGAAGCATATATCACTAGTTGGCCTATCCCTCTGTGCTGGCACAGATCTACTACTCACAGGATCCCTTGACCAATCCTCCTCTACTTTCTTCACTGCCTCAGCATAAAACACCTTCTGCACTACTCGGACTCTAGACACCTCAACCTGCCTCTCTCACACCGGACACTTCCGATCCCCATCAACATGGGCAGCCCTACAGTTGACACACACAACTTTATCCACCGAAACTACACAATCCTCTGTCCCATGCCCTCTTGCACACTCCCCACATCTTGGAATCTCCCTCCTACAAACTGCTGCGATGTGACCATAAACGTTGCACCTGAAACAGCGCAGTGGATTCGCCACAAAAGCTCTAACAGGATAACTGATATGTCCTAACATGACTTTGTCGGGTAAAGACTCAGACTCAAAACTCAAAAGGACGGACAGTGACTCCTATGTTTCACCACGCTCACCACCTGGTCTGCGTCGCACCAAACGACGGGCATCACAAACACCAGGAATCTTCAACTGCTCCACCTCCACACTTAACTCTACCCCAGAAATCACTCCTTTCAATGGTGCCCTGTTCCTAAGAGCCAAGTTGCGTGACACGGAACGCCCGCTCCCTCTGGTCAGAAGAAACACAAACAAATATCACAAATCCATTACAGGTTACCTTCACTGATTCAACTGCACCCAACTCCTTTCCCACCAAGCTGTGCGAGCTGTCCATCCCAGGACTCATGTTTGCCCAGTGTGAGAGGCCTGACAAGGAGGAGGCCATAGCTGGATTTGTCTCCCGCTTCAATCTCGGGGTTGACTGAAGCCAAGTGGGTGACTGAAGCCTGCCTGATTGAAGCGGGGTACATGGGTCCCCCTCGTCTCCCACTTCCCTCCCCATCAATCTCTGTAGTTGGTTGCATTTCCTAAAGCCTAAGTAATTCACTTTTACGTGATATGATATCACAGTTTGTTACTTTGTGGTTTTTTTCTTTTTAAGCATTCGGATGGGAGATGAGTGTTACAAATTGTCCGACTCAATGGGTCCTGCACACTGTAAGGTGGCCGGGTGCCTATATTAGGCTTATGGCTCTAATATTCTTTTTTGGGGCCAAATGATGTCTCACCATTATTTCTCACCTTTATTTCTCATGAGTGTTCATTTTGATCAATATTTTGGCTGTGCTGGCCTATTGTAAATTACCAAATAAATGTCTGATCAATTTATACAATTCTGAACATATTGTAATTTATAATGCTAATGCAGAGGCACCAATAAATTGTCCAGTACAGTTATTGTATGCTGTTTTCATATACATTCCCTTATGTCTAAGCTTCTAAGGTGACTCAGGCTTGACTATTCTTGTGAAAAATGTATCAGTGAACTGTATTCTGTAATTAATTACAAAACAATAAAAATGCAATTGTGTATTGCTGCTGTTTGTCTGATATCTAACATTCCATGATCAGCTCTGTTGACCATGAGAGCATTTTGCAGAGAAAATGGGGTGAGGTATAGTCCCAGTCGGCATTCATGTAACAATAAGGAATTCCCCTCGACCATGGCCAAAAAAATTTTGGAAAACCAACATTCTTTCCTATTGTAAGAGGCAACTTGGTCGTCATTTTTTTTGTTTCACAGAAATAACAAAACATGCCGAAAAGCTGCTTTGTTTAACAGTACATGTAGCCAGGTTAGAAATGTCTACCTATGGTTCGCAATGCTCCCATTAAGGAAATAGAGCCTGCGAGAAGAGCCCTGTGCCTTCAGGCTATTGGGTGTGGGAGAGTGTGAAATGTGCGGACGCGGTGTCCAAGTAGGCTACACGTAGCTATGTGTGTGGAAAACATTTCATCACAGGTAAGACATTTAACTTGTTTAGTACAGTCTATTTGTAAATCCCCTCACTACTTGTAGCTGTATAGTCCGTTTGTTGGTGTTGTTGGTCTTGGCTAGCTTAATGTTTTGGTCGGTAGCTAGCTAGTACTCACTCACTCAAGTGGTTGCTAGCATCGTCATGAAAAGGGGCATGAGGGAAGCCCTACAATATTACGTTTTTCTAAGTAGTGAGAACACTAGGAAGCAGACAATGTTGAAAAGTAATCTTTAGACATGTTGTACTTTTCTTAAATTGAGTTTTGTAATTGACTAAAATCAGACAACAAGAAAATTGCATTTGAAAAGGGTCAAGTTTTTGCTGTGAGCCAATGGGGTAACCTAGGTAACCACAGGTTGTTTTCCCCACAGGTGGACAGGGTCGCACATTCTATCTAATACCGACTGGGTCTATACTATTTAGGCTCGGAATTATGTGGCCCATTGTTTACCTGGTCATCAATGACATGCGACCCATTGTTTACCTTGTTACCTGACAACGACCACAAGGGTGTTTCAAACAGATGTCAGTCAAGGCGAGCTCATGAATATAAACTCCCCGCCCACTCAGCAAGTTCTTTAGATGGCAGAAAAGGTACAATTTCTTCAATTCTGAGCATTTTAATAGTGTATAAATACACTGCTCAAAAAAATAAAGGGAACACTTAAACAACACAATGTAACTCCAAGTCAATCACACTTCTGTGATATCAAACTGTCCACTTAGGAAGCAACACTTTTTTTTTTTTTTTCCAAGATGGCGTAGCAGTGCGGTCGCGGTTTTAATTCATTGTCCTAGTGTAAATATCCCGTTTCTTGTTTTTTTTGGTCTATTTTGTATATATTTCTCAATTTTTCTGTTGTATTTTTGACTTTGTTTTGTTTTACCCCATATGTAACTCTGTGTTGTTGTTTTTATCGCACTGCTTTGCTTTATCTTGGCCAGGTCGCAGTTGTAAATGAGAACTTGTTCTCAACTGGCTTACCTGGTTAAATAAAGGTGAAATAAAAAAAACACTGATTGACAATACATTTCACATGCTGTTGTGCAAATGGAATAGACAACAGGTGGAAATTATAGGCAATTAGCAAGACACCCCCAATAAAGGACTGGTTTTGCAGGTGGTGACCACAGACCACTTCTCAGTTCCTATGCTTCCTGGCTGATGTTTTGGTCACTTTTGAATGCTGGCGGTGCTTTCACTCTAGTGGTAGCATGAGACGGAGTCTACAACCCACACAAGTGGCTCAGGTAGTGCAGCTCATCCAGGATGGCACATCAATGCGAGCTGTGGCAAGAAGGTTTGCTGTGTCTGTCAGCGTAGTATCCAGAGCATGGAGGTGCTACCAGGAGACAGGCCAGTATATCAGGAGACGTGGAGGAGGCCGTAGGAGGGCAACAACCCAGCAGCAGGACTGCTACCTCCGCCTTTGTGCAAGGAGGAGCAGGAGGAGCACTGCCAGAGCCCTGCAAAATGACCTCCAGCAGGCCACAAATGTGCATGTGTCTGCTCAAACGGTCAGAAACAGACTCCATGAGGGTGGTATGAGGGCCCGACGTCCACAGGTGGGGGTTGTGCTTACAGCCCAACACCGTGCAGGACGTTTGGCATTTGCCAGAGAACACCAAGATTGGCAAATTCGCCACTGGCGCCCTGTGCTCTTCACAGATGAAAGCAGGTGCACACTGAGCACGTGACAGAGTCTGGAGACGCCGTGGAGAACGTTCTGCTGCCTGCAACATCCTCCAGCATGACCGGTTTGGCGGTGGGTCAGTCATGGTGTGGGGTGGCATTTCTTTGGGGGGCCGCACAGCCCTCCATGTGCTCGCCAGAGGTAGCCTGACTGCCATTAGGTACCGAGATGAGATCCTCAGACCCCTTGTGAGACCATATGCTGGTGCGGTTGGCCCTGGGTTCCTCCTAATACAAGACAATGCTAGACCTCATGTGGCTGGAGTGTGTCAGCAGTTCCTGCAAGAGGAAGGCATTGATGCTATGGACTGGCCCGCCCGTTCCCAGACCTGAATCCAATTGAGCACATCTGGGACATCATGTCTCGCTCCATCCACCAACGCCACGTTGCACCACAGACTGTCCAGGAGTTGGCGGATGCTTTAGTCCAGGTCTGGGAGGAGATCCCTCAGGAGACCATCCGCCACCTCATCAGGAGCATGCCCAGGCGTTGTAGGGAGGTCATACAGGCACGTGGAGGCCACACACACTACTGAGCCTCATTTTGACTTGTTTTAAGGACATTACATCAAAGTTGGATCAGCCTGTAGTGTGGTTTTCCACTTTAATTTTGAGGGTGACTCCAAATCCAGACCTCCATGGGTTGATAAATTTGATTTCCATTGATAATTTTTGTGTGATTTTGTTGTCAGCACATTCAACTATGTAAAGAAAAAAGTATTTAATAAGATTATTTCATTCATTCAGATCTAGGATGTATTATTTTAGTGTTCCCTTTATTTTTTTGAGCAGTGTATTATGGGTGATGTTTTGGTCATGCAAAGGCTATTTTTACTTGGGAAATAGGATGACTGTGTGGGACCTTTAATCCACTCAAATATCAGTAAAACAAAATACAAAACAAAAACAAAAAACCCTCAGTCCATCGAAATACACTCAGAGCACTACTCAGATGTGACATGAGAGGATGGAACTGCTGCTCCAGTCAGTAAGGCATGCAGCCATGCATCCTTCATTCCCAAGAAGCGTTCAGCTGCTGATACGATGATATCGATCTTTCTTGAGTTCTTATCCACTCCTGCAGTGCAGTTTATCAACATAGCAATAAATGCCAAACTATCTACTTTCTTCATGATAAGGGTATCTGGATCCTGCACCTTGCAAATGGCACCCACAGCACTGGACTGTTGTGTCTCCAGGACAACCAAACCACTAGAACCTTCTTAAATTTTCTAGCTGCCTCTTCATAGGAGACATGCTGAACATCTCTTATCCTAGCCATCTCTGCCTCCTTCACCCTTACAGGACATTCAGGGAACTCATGTGCATGCTTCCCACCACAATTGCAATATTCAACGTCATCATCTTCTGCAGCAAAATAATCACTCAAGTCATACTCTCTGCAAACACTTGACACAATGTCATGCCCAAACACTTTGCATTTGGAACACTGAAGTAACCTGGGGACAAATGCCTTCACAGGGTAACTCACATATCCCATCTTGATATGTGTAGGGAGCGACTCCTCATCAAAAAACAGTAACACAGACGTACTCTTTATCTTCTTTCCATTGAACATACGTGTCAATCGTCAAGTCCCAACTACTTCAGAATTGTTAATCTTGATCTTCTCAGCCCCAACCCACAAAGACTCCAGAAATAGCACCATTGATTGGCTCCGAAAATAGAAAGCATTCACCTCTTTCTCCTTGATTCTGTGGGGCGCAATACACGCTCCTTTTGTTCTACCGACACAAAACATCAATACAATTCCACTCCTGGTCCCCCTCACAGAATCCACAGAACCCATCAGTTTCTTCACCATCTTGGCAACATCAAAGCGGATCTCCCAGGTACATCTTCTTATCCTCAAACTGCACTCCTACAAAAACTGTGAAGTAGTTGCGCCATGAGCAGTAGGCTAACTAGACAGCGTTTTAACTGTGATTTTAGCTCTCTTTATCCATGCTTAGGCGACTATAGTCCATCCAGTATTCTCATCACCCTCATTGTCATCTTTGCTAGCGCCATCAGATTCAAACTCAGTATCGGCTTCCGCCATTCTCTCTCACACTGACAGATCGCAACATCTATGGTTGGTGCAGCTCCCCTCAGCTACGGATGTGGAATGGCTCCAATGCCATTGGAGTCATGAGAAGGGCTAGCCTTGCACAGGTGAGAGTAATTAGTCAATCAGTGCATAGCCTATAAACAGGTGTCAGAATAAATTCTTAATCACTATATGAAGGTGAGCTTGTGCTTTTTTGGGCTGTAACTTCAGTAGCCAGTTACTTAGCCTATGGATTTGACTTGAGCTGCGATTGCAAATTAGTCTTTGAAGTCCCTAAAGAAGCTAGGCCATTTCATCTCAACCTTTGTTTTTACTGCATTGCGAAGAGGGGGAATTTCCGGGTTATTGTTAAAATACCATGTCACTTTTCCACGAAAGAGGGAGACTCTGGATGTACTGATCAGTTATGTGGAGATGTATTTTTTGGGGGGATAAATCTTG
Organism: Coregonus clupeaformis; assembly: GCF_020615455.1. NCBI lineage: Eukaryota > Metazoa > Chordata > Actinopteri > Salmoniformes > Salmonidae > Coregonus > Coregonus clupeaformis. The sequence goes on along the minus strand of NC_059215.1, from coordinate 30,497,125 downwards.
TTCTGTCTCTTCCTCACCTGTCATTCAGATGCTTCACCTGACAATAGGACGCGTGGGGTGCTTTCTTTCCAGGCGAGCGGTGGTGGCACTGACAAACAGTGGTGTGAGGATGTCAAGCCATGGCCACCAAGGTATTCATTGATGTTGAACTGCATGCATAATTGTCTGTTGCAAAAATTGTTTATTTTCAGTTCAAATATGTATTAAAAAAAAGTATCACAATACACAGCCTAGTTCAGGTCTCTCCAACCCTGTTCCTGGAGAGCTACCCTTGTGTAGGTTTTCGCTCCAACCCCAGTTGTAACTAACTAGATTCAGCTTATCAACCTGCTAATTATTAGAATCAGTTGTGCTAGATTAGGGTTGGAGTGTACCTACAGGACAGTAGCGCTCCAAGAACATGGTTGGAGAGCCCTGGTGTTGTGTAGAGACACCTTTTAGTCAAGCTAGGTACATTTGAAATAGCATAACCTGCTGTGCCATTGCACTTATCAGCAGATTGTGGTGCCTTTCAAGTAGTGAATGGAGCTACAAGCACAAATACCTGAGGCCTTTACCGCAAACTCCCCTGCACATACTTTCTATCATCAACGATGTGTCCTGTCTCCTGTATTGTAGAGGTGTCCGACAAAGTGGACATGTCCCAGCCAATGTACTCGGATCGTCTGGACACCCCTCTGCCAGACAGACCATGGAAGGATGTCCTCGACTCTACGGATAAGAGCCTGAAACAGAAGGAGAAGGGTCCCTGGACTGCACTGTCCAAGGAGGAGAAAATTGCCTGTAAGCCCCTCCCCCTCTCATTCCTTCTCATGTCACAGCCTTCAATCCTGCTATTCTTAAAATGTCTCCCTCTCTATCCCAGTGTACAGGCTGAAGTTCAACCACACCTATCCTGAGATGAAGAGGCCCTCCCATGAGTGGAAGACTGTCATCGGTGGGATGTTCATCTTCTTTGGCATCACTGGTCTGGTGGTCTTTTGGCAGGGCCACTATGGTAAGACTTAATAATCAATTAATTAAAGGGTATTTTAACATTAGGAGCATGCTCTCCACAGTTGCACGACAGATGCCTCATTCCTTCAACCTTATGCTGTGTCTAAACTATTTTGATGAAACTGCATTTCTCATGGTTGATTGCTAAACTTCCTCAAGTAATTATCACATGGATGGGCGACTGTTCCGTCCTCAAACTTGCTGTTCCTTTTTTATCCTTTGTGTGTCCCACAGTGTACCCACCCCAACCTCCTACCTTTGGTGAGGAGTGGCAGGCTAAGCAGATCCAGAGGATGCTGGATATGCGGGTCAACCCAATTGAGGGCTTCTCTGCCCAGTGGGACTACAAGAACAAACAATGGAAGTAAAGGAAGGGAATAGACCACTGCTGGAAGGAGGAACGGTTCGACTTGACACCTTGAGCCTCTGTTCAGCCAACAGCCTCCCCTCCCACCATAGCGGCAATCCATCTGAATCCATTCTTACTGTTGAAGTAATAAATGACTAAAAACTGTTTGTTTCCTTCTCTCTGAGAAAATAAGAGTGTAATATTATTGGCTGCTTGTCCTCAACCTAATTTCTTCTTTAGTGTGCCTGTGGTAGTGTCTGGTTTGGCCCTGAGAGTATTGAGATGTACCATTGCCTTCGTGGTCCTGACACACTCAACGTTAACAAACACAGGCTACATTTGTTTTATCCCCTTGCTGTGAAATGTAAGCAAAAAAAAATGTGCATGGACATTTCTATTCTAAAATGGTCAACTGTATCAAGAGTATTACTCCACGACGAAGTATACACATCAATCCTTGTACCTTTTGTTCCCCTTCCCTAAAATCAGTTGTAACATTGCAAAGAATATTAGTGTCCTGTAGAAAATGCTTAAATTAGTCTAGGGTTGAAGATGGATGGAAAACAAGTTGAAGATCATTACTACAGGAAAGGAGGTAAGGGACACCATTGAGCCCATTACATTAACTATTCCTTAGGATGTTCTCTCCTTTAATATTTGATTTTCATCAATGGATGTCTTCTGGCCTTTCTTTACCAAAATAAAAATTCTGTGTTCTCAATGTTCCACATGGGTCTTTATTCATTTCATGTAATCTAAGATATTACATTGGAATTATATGACAAAGACCATTCAACATGGTGTTTACTCCTTTATGCCATAGGTGTCACTCATTCCACAGAGGGCCAAGTGTCTGTGGGTTTTTGCCCCTCCCTTGTCCTTAATTGATTAATTAAGGTCACTAGTAAGGAACTCTCCACACCTGGTTGTCTTGGGCTTAATTGAAAGGGAAAAACCTGCAGATACTTGGCCCTCCATGGAATGAGTTTGACACCCCTGATTTAAGCTATCAATGGGGAAATAACTATTTTAGCAGTTAAACACAATGAATTACAAAGGCTATGTTTAAACAGGCAGCCCAATTCAGATATTTATTTCGCTAATTGGTCTTTTGAACAATCAGATCTGGTCAAAGACCAATTAGTGGAATACAGATCAGAATTAGGCTGCCTGTGTAAAAGCAGCCAAATACACAAATGCAAAGATGGAATTTCAGGCCATTTGAAGGGACACTATATGCTTTACACCAAATATCTTAAATAACATTTCAAAGTCTTAAATATGTTACTAAGCTATGATACTATTCTAATCATTGTTTTAAATAACTAGTATACATAGTGTGGTGTCAATGCGGTTTAGATTCCTTCTTGTGCTTCCTGCAAACATTGGCCATACAGAATCCATTCCACACGCATGCACACAATCTCACATAGGTGGAGGGAACTTCTTTACGTAACAAAGGTCACATTGCAGAAAAGCCTGCAAGCAGCTTTTTGTGGAGCACACACTAGAAAAATATATACTGTATTGGAATGTATCATCAAATCAGATCCGTGATGAAATGGTGTTCATGATCAGTTGGTGAATATTTATCTAAAGTAGCATTTATTCATAGGTAAAGTGAAAACCTTGACCCCAGAGAAACCAATATGTGTTCTTAAGAGATCAGACTGAAAATAATCAGGTAGAGAAGAGCATCAAGACCCTAAGCAGGGTGATGGTATACCTGAACACATGCTCCACATTAGCGGACTCATCTAAATACCCTGGAGGGCCCTGTACTGTATGTTAGAGGCTTTGTCTCTGATATCATGGAGGTTATTGGTCAGATAAATGTTTCCTGATGAAACAAAAGTTATTCATCACCAATAGAGAAATCTACTTTTAAATCTGTTATGTCACCAATATTTTGCAGGAAATGCATAGAAAACATGGGCTGAATAAAAAAACTAACATCAGGGCTTTGACATAACATAAAGCATATAAAAAAGGTTATGCCTCCAGTCCAAACATAGCTCAGCTACACTGTTCAAATAAAATGTGGAAAGAACACAGCAAGTGAAAGAGAGAGCATCAATCCAGCTTTGAAATGCAGGACAGCTGAAAACAGGAGCCTCTGGCTGATGTAAGTCTGGCCTGTGTTTACAACTGTACCTGCCACACAAGAGGACCCCCTACGTCCCTAGGGCGCCGTTCCCTGAAGCAGAGATAGGTCAGAATGTGAGTAGAGGAGTTGCACCCATCTCGCCTCTTTCCTCCCATCCACTCACCTGTCAGCTCAGGAGCGTGACACTATAAATTGCCAGACGACAAACACCCTCCTGACTGACGCAGTGTTTAAATTAAAGATGTTTGGAAACTAAGGAATGGTTCTCCTCAGTCTCTGTCGACTAGGTTTGACAGGAGATGTGCTCTGAACAGCAGGTGGGCCTGTGTTGAGTGACGCACGCCCTCAGCTGCCGTGACAGGGAGAACAGAAATGAAATGTGCCACATTTTGTGGAAACGAAGGCACAGAGACAGAGGTGGCAGGTTGAATGGGTCCCGCCCTGAAGCTTGCCTGCCAACAGTTTCATGTCTCAAGAGCTATATGCACATCAGAAGTCTCACTTATCTGTTAACCCACTAAATAAGGTTTCTGCTTCATTCATCTTCTATCTTATTAGCGAAACAAATTACCATTAGGCTGTGTTACAAGTTGTAAATACTGAACAATCTTTCTCTCCATGATAAAAAAAACTGAGCCTTTGTACCAACAGTTGCTAGAATAAATACTCTTCATCACTGGCTCTTGGTTTGTTGTGCACCTTCTGTTTTCTGTCTAGCCAGGCCAGGGCTGTGTGTGTGTGTCAGGTATGTGTTTACCACCATCAGGACAGGAAATTATCACGTGGGTTTTAATTGAAAAAACCCCCAAAAAAGACAAATATGAACACACACACGGAAAATTGTATCACCTCACTCATTTCAGGCCAATGCGCCTGACGTGGTGCGCTAGCGTCAAGATTGAAAAATGTCTCAATCACTCGTTTCACTTAACCACTCGCATACAAATATATATATTTAGAATTAACAATATATTGAGCTACTGAGTGTGATATTGGCTGTCTTTTGCTGGCTAGGTTGTTTGGAGCGCACTGTATCTACAAAGCAGCCATGTCAAAACTGCACTGAGGTGTACAGATGTTGAATTTCAGTGCCCTTTTTCCCTCCTTTCACAGGGGGACAGGTGGCAAGTTTGTCCTTCTGTCTGCCCAGAGACCAGCAACAAGACAAACCTCTGAGAGAAGGATTTACTAGCCCCATCAGCACAGACTATTTGAAAATGGCCTATAGATGGAGCACATCATGCAAAATGAAAGTAAATTTGTAAAAACAAATTAATACAGCAATTGGAGAAGAGACAGGCAAGAGTAAACCAAGGAAACTGAGGAACATTTGGTCCAAGACTGTTATACCCTCCTCCATTTTCTTGTGTTTTAGGGTGTTGCAGGGAGGTGTTAGATGAGGGTAACATTATATTGACCATCACTCTTTAATCTCAACAGTTTGTCAGAGTCCTCAGTGCATCGTGGGATGTAAGGTTCAACCGTAAACATGTCCTTTCTTGGCAAATAAAGGAGAAATATTAAAGTAAAAAAACGTCCTTCATTCTTTTTCACTACAAGATGCCGTCTGTGGTTGTCGTTCTCACAGGCGTTTCTGAGCGATGAGTGACCCTACGACGACTCCTGTGACCAGCGTCATCCCCGCCAGCAGCCACTTCTTAAAGCTCTCCTGAGACTTCCTGCTCTCGGCTGCAGCGTCCTTCCCAAAGATCTCTGCAAACCGGTCCTGGAGACAGGAGAGAGGGAGTTAGTGCTTAAGAGTTTTAGATTTAGTTCCCCATTAGCCAATGGCGACAGCTAGTCTTCCTGGGGTCCAATGCATAAGTAAAAATACATTAGACCAAAATACTTTACAATTTATACATTTAAAAACATTAACAGACATTATAGACTTACATACAGTACATTACTATATATACACCTTAACTAGGTTAACTTGGTCAGATAGGGGAGAGGCGTTGTGCTGTTTTATTTGTTTTGCCGTTTGCTTGAGTAATTTGAGATGGGAGTTCCATGTGATCATGGCTCTATATAATACTGTGCGTTGCCTTGAATTCGTTCTGGATTTGGGGACTGTGAAGAGTCCCCTGGTGGCATGTCTGGTGGTGTAAGTACACTATATATACAAAAGTATGTGGACACCCCTTCAAATTAGTGGATTCGGCTATTTCACCCACACCCTTTGCTGACAGGTGTATAAAATCGAGCTTACAGCCAAGCAATCTCCATAGACAAACATTGGCAGTAGAATGGCCTGACAGAAGAGCTCAGTGACTTTCAATGTGGCACTGTCATAGGATGCCACCTTTGCAACAATTCAGTTAGTCAAATTTCTGCCCTGCTAGAGCTGCCCCGGTCAACTCAAAGTGCTGTTATTGTGGCTAGGAGCAACAACAGCTTAGCCGCGAAGTGGTAGGCCACACAAGCTCACAGAACACAACCGCTGAGTGCTGAAAAATCCTCAGTTAAAAACACTCACTACCGAGTTCCAAACTGGCTCTGGATGCAACGTCAGCACAATAACTGTTCGTCGGGAGCTTCATGAAATGGGTGTCCATGGCCAAGCAGACTCACACAAGCCTAAGATCAACATGCGCAATGCCAAGTGTCGGCTGGAGTGGTGTAAAGCTCGCCGCCATTGGACTCTGGAGCAGTGGAAACGCGTTCTCTGGCGTGATGACTCACGCTTCACCATCTGGCAGTCCAACTGACTAATCTGGGTTTGGTGGATGCCAGGAGAACGCTACCTTCCCGAATGCATAGTGCCAACTATAAAGCTTGGTGGAGGAGGAATAATGGTCTGGGGCCATTTTTCATGGTTCGGGCTAGGCCCCTTAGTTCCAGTGAAGGGAAATCTTAGCATACAATGACATTCTAGACGATTCTGTGCTTCCAACTTTTTGGCAACAGCTTGGGGAAGACCGTTTCCTGTTTCAGCATGACAATGCCCCCATGCACAATGAATTTGCATTGCTGACTGCGACCCAGGCCTAATCACCCAACATCAGTGCCCGACCTCACTAATGCTCGTGGCTGAATGGAAGCAAGTCCCCGCAGCAATGTTCCAACATCTAGTGGAAAGCCTTCCCAGAAGAGGCTGTTATAGCAGCAAAGGGGGGACCAACTCCATATTAATGCCCATGATTTTGGAATGAGATGTTCGATGAGCAGGTGTCCACATACCTTTGGTCATGTAGTGTATGTCTGGCAGAGCTTTATGTAAGTTGATTATACAGACAATTTAGAATTTTCAACACAATCCTTCTCACAAAAACAAGAACTGATGCAATCACTCTCTTCTCTACTTTGAGCCAATAGAAACTGACATGCATGCTGTTGACGTTAGCCCTCTGTGTACATTGAATGGCAAGACGTGCTGCTCTGTTCTGGGCCAGCTGCAGCTTTTCTAGGTCCTTCTTTGCAGCACTTGACCATGTCACCGGGCAATAGTCAAGATTAGATAAAACTAGAGCCTGCAGGACTTGTTTGGTCAACTGTGGTGTTAGAAATGCTGAGCATCTCTTTATCACAGACAGACCTATCCCCATCTTTACAACAATCAATATGCCTTGGCCATGATCATTTTTTACAGTCTAAGGTGACACCAAGAAGTTTAGTCTCCTCAACTTGCTCAACAGCCACATCATTCATTACCAGATTCAGCTGAGGTCTAGAACTTAAGGAATGATTTGTACCAAATACAATGCTTTTACATTTTAGATATGTTCAGGACTAGTTTATTACTAGCCACCCATTCCAAAACTGACTAACTCTGTTTAGGGTTGCAGTGATTTCACTAGCTGTGGTTGCTGACGTGTATAACGTTGAATCATCAGCATACATAGACACACAGGCTTTGTTTAATGCTAGTAAAAATAGAACAGTAAAAGGGCCAAGACAGCTGCCTTGCGGAATACCACACTTTACATGTTCTACATTAGAGAAGCTTCCATTAAAGAAAACCCTCTGTTCTATTGGATAGATAGCGCTCAACCCATGATATGGCAGAGGATGTAAAGCCATAACCCATACGTTTTTCCAATAATAGATTATGTTCAACAAAATGAAAGGCTGCGCTGAAGTGTAACAATACAGCTCCCACAATCTTTGTATTATCAACAAAAACATTTTAAAATCCTTTTCTGGATATAGCCACTATATTATCGTCACTTCATCCAATGGGTGTGGATACAGCATTAGAACAAAGTTCTGCAGCATTAGTAAAAATGTGATCAATACACAGATTATATAGTTCCTGTAGTCTTTGTAAACACCCTGGTAGGTTGATTAATAACCTGAACCAGGTTACAGGCACTGGTTACAGTGAGAAGCTTCCTTTTGAGCGGACAGCTTGATGAAAACCAGTCTATATTCAGGTCAACCAGAAAATAGACCTCTGTTAACATTATATACACCATCAAGCATTGCACACATATTATCCAGATATTGACTGTTAGCATTTGGTGGCCTATAGCAGCACCCCAAAATAAGAGGTTTTATATGAGGAAGGTGAACTTTCAACCGCAACACTTCAACAGCATTAGACATGAGATCCTCTCTAAGCTCAACAGAATTAGGTGAAATTACATCCTATACCTTTATTATATAATGCACTCATTTTAAATCAGAGCCAAATCAGACTAGAAAGTAATCAGAAGTAGTTGGCAACACTTTTAATGGATAGGGTGTCTGTTGAGACACAACCACACACACAATCAACCCCCACAAGTGTCCCTACACCTCCAAGATACAATAGTAAGGTACTAGCAAGAAGCAATGGGCTTATGAGGGGAGGGAAAAAGGTGTTGTTTGGACATTTTCATCAATCATCACTTCGATACGACAGACAAAAATATAAATGTCACCAGCACGTCCACCATCACAAAACGTCTCTATGCCGTTATTTTGAACTGCAGTAACCCCAAGTGAATAACTTTAATTGTTGACAATTTCCCCACCGTCGTGTCATCCTTAGCCCACCCCTTCCAGTAATTCATTCGAGAACAACCCAGAACATTGACATAACATTCTGCAATTCTGGCTACAGCCACAAGAGGGAACAAGCTCACATTGGATGATTCATCTGCTTGTGTCTGGCGCTGATGTTATGGCTGGGGGGGTTTAGTGCAGTGAATTGTGGACTGACGTGGCAGTAAAATATTTATCTGAAACAATCTTATACCAAAACGGATAACTATAAACCAAATAGTTGACATAACTGTTTGTGTAGCCTTCATAACGTAACATTCATATGGTGACTCAGACTGCAGGAATTCAAATAAGGTAGAGAATCATTCGAGACATTCCAAACATGCTGCTTTGATTAAAGATGTGCGTGTGCCTCCGACACCCCTCGCTTCCTTCCGCTCTAACAGGGTGATACATCGTCACTCCTTCTCTTTCCTGCTGACTTCAACAATACAGAACAAAACTTAACAATGGAATCTGGGAAGAGGGAAGCACAGAAACAGCACGAAAGCGCCAAGACGGCTCTGTTTGTGTGTATACGTGTGTGTGGTGGCAGGTAGCCTAGCGGTTAAGATCGTTGGGCCAGTAGGCGAAAGGTTGCTGGTTTGAATCCTCGAGACAACTAGGTGAAAAATCTGTCGATGTGCCCTTGAGCAAGGCACTTAATCATAATTGCTCCTGTAAGTCGCTCTGGATAAGAGCGTCTGCTAAATGACTAAAATGTATATTGAATGCATGCATATGTGTGCGTCTGGTAAAGGGCTTCTGAGGAATCGAGAGATTGATTTCGTAGGAGAGGCCGTTTCTGAGAAAAAGAGTGGGTCGGTGACATGGCGGGGGCAGATAACAGAGAGACTGAGAATAATTTTTATCAGGGCCAGGGAGTTAACGAAACGCTAAAGATGACCACAGTCCTGAGGACCTCAGCTAGCACTGCCAGACAGACAATACTGCTGGCCTACAGATACAAACACACTCCCATGAATACTGTAAATTACACCCAAAGTGTTCACATTCATCACTGCACACTTGACTCATTGATTCCGGTGGAAACACCTGTCAAAAAAAAACCAACCAGGGGCAAACCAAGCTACTGTAGGTGTGTCTCGTGTGTCTGTGTGCGAGTAGATTCTAAAGGAATTTCAACTAGCACAGGAGCCAGCAGCACTTCACAAGAGGTGAAGCCATGGAGATCGGTCCCTGTGAGAACTGCTTGAAGAGGTATGGGAGGAATCTTGTGGGTGTAAAGAATAAAGATCGCAGTTTGTGAATACGTTAAGGCATGTTAGAGTACAGAGACAATTAGTGACAGGTGGAATGGAACGTCATTTTTTACATGAAATATACTAGATTTCACTTCACTTTCCCTCTCCCGAATAGGCTACCTGTCACTTTCTCCCAATTTTTCTACCATACCATCTAGGTCCATGTTCATATGTATCTTTATTGTTTGTCTTGCACAATGGAGCAATAGTACCCAGATCTCTAAGCTCCACACTGCTTCCTGTGATCCATCATCATGGCAGCAACATACTCAACCCTGTAGTCATCAGTGCTTATTGTGCTCTGGAGCTCTGAAGTGCAATGTACGTGCCCAGGCATGCCTATAAAATGTACACACGCAAGCACATTGGCACACACACACACACACACACACACCTGATTGAATCCACATAGGCCTACTGTATAACCACACCTTCCTAGTGAACTGGGGTTTGAAAAGGCCTACATGTTAAATTACAGGCAGTAAATCACACTGACATATTGTAATGTTTCTGTGTATGTGTCTCTGTGTCTATCTGTTTGACTGGTTCGGTCTCAGTCACTCCTGCGAGGTAGCTAAGCCTAAACTTGCTCGCTCTCTCTCTCTATTCCACCTGTTCCCCAGAGATGTTAGATGCTAAGCTGCACCTGTTCCCCAGAGATGCTACGTGCTAAGCAGCAGCCGTTCTAAGGTGTTTTCCAACCTCTGGTTTTTTCTGTGTTTTTCAATCGTTAGCTGAAGAGAGAAAAAGGCGGAAGAGGGAAAGAGTGAGAGAGGTTTGTGGGACAGAGGAAAAACAAGATTTAATTTGAAGGTTGCCATGGTTACCAGAGAGCAGCTGATCGGTGTGTTTGGGTCTGATAGATTGCCCAAGACTAGATCCCTGAGAGGATAGAACATTAAGGCAATCAACAACACCGGCCTCTGAGTCAGTTTGTAATCGGTTACTTCACTGTTGCACCACCATCATGACCTGCAACCATGTCTCCATGGGTCCACTAGATTAGTCAGAATACTTATAGAAAAAATAAAATTATGAAATTGGTTACTTTACAGACTGGAAGCAATAGTCTAAACTTCAAAACCGAAGTGTTTCTCTCCATAATGTAGAGTCCTTAATTCCCCAGAGAGAGGTGGAATTGGCCAGCAGCAGCTGATCTGGGCAGGTCTATTTCAGTAGAAGCTTCAGTCTGGCAAGCAAAAGGGAAAATGGCAGCAAAACATGGTTGCTAAAGAATTAAAACAATGCTAAAAGGGGAGCGTTCCATTCAAATTCAGAAAGTAATCCAGAATGTTCAACTACTTCTGTGAACTCCAGAATTCTGGCATGGCCCTGGGCACCGAGAGGCCTCTGAATAGAAAAACTAACAAAGAAAGCCAGATTCAGCTTTAAACCAGCCCAATGAAAGACAATGGAGGGTTGCAAAACCTCTTGGTCACACTGGCCGGATGTCCTATCAAATGCTGCATTCTTCAGTGATTGGGCTGGAGATCTGGATTGAATCCAGTACTTGAGTAATGAGTAAATCACCTCATAAGAAGGACATGGTCTTGGACATGTTTTGAATTTCCTCTGACCTTTGCTGAGTCATAACGAACTAAGTCCCTCTGTGACCCAGTTGTGTGACCGTAGACGGGGTGCTGGTTACAGTCAAGAGCTGAGGCGGGATTTTAGAACAGTCTAACATGAAAGAGGATGACAGTGTAAAGGCCAAGCTGTCACTAGACCGACTATAGTCTAGTCCTAAGCAACTCTTCCTGCTCATTGTAACACACAGGACGTGTTGTGCTTCTGGGGCAAAAGTGAAATTCCACATCACGTCAGTGTGGTTTGTTTGTTGAGTAACTGTTGCGTTTCATGACATTTTGGAGGGACCTCAAAAGGAAGGCTAGTCATCTTGCCGCTGGCCAAAATGGTGAACTGAATCTGCTCATACTGACCACAGTTTGACCCTTTTATCTGCTGTCATGTGATGCTACAGTAAAGCATACAGGGCCAAACTAGACTAGAGGTACTGCGCCCACCCTCAGAAAACAACTCACCATGCCTGTCGGCAGATCATCATAATTACCTATGAGAACTGGCAGACAGTCATCCTCCAGAGAGTGTGAGAGTCGGGCTTTGTGCCAAACCATGGAGCACAGGGGTACTGCAGTGTGGGGGAGGGGAGGGGTTAATAAACCAGGCAAGTCCCCGGGGCTAGGTTCTGTTCTGCCTTTAACTTTGCCTGCTCAAGGAGAACACTATCTAGCTATAAAGACTGGTGACTGATTAAACACGAGTCCACACTAAGCAACACTGCTATTTATGCCCCTTTAATACAACACCAACGCAAGGGTGAAGTTAGAGACGCCTACATTAGCTAGGATGTGGTCTGGTAAGGAGGTAAATAGGGATCAAGGAACTTGAACCCAGATGAGGTCCTATGGTGACATCTCAGCTGGCTGTTAGTTACTGTAGGTTCTACACATGAAGGAGCTGGCATTGAGGGTCTGACCCCTTTCTCTTCCTCTAATGGGTTTGTGTGTCTGTGTCCCTGCTGATCCATCCGGAGGTGAATCCATGAATTAAAGAGGAGATTAATGAGTCAGGACATTCAGGCTCAGACACCAATCTGTTCCCCTTCTCACTGGGGCTCACCAGCAGCGCAGCCCCCATTCTGTCACCACTGCACTCCGCACAGTCTAGGAAAAAAGGGACCACAGCCGCAACACACAGAGAAACGTGTGTGTGCGCGCATGTGTTGCTCTTGAGTTCTCCTTTATGTCACCAGCAGCACCACATCAACTTTAACCCTCAAAACACTCACCCCCACTAACACCCCTTACAAAGTGGCAAAGACCTACCATCTGTCTGAAAGAGAGCGAGAAAAGAAGAGAAAATGATAGTGTATGCCAGAGGAAGAAATTAATGAGATAGTGAGGGGTGCAATAAGGGAAGGAGCGGAATAATTTAATAAAACATTCTACAATATGGCTTTGTTATTACATTGCCAACCAGTTGAATAACAATGATCATGATGATGATGGTGGTGATAAGTCAGCTTTATCATCATCATTACAGTGCCATCAGATTCTGTAATATTTGCTGGGCACCATTATCACCATCTGTCAGTTTCATACATCACAGCTACCACACTAATCCCATAATCTGATATCAGTTATGAGGAGAGAGCGAGCGAGAGAAGAAAATGCTAAAGAGAGAGGGGTTAGATGTAGCCTATACAGTCGAATAAAGCAGCAAATAAGAAAAACCAACTGCAAATAAGAGAAACAGCCAGAGAAACAGAGGGAGATATTCAGAGGGACGGAGAGGGAGGTATTCAGAGGGACGGAGAGGGAGGTATTCAGAGGGACGGAGAGGGAGGTATACAGAGGGACGGAGAGGGAGGTATACAAAGGGACGGAGAGGGAGGTATTCAGAGGGACGGAGAGGGAGGTATACAGAGGGACGGAGAGGGAGGTATTCAGAGGGACGGAGAGGGAGGTATTCAGAGGGACGGAGAGGGAGGTATTCAGAGGGACGGAGAGGGAGAAAATGAGGGAAAGAGAGTGAGTGAGGGAGGGGGGAAAGAATTGCTCATGACCTGATTTTCCACACTAAGCCTGTTCAGAACTGGAGCAGAGAGAGCAGCAGCAGCCAAGCAGGCACAATGTTTCCACTAAGAGTGCACCAAAAAACAGACTGCTGCTGCTCTAGTTCTCTACCAACTAACACAGCAGACATTCATGGTGTCACGGAGTCATTCTGGTCCCATCTAAGGTAGCTAACTGCTCAAACAGTCCTGGTTGTATGTCTCCAGGGCCCAGCAGTAGCTACAGTAATGCATCTGCTGCCTGTAGCCCTATTAGCGAGACGGTTGTACAGTAGGTTACATGATGCCCCAGACTCTGCCTGCCTGCCTTCTGCAGAAGACCTAGTCTCCACCTCCCTGCTGCACACAGACTGAGCCAGATCAGCACAGCTGGGTGTCTGGAGCTCTGTGCAGAATCAGATGCATGCTGCCATATTTAGAGCACAGTGACGGCTCATTGCTCAGGGTGGTGATACTCAGTTGAATGGCGAGCTGTGTTGAAGTACACCAAGTCAGCCAGTAGTGCTGCAGGTCAGTCTTCCACGTCGCTGGCTGATGCGCTGATAGAGGCTATACAGTGCCTCCAGAAAGTATTTATACCCCTTGACTTATTCAACATTTTGTTGTGGTACAGCCTGAATTGAAATTTGATTTCTCACCCATCTACAATACCCCATAATTAAAAAAGTGAAAACATGTTTTTAGAAATTTTGGCAAATGTATTGAAAATGAAATACAGAAATTGAATTTACATAAGTATTCACACCGCAAGTCAATACTTTGTAGGAGCACCTTCGGCAGCGATTACAGCTGTGAGTCTTTCTGGGTAAGTCTAAGAGCTTTCCACACCTGGATTGTGCAACATTTGCTCATTATTCTTTTCAAAATTCTTCAAGCTCTTTCAAATTAGTTGTTGATCATTACTACACAACCATTTCCAGGTCTTGCCCTAGATTTTCAAGAAGATTTAAGTCAAAACTGTAACTCAGCTACTCAGAAACATTCACAGTCTTCTTGGTAAGCAACCCCAGTGTAGATTTGGCCTTGTGTTTTAGGTTATTGTCCTGCTGACAGGTGAATTAATCTCCCAGTGTCTGTTGGAAAGCAGACTGAACCAGGTTTTCTTCTAGGATTTTGCCTGTGCTTAGCTCTATTCAGTTTCTTTTTTTATCTTGAAAAACTCTCCAGACCTTAACGATTACAAACAAGCATACCCATAACATGATACAGCCACCACTATGCACCCGTGCGTCAATCTAAGTAACATAATTGTATGTTTTTTTGCATGGGCTGCATCTCAATCCACCGCATCCGCCGATATCGGCCTGCCGCATCTGGAAGGTGGCCGAGCTACAGCGGTGTTCGTCAGACCATGAGACATCCTGAAAATCGGTAGTGTCCGAACGGTTGGGCCTATAAACTAATATGACCACTATGGAAAGATGCTCACGAACATAATTGTGTTTTCCGTTTGGTCTACGACCCCAAAAAGTGTCACAGGTCTCATCTGAAGTCGGTACCGCTGATGTGCCAACTTGTCTATAGCGTCCGAACCGTTTGGGCTACAAACTAATGGAAAGGGGAGATTCTCGCGAACATGATGGTGTTCTCCCCCACAATTGTCACTCGTCTGAAGGCAACCCGGTACCGGTTTTAAAAAATGAATGGAAGTATGGAGGTAGTTGTGCCAACAAAAAGAAGGGGTTAAATGTGTCAAAAAAACTAAAATATTTTCTGAGCTTTCTTATATATTCTAGATAAAGGACAGACACTTCAAAACCTTATTCATTATGATTTATTTAAATATTAATTAAAAAAACAAACATAATTCCACTTTGACATTATGGGCTATTGTGTGTAGGCCAGTGACAAAAACAACCTCAATTTAATCCGTTTTAAATTCAGGCTGTAACAACAAAAATGTGGAAAAAGTCAAGGGGTGTGAATACTTTCTGAAGGCACTGTAAAATCGAGGGGAATTGTCACTAAATGGAAAGCCCCATTGGGCAAGACCACACTACGCACAGACACAAACAAACATATACACACAGACGGAGACAGACACACACACCAGAGATCCACTGTTGTTAACACACCCATCTATCCCTAGACACTGACTAGTGTCTTGTCCCCTGGCTACATCCTGCAATCTCATCCAGTCAGTAGCATACAGGTGATGTTGGCTGGATCCCCATCCAACCCTGGAGAAGCGGAGCGGCCCAACCTTCCTTGAAGGTGAGTTGAGTTGAGCGGAGCCACCCCCCCCCCCCCACGCCGCTCCCCCTACAACCCTGCCGCAATGGATTGGCCCAGTCTCTCCTTTCCCCTCAGCATCAAACCTACTGCCTCAGACTGATGGTTATGTGACAAGGCTGAGGGAGACGGAATCACACCATCTGTTTACTGCCATTGTCACTCAGTCACTGACACACCATCAACCACACACACTCACCATCAACACAAACAATACAGGGATGCAAGACTGAACAAATTAATAAGGAAACAATTTATAGCAAAAGATAGCCTACATAAAACACACAGGCTTGGGAAGAAAAGTGTGTGTGTGTGTGTACACACATAATGGGGGTTGTTGTTTTTGAGCACTCAATACTGGTTACCATTGAACAAATGCAAACAAGGTCGTGAGTATTCTGTGCATTGTGGAGGTTAGAGAAACAGATGGACAACGTCTGACCCACGTTAAGATCATCTACCCTCTATTGATGAGAATGACTCTCTGTCACTATGAGTTTACATAGCAGCACTATCTTTAGAGACAGTTGGGTAACAGCAGATAGCAAACCACATTACTGTGTGTGTGTGTGGGGGGGGTACGTGTGTGTGTGTGTGTGGGGGGGGTACGTGTGTGTGTGTGTGTGTGTGTGTGTGGGGGGGGGGTACGTGTGTGTGTGTGTGGGGGGGGTACGTGTGTGTGTGTGTGTGTGTGTGTGTGGGTGGGGGGGGGGTACGTGTGTGTGCACAGCCAGAGGTCCTTTGTTTAAGGTGGTCAGGTGAATGATCTATGTGGTGCTATTCCATCTCACAATGCAAAGTACTGCTAACACGTTCACTCAAATCAGATTTTTTTTTTTACTAAATATGAAATGTACACTCAAAAACAATGGTGACCAGGTTATCTAGACATTCAGGAAGAAGGGGATCGAGGGAGGGGGCTATCTGAGGCTTCATCTATCAGGGGAGAGGTGGGGGAGGATACAATCAGCCGTGATTGGTGATCAAGTCAAACGGATCGAAAGAAATTAGGAGAAATTGATGGATGGTTGGATTGGTAAACAAACGGAAGAACACATGACGGTGAGCGGGGACATATCGCGGTGACGCTGGCGTGTTGTTGCCTGTCTGGTCTGAAACATCTGCTAGTGCGTGGTGTGGTGGTTGGGGGAGGGAGGATGAGAGAGAAGGAGGGAGGGTTGATCGGTCCCAGGGGTACAATCTCCTTGTCCTTTCCTTCAGGGCAGTCAGAGACTATGGCAAGGAAAAGGCGTGTCGTCTGTATCTGCGTATCCTATGTGCATGGTAATGAGTGTGTGTATTATTTAAAATGCCACTGGAGCAAATATGTGCTGCCTATAAAATGCCCACAGAAGGACAATGGTAAGAGCTCAGGTGTTCCAGACAACAGAGTATAGGATATGAATACAGTCTGATGTAAGAGTAAAATGTAGCTTGTATGATGTCATGTGTTAGGTAGGGGCTATGGTTGAGGTGTAGCACTCTCACAGGAGATTCATGAAGACCTCACAAGACAAAGGAGAAACGCAGGAAATAATGGAATAGTTTCTCTATTGGCGTCCTCCACCTCTTCCCAGTCCCAACTATCATTCTCAGAGCTGCTCTTCTCCCACTGACAGTCCAAATGAGTTATCCATTACTACATTATTAGTCTGTCAGAGCAAGGTCCGAGCAAGGCCCCCACAAACAATATATTTTTTTGTTGTTGAATCTTTGGGGCAGAGTGAAAAATGTGCAGTTGTATAGATAATCTTGTGCTATTTTATACATTTTGCCATGAGTCAGAGAAAATGTTGCTGTTTTAGAGCTAATTTACTGCTATTCTACACATTGTCATAGTACATTTCATGTAATAAAAATGCATGGCTTATGATGTGCTGTATGGGGGGGGTTGCAGTCAGAACAAAAGCATTTACCGAGCACAGCCAAATATTATTCACCCAGAATTGGTAATAACCCAAACCCCCCCTAATTTTTTCTCCCTACACCCCTCACCTTACTTTTAGATGGGGCAGGAGGGAGGGGGTAGTAGTCAGTCTGCTATTGGTTAAGAGGTCAGACATACCAAGAAAACTGATGGCCGATAGTTAGCACAGTAAGAGGCCGTTCCTTCTCTTGCTAGAACAAAAGATGCACCTGCTGAGTACCGCCGAGCCTGCTCGTCAGTGGACCACAACTTGACTTTGAGCTAATCAGAGCGCACGAACCGCCACGTGGGGGAGCGGACAGGAGTGACAAGATAAAGGAAGAAAGAGAGCACTTTAATCCACCCTCTTTTCATCAGAATTGTTCTAACTAAAACAAATAAAATCTGTATACCACCCAACCCTACTAGCTAACGTTAGCTAAACGGTTTGCGTAGCCATTGGCCAGTTAGCACAACATCGCTAGCTACTCCACTGACTCACAGGCAGCTGCTTCATTAAAAAACAAATCCATCATGATTTAATTATAATGTTGCTAGCTACACTAGTTATCTGGCTAGTATAAATAAGGGCTTACTATAAATTCTAGCTAGCTAGCAACATTAGTGCAGCTTGCTAGTTAGCTAACTTTGGTTATCTACAGCAGGCACAAGCCAAACATCGCTTAAGAAAACCACTTTAACCTTGTGGTCTGGAGTATTTAAACGAGGTTGACTGGCATACGATCTGTGCTATGTGAACAAAAGAAAGTTGACCGCCGACACTCTGGGCAGAGGTGCTAAGTACCTCTCGGCAGTCAGTATCCTTGGTGTGTCTGAGGCTTAACACGTTTCACTTTCCAACCTCCAACACCAGTGCTGTCAGACAGAGAACTGTTCAATCAATGAGGATTCCACTTCTCACTCCCTGTCCTTATTTCTCAATCTGCTGACTCCCTGCATTCACTTTTAAACCATCTTTCTTTCCTCTTAGTTCACCTCTTACACAAATCATTGCCACATTTCAAAGCTGGGAGTCAGCAGGGACCTTTGCCACCTAGAAAATCTGTGTGACCGGACCTTCTCAAATAGTATTGGAGCACCCCTGGACTAGCGTTTCTCTCTTTCTTACGACACAATCAGGTAATAGGACGCACCTGCTCTATACATCCTACAGCTGCCAACAGTTGTGTTTGTGTGTCTCTTTGTTCCTGAGGACAGGAACAAAGAAAGAGTGTGTAGGTTGGTTCAACAGGTTGGTATGACAAGAGAAAACCACATATAAGAGAGTTAGCTAGAAATGAGTGGGCATTTCTTATCGGGAAATATAGGGTAATTTTTGTTTGTTTTCCCTGTGGTGTGGGGATGTCCCAGGTGCGGGTGATTGTTCTTGTCATGACACATAGAAACCACAACAGACAAATTCAAATCTCTCTGAGCTACTTTAGAATTGTGTGCATAGTATGGAATGATGAATTGTGACTGTCCCTGCATAAGCGAGATACATTAACATACTGTTTATCTTCATGTTATGTGTGTATATGCATAGGAGTATGGGTCTGAGGAAGGCACGTCGTAATCCATTAGTATGGTATGGCTTGAACCCAAACTACTTGACTGAACACACCATTCCTTTCAATATTCTGGCCATTCATGTCTTTAGCTCAGAGCAACATTCAACACCTGATGACATCAACAACAATGTTCAGATTCATTAAGGTGCTTGGGGGAAAGAGCTCAAGTGTAGGAAGGGACATGCGCTTGAGCATGTGTTTTAGCAGCATTAATTGTACAAACATTAACACAGCCTAGACTTTGTTTAAATAGAGACCTTGTAAGTGATGAGTTACTATTCATGTTTAAAGCTTCCAGTGGTTCAAGGCATTAACTGGTGCTTCTGGGTGTGGTGGTGGCATATGACAGACGCAGAGCTGTATGAGCTGTGCCCAAGTCATCTGCATGTCTTAACACTATTTAAAATTAATTTCAGCTATGCAAGCAACAGAAGAAAGACCATCCAATCTGATGGCCCCTACCCACACAATGTACCCAATCAAATGCCCGTTTTCATAAGACCCATCGTTTGAGACTGTTTCAACATCCCCTTCCCATTCCACACTATCATGTCAGCCCACACAAAGGGAAAGAGCTGACCTTAACAGTGTCCTCCTTCCATCCCATAACACACCCACCCACCAGGAACAGGACAACCCCTCTCTCAGCTGACCCCAGAGAAAACGCTGCTTTCATCTGCAGGCAGCTGGCTCAGAACAGAGAGGAGAAAGTGAAAAACAGCCAGGGTAAAACAAATGGCGATCTGTAAAGCCTAAGTCTATACTTCAACCCCATGAAGAATTCGATCTCAGCCAGCAGAGCTCACTTCGATTCAGCTGAAAACTCAATGAAGCTGATCAATGCCCAGCTGACCAGAGGCAAACATCTCTCTCTCCATCTTCTCTCTGGTTCTTTCTCCTTGGCTGACAAATCTGCCTCTCAGATCAGAGGTCAGGCGTCAGATACACACAGCTCACACAAACTGACATGACGCAACACACACAAAGAGACAATGGGTGCTAATGTGCACAATCAATACCTGTTAAAATATTTCAAACTATCCGATCCTGTTATCAACGACCTCTGGAACTGATGCTTCAAAAAACCCACAGAGCTAAAATGAACCCCTGCCCTTTCCCCAAAACACATCTTTCAGTCATGACTCACCCATCCTCCTTGGCTCTGGATCCAAGGCTGGATGTGGTTGTCCAGGTAGACGGTCATCCAGTCTGCAATCCGTCCCACTAGTGGGCTCATCTCCTTCTCCACGCACTCTACACAGAGGGCCCCTCCGAAGGCAAACAGGCCCACTACCCGTCCCCAGTTCACACCGTCCCGGAAAACCTCGTCCATCACGTTCTCGAAGCTCTGGTAGGCTGTGGCCGGCGTGATGTGCAGCTGGGAGGACAGGTCACTGAACGCTCTGGCATAACGCAGCTCAAACTCATTGGCAGAGTCCCGCAGTGCCTCTTTCACTGCATCCAGGCCCATTGTCCGCTGAGGGGTAGAGGGGGGAGACTGTCGCGGTGGAGTCCCAGGACTCGTCCCGTTTACTGTGCCGTTGGGGTGTGTCGTGACTGCCGCCCCCCCTTCCACCTGTCCACCCTCACCCCCCTCAGTCTGACTGGGAGCTTCTGTGAGCCCAGTGTGGTTGAAGGGGTAGTCTCTCTGTGATAGTTTATAGGTAATATAGTATACCACCAGTTCTCTGTTGTTGTAAGTCATCATTCGTTTCCTTGTGTTTCTTCTTTGCCCCAGGTCTTGGTTTTACCTGCTAATGACACGCCCCTTCGGATCAGGCCTCTGTATTTATTTCAATCGGTGTCATTCTTTGTATTCAGAAAATGTATGTCTTGAAGACAAAAAAACAAGGCTGGTGCAATGGCTCAGGCCCTGTGGTAAGAGAACAATGAAGATCCTAATTAACATAATTCATCACAATAAACATAGGTGGGTTGGGGGAGTAGGGGAGCTGTAGTGGGCAAATTTAGATCTCGACAGGTGGGGTCAAAGTGCATCGCTTTAATTTGGGATGAAACAGATGGCAATGTTTGTCATTACCTGCCTGCCCCCACAGACAACCTCCCTTTGCCCTGTGGCTTTGGAACAGTCGTGACAGGGCTTGGTGCTCTGGCTTCCAACAGACTTTAATTTTAAACAGCCGGTTCTTTGTGACAGAGAGGTTAAATATATGATCATTTATTTACCTTTATTTTACCAGGTAGGTTGATTCAGTACACATTCTTATTTGCAAGAATAGCCAGTATGTATAGCATATGTAAACACATATTGTATGAACACATGATAACAGTTAACCTAATGTTACTTAGTAACCTGTAATCAGATAAGTATTAACAGTGTACTCAATTTGTTATTTTCACACGTAAACCCCAAACTAAGAACAAAAACAATTACAAACACATTTTTGTAGACAGGATTGAGGAGTAACCGATTACATGTAATCAGTTCCTATAATCTGATTACAAACAAACAAACTAAACAGTTACATTACCTGCTAAACTACTGTATTCAGATTAAAGATACTTCAGCAAAACTAGATTATTTATTGGATTACTTTTAAATTCAGAAAGGACTTGTGCGAGAAGAAAACCCTGACACCTTTCTGTTCTCAATTACATTAAATTCAGTATTGAAAAAAGGTGCAACTTTAAGTTTGTTCCACCTGAGCAAGTCTGACCACAAGTCAGAGACCACTATGATGACACACCAAATGCGTTCAATGGATCCTTTTTGTTTTCTTCTAACGCCTCAAGGGGAAAGCAGGGATTTTTCTGCCAATTAAATCATTGGGTGGGCCGCCTAAGTGTTTCTTCGGAACACCTAAGTCTAAAGTGCAATTTTCGAGATGGAAAGACGCTTTCAGTGTAAACTTCAATGACTAAAACCAGATATAAAGTATGTAGAAAATATAAATGGACCTATATATATTTTTTATAATATAATCTTTGAGAACTAACAATCACCAAAATAAAAAGATGGACAGTCAGGGAAATCCCCCCCCTCCCAAAAAAAAATATATAAAAAATAAAAAATTGTAAAGTGGTTATCCCACTGGCTATAAGGTGAATGCACCTATTTGTAAGTCGCTCTGGATAAGAGCGTCTGCTAAATGACGTAAATGTAAATGTTATTATTTTATAGCAAAACAAAAACCAGCTTTAGCCAAGGCAAAATGAATAGAATTGCAGGAAATTAGTTTTAAAACTGAAACAATTTTTCTTAGTTTCATGGAGAAATTTGTAGAATTGCAGGAAATGGTCTTAAATACTAAAAAATTTTTATCTACACCGCCAAGATGGGGGCATCTAAAATCCAGTCCTGATTGGCTGACCATGCCCATTGCCACACTCACCAACTAAACCCCTTTTTGATCCAGAAGAATCCCTGGAAAGTAATGCAAAAGTAACTGAAAGTAATCCGATTACGTTACCGAGTTTGGGTAATCCAAAAGTTACATTACTGATCATTTTGGGACAGGTAACTAGTGACTAACGGATTACATTTAGAAAGTCACCTACCCAACCCTGTTTGTAGATACCCTATTTCTTCATAAAATATTAGTGATTTCTTCAATACTTTGCGCATTCGTGTCAGTAAGAGGAAGGGACAGGAGGAAGGGACCCCTGTTGGTCCCGAACCCTAACCCCTACCCTTTAAATCTAACCATTTTAAAATGTAACGTTCAATGGGGTAGGGACATCGCAAGGATCCCGGATAGCAAGGACCCCTGTTGTTATAACTCTTCAAAACAGCACGTGGGAGAAACGAGGCGCATCTTTCTTCCTTGTATAGTCCCACCCACCTTACCTTTTCTAATTGTAATAATAGTGACATTTAGGACTATCTACTAAGGCTGGAGAGTTAATAGTGACTATTTTATAAGTGGGAACGCCAAGTAAAGAATACTAAATCGAAAATGAGAGCACTAGAATGTACTAGTAGGTTACTTTGTTGCCTTGGCTGTACTATTGAGCACAATAACTGTTTACAGAAGCCACAGCTAACCAGCACGTGTCGCTAACTTCTCAGAATTCCATGGAGCGTTTTAATGTATCACATAAAATGACAGCCCGCCCATGTCATTTTGAGGGCAAATAATACTGAAAGATTAGTGACTGAAGAAGAAAGTAATCTTCCAACTTTATCAAAACATAACTACAGTCATTCGTTTTTATTGATGTTTCAAAGTGGCCATTTATTTTCGTCTTACTTAACAAAGTGTTGATAAAAAAGCCAGCTAACTACATAACAGAACGAGCAAATTTTATTATCACGTAGCTAGTTTTAAACATGGTAATCAAGACAGTCTACAAATGACATTATGTTCTCTTACCTACCTACACCAAAAGTGGAATATCTTCAACGGCAACACTTCAGTGAGCTGCTTAGAAAATCTTATTGTATCAGTCTTGCTGTCAAAATCCGAGGAGAGAATTGAAACGTACTATTGCTATGTAGTATGAGTGTCTATCTGTCGTGAATCTCCCTGCTCTCGTGTGTGCCCAGCCTTCTCAATCCATTACGTAACTAAGGCTGCGTTTACACAGGCATCCCAATTCTGATCTTTTTTTCACTAATTGGTCTTTTGAACAATCCGATCTGTGAAAAATATATTTTGTGAAAATATCTGATGTGATTGGTCAAACGACCAATTAGTGGTTTAAATAACAGAATTGTGTAAACGCAGGCGATCCCCATTCTTTTTCACCAATCAACACCCATGTCGGAGACCTTTAATCACTGCACCCACCCACAGGAATATGGCTTGTTGGGTGACATCGGCTGTCTTTTACTATTTTAACATAAGGTAGTGAGTTACATAGCTACATTTGCAATATGCCGAGGCCGATTTAACAAAATAATTTTAAATGTCCCAGCTATAATTCATCGGCAGTCGGCGCTAGTAATCTTGTATGATTATCCCGGGCTTGTGACTTGCACCTGAAATGTTTATTTTGGCTACTGAAACCGGTCTACATTTCTTTGCATAAGACCAAAGGGAATGTAGCTAGCTAGTTTAGCTTACTTGGCTAAGTTTGTTGAACACAAATGTCATATTTCCTCTGACTAGCTAGCTAACAGCTTTCACATTTCATTTGATAAGAATGACTAGCTAGCGGTTCTTTCGCTGACGTAAACATTTTCTCATACAACTAGGTAGCTACTAAAAGCCGCAAATTCAACCTGATTAGCTAACCAATATGAAACACTTACTGTAACAACTTGAATTGTTGGCACAAAGTCCAAAACGAAATCCAAACATCAGCAAATAGGATCATATCAGACATTTCTGCTGGAGCAAAAGGAGGAGCACTCGCAGACTGGCTAACTAGCCAGCAGATCCGACCCGCTTGCTTACAGCTGCACTAGGGTCTGACAGGCTTCCTATGTAGATGAAGAGCCAATTTATGCTTGATCTGAAAATGTGATTGAGGTGCTGTATGGATGGTGCAGAGCCTCCTGAAGCATGCAGAGGCCAAATTGAGCACCATACTGCATCACCCAAATTTCGTAACAATGTGGAGGGTTCCAGTATAGCTCTGCAATGCCATAATTGATTCATGGTAGGTGGGGTGCGGGAGGGTCTGTTTAAACAAGCTCACTTCCTTGAAATCGTCCTTCACAACAGCTCTGCTCCGTGAAGCACAAGAAGTATGAATGCCCTGACTTCTGCAGAGGCCCTATCGATCACCTTAAATGCTGCATGGCCAAGGCAGACATCGGAATGACCATGCAGCGCCTTTAACTGTCGAACGACTGCTAGAAAAACTCTAAATCTAATACAGAGGAAGACTGTCTGACCCTAGTGCCGCTGTCAGCAAGCGGGTCGGATTTGCTGTGCTGGCTAGCTAGCTAGCTATTTTTTTTGTTAACTAACATTACTGTAAAAAGGATTGGCTAGGTTAGCTGTCTAAAGCTGACATTACGAGAAAGCTGTTCCGCCCACAGACATTTAATGACGCCTACTTCATCTAACTCCACGAAAAGCTGCCTGTGTGGAATAAACTAGCCATATTGCTAGCTATAGAGATGTAGGGGGTTTAAGAAGTTAACGTTAGCTAGGTAATGTTAACAGTTAGCTAGCACCCTACCGATAACATATTCATAATCAAGAGATCTCACCGGTTCCAAACATACTGGGGGTTTACATGATGAAAATGAATGCACATCTTTCTTCATAAACGTTTTCGTTTGAGTCTTTCCAGAAGTAAATTAAACACACAGATTTAGCTGTACCAGAAAATTGACTGTAGCTACACCAAAGATTTTGTTCATTGTTCTGAGACTACACCCCAAACAAAGGATGTTACACATCTCCATGGTAACCTTTGTTACCCCCAAATGCATTTGATACATTGACGTTTGGAGGGTTTACAGCGCCACACTCGTCATCTTTAGAAACGCATTGGCAACGGGACAGAAAAGTAGCTACACTACCTACAACAGTTGAGATTATTTTACATCCAGTGAAACAACCAGGCCAAGTCAGAAGCAGTGCTGCTATAGATCTGAATTCAAGGTTTATTGATTACGTCACCAAATGCTTGGAAGATTACATCACAATATGTATATTTATTTTACAGTTTGTATTTCTCCCATATACTGTATATTTATGTATAGATCCCCTTCCTTTAGGGAAAAGTAGAATTCCATAGCTGGAAGAGGGAGGAATGCTTCTCAAAAATATTTAAATGCACTTCAAATAATTACATACATCCTTGTTTTTAAAAAATGCAGACAGGATTAAACTACAAATGGTAAAGTCGGTAGCTATACGCCAACATGTTTAGGATTAACGTTTGGTTTTGCTTCATTCTTTCTCCTGTCTGGTGTATTTTCACTGAAAGGCTGAGAAAGTACTGGAAAGTTAATACATGAGAGGGCTCTGTTTCACACATACTCCATAGGTGTAAAACAGAACAGGGAAAATAGAAAAATAGAACCGTTTGATGGGATAATTAAACGTCATCCTTGCTATATACCATGAGCTTTGCCTTGTAGACCTTTAAAGGACAATAGATTCATTCTAGAAAAAAGCAATTAATTCAATTTTGCACTCAGAATATTAGAACCCTCCAAGGCTCAGTTTGGGGAGGAAACATAGGAAATGTGAAACAGAACCTGCAGTAGCCTTTCAACAAGCCCCTCAAGTAAACTGGCATGTAATATCGCTATAAAATAAGTATTAAAAAAATAACAAATTATGAGTAAAATAGGGAATGTTATAACAGGCCATAGTGATTCACATGATAGAATGAATGGGGAATGGTGGCAGGTGAACAACCCGACAAGTGCAGCCATAGGGCTTATCTATTAAGGCTCTCTGGAACCTGTGGAGCCCCTAGCACAGCAAGCCATTCCTGCCATTCCTGTCAATGGTCATCCTAGAGTGGGATGCTGAATACAGGTTGTACTACAATACAAATAACACAGGAGGCCAAAAACCAACATCAAATTAAGAGGACATTTGACATAATGAAAAGGTAATAGGGATGAGCCTTGGCATCAGGCCTATCAGTTGTTACAATATTTTTGGATCAGATCAACAAGCGCATCACAATAAGAGAGACACTGAGGATACTTTAGTGTCTTATAATTTGCTTATAGACACAGGTTTCCAATGAGCTTGTCTGCCAGTGGTACTTCTCAGCATATTCAGTAATTATTCTTCATTTGCTTTAGCATTTGGATATGCATGTTTGTTCATTCTTAAAAACAGAAAGTAATCAAATCAACAAATGGGACAAACAAACAAAATCAGGTACAGGATATATATAACAGCATCAATAAATTATTGTAGTTCATTTTCCATTACATTTGACATTTAATGTCAGAGTGTTGAGAAACCGTCAGTAGAGAGCTCTGTCCCGTCACAGTGCTTTTCTCCCAGCAGGGGTTCTAGAACTTCTAGGGGGAGTCAGTCTTAAGGGGTCATGGGGCACCAGACCTTATCACCAACACTCCAAGCCTTTCCTTTGCAGAAGATAAACAGGAACTGATGACTTTCAAAGCAAGGGTAACAATCTTTGCTTCAATCTCCTGCATCACTACACACTCCCCTACTCCTGATAGGGGAGCTCCCAGACTCTACATACACCTCAGTGTCCCACCAGCCACCAGTCTTCCCCATTCCATCTCCAGACCCTCCTAGGGCGCTGGGGGCCTTGCCTGGCCCATCTCAGGACCAGCGATGTGGAAGACGGAGCCGATGCGGAGGAAGAAACGGCGCAGGATGGCACGGAGCTCTGGGATCAGGTCAAACTGCATCATCTCACATAGGTGCGGGTAGTAACAGGAGGCATGAGGCTTGAACTGAAGAGGGGGGAAAAAGAGCAGGCTATTTAGCATCAAACCGACATATGCACATTAAGCTTAGGGTGAGTGGAGTGTGATGTCAATGAGTGAATTGTTTGAAATATGGCCAAAGTTGAACGTCAACATTGTTTGTTTAGATACGACCAGGTAATACACCTGTAGGTGGGATTTGCGAAGGGGAAACCTTTGTTAATCAAAGTTAGAATAACCCCTAAAGATGCGATTGATATGTGCACAGGAACTTGTTGGTACCTAAGCTAGTGTCCTTCCTTTTGTTACTCAAATTTACATTTTAGTAATTTAGTAGTCGCTCTTATCCAGAGCGACTTAGAGGAGCAATTAGGGTTAAGTGCCTTGCTCAAGGGCACAGACAGATCTTTCACCTAGTCGTCTCGGGGATTCGAACCAGCGACCCTTTGGTTACTGGTCCAACACTCTTAACTGATAGGCTACCTGCTGCCCCAAATCAACTTTAATATAATTCAAGAAGTAAGAACAATGCTAAAGTTAACTGACTGGATGCCCTATATGGGAATCTGCACTGAACCGAGAGTCTAATTCAGAGATCCTTGATGTAGCAGAGGCATCCCAAGGCCCCGGGGGCAGTCCCTGGTCTGCCTGCACACATCTGATGTCCTCTTTTACATACCCAGGTCATTACACAGACAAACTGTCAAATAATCCATCTCCTTCCTCTACGGAAGTCAAATTCATTGCCTAAGGGGAAAGGAGGCCAAATGTCCTACGGCTTGTTAATCAAACCATTTTCACTATTAGTTACTCCAATTGGACATCAGGGGAAATGGACAGTTCTTTTCATCCCTCTTACTGACTTGGGATAGATAGTTGAAATGGTGCTGGCAGACAGTACCTCACATAAACAGTCTTCATGTGTTAATAATACAATTTAAAAAAACTGATCAATCTTGTGGAGCATTGTCACTGCAAGCAAACCGCAGTTCGTTGTGAGTGTGTGCAAATATTTCAGTTCATGTGTATGCAGGTGTGTGTAACTTGTGAATAAATGAGTGTGTGCCTTGTCGTCGGTCAGTCGAAGAGTCCTGGTGAGCAGCAGGAGGAGCAGGCTTGTCCAGGCCTCTCTGTGGCTCTCAGAGGTCAGGCTGATAAAGTAGGCCAAGGCCTCACTGCACACACTGAGGAGGAGAGGACAGGACACACAGGACCAACATTACCACATATCTCACTACCAGAGGGGGAACACCCCCACAAACCAATGATGAAGAACCTATTACAGCTGGGCCAATCAGGGAGACTAAGGATGACATGATGTAATCAAATTTACATTCAAGCTAGTCTTGTCGTTCAAGTAATTATTTATTTTTATTTAACTAGGCAAGTCAGTTAAGAACAAATTCTTATTTACAATGACGGCCTACCCCGGCCAAAACCGGACGACGCTAGACCAATTGTGCGCCGCTCCCTATGGGACTCCCAATCACCGGATGTGATACAGCCTGGAATCGAACCAGGGTCTGTAGTGACGCCTCTAGCACTGAGATGCAGTGCCTTACATTTACATTTTAGTCATTTAGCAGACACTCTTATCCAGAGCGACTTACAGTTAGTGAGTGCATACATAATTTTTATTTTTCATACTGGCCCCCCGTGGGATACGAACCCACAACCCTGGCGTTGCAAACGCCATGCTCTACCAACTGAGCTACATCCCTGCCGGCCATTCCCTCCCCTACCCTGGATGACGCTTAGCCAATTGTGCGCCGCCCCATGGGTCTCCCGGTCGCGGCCGGCTACGACAGAGCCTGGATTCGAACCAGGATCTCTAGTGGCATAGCTAGCACTGCAATGCAGTGCCTTAGACCACTGCGCCACTCGGGAGCATAATGGTCTTTATATAGAGCTTTTCAAGGACCCAAAGTCGCTTTACAATTGTAAAGAGCTTTCACACCATGATCCCTCTCCTCCCCGTCTTTCCCTCCCCTGGACACTCACAGTAGCAGCCGTGTCTGGATATCAGGCCAGGAGTCCTGGAGCTGCCGGTCAGAGTACATGCGGAACAGAATACGCAGGCTACAGGCCAGGCTACTCGTCTCCTGCTTTAGCAGATTGGGCTTCGACTTCCCCTTAAATCCTGAGACACAGAGAGAGGCAGACAGCCAGACAGATATATGAAATTAGATGGACAGACATACCACAGAGATGACAAGAGCATCCTGTATCAAAAAAAAACATTTATATGACTGACTGGCAGATTAGCTCATATGATAGATCTAAACACACCAGAGAGACAGACAGTTGAACTTACCTGCTCTCCATAGTGCAGTCCTCTGCTCGTTGTTAGAGTTGAAATCTCTGGCGAAGGTGTGTGACTCCAGCAGGCAGTCCAGCAGCTTGAAGAGGTGCTGGGAGGTGAGGTGTCTGTACATGCCCTGCTCCCCCTGCCCAGGGTCCCCCACCTCTGCAGCCTCCTCCAGAGCGTCCCTCTGGGAGAGACACAGTACAGAGCCTAGGTCAATCCTCCAACAACGTACAGTACACCCAAAACACCCTACTAAGTTTATGCATAAAAGCCCTGATTACATGTGAATAAGCATCATGACTTTAGTTTAGATCCATTGTAGTTCAGCTCCATTGCGACAAAGTTTAGGTTGTGGCAAACCTGTGCAGCAGCCATATTTTCTGCATCTTCCTTCTTGCTGGTTGCCGGGTAGAAGACAATGTTGTCAATGGTCTGGATCAGCTCCAGCTGCACTACACACTTGATGAGCAGTCCAGCAAACAGCTTCTGGTCTGACACTCCTGCCACAGACACAGAGCACAGTGGCATCAGGAAGACAGATAGGAACCCATGAGAGACTGAGGTCAAATGTGGAAAAGTGGAACATGACATGAAGGATGATGGGGTACGAGAGAGAAATGTGAATTGAGGTGAGAGGGTCAAAGGTCTCTGTAATTCGTTGCATACTGGCATGGGGTTTACCCTTCCAGGTCTCATCGCTGGCTGTGGATATTTGGCTCTGACCTCCTCTCTCTGACAGGGCCCTGTCATAGCTGCTCTGGGACTGGGTGTCAAAATCCACATCCTGTAGACAGAGTCAGAGTCAATGAGATCCATGTCTAACCAAATACAGCTCTAATTTATCTGCATGTTTGTCAGAGAGAACAACTCATGACACGAACAAGGGGCTAGATATTTTCACTGCCCATATACTCATGTGTGTCTATAGTCAGGCTCAAAAGCTTTTATTTGACTGTCTGAAGCTTCATAAATGTTATTGTTTGCCCACCATGTGTTTCCCATCACCAGCCTCCTCTTCCTGACCAGCTGGTCGCCATGTCAACAGGCTGTTGAAAGGAGAAAATAGAATGTGCACATCGTCAGTCATGTGGTCTATTGAATGAAGTGTTTCCTGTGTCCATGAGTCACCATGGCCTGCTGAAAGCCCTGCTCATGACTACACAACATCTGACATCCGACTTGTTCTTGTAATACAACACCATAATGTCTTACTATAACAGTGTTTTCTGTTTATGTATTCAAATAAATATTTAAAACCACACTGAGAATTACTGTTGGATGCAACTTGTTCATGGTGATGGGTTGCAAAAGTGAAAACATCAGCGTGACAGACAGGCCGGCAGCAGAACTCACGCGTGTGGGCTGGTGGTCTGGAAGATGTCCAGCATACAGGAGCAGGTGACGTTCCACACCTCTGGGCTAAACTTTTCCCCATTCAGGATGACCAGGTTCTCTAGGCAGTTAGTCCCTGACCGGGCCAACTGCTCATTATCTGGGGTAGTAGAGAGAAGATAGTGGTGTCATTCACCATTACGTCACCTAACTTCAAATTCCTGGTAAATGTTACACATAGAATATTACAGTAAATACAGCTTGAATTTAATGAGTTAGGTGTGTGTGTGTATGAGTCAGCTGCTGTGTTTTTCCCCTCTCTCTGGTGTGTGTGTGTGTGTGTGTGTATATATATATATATATATATATGAATGAGTCAGCTGCTCTCATTTTACCCTCTCTCTGTTGGGAGTAAGGGACCTACCTTGTCTGACACACCACTGCAGCTGAGTGAAGATGTCAGCCAACAGGACCTCACTGAGAGGCTCATAGAACTGGGTGAAAACGTCACAGATGGCGTACAGGGCGTGGTTACAGGTCGTGGTCATCCACTCATGCTTCTACAAGAAGTCACAGGACACAAAATACACCCAGACGAGCAACACAACAAGGTTGAGTGAGTGACTGGTGCAAAAGCCAGCATTCATTACAGAAATGCCTACTCAAAACAAACAGTCATACAGTGGAACCAATGACAATCCCTACAGCCTCTCACCTCCGTCTGCTGCTCAGGGAGCTTCATATTGTCGAAGATGCGGAAGACGATGCGGAAAAGGTCATGCCACCAGTGCTTTTCAAAGGTGTGTCCATAGCTCTTCATAATCTCAAACATCACAGTCAGACCCCTGTGACAGAAAGACACACACATCAAGCATACATGAATGCTTATTGGGCTCAAAGCACTAGATGTGTGGTGCCTCTACACATGTAGGGTGAGCTAAGGGTCAGATTCCTTACCTTGTCCTGATGTCCAGCTTGCAGCGGTTGATGATGCAGGACAGCTCAAAGAGGATGGGGAACCAGCCTCTCACCCACACCCGGTCCCCTGGGGCCACGTTCATGTCATCACTGGTGTACTCCCGCAGAGCCTGGGGACAGACAAGGAAGACCCATCAGAGGAACATCAGAGGAACATCATCATGATGGACAGGCACCATCATGTACTCCACCATGATGCAAAAAATAAACCACTATAAAATGCTCTTCAGTTGCAGGCTTGATTAGAAAGCACTTCAGTACTTTGTGATCTAGGTTTGGGATGTGCTTTGGAATTCTGTGGGATGCCTACCTGCGGCCGTTCAGCCACATATTTAGCACAGTGGCGTATGAGCCGGATGGCCTCCATACTGGTGTCAGGGAAGGCAGCATTGCACACAAACTCAGACAGACACTTCACTGCATCCTGGAAGGAGTCTATGGCTGCTGCAAAGTGCTGCTGAAACGTGTTCACTGGAGGAGAGAAAGGATCAGTATTATTCAGCAGTCCATTTCTCTACCGAGCTGGCTATGCCCTCGGAGCCAAAATGGTGGTTGAGCCCCAATCCTAATGTGTTGGTACTCACTGACTATGTGGCCAGTAGTCTGGAAGGCCAGCTCCACAATGTTCTCGTCGTGATCCGAGGCGGCCTGGTGGAACACAGAGAAGATATTCTTCCAGCCAGAGCGGATGTTGGCTGCCTGGGAGTTGACCATCTGGGCCACACAGCGGATCACCATGTCCCTGATAGTGGGAGATCTGTGGAGGAAAGAAAGAGAAGGAGAAAGAGTCAATCGTTTGTGGTGAGTGTGTGATTTGGTTCTGTGCTGGCAGGGTTTTTCCACCTCATCGTATCCCCTAGATTGTTCCAAATCACCTCTGCCTCTTTCCTTTTACTCCTCTCATATTTTCCTCTCTCCCTTCCCCCTCTTTCCCCTGATCCAGTCTCTACCTGTTCTTCTTCACAATGTGTTCAAATGGCCGGAGGAAGTCCTTCTGGAAGCGGAAGTTAGCCAGCTCTCCTTTCTCCAGGAACTTCATGGACAGCTGCCTCAGAGAGTCCACCGCAAAGATGGCCACGTCCTCGTTGGGGTTGCAGCCCACCTGGTGGAGGAGCAGACAAACAGGCATAGATAGCAGGGCATCAGACTGCGACCATTTAGTCGCATTCTGCAACCCTTTTGACTTGGCTGTGCAAGTAAAACATTTAAATTGGTCACATCAGTGCGAGCTGAACATTCATTGCATGGTCACCTCACTCAAAAGTTTCAAAACGTCCTATTTGTTTGGTGGCGAAAACCAGTAAAGCGCATTATCCTCATGATTCCTGTAATGAAAGTGTCTGCCCTGCCCCTGGGCCGGTTTCCCTGGGGCCTGCTGCTGTAATGAGCGAGCCACTCTCTCCCCCTCTCCCCCAATGTGGGCTCCAGGATAGAGAAAAATGGCTTCTGAATGTATAACATTTCAAAATTCAACTGTGGGAAATACATAGCTTTGGAAGCAACTACTGTTGTTCTCAACTTTCTGTGGATATAATTTGTTTAATGTTGAGCTCAATAGCAACTATTTTACAACCAAGATATTTGATATGGCTTTAAGATACAAAGTACGCATCAGCCATTGCGACTGCATAAGGTAGCAGGCTACAACTGCAACGTTTTTTTAGGATATTACATTGACTGTTAGATTAACACTAATGTGTTTTCACTTCCTCATGTGGTGAATTAGGCCCAAAATAAATTAGCCTATGATATTAGTGCACATAAAGATGTAGGCAAATTCATCTCTATCGAACAACACAATTCTGAAAATTCTGGAGCCCTATTTTAACAGTAAAATATAACAACAATACCCTACTGTCAACTCACAATTCATGACAATCACTGGATTAAGTTGCACATCAAAATATCTTGAATCATGCATTCCTGCTTGGACATGTTAGATGAAACAACGTATTTCTTGAATAGCCTACCATCTCAGTAGTCTATTACACAGTCTAAAGCACTGTGAATGACTTTTTTTTTTTAAATGTCTATTGTGTAACGCCGCAGAAAAAGAAATGGTGACCAAATCATGGGCTGGTGTCACCAAATGAAAAGGTTAGTGGCACCATTACAGCCAGGGGAAAATGTTAGTCTGGAACCCTTGATAGGCTACGTCTCTGCATAATCAGGTAAGATGAATAGAATTAGACTACTGCTGGACTAACAATGCTCAATCTCTGTTTCTTAGTCCAGGAATATGCTTAATCTGGTTCCAGGACACCTTCCTTCCTGAAGATAGGAGCTCACCTTGTTGAAGTGGTCTCCGATGACCTGCCAGATGCGTGACCACTGCAGACGGATGCGGTTCATGTTGTAGTAGGAGATCTCTACTATCTTCTGCAGACTGAACATCCTCGGCTGGTGAGTAGAGGCTAGTTCATCCATGGAGACCGCACACAACCACCGCACAAAGTCCACTAGGAAAAGGACACAGGACAATGTCAGTAAACACACACATTGCCAGTCAGATACATGTGGAGAAACACACAAATCTACTTACCAACTGCATTTCCATCTAGCCTTGTGGAACCAGTGAAGATCCTGCAAACAACAAATACAGGTAAGATTTGGAAGCCATGTACTTCCAAAAAGCACAATCCAGATAAAATCACATGGACATAAACAATAAAGAATAGATGTCTGCTGCCATGGATGTATGTTGAACATGTATCTCTCTCACCTGTCTACAGCCACCACCACGCTCTGAGAGCTGGTCTCTCCAACTGACTCCTGGATATGAGCCATCTGCCTCCTGTCTGGACCTCCCACCAGAGTCCCTGCAACAGGAAACCCATTTAAGACACACCATTTAACATAATATGCCATTTAGCCAACACTTTTATCCAAAGCGACTTACAGTCATGTGTGCATACATTTTACATACGGGTGGTCCCGGGAATTGAACCCACTATTCTGCCGTTGCAAGCTCCATGCTCTACCAACTAAGCTACAGTGGATAGGGTGTCCAATCAAAAACACATATTTGACCAATGGGTAAAATGATATGTTGTGTCGATAAGCCTCTAAGAAAACCAATGGTCCAAACCCCATGTCTCCATCACAATCCATTCAAAAGTTAGTTTTTACCCTTGTAGGATGGCCAGAATTAGGGTGACTAAATCAATGGAGGCCAGAGACAAAAAGTGGTCAGAAATCAGTCAAATTGCATCGCGCCAGCTAAGCTGGATTCTGTGCAAGAATTAAGGCCACTGGCTGACAGGCTGGCTCACTTTCCCCGTTTGAACTCGTCATCTTTCTTCTCGAATCCGCAGGACATAAAACAATATAGAGGTAAGATGGATATCGATTTGAGACAATAAAGTATTTTCATATTTTAGTATATACGCTTTTTACATTAATTCGAAAATTCCAGTTCTTTTTAAAAGATTTATCACAAAAATAAGCGCATCTCTGTGAAATGTCAATGGCGCACTGAGCGTATATCAAGATGTATATTTTCAAAGCCTTTTACATTTAATT
This sequence comes from Coregonus clupeaformis, assembly GCF_020615455.1. NCBI lineage: Eukaryota > Metazoa > Chordata > Actinopteri > Salmoniformes > Salmonidae > Coregonus > Coregonus clupeaformis. The sequence continues at coordinate 30,461,709 of NC_059215.1, read as the reverse complement.
CAGCTCGTCATGCTAATTTTCCTTTTTGCCAACCACGGAATCCACTTTGAATATGACGACCACAAAATGTAAAATCCTCAAAAGTTATGAGAAACCTGCACCGCTATGTCAACAGAGCTCGGTACTTATTATCGGATGTACAGTAGGGAAAAAAAAGTATTTAGTCAGCCACCAATTGTGCAAGTTCTCCCACTTAAAAAGATGAGGCCTGTAATTTTCATCATAGGTACACGTCAACTATGACAGACAAATTGAGCTTTTTTTCTCTCCAGAAAATCACATTGTAGGATTTTTAATGAATTTATTTGCAAATTATGGCGGAAAATAAGTATTTGGTCACCTACAAACAAGCAAGATTTCTGGCTCTCACAGACCTGTAACTTCTTCTTTAAGAGGCCCCTCTGTCCTCCACTCGTTACCTGTATTAATGGCACCTGTTTGAACTTGTTATCAGTATAAAATACACCTGTCCACAACCTCAAACAGTCACACTCCAAACTCCACTATGGCCAAGACCAAAGAGCTGTCAAAGGACACCAGAAACAAAATTGTAGACCTGCACCAGGTTGGGAAGACTGAATCTGCAATAGGTAAGCAGCTTGGTTTGAAGAAATCAACTGTGGGAGCAATTATTAGGAAATGGAAGACATACAAGACCACTGATAATCTCCCTCGATCTGGGGCTCCACGCAAAATGAGTGGGGTCAAAATGATCACAAGAACGATGAGCAAAAATCCCAGAACCACACGGGGGGACCTAGTGAATGACCTGCAGAGAGCTGGGACCAAAGTAACAAAGCCTACCATCAGTAACACACTACGCCGCCAGGGACTCAAATCCTGCAGTGCCAGACGTGTCCCCCTGCTTAAGCCAGTACATGTCCAGGCCCGTCTGAAGTTTGCTAGAGTGCATTTGGATGATCCAGAAGAGGATTGGGAGAATGTCATATGGTCAGATGAAACCAAAATAGAACTTTTTGGTAAAAACTCAACTTGTCGTGTTTGGAGGACAAAGAATGCTGAGTTGCATCCAAAGAACACCATACCTACTGTGAAGCATGGGGGTGGAAACATCATGCTTTGGGGCTGTTTTTCTGCAAAGGGACCAGGACGACTGATCCGTGTAAAGGAAAGAATGAATGGGGCCATGTATCGTGAGACTTTGAGTGAAAACCTCATTCCATCAGCAAGGGCATTGAAGATGAAACGTGGCTGGGTCTTTCAGCATGACAATGATCCCAAACACACTGCCCGGGCAACGAAGGAGTGGCTTCGTAAGAAGCATTTCAAGGTCCTGGAGTGGCCTAGCCAGTCTCCAGATCTCAACCCCATAGAAAATCTTTGGAGGGAGTTGAAAGTCCGTGTTGCCCAGCGAAAGCCCCAAAACATCACTGCTCTAGAGGAGATCTGCATGGAGGAATGGGCCAAAATACCAGCAACAGTGTGTGAAAACCTTGTGAAGACTTACAGAAAAAACGTTTGACCTGTGTCATTGCCAACAAAGGGTATATAACAAAATATTGAGAAACTTTTGTTATTGACCAAATACATATTTTCCTCCAAAATTTGCAAATAAATTCATTAAAAATCCTACAATGTGATTTTCTGGATTTATTTTTCTCATTTTGTCTGTCATAGTTGACGTGTACCTATGATGAAAATTACAGGCCTCTCTCATCTTTTTAAGTGGGAGAACTTGCACAATTGGTGGCTGACTAAATACTTTTTTCCCCCACTGTATTAGGTTATGAAATCCGATGCTAAATGCATCATACAGGGATGATTTCTGTATTTTGAAAGTTACGTATATTGAAAACTTGCTTGCTGACAAGCAAAACATTGTGACTATGTCAACAATGGACTAATGAAACAGATAGTTTTTGGGTGGAGTTTTCCTTTAATGATATGTTAGAGAAAGACCCCACTAAATGATTCAGATCATTAATAATCATACTTGTCTTGGTAAAATGTATTTTATAACATAAGGAAGTGAAATGTATTCAACAAAGTGCGTTTTCACCCACTCTGGGCAGAGTGGGTGGATACCCTTCAGAGGACCACATCTTCACACACACCCTGTACACACTAACTGTCCCTGATTTTCAAAGCCCTGTGTGACCTACCCAGTCCCAGGGGCATGAACTCCTCTCCCCCGATGGGGAAACCCTTGATGCCAGCCTGACTGTCCCGGACCACTCCAGAGATGTAGCGTGTCTTCACCCCCGTGCCAATCAGCTGGGCCAACTCCAGCTGGCTAATACACCGCAGGATCTGCACAGAGAAACACAGGGCAAGGGTTAGAGGTGAACCTCCATGTTCTGTTCATGATGTCTCTACCAAGTCAAGTGCTATGCTCTCTTTCCACATAGAGACACACAGATATAATATGGGTTGGATTTCTGACAAGCAGAAGAGGAGATGAGAGGCAGGGTTGGGAAAGCCAGGTTGGCTATCTGGGAGAAGGCCTGACCTACCTCATGCCAAGAGTTGCCCAGGTAGTTTCCATCTGTGTGGGCCACAGTGATGAGGGTCTTGATGGTGTCGATGTTCTTCTGCTTCATCTCAGTGATGCTGGAGCTGGCTGTAAGCAGGGTGAACCGAGCCAAGGCTTGGACATACGCATCCCTCTCCAACTGCACAGTGCCGCGGAGACACATAGAGAGACAGACGAGTCATTCAAAGATAACAAACACAGACAAAACTGGCTTTTCTAGGAGTTTCAAGTTCATGTTAAGCATATAACTATGTTTGATGGAGGGGGGGTTTAACAAAATAAATCATATTCCACAGATAGTAAAGGGTGTTAGGATGATACATTCTATTATTTTGCTGTGGCCTCTGACCTGCATACTGAAGATACAGGTGATCCTGATGGCACAGCGGATCCCCTCCAGACACAGAGAGGCCACCTCCTGGTCATCACAGTCCTGCAGCCCCACGCTGAACGCTGCCAGGAGAGGGGTCCAAGCCAGCTGCAGCACACACGCAGAGCACACACTTCAATCCTTTCCCTCCGTAAAGAGCATTGGTCATACAGCCATCTTCTGGCACACATTCACAAGCATTATCCATCAGCCACTGCAGATGGTGGTACAGTAGTTCTAATGAAGTGATAATATAATAGTATATGCCATTTAGTAGATGCTTTTATCCAAAGAAACGTACAGTCATGCATGCATACATTTTACGTATGGGTGGTCCCGGGAATCAAACCCACTATCCTGGTGTTGCAAGCGCCATGCTCTACCAACTGAGCTACAAAGGACAGTCATTGCGAGGGGTGGCTCTGCTCTGCAGTACCTTAAACATGGGCCTGACATGTTCCAGGTGGGTGGCGCTGAAGAAGGGAGCCTGGGCGTGGCTCACAGCCTCCATCAGGGCCTTGGCTGTCTTGGCCATCTGTTCCATCTCCACGTTATACAGCAGACGACGCTGCTTCTCAGTGGCTACACCTGAAAAGAAAGAGAGCGCATAGATTATCACATGACCAACACCTACTTTTTCATGGTAACCTGTAGGCTTACAATTCCCACTAAGCAGGGTGGTGTAGGGGTTCAGCTGATGCATAATACATACAGTATTAGATAACTTGTCACAGAGCCATATATTTAGAGAGTTAGGACATTGAGGTTTCTGCATTATGATGCATTTACATGAAACTACAACTTTCTATGGCAGCCATGTTTGCTCACCATTAACATTAATAATAATATTTAACTTGTAAAGGACATTTCCCACGCTCAATGCTAATAACATTGGGGAATATTTAAACAATGCTATGTAAGTGAATGTCTAGAATTAGAACAATATTCAAAATTCTAAAAGTTGGCCCAACTCTAAATATATGGCTCTGGTTTGTCATATCCCTGTTATCTATACTTACTGTGCTTGCTAGTCTTGGGTGTGATAGTGTGCTCCTTGCTGTCCTTCATGGCGATTTTCTTGCCAGCGATCTCATCGTATATGGAGGACAGGTACTCCTCAGGCAGGTCCTTACTGTCATTGATACCACGGTTCATTTTGATGTACTGCTCCTTTGTCATTTTGTTCTTCACCTGTACAGGTAAAATAACGGTGGGGAACAATAGTGAATACAAATAACTGGAACTGGGTGTATGGACAGATGAACAGGCTAAATAGACTGATTGGATGGTGTTCTGACCTGTGGACTGTGCAGGTCGGTGGTGAGCATGATGATGGAGTAGGCCAAGACGTAGGCCGTGTCAGCACTGGCAAACTCTGTCTGTCTGCAGGGGCAAGAGGTTAGGGGCAGTTGAGGTAACAAGGTGGTGCATCAGTAAACCACTGGACATTGCCTAATGAATATTCAATGAGGCTACATCCACACAGTCTCTATAATTGAGGATGTTTTCTATGACATGTTTCCAGAGCGTGTATGCAAACTCAACACCTCCCCCTGCAGGTAGCAAACAGCCACTGACATATCTGCACTTACCCCTGGTTACACTCCAGATATCGGGCAGCAAACTTCTCCATGAGCCTGTCAATTTTCTGGGCCTCTCCGGGGAGCCGGAAGCCCTCCAGGAAAGCTCTCAGAGCAGAGACAAAGTCCCGGCCACAGAAGTCCAGCTGGTCCACATAGCTGTACATCACCTCCTTGTTGAAACGCACGTTCTCCCCCAGGTACTCCCCCACTTGGGTCTAGAGAGAGCAAAAATGAGCAAATGATGAAGAGCTGTGTCAGAGACAGGAAACTCTTTCAAACCTTTTTATTTATTTATTTTATATAAATATAACCACGTAGGTACAACAAATTCTGATTTACAATGACAACCTGGTATTTACGATGACGATCTGGCATCTACAATGACAACCTATTCTCGTACAACCTCGAGTCCGAACACATCACAATAACTTCCTGTTGTTGCATACTCTAGAGAGAGGCAACCAAATCAAAGTCCTTCATGTTTGTACAGTGACACAAGGTTGTGATGAGGTGCTCACCGTGTCCAGGCGCTCCTCTTGGTGCAGAAACTGGGCGATGTCCTCTGCTGTGTTTCCCAGCATGCCTTGGTCTTGTAAGAACTGGACACCTCGCTTGGGCTTTTTGTTGAAACTTGAGAGATGGAGACAAATAATCTATGGCTACTACAGATATACGGTATCACAAGATAGGCAGTGTTAATTTTGGCAGCCATTTTAGATTTAGTTTGAGTCTTGACTAAAATACCTTTTAGTCTTAGTCACATCATCCTTCTCAGTTTTAGTTATTATCAGTCAACTAAAACTCTGGACAATTTTAGTCTTGTTTTAGTCAGTCATTTTAGTCACATTAGTCAGTGTATTTTTTCCCATGAAATAATTAATATTTAACTTGCATCATGTGCACATTAAGATAGCCTGGTCCAACTAGGCCTACTATCCTGTCATATAGCTGGCACATTGCTATTGTGGCAGATTGTAACCAATGCCAGCCATGATTTACCATATAGGCTACAAAGCCTTTGCTAAAGATTAAACAATTTAGGCATACAGCGCTTTTTCCCCCAATCCTAACCCTGCGATGAGGGTAAATAACAGTGATTCCTTTAAAAAGAGGAGAATATAAGCTTTCCAACAATGCCAGAATTATTCATGTTCATTATTCATTATCAACTTCTAAAGAGAGTGAGTGACTGAAGTGATCTCCTGGGAGCTGTGTGGGAGAGCCAGGCAGATCAGCTCAATAAGACTGAGCAACTTAAAGACGTTCATTCTGCCAATAAGAGGATTGCATTAAATATTCTGCAAAGGAATGCCTGCTTTTAATTGGACAAAACAGATGGAAAAGTAGCTTCATGTCAAATTGAATGTCCATTAGTCTCACATGGAATTCTCATCTCGTCACATTTTTGTCAACAAAACTGAAAACTCCTTTGGTGAAAGTTATCGTTGTTTTCATGGCATCTCGTCTCGTTATCGTCATTAGCTTTTATCAGGAAAAACAATAGGTAGTTGACAAATATTTTTCGTCAGTTATTGTTGACGAAATCAACACTGCGAGAGACACAATCTCCCAGACTGACATATAGACAGAGTCAAATAAAAGACAGTTAGAGGGAAGGACAAAGAGAGTGAGACTCACAGCTCAATGCCGTGCTCAATGACATCCTTCTGCTGTTTGATGACCTCATACTGTTCTGGGTGGTCAGGCTGGGAGGACTGGACACTAGATGACATGGTGGAGTCCAGAGAACTGACGCTGTCTCTACGAGACGCCAGGTGGTCAGGAAGCTTCAGCTCCGGACCCTCACCCTCTGACGGACGCTCCTGGCCTGGGTCACACACAGACACACAGCAGGGTCAAGATACACACAAGCCTTCTGTTTAGGCTGAGAGGTGCAGCTAGACACCTGGGTTTCCGTTAGCCGTTAATTGCCGGCCAAATTGTCCAGGGATGCATATAATACATTCCGATTTCGCACTTCAGCACCATTGTCTCACTCTTTGCGCAATGCCTTACGTGCATGCTCCTGCTGAGAGAGAGAGAGAGAGAGAGAGAGAGAGAGAGAGAGAGAGAGAGAGAGAGAGAGAGAGAGAGAGAGAGAGAGAGAGAGAGAGAGAGAGAGAGAGAGAGAGAGAGAGAGAGAGAGAGAGAGAGAGAGAGGAAAAAGAGAGAGAGAGGAGAGAGAGAGAGAGAGAGAGAAGAGAGAGAGAGAGAGAGAGAGAGAGAGAGGGGGGGGGGAGAGAGAGAGAGAGAGAGAGAGAGAGAGAGAGAGAGAGAGAGAGAGAGAGAGAGAGAGAGAAGAGAGAGAGAGAGAGAGAGAGAGAGAGAGAGAGAGAGAGAGAGAGAGAGAGAGAGAGAGAGAGAGAGAGAGAGAGAGAAAGGAGCCTTGGGTACTGTTGATTTTGAAGATGGAGGCCTTTTTCATTGAAGTAAAATGAAAGTTAGAGAGTATGCCTATAGTGAAAAGCCGACAAGGGGAATGTCCTCCGTACGGACAACTTTTAATATTGTAGTGGACAAATATGAGAAGAACATCGGTGCGGCCAAATGCAGGCCACTGTGCAAGTCGCAATTCAGGTAGGATGCATTTTTGTTCCATATTTATTTTATTTTATCATTATTGTATATCATTGTTATTATTGTAGGCCCATTTATTAATCTAAACCAGTTCTTTAAATATGCAAAACGTGTTTGTTTTTTTCATTCTGTTGATATATTTTCGTTGGCTAAATTATGTTTGAACTGTCTAATTGTGTGCTCTGTACTTAGGTTATATGTAGGCCTGTGTTAAAATAAATATCATTAGCCTATTGCAGTAATTTGTTGGGTACGGTAGGCACTAGCCTTTCTTGGTAATTTCTGCAATATAGCCTGTTTGAAAGTGTTTTGTTTCATTCTGTTGAGCCATTTTCTTTGGCCAAATTAAGTTCCTACTGTAATGTTGCGTTTGCCGCAATATAATATCCTGCTTGCATTTTCCCTATAAACAATGGCTTGACTTACATCTGATATTACCCTAATAAAGTTTAGAAACATTTGTGAAGGTTTGGTGTGGTGTGGCTATTAGCCTATTATACTACAGTTGAACTTGAGGTGAGGTTGAATGTTTTAGGCCTACCAGAGTTACTCCTATAATCTAACAATATAATGCTTATCTTTATAGCCTACACATGCAATTCCCTGATGCATTCAGTGCTCAAATCTCTGACAGCTGAACCGTGAGGTGGACAATTGTTTTAGTAAAGTAAAAACCAATAAAAACGATAGGCTATAAAGTTTTGCATATGCTACACATCGAAACACAAGGAAGTGTTTTTGTAATTTGTAAAAGGCTGTTTAAGGACACAAAGGCTGTTGAGGACATGTAAATGTGGCTCATTTGGTCAATATCCCTCATTTATTGATGGCCCGAATGGGTTACACACCCAATACACATTTCCCAAATGTCAGATAAATGTAAATCTTCTCAGTCCTAACGGAAACCCTGCTACCCACACAGACACAGCTAGACACACAGCTAGACACACACTGCTCATTCCACTCACCGAGGTTGGCCTGCAGGTTGGGGTTGACATACATGTCTCTGCTCCACTCCACCATGCATTTCAGAATGGACACCAGACACTCCAGACCCTTCTTACGCAGACTCAGCTCCTGCAATTTGTCTCAGGTTAACCAGTCTGTCACATACTTCACAGAGCTCAAAAATATTTTCTACCCTAGAGAAACAGCTAAACGACAGACAAAATCCAAGCATGATGTCAACATATTTGGTAGAACTACTGAGAGGTCAGTGTGAGGTCACCTGTAGAGGGGTCATCCCCAGCTCCTGGCCACTCCTCCCCATGGCAATCTTAGATAGATCGTTAACCAGCCGCTCAAAGATGTTGGCAGCGTTCAGGTCACAGTCGTAGTTTACATAGATATCCACCACACACTGAGCATCTGGGGGTGAAGGGTTTGAAGATAAAAATGAGACAGGTCTCGGGGTTTAGTGGTATATGTACATAAACAGCAATGCGCACTAAATGTGTCCATAAGGCTTGTGTGTTTTTACCTGCACATATACGTGTGAGGGTCTGAATGACCATCCACTTGTGTTCAAAGGAGCTAGATGATGTTTCCAGGATGGTCAGGAAAATCTCCCTGAAAAACACCTGAGAGAGGTAGAGAGAGGGTGGGAGTGAGGGAATGAAAAGTGGTAAGTAGTTGCATCATTTATTTATATTTTCCATTCCATGTTGCCTATTATGAATTGAGTAAAAGGACTCAAAATCACAGATGAAATCGACGAATCCTGTATCCCGTACCTCGATCTGCATCTTGAGGTGGACTTTAAAGTGGGAGAGCAGGGTGAGGAAGATGGCGAGGGAGAGCTCGAACACCTCGGGCACAGAGGACACCCCGTTCTTGGAGAGGGCCACACACAGGTACTGCTTGATGGCGTTGACAAACATCTCGTGGGTGCGGAAGACGGGCCCTGCCCCCTGCAGCACAGACAGCAGTAGCTGCAGGGACACCACTTTGGAGCGCAACTCATGAGACCTGAGGAGAGGGGGAGAGAGAAAAGGGGAGAGAGGAGTAAGACGGGGAGAGGAGAGAGACAGGAAAAGGCAATGAAGAGGGGAAAGAAGGAGAGTTGGAGAAAGGAGAGACGACAAGGACATGGGAAAGAGCCAAAGAAAGGGAGATGTTGAATAAATATTCAACAGTTTAGTATATGAATGTCTTGTACAGCACGTCACTGTCTAATACGTTTGGATGCAGTGATCAGGCTCAGCTTTCATTTGCTTATTCAGACTCCCAGCTTTAGGGTTTTAGATTACAGCAACTGAAGAAGCCCAGTCCAGAATGTAAAACCTCCAGCAAACCTCAGTATACTGATCTTCAAAACGCTCTATATATCAAGCAGCAGCTATTTACAGTGCCTTCAGAAAGTATTCACACCCCTTGACTTTTTCCACATTTTGTTGTTACAGCCTGAATATAACATTTATTAAATGGCCTACACACAATACCCCATAATGTCAAAGTGAAATTATGTTTTTGTAAATGTTTACAAATTAATAAAAAATGAAAAGCTGAAATGTCTTGAGTCAATAAGTATTTAACCCCTTTGTTATGTCAAGGCTAAATAAGTTCAGGAGTAAAAATGTACTTAACAAGTCACATAATACGTTGCATGGACTCACCGTGTGCAATAATAGTGTTTTAAATGTTTTTTTTTATGACTACCTCATCTCTATACCCCACACATACAATGATCTGTAAGGTCCCTCAGTCGAGCAGTACATTTCAAACACAGATTCAACCACAAAGGACATCTATTGGTAGATGGGTAAAAATAACAAAAGCAGACATATCTCTTTGTGCATGGTGAAGTTATTAATTACACTTTGGATGGTGTATCAATACACTCAGTCACTACAAAGACACAGGCGTCCTTCCTAACTCAGTTGCCGGAGAGGAAGGAAACCGCTCAGGGATTTAATCATGAGGCCAATAGTGACTTCAAAACAGTTACAGAGCTTAATGGCTGTGATAGGAGAAAACAGAGGATGGATCAACAACATTGTAGTTACTCCACAATACTAACCTAAATGATAGAGTGAAAAGAAGGAAGCCTGTACAGAATACAAATATTTCAAAACATGCATTATGTTTGCAACAAGGCACTAAATTAAAACTGCAAAAAAAATTGGCTATGGAGGTTTTTGGGGGATAAAAATAAACATAATAGAGCTAAGCACAGGCAACATCCTAGAGGAAAACCTGGTTCAGTCTGCTTTCCACCAGACACCGGGAGACAAATTCACCTTTCAGCAGGGTTGACATACTTATCTAATCAAGACATAACAAATGTTCTATTTTTTCTTCCACTTTGACATGAGTATTGTGTCGATCATTGACAAAAAATGACAATTAAATTCATTTGAATCCTACTTTATAACAAAATGTTGAAAAAGTAAAGGGGTGTGAATACTTTCTGAAGGCACTGTATATAGTATTGTGAAGAGAAAGCCAGGAGAAACTTGGACTTGGATTAGGTGATGAGACCAAGGGAGCAGTAGTGTGTGTGAACAGAGGAGAAACTAGGGCTGAAGGACTAGTGGATCATGTCTCACTTTGGGTCAGGGGGTCCGTCCGCCAGGGGCTTCATGGAGAGCTTGCAGAGGGAGCGGAAGACTAGGAAGGCATCTTTCTGCAGGATGTGGGAGAAACGAGCAGCGTTCTGGCCACCCTGCATAGACTCTGCATCCTAAAGACAGAGAGTAAATAACTTTAACAGAACAGCTTAAACTATACTACGCAATTGTCAATATGTAACTAAATGACCATAACTATGTATAATGCATAGGGGCAAAAATAATCAGGAATCACTGTTTTCTCCCATAGAACCTTTGATGTGACGCACCCTCATTCCACGGATAAGAGCTAACTCACCAGGATGTCTGTAGAGGACACTGAACCACGGTCATCCATAATGCCGTTCATCTGGTTCGTATCTGTCCTGGGTCTAGGGGGCGCCACCTCCGCCTGCTCAGGCTCAGGGGGATGATCCCCTTCTGTGTGGAGAGGTGGAACAGACCAGTCTGATACAGGTGTGTAAATGATAGCCAAGACCTGATTAACAAACTCTGTCCAATCACTCCACCTATGGTTCCAACCAATGACTAACCTGGTGCGGTCTGGGGCTGTGGCTCTGGTTCAGGTGCTGGAGCCACTTCCTCCACCACCTCACTCGTTGGTTGCTCTGTTTGCTTTGAATCGACTTCTGATTTCTCCTCCTCTCCTACTCCTGATCTCTCCCCCTGCCCTACTTCTGATATCTCTCCATGCCGCACCTCGGAACGTTCCCCCTGCCCCACTTCATCCCCTTCTTCTATTGGCTGTTTTACTGTTGGTGGTGTCTCTGGCACTGGATCTTCAAAAACTTTTGATAAGAAAAGAAGATGTGTCAAATGAATGAGGATGATGTAGGCTTCAGAAATGTCATGCAATAGAAGCATATGATCTACGCTAAGTATAAATATACTCAAAGCCAATACCTGGAGGTGGTGTCTCCTCCCTCTTCTCCTCTGTAGCAACCACATCCTCCTCAGTCTTGCACTCCTCTGGTTGGCCATTGATGGAGGGTGTGTCTGGGGCCAGGGGCGTGGTATTGAGGTCTGGGGTGCTGGCCGCAGGAGAGGGGGTCCCACTGAAGTCTAGGGTGTGGTCTGACCGGGGGGAACCGGACATCCGCCCAGGGGAAGTGGAAGGGTTCTGATGGGGCAAACACAGTCTATCCTTCTCCTGCTCGTGAGACACCAGAGCCTGTATAGATGCAGGGAAATGGACAGACCGGTCATGATCAATAAAACTTGTCAGACCACCAAACAGCATGTTAATAACAGCAAATTAACAAGTCAACCAGTCGGCTCATAAGACTAGGAGACAGACGGTTACACACTGACAAATACACTTATGGAGAAATGATTGAGACACAAAGAGGATATCCATTTCCAGTCTAGATTCAATCAATATTATTTTCCATCTCCATTACACAATCAGCTTGCTTTAAGAGGATACAGACCAGGGTCTATGACGGAGCCGAGTGCTTTGTGTAGATTACTGTATATATGACCAAGTAAATATGAGACTGAACTGGGCTGGTCTGGACAGTATACTGACCGCCTGTGTCTCCATGCGGGTGAAGATGACATTGAGCATCTGTGTGAGCGTGGCCTTGGCGGTGGTCTGATTGATGAGGTTGCGGCTAGCCAGGTAGATGTTGTAACAGGTACGCACAGTCAGTAGTACAGTCCCCTCATGGATCTCAATGTGAGGGGAGGTCACTGCAGTCAGGAGAGCCTGGAGAACAGAGTCAGGACAGTCAGGGGAAATAGAAGAAAATCATGTCTTTCACTACCTTTGTGAATTATAGATGTTCAAATACGGTAGGAAGGCTGGTCAGTCCAATAAAACCTATTATCAACAGTGATAATACTGGTGGCTTGTATGAACAAGACAGACTTTGGACCCTCAACTTTGGAGTTGCACTATGTGAAACTTAAATGAGCTCTGGTTATGCATCACACCTGCTGTACAGCCATAAAAGACTGATTTGCCAGCGGATATACCTGTAGTATCACAGTGGGGAATGGGAGGTGGGAAATAATGGGCAGCAATTTGTCCTGAGAGGCAACTAGGCTAAATATAGTACATCGGTATAAATATGTAGCTATAAATAAAGGAGAGGTTTAAGATTAATGGAGTCCCTGACAGACTCACCTTAATGATTTGCAGCTGCACCCCCTCGTCTGTCTGTGGGCCCTGGAAGCAGTTACAGATGGTCTCCACCAGCCGGTCGATGAGCCTCTTCCCTGGAGCACTACTGTCAGGGGCGTTCCCTGTGATGTGGCCATAGGCAATGAGCTTCTGCAATAGGGGAAAAGGAGAGACGAGAGATTGCGGAGAATGTATGCATCTGTGGCATTTAGGAACATAACTCTGAGGAGTTGCACAACAGGTGTAACAACATTTTAACTCCACCTAGTGGCATTTACAAGTAGGGACTTACAATTACCTTCCACCCACAATTGAGTCCTGGCTCCCTCCCACAATTACAAATGTGTGTGTGTGTAATTTAATGTGTACAATTGCGTACCTGTAGGGCTGGGAATTGCCAAAGACCTCACGATACAATATTATCACGATACTTAGGCGCCGATACGATAGAGTGGGGAGAACAAGTATTTGATACAAAGCATGTAGAGGTCTGTAATTTTTATCATAGGTACACTTCAACTGTGAGAGACGGAATCGAAAACAAAAATCCAGAAAATCACATTGTATGATTTTTAAGTAATTAATTTGCATTTTATTGCATGACATAAGTATTTGATCACCTACCAACCAGTAAGAATTCCAGCTCTCACAGACCTGTTCGTTTTTCTTTAAGAAGCCCTCCTGTTCTCCACTCATTACCTGTATTAACTGCACCTGTTTGAACTCGTTACCTGTATAAAAGACACCTGTCCACACACTCAATCAAACAGACTCCAACCTCTCCACAATGGCCAAGACCAGAGAGCTGTGTAAGGACATCAGGGATAAAATTGTAGACCTGCACAAGGCTGGGATGGGCTACAGGACAATAGGCAAGCAGCTTGGTGAGAAGGCAACAACTGTTGGCGCAATTATTAGAAAATTGAAGAAGTTCAAGATGACGGTCAATCACTCTCGGTCTGGGGCTCCATGCAAGATCACACCTCGTGGGGCATCAATGATCATGAGGAAGGTGAGGGATCAGCCCAGAACTACATGGCAGGACCTGGTCAATGACCTGAAGAGAGCTGGGACCACAGTCTCAAAGAAAACCATTAGTAACACACTACGCCGTCATGGATTAAAATCCTGCAGCGCACGCAAGGTCCCCCTGCTCAAGCCAGCGCATGTCCAGGCCCGTCTGAAGTTTGCCAATGACCATCTGGATGATCCAGAGGAGGAATGGGAGAAGGTCATGTGGTCTGATGAGACAAAAATAGAGCTTTTTGGTCTAAACTCCACTCGCCGTGTTTGGAGGAAGAAGAAGGATGAGTACAACCCCAAGAACACCATCCCAACCGTGAAGCATGGAGGTGGAAACATCATTCTTTGGGGATGCTTTTCTGCAAAGGGGACAGGTCGACTGCACCGTATTGAGGGGAGGATGGATGGGGCCATGTATCGCGAGATCTTGGCCAACAACCTCCTTCCCTCAGTAAGAACATTGAAGATGGGTCGTGGCTGGGTCTTCCAGCATGACAACGAACCGAAACACACAGCCAGGGCAACTAAGGAGTGGCTCCGTAAGAAGCATCTCAAGGTCCTGGAGTGGCCTAGCCAGTCTCCAGACCTGAACACAATAGAAAATCTTTGGAGGGAGCTGAAAGTCCGTATTGCCCAGCGACAGCCCCGAAACCTGGAAGGATCTGGAGAAGGTCTGTATGGAGGAGTGGGCCAAAATCCCTGCTGCAGTGTGTGCAAACCTGGTCAAGACCTACAGGAAACGTATGATCTCTGTAATTGCAAACAAAGGTTTCTGTACCAAATATTAAGTTCTGCTTTTCTGATGTATCAAATACTTATGTCATGCAATAAAATGCAAATGAATTACTTAAAAATCATACAATGTGATTTTCTGGATTTTTGTTTTAGATTCCGTCTCTCACAGTTGAAGTGTACCTATGATAAAAATTACAGACCTCTACATGCTTTGTAAGTAGGAAAACCTGCAAAATCGGCAGTGTATCAAATACTTGTTCTCCCCACTGTATGTATTGCGATTCGATACTGTAGTTTTATTGCGATTCCATGTTACAAACATATTGCTCACCATATGTCTGCTGCAGAGGGACAAGCGAGAGCCATGAGAAAATGAGTTTTGATCAGTCATTGAAATAAAAGTGCTGAAAACAAAATGGCTCCCGATTTAAAAAAGATGGAGAACAAACTATGAAGGAAAAATACTGGAGTTTTGGTGCAGGTAGAGCCAACTAGCGCAAAAATAATATTGTAACATTGTCAAAACGATACAATACGATATACATTGCCTTCAGAAAGTATTCAGACCCCTTGAATTTTAACATTTTGTTACGTTACAGCCTTACTCTAAAATTTATTTTTTTTTTTTATCCTCAGCAATTTTCACACAATACCTCATAATGACAAAGCGAAAACAGGTTTTTATAAAATGTTTGCAAATGCATTAAAAATAAATAACTGACATACCAAATATACCATATTTACATAAGTATTCCGACCCTTTACTATGAGACTAGAAATTGTGCTCAGGTGCATGCTGCTTCAATTGATCATCCCTGAGATATTTCTACAACTTGATTGGAGTCCACCTGTGGTAAATTAAATTGATTGGACATGATTTGGAAAGGCACACACCTGTCTATATAAGGTCCCACAGTTGACAGTGCATGTCAGAGCAAAAACCAAGCCATGAGGTCGAAGGAATTGTCCGTAGAGCTCAGAGACAGGATTGTGTCGAGGTACAGATCTGGGGAAGGGTACCAAAACATTTCTGTAGCATTGAAGGTCTCCAAGAATACAGTGGCCTCCATCATTCTTAAATGGAAGAAGTTTGGAACCACCAAGACTCTTCCTAGAGCTGGCCGCCCGGCAAACTGAGCAATCGGGGGAGAAGGGCCTTGGTCAGGGAGGTGACCAAGAACCCGATGGTCACTCTGACAGAGCTCCAGAGTTCTTCTGTGGAGATGGGAGAACCTTCCAGAAGGACAACCATCTCTGCAGCACTCCACCAATCAGGCCTTTATGGTAGAGTGGCTAGACGGAAGCCACTCCTCAGTAAAAGGCACATGACAGCGCGCTTGGAGTTCGCCAAAAGGCACCTAAAGACTCTCAGACCATGAGAAACAAGATTATCTGGTCTGATGAAACCAAGATTGAACTCTTTGGCCTGAATGCCAAGCGTCACATCTGGAGGAAACCTGGCACCATCCCTACGGTGAAGCATGGTGGTGGCAGCATCATGCTGTGGGGATGTTTTTCAGCAGCAGGGACTGGGAGACTAGTCAGGATCGAGGCAAAGATGACCGGAGCAAAGTACAGAGAGATCCTTGATGAAAACCTGCTCCAGAGCGCTCAGGACCTCAGACTGGGGCGACAGTTCACCTTCCAACAGGACAACGACCCTAATCACACAGCCAAGACAATGCAGGAGTGTCTGAATGTCCTTGAGAGGCCCAGCCAGAGCCCGGACTTGAACCCGATCTAACATCTCTGGAGAGCCCTGAAAATAGATGTGAAGCGACGCTCCCCATCCAACCTGAGAGCTTGAGAGGATCTGCAGAGAAGAATGGGAGAAACTCCCCAAATACAGGTGTGCCAAGCTTGTAGCGTCATACCAAAGAAGACTCGAGGCTGTAATCAATGCAAAGGTGCTTCAACAAAGTACTGAGTACCTAACAAACATTTCTGAAAACCAGTTTTTGCTTTGTCATTATGGGGTATTGTGTGTACAGTCATGGTCAAAAGTTGAGAGAATGACACAAGTATTGGTCTTCACAAAGTTTGCTGCTGCAGTGTTTTTAGATATTTTTGTCAGATGTTACTATGGTATACTGAAGTATAATTACAAGCATTCCATAAGTGTCAAAGGCTTTTATTGACAATTACATTAAGTTTATGCAAAGAGTCAATATTTGCAGTGTTGACCCTTCTTTTTCAAGACCTCTGCAATCCGCCCTGGCATACTGTCAATTAACTTCTGGGCCACATCTTTACTGATGGCAGCCCATTCTTGCATAATCAATGCTTGGAGTTTGTCAGAATTTGTGGGGTTTTGTTTGTCCACCCGCCTCTTGAGGATTGACCACAAGTTCTCAATGGGATTAAGGTCTGGGGAGTTTCCTGGCCATGGACCCAAAATTTCAATTTTTTGTTCCCGAGCCACTTAGTTATCACTTTTGCCTTATGGCAAGGTGCTCCATCATGCTGGAAAAGGCATTGTTCGACACCAAACTGTTCTTGGATGGTTGGGAGAAGTTGCTCTCGGAGGATGTGTTGGTACCATTCTTTATTCATGGCTGTGTTCTTAGGCAAAATTGTGAGTGAGCCCACTCCCTTGGCTGAGAAGCAACCCCACACATGAATGGTCTCAGGATGCTTTACTGTTGGCATGACACAGGACTGATGGTAGCGCTCACCTTGTCTTCTCCGGACAAGCTTTTTTCCGGATGCCCCAAACAATTGGAAAGGGGATTCATCAGAGAAAATGACTTTACCCCAGTCCTCAGCAGTCCAATCCCTGTACCTTTTGCAGAATATCAGTCTGTCCCCGATGTTTTTCCTGGAGAGAAGTGGCTTCCTCGCTGCCCTTCTTGACACCAGGCCATCCTCCAAAGGTCTTTGCCTCACTGTGCGTGCAGATGCACTCACACCTGCCTGCTGCCATTCCTGAGCAAGCTCTGCACTGGTGGTGCCCCGATCCCGCAGCTGAATCAACTTTAGGAGACGGTCCTGGCGCTTGCTGGACTTTCTTGGGCGCCCTGTAGCCTTCTTCACAACATTTGAACCTCTCTCCTTGAAGTTCTTGATGATCCGATAAATGGTTGATTTAGGTGCAATCTTACTAGCAGCAATATCCTTGCCTGTGAAGCCCTTTTTGTGCAAAGCAATGATGACGGCACGTGTTTCCTTGCAGGTAACCATGGATAACAGAGGAAGAACAATGATTTCAAGCACCACCCTCCTTTTAAAGCTTACAGTCTTATTTTAACTCAATCAGCATGACAGAGTGATCTCCAGCCTTGTCCTCGTCAACACTCTCACCTGTGTTAACGAGAGAATCACTGACATGATGTCAGCTGGTCCTTTTGTGGCAGGGCTGAAATGCAGTGGAAATGTTTTTGGGGGATTAAGTTCATTTTCATGGCAAAGAGGGACTTTGCAATTAATTGCAATTCATCTGATCACCCTTCATAACATTCTGGAGTATATGCAAATTGCCATCATAAAAACTGAGGCAGCAGACTTTGTGAAAATTAATATTTGTGTCATTCTCAAAACTTTTGACCACGATGAGGGGAAAAACAATTTAATCAATTTTAGAATAAGGCTGTAACCTAACAAAATGTGGAAAAAGTAAAGGGACCTGAATACTTTACGAAGGCACTGTATCATCCCAAAATAATACCCTGATGTAGCGTTATCCATTTTTTCCCCCATCACTACATACCTGTAGGCAGTCCAATGAGGTGCTGACAATGCGTGGGGACTTAGATTGACAGGCAAGCTCAAAAGGTAGCACATATTTGTCAGCCTCAATGTAGTTTGCTCGGGGCGGAACCACTGTGCCATCTCTGTAGGCCAAAGGAAAAGGTAAATGACAACAGGAACTACAACCTTAAGATGAATGCACTGTAAGTCGCTCTGTTTAAGAGTGTCTGCTAAATGACTAAACTGTTAATGTAATACAGGCCTCAGGACATTACAAGCTTAATAACCACTAATAACAGTGGTGACTGCTTAATAGGTGCATCAAACCAATCACCTGCCCATGTGATCCAAATACAAAGAGGGAAAGGAACTTACTTTTGCTTCTCAAGCTCGATTTTAATTTCATCTGTGAAGACAAAAGGAACAAGATCAGTGATGTCTGAACATCTACCTTAAAAGGGGCAATCCGCTGTTAAAAAATAAAAGGGGACACCCCGCTTCAGTTTTAGTAAAATGCTGAGGGATGGCCCTGGAGAAAAGTAACCACTCAAATTCATAGACAGAGCTATGGGTGCAAGGACTGACCATCCAAGATACCAAAAGTATAGTTTAAGGCATGTTTTGAGGTTTTGGTTGTTTACATGTACAATATTTACAAACACTGGAGTAAACCAGGCTTATATTTTGGGTTCTGGTGGGGTACGACAGTTCATCTAAGCTCATGAGGCATTCATAATTAATATTCTTCAAGAATCAATGTGTATATATAGCATTAATTTAGGAGTAAAAAAATGGATGCAGAAATTGCAGATTGCCTCTTTAGACCAGAGGGGTATACTACAAAGCAGGATCAATGAGTTAGCCAGGGGCATTTTCATGTAAAAGGACCCATGAGCACCAACATGTGAAGTTTATAGGAGCATATAAAATTGTGTCAAATGAAAGCTAAGAAGCAATATTTTGGGCAAATTAAGGCATAGATAAATTTAACCATTTTCCATCCTAAAAATTTGGAATAAGAAAAGGCTTTGATTTCTGGTAAAAAAATATGGAAAAGGGGGTCTTTAAAAACATCTACTAGAAAAAGTCCTAAAAAAAGGTATTAGAAATGCATCAAAACAAAATAACGTTGAAGGCCCCTGCCAACTAATATCAACATTTATATTTACACTGAAAAAATATAAAACGCAACATGTAAAGTGTTGGTCCTATGTTTCATGAGCCGAAATAAAAGATCACAGAAATGTTCAATTTGCACAAAAAGCTTATTTCTCTCAAATGTTGTGCTCAAATTTGTTTACATCCCTGTTAGTGAGCATTTCTCCTTTGCCAAGACAATCCATCCACCTAACAGGTGTTGCATATCAAGAAGGTGATTAAACAGCATGATCATTACACAAGTGCACCTTGTGCTGGGGATAATAAAAGGCCACTCTACAATGTGCAGTTGTCACACAACACAATGCCACATATGTCTCAAGTTGAGGGAGCTTGCAACTGGCATGCTCACTGCAGAAATGTCCACCAGAGCCGTTGCCAGAGAATGTAATGTTCATTCCTCTACCATAAGCTGCATCCAACGTTGTTTTAGAGAATTTGGCAGTACATCAAACCGGCCTCACAACCGCAGACCATGTGTAACCACGCCAGCCCAGGACCTCTGAGACCAGCCACCCGGACAGCTGATGAAACTGTGGGTTTGCACAACCAAAGAATTTCTGCACAAACTGTCAGAAACCTTCTCAGAGAATCTCATCTGCGTGCTCGCCGTCCTCACCAGGGTCTTGACCTGACTGCAGTTTGGCGTTGTAACCGATTTCATTAGGAAAATGCTCACCTTCGATGGCCATGGTATGGGCAGGCATAAGCTACGGACAACGAACACAATTCCATGGCCTGCATACATAGCAGACATGTCACCCATTGAGCATGTTTGGGATGCTCTGGATCAACGTGTACGACAGCATGTTCCAGTTCCCGCCAATATCCAGCAACTTTGACAGCCATTGAAGAGGAGTGGGACAACATTTCACATGACACAATCAACAGCCTGATCAACTCTATGTGAATGAGATGTGTCGCGCTGCATGAGGCAAATGGTGGTCACACCAAGATACTGACTGGTTTTCTGATCCAAGACCCCTACCTTTTTTTTAAAGGTATCTGTTACCAACAGATGCATATCTGTATTCCCAGTCATGTGAAATCCATAGATTAGGGCCTAATGAATTGATTTCAATTGACTGATTTCCTTTTATGAACTGTAACTCACTCAAATCTTTGAAATTGTTGCATTTATATTTTTGTTCAGTGTAGTTTTGCTGAAATGTGCCTTCTATAAGTTTAGAAATATTGCCTAGTGCCTTGTTATTCCGTTACCAAAAACACACATCTTTAAGTTATTTTAAAATGTATCTCCCTTATGAAGAGGGAGGATTATGGAAGTTCACAGAAGTAACAAGGTAGACCTACTAATTAGTTAGTGTTTTTAGTGATAACAACTGTGTCTAAATTGTTAACAGAGTGACCTAGAAATCTGTAACAGAATGACAGAAATTGAATTGGCCACAAAAGGAAATTATAGTAGTCACAAACCACAGTTGCAGTAGTGCTCAGTATGGTAGAGCTGGGGTCCCAAAACTTTTTCCACCCGGGACCCCCTTCCAGCATTGGGGAGTATCCCGTGCGCCCCTCCCCGTCTAATTCTATGGGCAAAAGCACTGTTCATGACACAAACGGTTCACATCCCTCTTGTTGGTGGAGAGAATTTTGCAGGTTTAAAGCTTATTTCCTGCAATTCTACACATTTTGTCATGGGGTGCAAAGAACATCTTGCAGTTTTAAAGCTAATATTCTTGCTATTCTATACATTTTTCCATGTCTAACCTCCTGTCATCACTTCCTGTTGAATGCGGAACGAGGGAGAGCTCGGTTTGTTGTTTTGGAAAGTTTTGAAAGTCTATTGAAAAAGTTGTTACTAGCTAGCTACCTTTTGAGTTTGGATCCCGCAACGCGGTTGGCATCAGTTGCTGGGACCGCTACAATCTGTCCAGTGATCCTGCCGACCAAGGCCAGGTCTGAGGAGCTGCTTGGCGTAGCAGCTAGCCTAGATGCTAGCTAGCTGCCTATCAAGCTAGTGGGGTTGAGGGCTTGTATGCAGCCCGCGACGCGGTTAGCCATTGTGGCTGGGACCGGGCTTGTGTTGTTGTTGTTGTTTTCAATCTTCCATGCGACCTGCCCTGTCTGGAACTGCAATGAGTAACAGCATAACCTACATTGCTACCATGACAAAGACCAAAGCCGGTGGGGGTACCGTTGAGGACAGTGGTGTTTCTCTATCACAGGTGAAGGATATTTTAAATGAACAAAAATAGTTGTTACAACAACAAGAAAATAGCTTCAAGTGTTCAACTAATAAAGGAATGGACGACCTGACCAGAGAGGTCCAGGATCTGAAGAACAGGAAATAGTTCTCCGAGGGTCTGCTCGATGAGTTTAAACAGGAGAATGGCAAGATGACAGCAGTCATTGAGAGAGCACATCAGTTCTGTATGTGAATCCATGATAACAATGACGGAGAAATCAGATTATCTTGAGGGACAATAAAGGCGGAACATGGTTGTGGATGGAATTGCAGAATCTCCACGAGACCTGGATGGAGTCAAAGTGAGGACAAAGTGAGGTAAATTATCTCTGAGAAACTGAAAATGGACCACAGGAAGATTGAGGTGGAGTGCGCCCACAGGACTGGAAAACCCACCACCGGCCCAGGTGACACGCACAGGCCAATAGTGGTCAAGTTTGAGGTAGCTGTTATGGAAAGAGCCAAGAACTTGAGAGGAACGTATATCTTCCTCAACGAGGACTATCCTGAAGTTTTTTGGTTCAAACCGTCGTGTCTTTGTGAGACGCGGTGTGGGTGAATGGATGATCTCTGCATGTGCAGTTCCGACCATAAAGCATGGAGGAGTTGGTGTTATGGTGTGGGGGTGCTTTGCTGGCGACACTGTCTGTGATTTATTTAGAATTCAAGGAATTCAAACCAGCATGGCTACCACAGCATTCTGCAGCAAAACGCCATCCCATCTGGTTTGGGCTTAGTGGGACTATCTTTTGTTTTTCAACAGGACAATGGCCCATACACACCTCCAGGCTATGTAAGGGCTATTTGAGGCTATTTGACCAAGAAGGAGAGTGATGGGGTGCTGCATCAGATGACCTGGCCTCCACAATCCCCCAACCTCAACCCAATTGAGATGGTTTGGGATGAGTCGGGTGGCAGAGTGAAGGAAAAGCAGCCAACAAGTGCTCAGCATATGTGGGAACTCCTTCAAGACTGTTGGAAAAGCATTCCAGGTGAAGCTGGTTGAGAGAATGCCAAGAGTGTGCAAAGCTGTCATCAAGGCAAAGGGTGGCTATTTGAAGAATCTCAAATATAAAATATATTTTGATTTGCTTAACACTTTTGGTTACTACATGATTACATGTGTGTTATTTCATAGTTTGATTTCTTCACTATTATTCTACAATGTAAAATATGTTGAATGAGTAGGTGTGTCCAAACTTTTGACTGGTAGTGTATCAGGAAATACAACTTGTGCAATAGTCTAAATGTCACAATCTAGGATACATTACAGTTTGTTCATTTGCAGTTTACTGCACTATGGTGCCAGACAGTGTCTGTTGGAAGTGGAAACCACCCCCCCTAATTGCTCGATGGCATGTGTGTGCGTACACTCAAACTAGGGGGAACCACAGTCCATTGGCCACTCAGTTTGTGAAAAAAAGAGTGGCTAATATTTGTCAGAGGATAAGGATTCATTGTGGCATTCTCATTATAACATGTTATCAGACTAACAATGCTCATTATAACATAAAGAATTTGGGCAATGAAGTGTAGCGGTCTCAGCCAGGCAGGCAGGTTCTCCCACCACTACCCAAAACCAGGATGAACGCAACATCTGTTCCAACGAGAAGTATGCAATGAATAGACTAAAGCCTAAGTAAACTGTTTAGTGTACAGTGTGCCGAATATGATAGTCTATTAGTGGGCTGGGTAATGTAAATATGGAGAGATTAATTTAAAACGGAGCAAAGTCAACATTTACCCACCTAATTAATCTGGAGCTACTTCAGTATGGGGTTACCTGTCTGTGACAATGTGTCGACTGGAATCTAAGTGGTGAATAGGAAACCATTGCTTGTCTACCTGCCCTGAATCATAAATAATGTACAGTGCAGGATCGGGTCAAAGCGCAAACATGTTTGCCTCTTTTTTCCCCCCATCTCAAAATGAGTGAGGGAGAGACTGGAAAATAGGCTTAAAAGTTCCCGGAAGTATGCCATCACTGAACTGGAATTTCTGGTAGCTTAAAACATCTAGCTAGAAGTTATTCTAGGTTAGACCAATGATGGGTTTACACACATCATTCGGTTAGACCCTGCCCAAGAACCTCGTGTTTATTGGACAACAGCAACTATGCCGTTCTGAACTAGCAGTAATAATGACCATTCAACTACAGTAAAATAAACACGATCATTCATTTACAGTAAAATGTATACAGCTGCCATGTCTCCCAATCAGATAATCAAAGACATGGTTACAATTGAGCAGGATTGATCTCTCAAAAAACATCACAAAAGCAAGAATGTGTGGGTGTGTAAAACTATCCCCCCACTGCTCAGTGGAAAAGAATGGACGTCAAAGTATCCTTACTGAAGTAAATTGCCAGCTGCCTAAAGCTGACAGTGCTACGTACTGTACAATGATTGGTCCAATGGCTAGGTAGCAAGCTAACTAGTTAGCCAACTAGCTAGGTAGCTAGCTGTCAAAGTTGACAGGGATGATAATGCAATCTGAAGACATAGCATATGACTGACTATAAGATCCAAGTGTTCACATGCAGCCAGATATATGACAAGGCTCCACGATCATAAACCAGTTTTCAAAGAGGGGAAGCGTTGAACATTATGCTGCGTTGTGTTGGTAGCTAGCTAGCCACCAAACTAGCTAATCTAGCTGGCTACCAAGCTAGCTACCTTGACAGGAGGCCATTGAACGCCATAGCTAGCTCGCTAACAAACAACATTAACTAGTTATCACGGAAGGGTTAACTAGCTAAAACATTACATTGAATAAATAACAACCCTATGGATGCAACGTCAACCAATAAAAAAAATTCAACTCACGCACCAAGAGCCACTTGACATGCTTTACGCAGCTGGCTGTGCTGGCTCCGCTTCACCTCCTTATCCGAGAGGATCTTTTCAAGCGCTCTAGACAGAAACATGCTCTTGGTTTTTGTGCTTTCCGTCTGCTTCTGGTGTTGTTGTTGAGCAAGACGTTGTTGCTGTTGCATCTCTTGATATAACTGCTGCTCTCTCAGGCCGGCATCTCTGGCCTGACCCTGCGTAGATGCAGGCGAGAGAAATGCTAACGAACCCGGGCTATCGGTGTGTGTCTATCCACCGAGTTTGTTGGGACTGCTACCTCAGCACTGAGTCGCCATGTTGTTTACACGTCACGTCACGTGATTCTAAGCTGCTTTTATTTGACGCTTTATCCCCCTCCACTGGATCGAATGATGCCTTCAGTTTCCCACCAAAACCTTTACATGTCATGCTGGTAAAGGTTTTATACACATTTCTTACAGATATTTCGTTAGTAATAACCAGTTTAATTGATTTGGATTCTTCTGTAAGCAGCAGTGTGGGCCAAAAATATCTGGGGTTATTTAGCTAGGTTTATTTTTATGTCTTGTTTTATAGAAACATCATGCATACTATTTTACAATTTTATGAACCTTCTAATTTTGGGGGGTTGAATAACGCCCACTGAAATAAAAGTACTGCCTACTTTATCCACTAGGTGGTAATATATACAGAGAATCAGTCACAGTCACTCCCATCACAGATGAAATGGGAAAGGGGGTTTAGTCACCAGCATTTGCTACTATGTTTCAACTGGTCCCAATTCTGATACATGCCAAGTTATAAGATGGGAGCACTTGTATATGATATGATCCTGAGCATTTTCTGTTAATTTTGGTTCTTGAAAGATGATTCACATTATTTACGTGAGAATGCTATTCATTGACTTCAGCTCAGCGTTCAACACCATAGTGCCCTCAAAGCTCATCACTAAGCTAAGGACCCTGGGACTAAACACCTCCCTCTGCAACTGGATCCCGGACTTCCTGACGGGCCGCCCCTAGGTGGTAAGGGTAGGTAACAACACATCTGCCACGCTGATCCTCAACACAGGGGCCCCGCAGGGGTGCGTGCGCAGTCCCCTCCTGTACTCCCTGTTCACCCATGACTGCATGTCCAGGCACGACTAACACCATCATTAAGTTTGCCGACGACACAGCAGTGGTAGGCCTGATCACCGACAAGACAGCCTATAGGGAGGTGGTCAGAGACCTGGCCGTGTGGTGCCAGGACAACAACCTCTCCCTCAACGTGATCAAGACAATGGAGATGATTGTGGACTACAGGAAAAAAAAAAGAGGACTGAGCACGCCCCCATTCTCATCGACAGGGCTGTAGTGGAACAGGTTCAGAGCTTCAAGTTCCTTGGTGTCCACATCACCAACAAACTATCATGTGCCAAACACACCAAGACAGTCGTGAAGAGGGCACGACAAAGCCTATTCCCCCTCAGGAGACTGAAAAGATTTGGCATGGGTCCTCAGATCCTCAAAAGGTTCTACAGCTGCACCATCGAGAGCATCCTGACTGGTTGCATCACCGCCTGGTATGGCAACTGCTCGGCCTCCGACCGCAAGGCACAACAGAGGGTAGTGCGTACGGCCCAGTACATCACTGGGTCCAAGCTTCCTGCCATCCAGGACCTCTATACCAGGCGGTGTCAGAGGAAGGCCCTAAAAATTGTCAAAGACTCCAGCCACCCTAGTCATAGACTGTTCTCTCTGCTACCACACGGCAAGTGGTACCGGAGCGCCAAGTCTAGGTCCAAAAGGCTTCTTAACAGCTTCTACCCCCAAGCCATAAGACTCCTGAACAGCTAATCATGGCTACCCGGACTATTTGCATTGCCCCCCCTCTTTTACGCTGCTGCTACTCTGTTTATTATTTATGCATAGTCACTTTAACTCTACCCACATGTACATATTACCTCAATTACCTTGACTAACCGGTGCCCCCCGCACATTGACTCTGTACTGGTTTATCCCTGTATATAGCCTCCCTACTGTTATTTTATTTTACTGCTGCTCTTTAATTTAATTTTTTACTTATCTATTTTTTACTTAACACATTTTATTTCCTTAAAAACTGCATTGTTGGTTAAGGGCTTGTAAGTAAGCATTTCACTGTAATGTCTACACCTGTTGTATTCGGCGCATGTGCCAAATAAAATTTGATTAAAATGCTGGTTTTTGTAATGATAATGTAAAGAAACATAAAACGTATAGTCAATGATTGCTACATAGTTTATTTTTCCAGCTCATGGAATCAACAAATTATACATGTGCATCTATATTCATACATTTCTTTACTACTTTAAAACATTTTCATTAAATGTGATAAAAATGTACATCATATAGTATTGATAAGAAAATACTGAAAATGTTCAGTACAAATCTATACCTTAGGATTTATCTGGCAAGCAAAAATCCTTGCTCATTATCTTTAAAAAAGGAACTGACACAAACCAAAATAATTCCGAAGCCTGTTTAGTGTATTCTCTGACATACAGGGTCTCCCATGAATAAAGGAATTCACAGTATGGAAGAAAAAAAATAACTGTCATAGTGAGTTATAATCTAAACCCCTATAAACTGCTTGTACAGAAAAACTATTGAATCAAACTACTTTTAATAGGGCAAGAAGATGTACCTACCAGGAATAGATGAGATAATGAACTTCAACCATGAATTAACAGTGGATCAGCTACACAAATGAAATGAATACTTACTTAGCAATGAAAAGTAATATGCTGAAACATGATTAGAAAATAAATAGTTGTGGTTACAATCCCAATGTCCTGTGTGGTTAAAACAAAAATAAATTAACAGATTTCTAAAATTCATCCATTCAAAATGTCACTCGTCATGCTTTGAATGTTACAGAACTGTTTGGAATGAGACAAAGCAATCTCAACTCTTCAACACCCTGTGTACCATAACAGAGAATGGAATAGTACCTCACAGTGTCAATGAGTCAGTATGATAGGGAGGGGGAGTTCAGTTCACATACCCTGCTCTGAGCAGATGTTTGATCACAGAGATGCAGTGTTTATGATTCTCATCAGGTATTTCTGCAGGTAAGACAGACTGCAGTCCAGCTCAGGAGAGGGGTAGAGGGGGTTAGAGCGGGTGGTGGGGAGTAAGGCAACTGTTCCCAGTACATTTTGGTTCCCCTAGCAAAAGCCAAAATCAATATGATGGGGCACATCAATGCCCCATCTGCTCTCAGAGGAGTATGTTAGCTTCTATTACTGTTTACATGTTGAGTACAACTTTAGTGTTAATTCCCAATTATACTTCACAACAGCTCAATGGGAACTAATCACACAGATAATAAAACTACAATCTATTGGAATGAAGATTTTCTGCAGTAGTATCCTTATTAGTTTCATGTTAAGCATTTGTAGTTTGGTGCATAGCCGCGGGAAGTAGTTTGGGGGCGGGGGTGCTGTTATTTTTTTTCTTTGCTGGGGGGTGCTGCAGCAACTTCAGCACCCCTACTTGCTATGGTTTGGTGAGGAACTGTCTAGTGTTTTGGGGAAGTCTGTTGGATCTACACTACCGGCATTCTAATCACCTTGCTGGTGTTGACCTTCCTGAACAACCACAGGTACAGACATCAGGTGACAGACATGTGACCAGGAACAAGTGAGAACACACACTCCCTCACCTGATCCAAGTCACACACAATGCGTAGCGGTAGACAAACTCCACCTTACTCAAATACAAGGTGCAAACACAGAGACTGGGTCGGTATATGTGAGAGCATGTGCAAGTCAAAATAGTAACTTCTTCCTGCTGACTGGGTTCTTTAACATTAGTCCCATCCCTCTCTTGGGGCATTAGTGTCCTAGCTCTAAATTATGTAACATCAGAAGCACTGTGCAGTACTCTGAGTCACAGTCCAGTTATCAATGTGCAATATATATCAGTATTACATTCTTTGAAATAGGGAAAAATACTGTAAATGAAGTTAGGGCACTGCTCAAACATGAATGATTCAGGCCACATCGAAGTGAACTTAGAGATGGAAAACTGTAAGAAAGCCAACCCTAACTGTTACATGTACTTCCTCCCTTACAAAACATGGACAGATGAAAAAGAGAGAGAACATGAGGAATATACTGAGATGAGTGAAGAGTCATGGTCAGAGAAATCAGAGAATCACATGTACAATCACATTCTGTCACGCTTTATAGACAAAGTGGGGAAATAGCCCTTGTCATGAGGTCAACGATGGATCTTCCTCACCCACACAACGACAGCGACTTTCTGGATTATTGACCGATGACAGTAATGTAGAGATCTGGTCCTTAACCATGGGTCCTTATAATTTCCAATATGGTAAGTTGAGGTACACTTATTTTCCACTAAATAAAAAATCATACAGTAAATCATTTGATTGAAATAAAACAGAAAAGCCCCAGCATTAAACCTTCGAGATTTTCGAAAGTCCAGTTGCTTCGCATAATTGCTTCTAGTTTGTTTTTCGTGATTATCAACATTAAAAGCTTGGGGGGAAAACACAGGAATAGTGGTTAACCCTGTTCAGGTCCACACAAAGAGACCCATATTAGTTTTTTCTCCTCAGACTAAAATTAGAGTATTATTGCAGACCACTGCTCTTTGTTGGTTACTATGGTAACACGTAGGATGGAAGCCATTACTTTAGTTCCCACATGCTGTAATCACCTAGGGGAGGGGTTGTTTTCATTTGCAAAGTGACATGCCAAAAGCAGATTGTCAAAATGTGCTCAAGAGATAGTCTCCTCTATCTAACAAGCCAAGGTAGAATAGCTAGGGAGAGGTCAGAGCCTACAGATATGTGCATTCATTTGTTCACCTCGTTCATTAAATCAGTCCTTTCATACTGTTGACAAAATTGAAAAAACAACTGAGAATACCATCTCATTGCTGTCCTCAAGAGGAAGGATACAGAAACAGTCTCCCCCTTCCAAAATAGAAACAAGTGATTTTTGTGGTTTTGAATCAGGAGTTTCCCCTTCCACACAAACACCATGTGTAATTAATGTGTCTGTCTGTCTGTCACACAGTGTAGGGAGGGCTGTGTCGATACTATGGCACGCATGCGTGGGTCTTGGCATGGGTGTTCTTTGTGTATGCATGAGGGTATCTGAATGTATGTGCTTGAGTGTGTAAGACTATGTGTTTGCATATAAGAGAGAGAGTAAAAGTATGCATGTACAGTGAGGGAAAAAGTATTTGATCCTGTGCTGATTTTGTACGTTTGCCCACTGACAAAGAAATGATCAGTCTATCATTTTAATGGTAGGTTTATTTGAACAGTGAGAGACAGAATAACAACAACAAAAATCCAGAAAAACGCATGTCAAAAATATTATAAATTGATTTGCATTTTAATGAGGGAAATAAGTATTGACCCCCTCTCACTCAGAAAGATATCTGGCTCCCAGGTGTCTTTTATACAGGTAACGAGCTGAGATTAGGAGCACACTCTTAAAGGGAGTGCTCCTAATCTCAGCTTGTTACCTGTATAAAAAGACACCTGTCCACAGAAGCATTCAATCAATCAGATTCCAAACTCTCGACCATGGCCAAGACCAAAGAGCTCTCCAAGGATGTCAGGGACAAGATTGTAGACCTACACAAGGCTGGAATGGGCTACAAGACCATTGCCAAGCAGCTTGGTGAGAAGGTGACAATAGTTGGTGCGATTATTTGCAAATGGAAGAAACACAAAATAACTGTCAATCTCCCTCGGCCTGGGGCTCCATGCAAGATCTCACCTCGTGGAGTTGCAATGATCATGAGAACGGTGAGGAATCAGCCCAGAACTACACGGGAGGATCTTGTCAATGATCTCAAGGCAGCTGGGACCATAGTCACCAAGAAAAGAATTGGTAACACACTAGTCAGTGAAGGACTGAAATCTTGCAGCGCTTGCAAGGTCCCCCTGCTCAAGAAAGCACATACACATGCCCGTCTGAAGTTTGCCAATGAACATCTGAATGATTCAGAGCAGTGTGTGGTCAGATGAGACCAAAATCGAGCTCTTTGGCATCAACTCAACTCGTCGTTTTTGGAGGAGGAGGAATGCTGCCTATGACACCAAGAACACCATCCCCACCGTCAAACATGGAGGTGGAAACATTATGCTTTGGGAGTGTTTTCCTGCTAAGGGGACAGGACAACTTCACTGCATCAAAGGGACGATGGACGGGGCCATGTACCGTCAAATCTTGGGTGAGAACCTCCTTCCCTCAGCCAGGGCATTGAAAATGTTGTCGTGGATGGGTATTCCAGCATGACATGACCCAAAACACACGGCCAAGGCAACAAAGGAGTGGCTCAAGAAGAAGCACATTAAGGTCCTGGAGTGGCCTAGCCAGTCTCCAGACCTTAATCCCATAGAAAATCTGTGGAGGGAGCTGAAGGTTCGAGTTGCCAAACATCAGCCTCGAAACCTTAATGACTTGGAGAAGATCTGCAAAGAGGAGTGGGACAAAATCCCTCCTGAGATGTGTGCAAACCTGTTGGCCAACTACAAGAAACGTCTGACCTCTGTGATTGCCAACAAGGGTTTTGGCACCAAGTACTAAGTAATGTTTTGCAGAGGGGTCAAATACTTATTTCCCTCATTAAAATGCAAATCAATTTATAACATTTTTGACATGCGTTTTCTGGATTTTTTTGTTGTTATTCTGTCTCTCACTGTTCAAATAAACCTACCATTAAAATTATAGACTGATCATTTCTTTGTCAGTGGGCAAACGTACAAAATCAGCAGGGGATCAAATACTTTTTTCCCCTCACTGTATGAATGTGTGTGTGCCGTAATTATTGTGCAAGTATGAAGGGTGTATGCGTCTACAGCGTGATGACTGTGCCGTCCTCCTCTAAGCTCCTTCCCTCTAGGCCCCTATCGGGCGTGCTGACCGTGCTCAGTGAACCGGTGCTGTTGCTGGAGGCCAGGGCTCCGTTGGCCGTGGTGCGGAGGTTCAGATGGGGCTCGTAGCGGGGCAGTGAGGGCATGCTGCAGCTGGCCAAGGCTGCCCGTGGGATGGGCACGGCCTCCCCGTCTGCCTCTATCACCAGGTCCTCATCATCCTCATCACTCTCCAGCTCCTCTGGATGGAAGTTCTGCATGATGTGTGCCGGGGTCGTCGCTATGGCAGCGCCCGGGGTGAAATAGCCGTAGAAACTGGCGCCGCTGTCGGAAGAGCGACCCGAGCTCCCGGAAGCCACCCCACCCCCTCCGCCACTGCTCCGTATGATGTTGTTGCGCTGGTTGGCTGGCTTCACCGTCACAATGAGGTTGTGGCTGTTGGCGATCATCATGTCAGTCACCTGGTCCAGAGACTTGCCTTGCACCTCGATACCATTGACCTCAAGCACCTCGTCGTTGACGGCCAGCAGGCCTGTGCTCTCAGCCAGGCCCCCAGGCACCATGCGGGAGATGAAGATCCCAGGCACCTTCTCCAGGC
This sequence comes from Coregonus clupeaformis, assembly GCF_020615455.1. Taxonomy (NCBI): domain Eukaryota; kingdom Metazoa; phylum Chordata; class Actinopteri; order Salmoniformes; family Salmonidae; genus Coregonus; species Coregonus clupeaformis. Next base: position 30,429,871 of record NC_059215.1, on the reverse strand, counting down.
CCTGGGGCGTGACCCGGACGCTGGAGCCGTCGCGGATGTAGAAGCCCAGCGGTTTCTCCTGGCCGTGCTTGTAGAGGCGCACCCGGCGGTGTGTCTCAGGGAGGATGTCCACGTCGATGATGGAGGAGACGGGCCTGAAGTCCCTGGGCAGGCTAATGATCACAGGGGGCTTCTTCCGGTTGGCATCAGGCCGCAGCAACACGGCCGCTAGGACCGTCTTCTTAGGACGGGTCAGAGAGTCCGTACCAAACGCAGAGTAGTCTGCTTCCTCTGCAAAGAGAGAGATGGGAAAACATAATATGTATTAGAACCAACCACATCAATATTACATCAGTACAGTTGGGATCGAATCTCATCCCATAAATGCTTATTGACAATAATTATCATGGTGGAACTATAAATCATTACTGACATTCTACTGCAGACTATATTGTAGTTATGCAATAGCGATTGTGTTGCTCTAAGCCTGAGGGTTCCCTTAGCTTAGAGCCACTCCCTCCCTCCTTTCACTAGACTTGTTTCAGTGCTTTCCTCTGCCCACCCTTCCCCTGGTCTTATTCCTCATGTGCAGTAAATGTAGGCATAGACTCCGGTCTCTCTTTCATGAAAGGGCTTTCTGAATTCCTCACAGGATTACTCATGGCGACTGTGCTGCTGTGGGACATACCTGAACTTTCACCTGAGCATGGCTCAGAGCAGGGACAGGCCTCTAGACTAGATCAAAGGTCTGGGAGGACAGAGAGAACCAGGCAATGGCTCTCTAATGGTTAACCACCAGCACACGGATGCTAAACATTAACATCATAAACGTTGTGTGCCCCAGTCATTCCTTTTATCTATCGCTCTCTGTCTTTTTTCTCTCCCGCTGGCTATATATATATATATATATATATATATATCCTAGAATGAAAGGCATGTTCTTACATTTAAGTCATTTTAGCCAGAGCGACTTACAGTTAGTGAGTGCATACATCTTTTAATTTTTTTATACTGTCCCCCTGTGGGAATCGAACCAACAACCCTGGCGTTGCAAACGCCATGCTCTACCAACTGAGCTACATCCCTGCCGGCCATTCCCTCCCCTACCCTGGACGACGCTGGGCCAATTGTGCGCCGCCCCATGGGTCTCCCGGTCACGGCCGGCTACGACAGAGCCTGGATTCGAACCAGGATCTCTAGTGGCATAGCTAGCACTGCAATGCAGTGCCTTAGACCACTGCACCACTTGGGAGGTTCTTGTACCCCGAGGTGTTGTAATGTAGTGTACACTGTGCAGTTTGCTCAGGTGATGTGGATATACTGTATGCACCTAAGCATCATCTGTAATTGCCCAGGGATAGTTGCGTTGTCACTATAGACTGTGTGCGTGTGTGGATCTGGGATAGGGCCCAGACAGGTTGTAGATAAGGATTCCAGCACTCAGATTCTGACAGGTACTCCCTCCTCCCCTCCCCATACCAACAAGAAAAACAAAGGATCAATTGTACAGAGAAGCGCTATCCCATTTCAATTCCCATGAGACATACGTTCATTGCCTCCTTATCAGGATGAATAAGAACTGTACAACAAAATACAGGTTTACATATTCACAAAAACACTCTGGTATGTTGCATTAAAATACACACACAATAATCCAGACTCAATGTTTTTAAAGCATCCAGCTAATACATGAACAAAGGTATGTGGACACCTGCTCGTCGAACATCTCATTCCAAAATCATCAGTATTAATATGGAGTTGGTCTCCCTTTGCTGCTATAACAGCCTCCACTCTTCTGGGAAGGCTTTCCACTAGATGTTGGAACATTGCTGCGGGGACTTGCTTCCATTCAGTCACAAGAGCATTAGTGAGGTCGGGCACCGATGTTGGGCCATTAGGCCTGGCTCGCAGTCGCCGTTCCAATTCATCCCAAAGGTGTTTGATGGGGTTGAGGTCAGGGCTCTGTGCAGGCCAGTCAAATTCTTCCACACTGATCTCGACAAACCATTTCTGTATGGACCTCGCTTTCTGCACGGGGGCATTGTCATGCTGAAACAGGAAAGGGCCTTCCCCAAACTGTTGCCACAAAGTTGGAAGCACAGAATCGTATAGAACGTCATTGTAAAGCCTCCCGAGTGGCGCAGCAGTCCAAGGCACTGCATCGCAGTGCTTGAGGCGTCGCTACAGACCCGGGTTCGATCCCAGATTGTGTCACAACTGGCCGTGACCGGGAATCCCACAGGGCGGCACACAATTGGCCCAGCGTCGTCCGGGATAGGGGAGGGTTTGGCTGGGGGGGCTTTACTTGGCTCATCGCGCTCTAGCGACACCTTGTGGTGGGCCGGGTGCCTGCAGGCTGACTTCAGTCGTCAGTTGAACAGTGTTTCCTCCGACACGTTGGTGCAGCTGGCTTCCGGGTTAAGCGGGCGGGTGTTATGAATCCCGGTTAGGCATTATTCCTCCTCCACCAAAATGTACAGTTGGCACTATGCATTCAGACAGGTAGCGTTCTCCTGGCATCTGCCAAACCCAGAATCGTCTGTCGGACTGCCAGATTTTTACACGCTACGTGCTTCAGCACTCCCATTCTGTGAGCTTGTGTGGCCTACCACTTTGCGGCTGAGCTTTTGTTGCTCCTAGACGTTTCCACTTCACAATAACAGCACTTCGAGTTGGCCGGGGCAGCTCTAGCAGAGCAAAAATGTGACAAACTGACTTGTTGGAACGGTGGCATCCTATTACGGTGCCACAATGAAAGTCACTGAGCTCTTCAGTAAGGCCATTCTACTGCCAATGTTTATCTATGGAGATTGCATGGCTGTGTGCTCGATTTTATACACCTGTCAGCAACGGGTGTGGCTGAAATAGCCAAATCCACTAATTTGAAGTGGTGTCCACATACTTTGGTATATATAGTGTATGTGTGATGTTCACACATAGGTATATTTACATCTACACACAGTAGGGCATTTCTAAGGACAGGCACGCACAGGTCTGGCAGACTGGTCCCTACAGTGCAGTCAAGCATACCAGTGAATCTCTAAATATTTCCCCTCTTCCTTCATTATTTTTTTTACTCCTCTTTCTCGCAGCCCCCCCCCCCAAATATCAAAGTCTACCAATGAGGTTATAGTCAAGGATAGTGTAGACTAGGAGGCCCCTGTGGGCCACTCATACAGCCTCAGCAAAGACATGCTGTTCTATAAGTCACATAAAACCCCACACACAACAAACCTGTGTTTACACACAAACACTGCTCCATCCCTTGAGTGTTTCTCTGACTAATGATCCTCTCGCTGTGTGACAACTGATGCCAGTGAAAACTAATACTTCATCACTCATATCTCATTAAAGCAGCAAGAAAGGCTTTCAGTCTAATTAGACTACACACAAACATACATGATTTTTACACACACACACACACACACACACACACACCACCTGATCTCTCACACACACACCTAATCGAAGAGTTGACCCCTCCTAAATTGTCTCTCTCCAACCTGCCACCACTGGTTTCCTATGGTCGATAAAGCAGGCGGGTGTAAATAGTCAATACTATGGCGCTAAAGCCACATGGACCCAGAATAATCATCTGTGACTCTCTTGGTGTGTGTCCCTTTGGGGGTCCCCCACTGTCATATGTCCCAGCACATTTCCCTAGGGTCGAGCCGCCGGGTTCACCGTCACACTCAGTGCCTTGAGACAGTTTATGAGTTATCCTCATTATGTGCAATGGTTGGAAGTAAGCAGGCTAATAAACACGTACACAATAGAAATAACACCTGAAGTGAAGATATGAGTTCACCTTTATGCTCATTAAATATGTGACTCAAACTTCAGGAATGCAATGTAGTGAGCATAGTTCCTTCAGGAAGTACTCATACCCCTTGACTTATTCCACATTTTGTTGTGTTACAGCTTGAATTCAAAATGGATTAAATGGATTTTTTGTGTTCAACCATCTACACACAATACGCCATAATGACAAAGTGAAAACATATTTAGAAATGTTGGCAAATGTACTGAAAATGAAATACAGAAATCTCATTTACGTAAGTACTCACACCCGAGTCAATACTTTGTAGAAACATCTTTGGCAGCGATTACAGCTGTTAGTCTTTCTGGGTAAGTCTCAACAAGCTTAGCACAAGCAACATTTGGACATTCAGAGACTTATCCCGAAGCCACTCCTGCGTTGTCTTGGCAGTGTGCTTAGGATCGTTGTCCTGTTGGAAAGCGAACAGTCACCCCAGTCTGAGGTCTGGAAGCAGGTTTTCATCAAGGACCTCTCTGTACTTTGCTCCGTTCATCTTTCCCTCGATCCTGAATAGTCACCCAGTCCCTGAAAAACATCTACACAGCATGATGCTGCCACCACCCTGCTTCACCGTAGGGATGGTGCCTGGTTCTCTCTTGGCATTCAGGCCAAAGAGTTCAATATTGATTTCATCAGACCAGAGAATCTTGTTTCTCATGGTCAGAGTCTTTAGGTGCCTTTTGGTAAACTCCAAGCGAGCTATCATGTGCCTTTTACTGAGGAGTGGCTTCCGTCTGGCCACTATACCATAAAGGCCTGATTGGTGGAGTGCTGCAGAGATGGTTGTCCTTCTGGAAGGTTCTCCCATCTCCACAGAGGAACTCTGGAGCTCTGTCTGAGTGACCATCGGGTTCTTGTCACCTCCCTGACCAAGGCCCGTCTCCTCCGATTGCTCAGTTTGGCTGGGCGGCCAGCTCTAGGAAGAGTCATGGTGGTTCCAAACTTCTTCCATTTAAGAATGATGGAGGCCACTGTGTTCTTGGGGACTTTCAATGCTGCAGACATATTTTGGTACATATTTTGGTTCCCCAGATCTGTGCCTCGACACAATCTTGTCTCGGAGCTCTACGGACAATTCCTTCGACCTCATGGCTTGGTTTTTGCTTTGACATACACTGTTGACTGTGGGACCTTATATAGACAGGTGTGTGCCTTTCCAAATAATGTCCAATCTATTGAATCTACCACAGGTGGACTCCAAATCAAGTTGTTATAAACATCTCAAGGACGATCAATGGAAACAGGATGCACCTGAGCTCAATTTCTTGTTTCATAGCAAAGGGTCTGAATACTTATGTAAATAAGGTATTTCTATTTTTAATACATTTGCAAAAATTTATAAAAACCTGTTTTCGCTTTGTCATTATGGGGTATTGTGTAGATTGCTGAGGACATTTTTATTTTATTTTATCCATTTTAGAATAAGGCTGTAACGTAACAATATGTGGAAAAAGTCAAGGGGTCTGAATACTTTCCGAAGGCACTGTAATACTTCATATTCAGGACAAAAAGTTAATTGCTTTGCCACATTCTTTGCATTATTACTTCAGTGCCTTATTCCAAAACATGCATCCTGTTTGCAACATTTTATATTCTGTACGGGCTTCCTTTTCACTGTCATTTGTGGAGTAACTAGAATGTTTTTGATCCATCCTCAATTTTCACCCATCACAGCCATTAAACTCTGTTTTAAAGGCACCATTGGCCTCATGGTGAAATCCCTGAGCTGTTTCCTTCCTCTCCAGCAACTGAGTTAGGAAGGACGGCTGTATCTTTGTAGTGACTGGATGCATTGATACACCATCCAAAGTGTAATTAATAACTTCACCATGGGAAATTCAATGTCTGCTTTTTCTTTTACCCATCTACCAATAGGTGCCCTTCTTTGCGAGGCATTGGAAAACCTCCCTGGTCTTTGTGGTTGAATCTGCGTTTACAATTCACTGCTCGACTGAGGGACTTTACAGATAATTGTATGTGTGGGATTCAGAGATGAGGCAGTCATTCAAAAATCATGTTAAACACTAGTCTTGCACACAAAGCGAGTCCATGCAATTGATGTCACTTAAGCAAATGTTTACTCCTGAACGTATTTAGACTTGCCATAACAAAGGGGTTGAATACTTATTGACTCAAGACATTTCAGCTTTTCATTTTAAATTCATTTGTAAACATTTTGAAAAACATAATTCCACTTTGACATTATGGGGTACTGTGTGTAGGCCAGTGACAAAAAATCTCAATTTAATCCATTTTAAATTCAGGCTGTAACAACAAAATGTGGAAAAAGTCAAGGGATGTGAATACTTTCTGAAGGCACTGTATATGGGAGTTAATAATTAATCAAACCAATCAGTGGAAACTCTGTAGGAAGTAAACACTCAGGAGTTAGGTGAGGGTTGGGTACACAGCGGAAACAATAGAGTTGTTAAACATCAGACCTGTGTAGGACACAGAGTTGGGGTCAATTCAAATTTCAGTCATCAATTCAGGAAATAATCAGAAATATAAATTAAAATAATTGCCACCCATTTTTAATGACTTCACAAAAAACTCAAAATGACTTCAATTCAAATTGACTCCAACCCTCGCATACTGGATAAAATCCAACAGCTAGACATGTTTCATGGGTCTATACAGGTAAGCTATTCATACTATGCTATGATTATTATGATTTCCCACACACCCGTTTGAATAGTCATTGGAGAGAGAAACAGGCCAAGATTAAAGAGAGAAACAGAGCAGTAGAGGGAGACATGACATTCAAACTCTCTCTCGCACACAAGTGTGTACTGTGAATGGAATGCACTTCCAACCCCCACAGGGTCTGTTTAAAGTAGGGACTCTCCTCTCAGTTCAGGAGTTTCAACTTACTACGGCCTATCATACCCAAACAATAGTCACATAAAACTCACTCGATAGATCTTTGCGGTCTAGGCCCGTCTCAGGATAGAAGTGCCGATCTAGAATCAGTTTAGCCTTTTAGATCATATAATGAAAAATATTATAATGGACAGGAGGGACCTTGTCATAGATCAGCACTCCCACTCTGAGGCCCTTGATAAATACGGTGTTTAATCCTTATAAGGTCACGTCATCAGCTCCTGGCCCTATTCATCATGTATAGTCAGTCAGATATTTTGTCTACACCATATTTCTAAAAAGCTACTGTTACAATATCTATATCTGGTGACGTGATACCTGGAGGAGCCTCCGGACATCCTGTCTGTTGTTAGTCACAGACAGAGCAGAGGGCCATGTCAGTGTAATGTGACACCATGCTCAGGTGACACAATTACCTTCACAGAGCAACAGGACCGTCAATCACCCATGACCGCTAGAGTACTGTGAGTTAATGAAGATAAACACATTAATCAGTCATCTAAATACATATATTGAATGGAGTTTGTTACTGTACATGTGAACTGAACATTTCCAAAATTACATTACTAGGTGTTGAACTCTAGGGAACAATGTTTTGCATCTGTTCTGTGCTGAATGTTGCTCAATAATAACTGCTCTGGAAACAGTCTCATATGTTGACGACAGGCCCAGATATCCCCAACATGGTGAGTACCATGGTGTTCCAGTCACAGAGCGATAAAACTGGGAGGGAGTGCGTGAGGGGGTGAGTGAGGGAGGGGGTGAGTGAGGGAGGGGGTGAGTGAGGGAGGGGGTGAGTGCAGGAGGGGATAATGAATGATCATTAAAGAATGGGGAGAAATTATGTTCCTGTAGTGTTTCTATTCTGGGTGCAGTGAACTTTCCTTGCTACCCAGACTCCAAACACTACGCCCACAAACGTTAGTTTCTTCTCCGCAATGAGTCTGGATCCGAGTACCTCCCCGATCCTTCACCGAATGCGAACACATTCGGGGGCCGTCTGATTGGTCCAGAGCCAGAACACACGTGGGTAAAGCGGCGGTTTGAATACGTGTCATTGGCTTTGATACTCTGATCGGTTATAGACGATCCAATCGCTGATGACTTTGTTTTGTACAACGCCCCTTGTCACCACAAACAACTTCAATGATGGCAGTCTCAGACTAAAGTATGTAGCGAACGACAGCGCAGCGGAAGAATTCAGTGTGAGTCCTCAGGCTAGCAGTGAACATACCTCCCTGGCACAGCTGAGATAAAAAGAGCCGTATGCTGATAAGAGAAGGGAGAGAAGGAATAGGAGAGAACAGCCGGGGAGAGCATGAGAGAGAGGGGGAGGATAAGGAGAAAAGCAAATCGGAAGAATGAGGGGGAGAGAGCAAGAGGGGTAAGCCAGTCCTTTGGTAAAGGGAAGTGGGGAGCAGAGACTAGTGTGTAGGTGTAACGTTTAACGGTAGATGGGAAAAGAGACGGGACAGATGTAGAAGGGGGGATGGACTAAAGAAACGCTGACCAAGCTACATTGCTATCATTTATATCATGGTCATACAATAACTAGGCGTTGTGCCGACATGGCCGTACTCCTATCCGTAAATTGACAGTTAATAGTCGGATCGGATGATACTCGTGATCGGGACAAAACGTAAATGTTTTAATATGCCCAAGTAAAATGTATATCTCCCTGAACGTTTATAGACCAAACAAGGTACAGATTAGGAGCCGCGGAGGGGTGCGTGTCTGAGTGTCCTCAATTTGCAGCGGGCAGACAAGTTTGCTATCTGTCAGAACGCGCGTCGACGGTTCATATTTTTTCCCTACCCTCGCCCCGCTTCTTAGATATTATGACACATTGATAGCAAGCGTCCTTGCCATTTGATGTTATCTTAGTAGCAGGCTAACAGGAGGCAGTAGCAGTCAATGATCAGACCGAAAAAGAGAAGTGAAAGTGAACGGGTGAATTTATGAAATGAGCGGTCAGAGAAATACAGCTTCACTCTATCCAATCAAAGCAGCAAGATCATCGTACAGCCCGCCCTTTACCTTTACAGACAGGCAAACTAGCCAGTTGAGTTATTTAGACCACGTAGCACCTCACTTGACTTACTGACATGAGAAAGTTGCGTGCTGGCACCCAAAAATTACTTTTATCCGATAACGGATAATAAAAAAAGAAATACTTGGATCGTATCCAGAACATTGCCCACATCAGTTACGATACTCGTTTTGTTCGACTATTCGGCACACCTCTAACAATAACACACCCCTCTAACAATAACACACCCCTCTAACAATAACACACCCCTCTAACAATAACACACCCCTCTAACAATAACACACCCCTCTAACAATAACACACCCCTCTAACAATAACACACCCCTCTAACAATAACACACCCCTCTAACAATAACACACCCCTCTAACAATAACACACCCCTCTAACAATAACACACCCAGCATATGAGCCAAAAGTTCAAGCAATTTAATGCTTTTCAACTGTTTACACTAGGATTATTTTCAGCAGTGGTGGCAGAGTTCTTCCTGGGACATACATCTGTATATCTACATTATATTTGTCAAAATAAAAAATTGAATACTTTTTTGCATTGGCGGCCAAGATTTCGCAGCGCCGGTGCACCGCTGGCGCATTTAGCAGCGGCACACCAGCGACTCAGTCTCTCCCTGCCTCTTGCAGTCTCTCCTTCTCCCTCTGTCCCTTTCATCCACACTGGCTTGGTTCTCTCTGTCCTGCCTCTCTCGGTTGTCTGACTGACTGCTGATGATGCTGGACCATGGCTGTGCTGTATTTCAGTGTGTTGCTGCAGCCTGCTACACACAGCCTCCATGGCGAGAGAGGTGAGGGCAGAGGAGCAGGCACATGGGCTATTAAGTCCCATCCCTAGCCGGGCCATCCTATCACTCATTCTCCTAAACAAAGACTTTGCTGGTGATGCAGCCTGGCTCAGAACATATCTCTCCCTCTCTCTCCCCCTCTCCCTCTCGGGGTTCTGTAACGACAGGGAGCTCAGCTGTCACTTTGATCTGGGCTCTGAGGGGGAAATGATAGTGTATAGTCAGATATACATTGTATACTGCGTTGTCTGCTTAATTAGGGCTGGGCGATAGAGACAAATACCTGTCACATCATGGATAACAATATGATCATGTAAATTTGTATTTATGAATAAGCCTTCATTATATTGGACATGTTCGGGTGGCACAGGAACAGGCTCCATTTGAGATATTAGCAGCCAACTGAGTGTAGCCCTGGTAAGGCTGCGGTATGTGGAGAAATACTGTAAAAATTAAGGAATTATGAAATCCGAAGATATGCATATCTCCAACATTCATATCATGAACACCCAACACCCAGATTTCTTCAACTGATGCTACCTTCTTATCTCTAAATGCAAGTACAGTACTACACCGCATAAAAGCACTGCCCTTTGACCAACATGGCAAACAATACCACATGTACTTTCCCGCCAATTTAGTCCCTCACCCCTTGCGTCATTTTGTTTCCCTCTCCCTAACTCCCTCCCTCCCACTGTCACCTCCCTCTCCACTGGCCCTCAGTAGTAAGTACTAGTTCCCTCTCCCCCTCCTCCCGTCATCCCCCTCTCCACTGGCCCTCAGTAGTCAGGACTAGTTCCCTCTCCCCCACCTCCCGTCATCCCCCTCTCCACTGGCCCTCAGTAGTCAGGACTAGTTCCCTCTCCCCCCACCTCCCTGTCATCCCCCTCTCCACTGGCCCTCAGTAGTCAGGACTAGCTCCCTCTCCCCCGCCTCCCTGTCTGTGTCATCCCCCTCTCCACTGGCCCTCAGTAGTCAGGACTAGCTCCCTCTCCCCCACCTCCCTGTCATCCCCCTCTCCACTGGCCCTCAGTAGTCAGGACTAGCTCCCTCTCCCCCACCTCCCGTCATCCCCCTCTCCACTGGCCCTCAGTAGTCAGGACTAGCTCCCTCTCCCCCCACCTCCCTGTCATCCCCCCTCTCCACTGGCCCTCAGTAGTCAGGACTAGTTCCCTCTCCCCCCACCTCCCTGTCATCCCCCTCTCCACTGGCCCTCAGTAGTCAGGACTAGCTCCCTCTCCCCGCCTCCCTGTCATCCCCCTCTCCACTGGCCCTCAGTAGTCAGGACTAGTTCCCTCTCCCCCCCCTCCCTGTCATCCCCCTCTCCACTGGCCCTCAGTAGTCAGGACTAGCTCCCTCTCCCCCGCCTCCCTGTCATCCCCCTCTCCACTGGCCCTCAGTAGTCAGGACTAGTTCCTCTCCCCCACCTCCCTGTCATCCCCCTCTCCACTGGCCCTCAGTAGTCAGGACTAGCTCCCTCTCCCCCGCCTCCCTGTCATCCCCCTCTCCACTGGCCCTCAGTAGTCAGGACTAGTTTCCCTCTCCCCCACCTCCCTGTCATCCCCCTCTCCACTGGCCCTCAGTAGTCAGGACTAGCTCCCTCTCCCGCCTCCCTGTCATCCCCCTCTCCACTGGCCCTCAGTAGTCAGGACTAGCTCCCTCTCCCCCGCCTCCCTGTCATCCCCCCTCTCCACTGGCCCTCAGTAGTCAGGACTAGCTCCCTCTCCCCCACCTCCCTGTCATCCCCCCTCTCCACTGGCCCTCAGTAGTCAGGACTAGTTCCCTCTCCCCCACCTCCCTGTCATCCCCCCTCTCCACTGGCCCTCAGTAGTCAGGACTAGTTCCCTCTCCCCCCCCCTCCCTGTCATCCCCCTCTCCACTGGCCCTCAGTAGTCAGGACTAGTTCCCTCTCCCCCACCTCCCTGTCATCCCCCTCTCCACTGGCCCTCAGTAGTCAGGACTAGCTCCCTCTCCCCCCACCTCCCTGTCATCCCCCCTCTCCACTGGCCCTCAGTAGTCAGGACTAGTTCCCTCTCCCCCCACCTCCCTGTCATCCCCCCTCTCCACTGGCCCTCAGTAGTCAGGACTAGCTCCCTCTCCCCCCACCTCCCTGTCATCCCCCCTCTCCACTGGCCCTCAGTAGTCAGGACTAGCTCCCTCTCCCCCACCTCCCTGTCATCCCCCCTCTCCACTGGCCCTCAGTAGTCAGGACTAGTTCCCTCTCCCCCACCTCCCTGTCATCCCCCTCTCCACTGGCCCTCAGTAGTCAGGACTAGCTCCCTCTCCCCCCACCTCCCTGTCATCCCCCTCTCCACTGGCCCTCAGTAGTCAGGACTAGTTCCCTCTCCCCCCACCTCCCTGTCATCCCCCCTCTCCACTGGCCCTCAGTAGTCAGGACTAGCTCCCTCTCCCCCACCTCCCTGTCATCCCCCTCTCCACTGGCCCTCAGTAGTCAGGACTAGTTCCCTCTCCCCCACCTCCCTGTCATCCCCCTCTCCACTGGCCCTCAGTAGTCAGGACTAGCTCCCTCTCCCCCACCTCCCTGTCATCCCCCCTCTCCACTGGCCCTCAGTAGTCAGGACTAGCTCCCTCTCCCCCCACCTCCCTGTCATCCCCCTCTCCACTGGCCCTCAGTAGTCAGGACTAGCTCCCTCTCCCCCACCTCCCTGTCATCCCCCTCTCCACTGGCCCTCAGTAGTCAGGACTAGCTCCCTCTCCCCCACCTCCCTGTCATCCCCCTCTCCACTGGCCCTCAGTAGTCAGGACTAGCTCCCCTCTCCCCCACCTCCCTGTCATCCCCCTCTCCACTGGCCCTCAGTAGTCAGGACTAGCTCCCTCTCCCCCCACCTCCCTGTCATCCCCCTCTCCACTGGCCCTCAGTAGTCAGGACTAGCTCCCTCTCCCCCCACCTCCCTGTCATCCCCCTCTCCACTGGCCCTCAGTAGTCAGGACTAGTTCCCTCTCCCCCACCTCCCTGTCATCCCCCCTCTCCACTGGCCCTCAGTAGTCAGGACTAGCTCCCTCTCCCCCACCTCCCTGTCATCCCCCTCTCCACTGGCCCTCAGTAGTCAGGACTAGCTCCCTCTCCCCCCACCTCCCTGTCATCCCCCCTCTCCACTGGCCCTCAGTAGTCAGGACTAGTTCCCTCTCCCCCCACCTCCCTGTCATCCCCCTCTCCACTGGCCCTCAGTAGTCAGGACTAGTTCCCTCTCCCCCACCTCCCTGTCATCCCCCTCTCCACTGGCCCTCAGTAGTCAGGACTAGTTCCCTCTCCCCCACCTCCCTGTCATCCCCCTCTCCACTGGCCCTCAGTAGTCAGGACTAGCTCCTCTCCCCCACCTCCCTGTCATCCCCCCTCTCCACTGGCCCTCAGTAGTCAGGACTAGCTCCCTCTCCCCCGCCTCCCTGTCATCCCCTCTCCACTGGCCCTCAGTAGTCAGGACTAGTTCCCTCTCCCCCCACCTCCCTGTCATCCCCCTCTCCACTGGCCCTCAGTAGTCAGGACTAGCTCCCTCTCCCCCCGCCTCCCTGTCATCCCCCTCTCCACTGGCCCTCAGTAGTCGGGACTAGTTCCCTCTCCCCCACCTCCCTGTCATCCCCCTCTCCACTGGCCCTCAGTAGTCAGGACTAGCTCCCTCTCCCCCCACCTCCCTGTCATCCCCCCTCTCCACTGGCCCTCAGTAGTCAGGACTAGTTCCCTCTCCCCCCACCTCCCTGTCATCCCCCCTCTCCACTGGCCCTCAGTAGTCAGGACTAGCTCCCTCTCCCCCCACCTCCCCTGTCATCCCCCCTCTCCACTGGCCCTCAGTAGTCAGGACTAGCTCCCTCTCCCCCACCTCCCTGTCATCCCCCTCTCCACTGGCCCTCAGTAGTCAGGACTAGCTCCCTCCCCCCCACCTCCCTGTCATCCCCCTCTCCACTGGCCCTCAGTAGTCAGGACTAGCTCCCTCTCCCCCACCTCCCTGTCATCCCCCTCTCCACTGGCCCTCAGTAGTCAGGACTAGTTCCCTCCCTCCATAGCGGGGTGGTCCAGCTAACTCCTGTCCCATGGCTCCACTCTAGTGTGCGGTATGCTGTCCTGTTTAATCTACCCAGCAGTGGTGATCAGAGACTAGCCACATTCCACTCAAATGAAGCCCCCTCCTCTTCCAGCTCCCCATCCCCCACCTAAGGCCTCTCTGCCTCCCTCCAAACTGCATTCTTCACTCACTTGTTCACTCCTCTTCCTTTCGCTCGCTCTCATTACTTCTCCATGCTCGGTCTTCTCGGTCACCCTTAAACTCAGTTATCATGCTTCATTGATTGCTTTACTGGGTGGGTAGACTTTATCGTGTACGCAAACACTATGCAGTGTTGTTCTCTTTATGAGTCATAGTTAATTGCTTTGCCAGTCATTGCTTGAGTAGCACAGTAATTTCACTCACCCTCATAAAAACCCTTCTGCTTTTCAGAACTGAAACTATGACGGTGATGACCTCATCAGTTGAACAAAAACACACCCACCCAGATTCCCTGAATAACTGTGTTCCATCAGTAGATGTATGGAAACCTGGCCAGCGTCATGCTGTGAGGACAGGACAGAAGGTGAAGGGAGGGTGGAGTGTTCTGCTCTGTATGACAAACACAGATAAAAAATGTCATACGAAAATTGAATTCTATTATGACAACCCTGTGTTCCACTTGTCTGACAAACCCATTCCAGTGACAACTGATACCAAGGTTTACCTACTGTATTTGAGAGGGGTGTCCCCTACAGAGGTCTACATTTATTAATGATGATGGTGGAGGTAACCACAACGAGGCCAGGAGGTTCAAACTGTTGTGGTCACTGATGGACACACACTGTGCTCAATTTTAACAAACCTAACGCAATGGTACATTTTAGTGCTGATGATAGCGCTATAGGTCACACTACAAGTTACAGTGCATTCGGAAAGTATTCAGACCCTTTCTCCACATCTTGTTACGTTACAGCCTTATTCTAAAATGGATTAAATTATATTTTTTACTCAATCTACACACAATACCCCAGAATGACAAAGCGAAAACAGGTTTTTAGAAATGTGCGCAAATTTATACAAATAAAATAAATAAATACCTTATTTACATAAGTATTCAGACCTTTTGCTATGAGACTCAAAATTGAGCTCAGGTGCATCCTGTTTCCATTGATCATCCTTGAGATGTTTCTACAACTTGATTGGAGTCCACCTGTGGTAAATTCAATTGATTGGACATGATTTGGAAAGCCACACACAAACACCAGTCTATATAAAAAGGTCCCACAGTTGACAGTGCATGTCAGAGCAAAAACCAAGCCATGAGGTCGAAGGAATTGTCCGTAGAGCTCCGAGACAGGATCGTGTCGAGGTACAGATCTTGGGAAGGGTACCCAAAAATGTCTGCAGCATTGAAGGTCCCCAAGAACACAGTGGCCTCCATCATACTTAAATGGAAGAAGTTTGGAACCACCAAGACTCTTCCTAGAGCTGGTTGCCTGGCCAAACTGAGCAATTGGGGGAGAAGTGCCTTGGTCAGGGAGGTGATCAAGAACCCGATGGTCACTCTGACAGAGCTCCAGAGTTTCTCTGTGGAGATGGGAGAACCTTCCAGAAGGACAACCATATCTGCAGCACTCCACCAATCAGGCCTTTACGGTAGTGACCAGACGGAAGCCACTCCTCAGTAAAAGGCACATGACAGCTCGCTTGGAGTTTGTCAAAAGGCACCTAAAGGACTCAGACCATGAGAAACAAGATTATCTGGTCTGATGAAACCAAGATTGAACTCGTTGGCCTGAATGTCAAGTGTCACGTCTGGAGGAAACCTGGCACCATCCCTACGGTGAAGCATGGTGGTAGCAGCATCATGCTGTGGGGATGTTGTTCAGCGGCAGGGACTGGGAGACTAGTCAGGATCTAGGGAAAGATGCGCTCAAGGATCTCAGCCTGGGGCGAAGGTTCACCTTACATTTTTACATTTTAGTCATTTAGCAGACGCTCTTATCCAGAGCGACTTACAGTTAGTGAGTGCATACATTTTCATACTGGCCCCCTGTGGGAAACGAACCCACAACCCTGGCGTTGCAAGCGCCATGCTCTACCAACTGAGCTACAGGGGACCTTCCAACAGAACAACGACCCTAAGCACACAGCCAAGACAACGAGTGGTTTCAGGACAAGCCTCTGAATGTCCTTGAGTAGCCCAGCCAGAGCCCGGACTTGAACCCGATCTAACATCTCTGGAGAGACCTGAAAATAGCTCTGCAGCAACGCTCCCCATCCAACCTGACAGAGCAGCTTGAGAGGGTCTGCAGAGAAGAATGGGAGAAACTCCAAATAAAGGCTGTAATCACTGCCAAAGGTGCTTCAACAAAGTACTAAGTAAAGGGTCTGAATACTTATGTAAATGTAATATTTCAGTTTCTTACTTTTAATAAATTGGCAAAACTTTCTAAAAACCAGTTTTTGCTTTGTCATTATGGGATATTGTGCGTAGATTGCTGAGATGTTTTGTTTTTTAAATCAATTTTAGAATAAGGCTGTAACATATCATGTGGAAAAAGTCAAGGGGTCTGAATACTTTCCGAATGCACTCTGTCTCAGAAATATTTTTACAGTGGGAATTATGGGCGCAAAAGCTGGCGGTGGTGCGGAAGGGCTGGGTTTTGATGAATAAATACGTTGTAGGTGGGACGAGGGCTTGACCATTCACTGGCCAATCAACATGTTCCATGGCTTAATACTGCATGCGGTTGTCTCAAGTTTTGTATGTTATTGACTGTCTTTGCATTGTCATCACCTCTAATTCGGCTGGGGGGCACAGAATATTCTCGTCCTAGTCCGTTTATGAAATAGAATAGGCTATAATAACAAATGATAGCAACGGTACAATACATCAAGTTTTTGCTAACTATGTTTGGTGTTGGCAATCAACATTGTTGTAATTGCTTCAACGAGTATAGGCCTATAAGCGCCTTTACGCATTGCATTTCTACAGAAATAAAAGAATACTAGGCTCCCCTTAAAATTAATTGTAGGCTGTGTGTGAGGCACGTTCGCAATAAGAAAGATACCCTATCCAACATTGATATGGCATTATAGGACTGAATAATTTGAATACGTTTGGGAGGACCTTTGTTAACTGTACAAGAGGCGCTCTTTGGAAATGGGGATGGATAAGCTACAAGCGAAATGGAGTATGCAGGTAGGCCCATGTATTGTGAATAATGTAAAAGCCTCACAAGTAGACCATTTAGAAACATTTTATGGATAGGCTACTTGGCTAATGCATGGTCAGGATAAGTAAGACACCTGATGCATTTCTGTTGAACCAGCTTTCGTTATAGTAGGGTAAGGGTAGCTTACGGAGGGCTTGGTTTTTAATCTAATGAAACGGAAAACAAGCAATTGTTACAGGAAAATAACTTAAATGTTTCTAAATACCAGGGTCACCGGCATCATCTCATCTCTCGTTCCATGACGGGCATGTAGCCTGCATGAAGGGGATTTTACGCTCATCCAAAATAACAGGAACTGCCTAAAATAATGTACATACACACTACCAGTCAAAAGTTTGGACACAAAGGGTTTTTCTTTATTTTTACATTGTAGAACAATAGTGAAGACATCAAAACTATGAAATAACACATATGGAATCATGTAGTACCCAAAAAGTGTTAAATAAATCAAAATATATTTTATATTTGAGATTCTTCAAATCGCCACCATTTGCCTTGACAGCTTTGCACACTCTTGGCATTCTCTCAACCAGCTTCATGAGGTACTCACCTGGAATGCATTTCAATTAACAGCTGTGGCTTCTAAAAAGTTAATTTGTGGAATTTCTTTCCTTCTTAATGCGTTTGAGCCAATCAGTTGTGTTGTGACAAGGTAGAGGGGGTATACAGAAGATAACCCTATTTGGTAAAAGATCAAGTCCATATTATGGCAAGAACAGCTCAAATAAGCAAAGACAAATGAAGTCCATCATTACTTTAAGACATGAAGGTCAGTCAATACAGAACATTTCAAGAACCTTGAAGGTTGTGACTGCACTTGAAGAAACTATCAAGCACTATGATGAAACTGGCTCTCATGTGGACCGCCACAGGAATGGAAGACCCAGAGTTACCTCTGCTGCAGAGGATAAGTTCATTAGAGTTACCAGCCTCAGAAATTGCAGCCCAAATAAATGCTTCAGTGTTCAAGTAACAGACACATCTCAACATCAACTGTTTAGAGGGGACTGTGTGAATCAGGCCTTCATGGTCGAATTGCTGCAAAGAAAACCACTACTAAAAGGACACCAATAAGAAGAAGAGACCTGCTTGGGCCAAGAAACAAGAGCAATGGACATTAGAGTGGTGGAAATGTGTCCGTTGGTCTGGAGTCCAAATTTGAGATTTTTGGTTCAAACCGCTGTGTCTTGTGAGATGCGGTGTGGGTGAACGGATGATCTCTGCATGTGTAGTTCCCACTGTAAAGCTTGGAGGAGGTGGTGTTATGGTGTGGGGGTGCTTTGCTGGTGACACCATCTGTGATTTATTTAGAATTCAAGGCACACTTAACCAGCATGGCTACCACAGCATTCTGCAGCGATACGCCATCCCATCTGGTTTGGGTTTAGTGGGACTATCATTTGTTTTTCAACAGGACAATGACCCAACACACCTCCAGGCTGTGTAAGGGCTATTTTACCAAGAAGGAGAGTGATGGAGTGCTGCATCAGATGACCTGGCCTCCACAATCCCCTGACCTCAACCCAATTGAGATGGTTTGGGATGAGTCGGACCGCAGAGAAGGAAAAGCAGCCAACAAGTGCTCAGCATATGTCGGAACTCCTTTAAGACTGTTGGAAAAGCATTCCAAGGTCAAGCTGGTTGAGAGAATGCCAAGAGTGTGCAAAGCTGTCATCAAGGCAAAGGGTGGCTACTTTAAAGAATCTCAAATATAAAATATATTTTGATTTCTTTAACACTTTTTTGGTTACTGCATAATTCCATGTGTGTTATTTCATAGTTTTGATGTCTTCACTATTATTCTACAATGTAAAAAAATAGTACAAATAAAGAAAAACCCTTGAATGAGTAGATGTGTCCAAACATTTGACTGGTACTATAGATAAACAGGGGATGTCAGCTCACTGTTTTGCTGCTCCCAAACTTGATCATATAAAAAAGTTTTGGTGATTAAAGATTTATTTGAAAGCGGTCTCATGAGCCAAACCCTTTTTTGACAGTCTTAGGTACTTGGCGATTGCATTGCAAGTTTACGTTTATTGGGATGAGGCTTGTCCTTGAGGCAGAACTGAGCGATTTCCGCTAGCTGGGCCAGCTACAAAGTAAAAATGCCTAGATTGTAGAAATTCATGAAAACAAATTAGCTTTTTAGGCTTAATTTTAAGGTTTAAAGTTAGGGTTAGGCATTAGGGTTAGCAACGTGGTTAAGGTTAGGTTTAAAATCAGATTTTATGACTGTGGCTGTACCAGCTAGTGACCACTCTGCAGAGCTGCCTTCAGAACAAGATTCATGACGAAAAACACTAACCTGCGAATGGATTGGCAGGACCCCCCTAGGCGATGCTTGGTTTTTAAATCAACAACAACAAATACATCTAAATAAATAAATAAAGTTTCTAAATACAAGGTTCATGGGAACAAAAAGCAGATCTCTTGCTCCATGAGTATATGGGCACTGTGCATCACAGCTGGTTTGTAGAGGTGTGAAAGTTTAAACAAAATTGGGATCCTTAATGTTAAGTTACTGCTTTACTGAAGCTGAGACATTGCAAGCCATGAAATTGTGAAATACAGCATTCCATTGCGAAATACTGCTTTTGATTGCCGACAGATAGGCCTAGTGCATGGTTCTGACTTCATCTGCCTAGTGGCAGACCTGCCTATACTGTGCTCCTCCGCTCTCTCTCCGTCCCTCGCTAGCTCACTATGAAAGATGCAAGTGTTTGTGTTCTCAGAAGTATGGCAACTAATCAGTCTCCTCCATTCCAAAAATACTGAATCTTAGGAGTCGATTCCTAGCGGAAGATGTGTTTTCTTTCTACCTAGGCAGGTCAGGCTGTGCACAGGCAGCTCGATATTATTTGATTGACAGTTCTGGTCGCCTAGTGATGGACGTTAGTCCCACTTCAGAAGCGGCATTCATTCACAGACAAGTAAAAACGCCCGTTCAGTGGCGCTTCAAAACTATCTCCAGAGAAGGTTGTGTGTCTGCATTTAAAAAGCAATAGTGTACCCTTACAGACAAACAAACATGCCGCAGTCGAGGCGCTTTCAAGGGTATATGACTGCGGTATATATATATAAATAAATAAATAAATAAATAACTTCATTGCCCGGCCCTAGCAGTCATACAAACATAATAGGACCCTTATTCTGCATTGTGAATTGACATGTTTTTTTTTTTTTGCTGTTTAAACGTTATGCAACATTGTCCATTTGTCACGTTCCTACTGGATAGGCTGCGCTTCCGCTGTCAAAATCCATGCCATAACCAACAGCGTTACCACTAATACCTGCTAAATCTCCCGATTTGTGCTGAATTAAAGTTGTCACTTTTGCGCTCGTTTTTAAGGACACACCTCAAATATTTCCACACCTCCCACCTCAGCACAAGCGAGCTGATGTTAGACAGGTCAATTGCAGAACCTTACGCAAAGGGTGGAAAATGCCAGAGCGCCAGTTTTTACATGCCGAAATCAGAAACTAACGTGCGTTTGACACTTGCGCCGCCTTAGCGCCAGCCAAAAATAGAGCCCATTATCTAAATAGTGTTTAAGTGATGAGAACAGAGGAGTACAGCGCTCTTTCTCTGGCTGACCACAATAAACACTTACACTGACCTCAGCAAAAACAGTGTGCCTGTATGACATGGGGAAGGTACGAGAAAAGGCACACTGCTCTCCTGCTGGTCTCATTCAGTAAATAGAAAAATAAAACAATAGTTAGACTCCTATGTCAGAACATACTGCACTGGGAACAAACGCAGCAGCTTCACAAGTGGCCACATGAACTCCAACCAATTTGTCGTGCAGGGGAAAGAAACTGTGTCATTCATAAACATAACCCTTGAACTTCACACATCACAAATGACAGAAAAAAAGTATACAAACTGTAATTGTTTATTGTCTGTGTGTGGGTATTTCCCCCAGCAGGCTTTGCAGCTCCCACCAGCCCTAAACAATACCCAGGGCCATTAATACAATGGTGCACAGGCCTCTTCAGGCTACCATGGCAACAGGTAAACAGGCATGGGACTGGTTGCACTGCAGCCATCCAAACATTGTGTAAGATTTAGGGCTGGGATTTGCCAGGGACCTCAAACTACAATATTATTACGATACTTAGGTACTGATGTTTTCCCCCATCACTAGTAAGAGTCTTTTTTTCAGTGTGTGTATTACTATCGTCATTAGGTACCAGAAATCCCCAAAAGGATAGTAAAACATGGGGACATTTCCCAGGTCTCCCACAAGGACAAAGGCTTAGGGGTTAGGTTAAGGGTTACAATTATGGTTAGGATTAAGTTTAGGGAAAATAGGATTTTGAATGGAAATCAATCTTTGGTCCACACAATGATAGTAAAAACATGTGAGTGAAAGAGTGAGAGAGGAGAATCACTAGGTAATTTCGATCATCAATAGCTTGACATACTGAAATCAATCATTTGGACACACACACACACACACACACACACACACACACCAGGCTAAAGGAGGCAAGCCAACACTGCCCAAGAATGCTTTCATACATTACCATCAACAGAGACATATCATGTCCAAAAACGTTCACAACCCCCACATCTGAAGCCCATAAACGGCATGTGTAGACACACAAAGAACAATTTTTCATTCAGATTATTTGAATACCGCTGCATATTTAATGTGTGTTGCCAACATATTAACTCCACACACATTCCACAGAATCCCCATCAACATGTACAATATTCAACAGCCACACAGCTCATCAAAACAACTATATTCTTAAAATCTGGCTTTAAAAGAGAAGTCTGCTACTTGCTTAAAAGTCTAGTTTACTTCCACAGTGACAAGGTCAGCCATGGCTGGAGGGAAAACATTCTGGCTAAACACATACAGCTCTTTTACAACCCCCATGAGTTCTTGTCAAACAAACGTATAGCCTAGAGAGAATTCCCAGACTGCAACAGAGGGGAGTAAAGACAGTGATAGGCAGCCAAAGAGCACAACCTGCTCTTTACATCCTAACAGACTGAGTCCAGAGACAGAGAGAACGCTGATACAGCCATCGTTATTTGTTATTAAGAACCCTGCCATCATTTAGCCTAGCAGTCCGGAAACCATTAGTAAAAGAAGACAATACATGGACCCACATCCAGACAACTTCCTATGGCCATGCAGTAGTGCTGAGTATTAACTGAACATTTTAAACAACAAATTGACCAATGTAGTTAAATTATTTGAATTCCATTTCGTTCCGTTTTTTTCTGTGAGCTCAATGCGCACATTGCGCAGATCCTCTAGAGATTAATCAGATCAATCCCAAACTGTGCGATGTAGTAGAGAGTTAGTTTCCAACAGGCCAATATTCTACATAGTTTAAAGGCAGAACATGTGGTAATTAACTACAATGGCCATAATCCATTGCGCGCCTACTTGTCCGGTCTGTGGGTTTCTTTTACTCCTGCTATGTTAGGTTAGTGTGCAGCAGACATGGAAAGGGAGTGAAGAGACAGAAGAATGTGTGATCGAGAGGGATGAAGAGTAGTTGCTTCGCGAGGCATCTCTCCCTGAAAATACATGATCTAAGTGATTGATAGTTGGTATTCAGCAGTCATAAAAGTATGCCTCATTTACTTTGAAGAACTACTAAAATAGTGATTTTGTCAGACAGTATAGGCAGCAGCTCTACAGAGATGAGATAATGACTTGGAATCAATGAAAACAATGATTCCAAGTCAAATAAAACAAATACAACTGGAATATTTTATTAAAGTAAAGGAATAAATTATGCAGGCAGTCACTACCATCATGGGGCTTTTATTAATTGTTGTATTCTGTGTTCTTACAGTATTCAATCCACATTTAAATGTAAAACAAATATATATATTTTTAATAACCTAACTGAAACTACCTCAAAAAACACTAATCGCTCAGCACTACTAGGCAGTCAGAACGAACTGCTTCCTATACTGTTGGGTAAAGGCGGTGGGCAAAGATTAAGAGTGTGTGTGTGTGTGTGGTTGAGGGGTGAGGGGCTGCAGCCAAAGATGTTAGTGTCTAGCATGTAATTGAAACACAGGGCCCACACAGCGTGACACAGTGACCCCTGTAATCCCCTCCTGACAAAGAGGCTTAGCATCTATAGGTCATATGGCACAGTGAGACAGCTTAGACTCACCGCCCAGAGCTCCAGTCTCTCTGGTTTGACCAGATTGCACTGAACACTCAATTATGACAAAAAGACTACAAGACTGATGAGTTCAACACCCATACTAAAAACAGCAATTATCCCCTCAGTGAAAAACAGACACACACAACTAGGCCTAATTCATTGCTCAACGATTATCAAAATGTCCAGAATTCTATAGTACCATACTATAGTACCATAGTGAGACAGTAGGCTAAATTAGGGCTGGGCGGTATACCGTATTTTACTACTGTATATACCGTTATTGATACACGTACCGGTTTGGGTTTTTACTTTCTCTTTAGGCTTGTTTAATGTGATTCGCCACTCTGTTTTTATAGTTTACTCTGCTACTTGAGTCGTCTCCCAATCACCAAGCCCACCCCGTCACTCAAGGAGTGCAGTTGTTGCTCGACCCAAGGGGCCAGGATTCCGGTCTAGAAGCACGGTTGACTGCTCCTATAGTTTTGCGTCGGTACTGCAGTTTAACTGACACCCGGCCAATAAAGAACATTTCCATACACAGCCACATAGAGAAGTCAGATTAGAAAATTCCTAACAAGACACTTTAGTCATCACCTTTGCGCACAAATCATCCTTTGAATTATTCCCCCCCAAAAAATGCCATGTTTTTGGATGACGTGATGTCGTCGCTGCTCGCACTGCTCCCTGTGCGCAATGAGTGCTAGTGCGCATGTTATGTTGGTCCGTATAAACCGGATGCAACCCGGATATAGACGGTCCATGAATCGGTGTATGCGAACGTGAGTAGATTACCTTAAACAGTCGGACATCTTGGACACAGTCTCCAGTTCTTATTATACCTCAGTGGCTCGACCACAAGATAATTTGCTGATCGTTCAGATCGTTTAGAATTGCCAGACGGACTCCTTTTCCTAACTTGATCACTATTAAATCAGAATAATTTGAGTGCTCTTCTCGACCATTGACGGCCTGATAAATCCTACCCCTGCAAACCTATGAACTTCCCTCCACATCTAAACGTGATGAGTTTGCGGCATATTTCAGAGAAAACCAACATTAGGCTGGGTTTCTGTGAAGCAAGACCTGATGAGAAGTTTGATGATGTGCCCTAGCCTACCACGCAAAGGCACTTTGGATTTATTTTCGCTGGTAGACAAAGACATGCTCAGGAAAGAGATATCATAACTTAAGCCTTCTACCTGCCTTCTTGATCCTATCCCCTCCACCTACTTCAAAATAGTTTTTAATTGCATATCTGAAGAAGTGCAAGCTATTGTTAATCACTCTCTGTTCTCAGGTACTTTCCCCACTGCACTAAAACATGTTATGGTGAAACCCCTTCTGAAGAAAAGTAATTTAGATTCTTCAGCTCTTAGCAATTTTCAGACAATCTACAACCTTCCATTCAAAATTCTGGAGAAATGAATGTTCAAATAGCTAGAAGATTTAAGTGCCAACTGTATTTTTGAAAAATTCCACATCTGGTTTTCGTGCCCACCACAGCCTTAGTTAGTGGTAAATGATCTTATAGCCAACACAGATGCCAAACAGCTCTCTGTCCTTGGACTCTTAGATTTAAGTGCTGCATTCGACACTGTTGACCATGATGTCCTTCTGGACAGACTGGAGAGGTGGGTTGGCCTCTCCGGTCCAGTTCTAAATTGGTTTAGGACCTATTTAACAGGTTGAGAGTTTATCAACCTTGGTGAACATAACTCAGAGAAAATAGGTATCACATGTGGTGTTCCACAACGTTCAACTTTGGGTCCGGTACCGTTTAGTGTATATATATATATAAAAAACCCAACTTTACATTTCTGTGTCACCAGAGGCTTTTAGTGCCACAGAAATTATTATACTATTAGTGATTTAAATACTTGGATGGCTCACAACTTCCTCCAGCTAAATCAAGACGAGACCGATGTACTTATTGTTGGAGGCATAGCACAGAGAGAATCTAGCTGCACATTTTAATTCACAGGCAATAAAGATAAAACATTAGGTCAAAAACCTAGGTGTTATTTTAGATTCTGAACTAAATTTTTAATCACACATTAGGAATGTGACCAAAATAGCTTTTTACCACCTGAGGAACGTTGCCAAGGTTTGACCGTTTTTCTCTCAGGCTGATAAGAGACTCATCCATGCTTTTATAACAAGCAGGCTTGACTACTGTAATGCTCTCTACCCAAGAAAGCCATTGGTCAACTGCAAAACATACAGAATGCTGCAGCACGGGTACTGACCAAGGCCAGACGGCGAGGACACATTACACCGGTTTTAAGGTCTCTGCACCGGCTGCCTGTGAGTTGTAGAAATACATTTAAAGATTCTTCTATTGATTTTTTAATCAATCCACGATTATGCACCCCAATACATGTCAGACATGCTTTTAAGTTATGTACCCAGTAAGTCCCTCAGGTCCTCTGGCACTGGACTTTTAACTATCCCAAAGCCTGGTACCAAGAGGCATGGAGAGGCAGCCTTTAGTTATTATGCCACCAGCCTCTGGAATAGCCTGCCAGAGAACTTGAGGGGGGCTGAAACTGTAGACTTATTTAAAAGAGATCTTAAAAACACAGTTTTAGCTTTGCTTTTCCTTAGGGTGCTTTTTAGTTGTTCAGTTTGTGCATCTTATGTTTGTTGTGTAGTAAATATTCCAGCTTTTATTTTCCTTGTTTTTTAATGTAAAGCACATTGCTTTGCATTACATGTATGAGATGTGCTGTATAAATAAAGCTTGATTTGATGACAACGATGCTGCTTTCCACTTTGCTTCTTAATATAAATCCACAAGCGTTCTATATTTACACTATTAGTTTGTGTATTTTACAGTCTGCAAACAGCTAGTTTGTCTTTTCTTAGCAAGTTGTGGCTAAAATAAATAATGTTAGCCGCTAATGCTAATCACAAGTTAGCTTGTTAATGAATGTACTGAGTCAGATCAAATGTAGCTAGCTAATACAGCCTGATACCAGTGCTGGTGTAGGCCTAAATCAGCATATTGTTTGTGCAACAGTATCTTATAAATCAGAGAGGAATAGGCTAAGTATGAATGTGTTAGCTACATGAAGTAAGAGAAAACATTTAATTGGTGTCATCTAGAACGGGTACAGCCTTTGTCAAAATTGACTTTTTGTAGCAGGTTTATGAGAACTTAAGAACCAGGTTAGAATAATTAGGTTAAGTTTAGGAAAAGGGTTAGGGTTAGCTAAAATGCAATAAAAGAAAATCTACTTTTGATGTCAAAGTTTACAAAAGCAATACCCCATCTAGACATTAACCATTTAATGTAGCCAAAGCTTATAGGGTCCCACTCCCCTGGGAAACACTGACCAACACTTTGGTTCCTACCCTGTCAGAATAATGCCTCCATAGAGATCCTATTAGTATTCTATTAGTATTAGAACGCCTCTCTGGCTTTTTCATTCGTTGTTATGTCAAACATATTCAGTGCCCACTATTACATTCTAACTATAGATTTAGAATCTTCATTCTATTTCCATTCTATTTCCATGATTCCAACCGTTCACCCAAGTGTTTTGATCTAAATTGCACTTGCAATATTTGGTAAAAAAATAAGGCCTAGATTTTTTTGCCCATATCGTGCAGCCCTACGTGGCAGTGTGGAAATGATCTCAAATGAGATCCAACTTTTGGTTTGATTGAACAGTATAAAACAAATCAGAATGGAGAAAGCCGACATTGAAATCACTTACAATTTGTGTTGCCACCCTAGGGTCATGCACAACTCATTAAGCAAATGTAGAACTGTTATTTTTCAAAAAACGAAATACCGTCAAAAATATTGTGATATGATATTTTGCCCAAATCCAATGCGTCCAATGCGCCCAGGCTTGACAGACCTATTTACAGAACACATGTTTGTCATACTAAAAGGGAGATTTTGGCATGCTAGCTCAGGTAGACTTCCAGTCATTGCGCTAATTCTAGTTATCAATGGCTCCAGAAACTGCACAGAGAGACATACAAATGGTATCCATGAGTTCACCTGACTCTGGGTAAGTAGACAAAAGGGCTTAATTGTCAAAATCTCAAAGTATCCCTTTAAACATTCAAGAGAGGATAGGCTACTAAAATAGCAGAAGGCAATGGCCATACAGAGGGTGGAATAGGACACTTCGCTTGAAACCACAGAGATTGTTTTAGGAGATGGAGGAAAGACTGTGGGATTACACACATAGAATCTCACGTGACTGTTAGATAGCTTGTTGTTGTTGTTGTTGTTTTTTTAATCAGCTAACTCACACGAACAAGGAACACCCGTGTGACTAAGCAAGTAAGCAATTCACTACAATCACCATAGAAGAAGAAGTACCAGTAAAAAGTTACAATTTAAAAAAAAAGATAAACTTCGAAAAAATAATCCTTCCCTCTGCCCCATGCTGACCTGCCCCCTGGCTCTGTGCGATCCTTCTCTACCCGGTACAGCCAGAAGAGGACTGGCCACCCCTCGGAGCCTGGTTCCTTTCTAGGTTTCTTCCTATGTTCCTGCCTTCTAGGGAGTGTTTCGTAGCCACTGTGCTTCTGCCTCTGCATTGCTTGCTTTTTGGATGTAAAATAAATTTGTTTGATCCTTTCTTACCTTTCCTCTGCAGGAAGAGCCGTAGCAGCGGGCTAGCCACAGAGATGGCCTTGTGGTAGTTGTCATCGTTGTTGATTGGCAACAGGTCGCCTTGGACGTCGGCGTAACCCACCAGCAGGTCCACGTTGGGGATCCGGTGCACGTGCTGCAGGAGTCCATAGAACTCGTCGAACCGACCCGGCTTCGACCGGTCCAGGGAGAACCGACGGAATTCGGCCCCAAACTGAGACACATAGGAATGCGCAAAGACACACAGACAGAGACAGACAGACCGCAGTTAAAGATTGGATAGGAGGAAGGATAATGATCTTGGTGTTTGTAGAAAGAATTAAGCAGCAAACAGTTTTGACAAACCAGAAAAACATTACACAGTGGTTGGAATAAGTATATTGAGTGTTTAATCCTTAAGAGTATATTGACACAGCTGTGTGTGTCAATCTACACTGAACAAAAATATAACGCAACATGTAACAATTTCAAAGATTTTACTGAGTTACAGTTCCTAAGGAAATCTGTCAATTGAAATAAATAAATGAGGCTCTAATCTATGGATTTCAGATGACTAGGAATACAGATATGCATCTGTTGGTCACAGATACCTTTAAAAAAATGTAGGGGCATGGATGAGAAAACCAGTCAGTATCTGGTGTGACCACCATTTGCCTCATGCAGCACAACACATCTCCTTCACATAGAGTTGATCAGGCTGTTGATTGTGGCCTGTGGAACGTTGTCCCACTCCTCTTCAATGGCTGTGCGAAGTTGCTGGATATTGGCGGGAACTGGAACACGATGTCGTACACGTCGATCCAGAACATCCCACACATGCTCAATGGGTGACATATCTGGTGAGTATGCAGGCCATGGAAGAACCGGGACATTTTCAGCTTCCAGGAACTGTGCAAAAATCCTTTGTGACATGGGGCCATGCATTATCATCCTGATACGTGAGGTGATGGATTAAATAGCAAGACAATGGGCCTCAGGATCTCATCACAGTATCTCTGTGCATTCAAATTGCCATCGATAAAACGCAATTGTGTTTGTTGTCCGTACAGTGAGGGAAAAAAGTATGATCTCCTGCTGATTTTGTACGTTTGTCCACTGACAAAGACATGATCAGTCTATAATTTTAATGGTAGGTTTATTTGAACAGTGAGAGACAGAATAACAACAACAAAAATCCAGAAAAATGCATGTCAAAAATGTTATGAATTGTTTTGCATTTTAATGAGGGAAATAAGTATTTGACCATCTGCAACTTAGTACTGACTTAGTACTTGGTGGCAAAACCCTTGTTGGCAATCACAGAGGTCAGACGTTTCTTGTAGTTGGCCACCAGGTTTGCACACATCTCAGGAGGGATTTTGTACCACTCCTCTTTGCAGATCTTCTCCAAGTCATTAAGGTTTCGAGGCTGATGTTTGGCAACTCAAACCTTCAGCTCCCTCCACAGATGTTCTAAGGGATTAAGGTCTGGAGACTGGCTAGGCCACTCCAGGACCTTAATGTGCTACTTCTTGAGCCACTCCTTTGTTGCCTTGGCCGTGTGTTTGGGTCATTGTCATGCTGGAATACCCATCCACGACCCATTTTCAATGCCCTGGCTGAGGGAAGGAGGTTCTCACCCAAGATTTGACGGTACATGGCCCCGTCCATCGTCCCTTTGATGCAGTGAAGTTGTCCTGTCCCCTTAGCAGAAAAACACCCCCAAAGCATAATGTTTCCACCTCCATGTTTGACGGTGGGGATGGTGTTCTTGGGGTCATAGGCAGCATTCCTCCTCCTCCAAACACGGCGAGTTGAGTTGATGCCAAAGAGCTCAATTTTGGTCTCATCTGACCACAACACTTTCACCCAGTTCTCCTCTGAATCATTCAGATGTTCATTGGCAAACTTCAGACGGGCATGTATATGTGCTTTCTTGAGCAGGGGGACCTTGCAGGTGCTGCAGGATTTCAGTCCTTCACGGCGTAGTGCGTTACCAATTGTTTTCTTGGTGACTATGGTCCCAGCTGCCTTGAGATCATTGACAAGATCCTCCTGTGTAGTTCTGGGCTGATTCCTCACCGTTCTCATGATCATTGCAACTCCACGAGGTGAGATCTTGCATGGAGCACCAGGCCGAGGCAGATTGACAGTCTTTTGTGTTTCTTCCATTTGCGAATAATCGCACCAACTGTTGTCACCTTCTCACTAAGCTGCTTGGCGATGGTCTTGTAGCCCATTCCAGCCTTGTGTAGGTCTACAATCTTGTCCCTGACATCCTTGGAGAGCTCTTTAGTCTTGGCCATAGTGGAGAGTTTGGAATCTGATTGATTGATTGCTTGCTTCTGTGGACAGGTGTCTTTTATACAGGTAACAAGCTGAGATTAGGAGCACTCCCTTTAAGAGTGTGCTCCTAATCTCAGCTCGTTACCTGTATAAAAGACACCTGGGAGCCAGAAATCTTTCTGATTGAGAGGGGTCAAATACTTATTTCCCTCATTAAAATGCAAATCAATTTATAACATTTTTGAAATGTGTATTT
Source organism: Coregonus clupeaformis (assembly GCF_020615455.1). Lineage (NCBI taxonomy): Eukaryota > Metazoa > Chordata > Actinopteri > Salmoniformes > Salmonidae > Coregonus > Coregonus clupeaformis. The sequence continues at coordinate 30,399,815 of NC_059215.1, read as the reverse complement.
TTTCTGGATTTTGTTGTTGTTATTCTGTCTCTCACTGTTCAAAACCTACCATTAAAATTATAGACTGATCATTTCTTTGTCAGTGGGCAAACGTACAAAATAAGCAGGGGATCAAATACTTTCCCCCCCCCTCACTGTAGCTTATGCCCGCCCATACCATAACCCCACCGCCACCATGGGGCACTCTGTTCACAATTTTGACATCAGCAAACACAACGCCATCTGCCCGGTACAGTTGAAACCAGAATTCATCCGTGAAGAGCACACATCTCCAGCGTGCCAGTTGCCATAGAAGGTGAGCATTTTCCCTTACGACGACAAACTGCAGTCAGGTCAAGACTCTGGTGAAGACGACAAGCACGCAGATGAGCTTCCCTGAGACGGTTTCTGACAGTTTGTGCAAAAATACCTGTTTCATCAGCTGTCCGGGTGGCTGGTCTCAGACGATCCCGCAGGTGAAGAAGCCGGATGTGGAGGTCCTGGGCTGGCGTGGTTACATGTGGTCTGCGGATGTGAGGCCGGTTGGACGTACTGCCAAATTCTCTAAAACAACGTTGGAGGCGGCTTATGGTAGAGAAATGAACATTCAATTATCTGGCAAAAGCTCTGGTGGACATTCCTGCTGTCAGCATGCCAATTGCACACTCCCTCAAAACATGAGACATCTGTGGCATTTTGTGTTGTGACAAAACTGCACATTTTAGAGTAGCCTGTTGTACCCCGCACAAGGTGCACCTGTGAAATGATCATGTGGTTTAATTAGCTTCTTGTTATGCCACACCTGTCAGGTGGATGGATTTTCTTGGTAAAGGAGAAATTCTCACTAACAGGGATGTAAACAAATTTGTGCACAAAATTGGAGAGAAAAAAGCTATTTGTGGAACTTTTCTGGAATTCATAAGGAAACATGAGACCAACACTTTACATGTTGAGGTTATATTTTTGTTCAGTATAAGTAACATAAAGGACTCCCCATCAAAATCCGTCAGTTTAATAAGCATGGCTGCATCTCGATCCACCGCATCCGCCTATGTTGGCCTTTCGCATCTGCGGTGGAAGGTGGCCGAGCTACAGCTGTGTTTGTCAGACCATGAGACATCCCGAAAATCGGTGGTTCTCTCTACGACCCCCACAAGTGTCACAGGACTCGTCTGAAGGTAACTTATACAAACAAATGGAAGTACAGTGCTTTCGGAAAGTATTCAGACCACTTCCCTTTTTCCACGTTACAGCCTTATTCTAAAATGGATTCAAATTATTTTTTTCCCTCAAACTACACACAATACCCCATAATTACAAAGAGAAAACAGGTTTTTAGAAATTGTAGCAATTGTATAAAAAAATAAAACAGAAATACCTTATTTACATAAGTATTCAGACCCTTTGCTATGAGACTCAAAATTGAGCTCAGGTGCATCATGTTTCCATTGATCATCCTTGAGATGTTTCTACAACTTGACTGGAGTCCACCTGTGGTAAATTCAATTGATTGGACATGATTTGGAAAGGCACACACACCTGTCTATAAAAAAAACCAAGCCATGAGGTCGAAGGAATTGTCCGTAGAGCTCCGAGACAGGATTGTGTCGTGGCACAGATCTGGGGAAGGGTACCCAAAAATGTCTGCAGCATTGAAGGTCCCCAAGAACACAGTGGCTTCCATCATACTTAAATGGAAGAAGTTTGGAACCACAGAGACTCTTCCAAGAGCTGGCCACCCGGCAAAACTGAGCCATCGGGGGAGAAGGGCCTTGGTCAGGGAGGTGACCAAGAACCCGATGGTCATTCTGACAGAGCTCTAGAGTTCCTCTTTGGAGATGGGAGAACATTCCAGAAGGACAACCATCTCTGCAGCACTCCACCAATCAGGCCTTTATGGTAGCGGCCAGACGGAAGCCACTCCTCAGTAAAAGGCACATGACAGACCATGAGAAACAAGATTCAAGCGTCACGTCTGGAGAAAACCTGGCACCATCCCTACGTTGAAGCATGGTGGTGGCAGCATCATGATGTGGGGATGTTTTTCGGTGGCAGGGACTGGGAGACTAATCAGGATCGAGGGAAAGATGAACAGAGCAAAGTACAGAGAGATCCTTGATGAAAACCTGCTCCAGAGCGCTCAGGACCTCAGACTGGGGTGAAGGTTCACCTTCCAACAGGACAACGACCCTAAGCACACAGCCAAGACAACGCAGGAGTGGCTTCGGGACAAGTTTCTGAATGTCCTTGAGTAGCCCAGCCAGAACCTGGACTTGAACCCGATCAAACATCTCTGGAGAGACCTGAAAATAGCTGTGTAGCGACGCTCCCCATCCAACCTGACAGAGCTTGAGAGGATCTGCAAAGAAGAATGGGAGAAACTCCCCAAATACAGGTGTGCCAAGCTTGTAGCGTCATACCCAAGAAGACTCAAGGCTGTAATCGCTGCCAAAGGTGCTTTAACAAAGTCCTGAGTAAAGGGTCTGAATATTTATGTAAATGTCATATTTCCATTTATTTATTTTTTGCTAAAATTTCTAAAAACCTGTTTGTTTTTTTTAAATCAATTTTAGAATAAGGCTGTAATGTAACAAAATGTGGAAAAAGTCAAGGGGTCTGAATACTTTCTGAATGCACTGTATGCAGGTAGTTTTGTGCCAACAAAAATAAAGGGTTAAATATGTGTCCAAAAAAACTAATATTTCCTGAGCTTTGTTATCTCCTAGATATAGGATAGACACTTCAAAACCTTATTCCTTATGATTTATTATTGTTTGCCATTTATGAATGTGTTATTCAATGCGTTTCAATCAGTTATAATAGTAAAGGCCAAATTCAACATTTTATAAAATAAAACTCTACCACATAGTGGTCGTGAGTCAATTGGTTGAGTGTCTAGTAGTCCAGAGCGTCACTCAGTTAGTATAAACACTGATTATGTGTCCTTGGCTTGTATGTGTGAAAATGAGTACAATCTGTGCATCAGTTAAAATGTTCAATATGCAGATGTGGGTGTGCTTGTGCCTGTGTATGTCATAGCAGCCTATAATTACAGAGATAAGGACTCACACACCCATCTCGATCGCTGGCACATCGATAGGAAAAGCACTGATCTGAAATCTACCAAGTCCATCACACTGTGGTCACTGGTTGCAGTAACTCTTGTTGGTGGTACTCTATTAGAGAGGGCAGTTTGCCACAAACATGTTTTGTTTGACATGGTTGGAGTAATGCCTGTTGCCAAAGTGAAACGAAAGACAAGGGTTGGATCCTCCCGTCCCTTTTTTGCATTACGATGATGCACCCAGCGACTAGCAGTGTTGTGGTTACTGCTGCACAGTGCTGGGGACTGGGTTTGTATGGTTGATTAGTACCCCATTGTCTAATCAGGCTGGAGATGACAAACAAATTGTATTCTTCTTTATCTGCACTTGGGAAACTGGGGATCAGTACCATTGTCACCCTTTTCATGAGACTAATGTCTAACCTTAACAACATCTCATAACATGTATTGATGAAAAAGTTAGTGTTTTGAATGGATTTAGGGACCCCTGCATTATTATTAGTGACATTCCAATAGTGACACTGAATATTAATTTGGGGATAATCACAATAATGGGAAATGTAGCTATTTAGAGGTATGGAATATTGAACCCAAACTGCGCAATGACTTATGTTTACTATTAGAAATCATATGCGGAAGGAACCAAGATCACCTGTGCCTTTGGCACCTGCGCACGGGACAATGAACAGCAGAATGACTTGTCAGCGCTCTAGGCCAACAACCTTCATAACCGATTAGCAAACCTAATTAACAACCAGACAGTAGGCGATGCAATCTCAGATGCTTTTAAAGCTTGTTAAGTATGGCTATTTTAGTTATTTTATTGTAACCATAAATATTCACCCAATCAGATCATATAAAATTGTGTAACATATTGTCCAAACTCAACCACAACAATGTGTGGTTCGCTGACAAGTATTCGCTCATTATGTGGGTGGCTGGGTACAGTCACAACATTGCCTAATCTCCAAAGCTTTTGACAGGGTTCCGACCGCGGCGTAATAATAGAATTCGTACAAATAATGTGGTAAAACATCGATCCATGCATTGGATACCAACACATGCCTTCCTCACACCAATCCACATTTTACACTTGTTTGTTCGTTCGCTGGCTAGATAACTGGCTCTAGATAACTGGCTGGCCAACTAGCTAGCAAGCAAACTGGTACAGCTAACTGGCGCAGAAGAGACAATTGAATTACAACATAACTTGCTGACAAGCCACTTAGCAGGCTAATTTAGCCATCATTTGTAAGTAGTAAGCTAGGAGCCTTCAATAACTCATAAAATAGTTACATAGTAGCTGTTTTGTACTGGCAACTAGCTAGCTAATATTGCAAGCAACGCACCTTGCTCTTCACCTCCACGGCGCTCAGAGTTCGGTTGCTCGGCACTCGGTGGTTCTTGTTCATCTTTCGCTAGCAGGACCGCCACAGCAGCACACACTTGCCCTCGCGGGGCTGCCCTCGTCTGTTTCGCACTCCGCTATATCCCAAATGATATCAACACAGGTATTCCAGTTAGCTGTGTGTCCTCATAAGACACTTTAATTCCCTCGTTTGCGTTGTCCTCCTCCGAGAATGCGACAACCGCTGCCAACCAACCTGCTGTAACTTATCTTCTCATACTCGCCACATCGCCAGCTAACCACTTCATCGTCCTGTGTGACGCTTTCACGCACCCAGGAAACTGCGCTCGTTCCCAACAGGCGCGTTCCCGCTTGTAAGAATCAAGTAAAACTTAGCTTGATCACTTTTTACCTGTAAAAATGTATTAGCTTATATGACGTAACCAAAAAGTAAATCAATGTTTGTCTCTTGTCCACATAATAAAATAATCTTGTCTAACTGTTTTTCTGTTTGTCTGCATGTCCTAAGTGTCTTTTAAAATGGTCAAGTGTTTTTAGTACAAAGAAAGTAGCCCTAAGAACTACAGGTGCTATATTTCTGTCTATAAAGTAAATCAAAGATAAACATTCACAAATTCACCTTGGCCAAGGTGTTTGCTCCACTCCTTTCCCAAACTCCTTACTGTTCGTATCTTATGAAATTGCGATATCTTGTGGCCATCTTGTGTTAGCGCAGACCATTGTCCTCAAAAGATGCAATCCAGCTATTTCAAATTTACATACAATATGAGCATCGATTATATGAGTCAGAAACATTTATTCTAGTGTCAAAATGTACTAAAATGTGCAAATAGGAAAATGTTGGTCATAAAGTCAGTCTCATCCAAAACTGAGATTTGCGAGATGATAGGAAAAAATGTCATGGAATGAAGGGTACCATAACAGTTTTCATTTGGTTGCGTTTATGGTGCGTTCAAGACAACTGGGAACTTCGGATAAACCGAAGTCAAGTCATGACGTCAGTGATCTTCAGGACGGAAAGTCAGAGCTCTAGAAAGAGGCCAGTGTTCCCGACTTGGAATTCCAAGTTGGATGACATGCAAATAGATTTTTCCAAGTCGGAGCTAGTTTTTTCGAGTTCCCAGTTGTCTTGAACTCAAGGAAGTCGGAGATTTCCGAGTTCCCAGTTGTTTTGAACGCGGCATTATTTCAATTCTGCCCACATGCCCACAGTTGGCAGGCAGCACCCAAGTAATCATCAATTCTGAGCGCAGCTGCACACGACCCAGATCGTAATGCCCATGGTCATTTGGTTTAACATTTGATATCCCTATGGGGCTAGTTAGGGACCATCAGTAGCCTAAATTACCCAATATGCATGGCCCAATATTTTAAAATGTCAATAGTTTCAAATGCCAAATTTCAATTACTTCAATTGTGTACAGATCCATGAGGTGATGGCGGATGAATGGCACGACAATTGGCCTCAGGATCTCCTCACAGTATCTCTGTACATTCAAATTGCCATCGATAAAATGCAACTGTGTTCGTTGTCCATAGGTTATGCCTGCCCATACCATAACCCCACCGCCACCATGGGGCACTCTGTTCACAACGTTGACATCAGCAAACCGCTCACCATATACGCTGTCTGCCATCTGCCCGGTACAGTTGAAACCAGGATTCATCCGTGAATAGCATACTTCTCCAGCGTGCCAGTGGCCATCGAAGGTGAGCATTTGCCCACTGAAGTCGGTTACGACGCCGAACTGCAGTCAGGTCAAGACTCTGGTGAAGACGACAAGCACGCAGATGAGATTCCCTGAGACGTTTCTGACAGTTTGTGCAGAAAATATTTGATTGTGCAAACCCACAGTTTCATCAGCTGTCCGGGTGGCTGGTCTCAGACGATCCCGCAGGTGAAGAAGCCGGATGTGGAGGTCCTGGGCTGGCGTGGTTACATGTGGTCTGCGGTTGTGAGGCCGGTTGGACGTACCGCCAAATTCTCTAAAACGACGTTGGAGGCAGCTTATGGTAGAGAAATGAACATTCAATTCTCTGGCAACAGCTCTGGTGGACATTCCTGCAGTCACCATGCCAATTGCACGCTCCCTCAACTTGAGACATCTGTGGCATTGTGTTGTGTGACAAAACTGCACATTTTAGAGTGGCCTTTTATTGTCCCCAGCAGAAGGTGCACCTGTGTAATGATCATGCTGTTTAAACAGCTGTTTGATGTGCGACACCTGTCAGGTGGATGGGTTATCTTGGGAAAGGAGAAACGCTCAGTAACAGGGATGTGAACAAATTTGTGCACAAAATTTGAGAGAAATATGCTTTTTGTGCATATGGAACATTTCAGGGATCTTTTATTTGTTGCGTTTATATTTTTGTTCAGTGCATTTCACTCATATTGTAATTAATTATAGGTCAAATGTCATAGAAATCTGGAAACACTGGACACTTACTTTAAAGGTTGACTTTGGGCAAAAACGTAAAAACTGAATAACTGATCAATGCACCATTATAAATTGGATAGTTTGAGCACTGAATACTGATTGGCTGAAAGCTGTGGTATTTCAGACCGTATACCAATCAGACCGTATCCCACGGGTATGACAAATCATTTATTTTTACTGTTCTAATTATGTTAGTAGCCAGTTTATAATAGCAATAAGGCACCCTTGTGGTATACGGCTAATATACCACGGCTAGTGGCTTTATCCAGGCACTCAGCGTTGCGCATAAGAACAGCCCTTAACCGTGGTATATTGGCCATATACCACACCTCCTCGGGCCTTAATGCTTAAAAAAAAAACTTTCTTACCGATCTTCCGTCCTAAAACAAATCCTTTGAAATTACATCAATATATAGTGGAGGAGTAACTGGCTAGCTACAGGTGGCTAGCTTAGCTAACGAACTAGCTAAGTCGGGATGCGCATGACCAGGATGACACATCGATGAACCACACCCCATTTCTGTTTGGAAACTGAGAAAGAGGAGTTGGACCGTTTTTTTTGTGCCCAAAGTCAACCGTTAAGGCTAATTTCCTGCAATTCTACACATGTTACCATTGTTTATGATGCGTTTTTTATTTTTTATTTAAAGAAATTATTGGGGGGACGAATCAACCTGTTCTGAATGTTGTGGGAGACATGTCCCCCCATCCCCTGTGGCATTTTTGCCTTAACATCAAAAATACCTGTGCTGACTGTCCCTAACCTTTGGTGCACTTGTCTCAATGCTTGCAGTGTGCTGTGTCTAACACTAGAGACATTACAGAGACAAGAGCTAGTCTCTAACTCCAGGGGGCGCCAGTCATAGCTCCCTTCCCCTCCCCCTCCCTCCCTCCCGGTCTCCCTTTCTTCCTTCACTCCCTTCCCCGCTCCCCTCCTTCCCCCTTCACTCCCTCCCTCTCTCTCTCTTCTCCCGTTCTCCCCTCCCTCCCTTTTTCTCTTTCGGCTCCCTTTCTCCCCTCCTTCCCCTTCCCCCCTCGCTTCCCTCTCTCTCTCTTCTCCCCTCCCTCCCTTTCTCTCTCTCGGTCTCCTTTTCTCCCTTCCCTCCTCTCCCTGTCTTCATGTCTCCCTCCCTTTCTCACAACCTTCCCCTCCCCCCTCGCCTGCCTGTCTGCCTCCCTTTCTCCCCTCCCCCGCCTCGCTCCCTCCCCCTCTCTCGCTTAGTCTCCCTTCCTCCCCTCTCTCACTCAGCCTCCCTTCCCCCTCAATCTGCTTAGCGCTCTTGCTGCTCACAGCACTGCAGATGAGGCCTCCACGTCCCCCAGTCTGCTAGGCCTCTCTTCCAGCCTCCCCCGCCTCCCTTCAGCCTCCCCCTGCCACTCCCTCCCTCCCTGCTGCTCCTCATACCAGCATTGCAACACTAAACAAGCCAGCAAGGGAGAGGGTGCTCTCGCTCTCTCTCTCTTTAGAGGGGCAATTTCCCTCCATTTTATATCCTTCCTACCAGGAGACAAGGGACTGTCAGCCTATCTATGGTATGGAACATAAGCACAATACCCCCCCACATTTGCAACATACTGATTTACTCACACAAATTATCACTACAACACAATCAAACAAAGGTAGTCAATAGGACTCAGTCATTCTGTTTTTGTTTGGCACCATATCGATACACATAGGAGCAGATGGTGCGCCTCAGCAATGGGTTAGCCTAATACATGCATTCTCTTCTGAGTCCAACTGTTGACTTCTCATCAACCATCTAACCATAAGCATCTCACCCGTGGGTGCATTTAGTCCAGATACCTCATTCTCCAAAGTCACTTTCACAGACTAGCATAGCTCACATAGCCTAGATGTGTATTCTGTTCCAGGTGAAATACAACAATTCACAAAGCATTAGAACCCCATATATTACACACCTAAAACCTTGTGGTTTAGGATTCACTGTAAATACCTAAGATAATAGGATTTGCACCACCAGTGACTGTGTGCTGCTCATGGGTTACATTTGGAAAACCTAACTTGTGGTGCTACTTCTTGAAACAACAGTACATAGTCTCCATAAAGGGGTGTGTCACATGAAAGAGAATTAGACAAAGGAAATGGGAAAAAAGGCAAGAGTAGGAGAACTGTGAGAAGCACAATATAGCACTTTATTGTTCATAAATGCTTAAGTGAAAAATGTAAAACAAAAACACACAAATTGAAGATCACAAATTAAAACACACAGAAAAGTCATTAATAGCAAATGCTCTCTCAGTTTCACAAGCCACAGCAAACATCCATTCTCGGGGGGAAAATAAGTAAAAGATAGGTACATGAAAAGAGACAAAGCAAGTACAGTCTAGACTACAAAGCACTGGGCTACAGAGATCAGTTGAAATGCCCCTTTACTCTAACCAAGTGGGAGGATAAGAACATGAGAAACTGTTTTTTTCAATAGAACCAAAGTTATTACTGCAAAAAAAAAAAAAAGAGTACAATCAATCAATAATCAACAAACAGCGAAAAACTAAAGCAATCGATTATGTTCATTTAAATTTGGATTTATATATAGATATATTATTTAGCAAAAATTTTATGGTTTTCTTAAAAAAATAAACAAAAACATACAGAAAATACCAGCCACCAAAGCGACATTATCGTCTAGCGAACTAATGTAGAACATACGAGGCTAGCTTGTATACAGAAAGAATAGCTCATCTTTTATGAGTACATCTACAGCAACTTCTCTCCAAACATGTCTAAAAGACTGTACAAATATACATGAGCTATTCCTGCATGACTACATGAAACATTTGGGATATTCTAGTTTTACTTAAAACCTAGTAACTCGTAATGACTCAAATGTTTTTGCCACAGTGTAACTTGTGGCCAAATGGACAATAAGTACTTATCTGAATTTTGTAGTAAAGTAAATAGAAGGCAAACCATTTCCTATCGTTTGGTGCATCTTCAGTGTTTTCTTTTTTTCACCCTGGAGGAAAAGTTTAATCTTTGTTCACAAATCTTATGTGACTCCTAACTACTTCTCACTGCAGAGCAGCTTCAATTGGCTTTTGACTTGACCAAACGCCATTGGATGGCTTGTTGTAGAGAAAAGGGAAGAAGCTCTCCTTAATACTCTCCCCTTGTTGTCCCTCATGTCACCATTGACCATTTCCAGCTCTAGAGTTCTGGTGAGGCAGAGTTGTTGGCATGGATCAAATGTTAGTAACTTATCTGTGTGCATGTTATTTGTTTGTATGTGTGTGTCCATTGGTCAGACCTGCTGCTTGCCGAGTTGGGCACTTGTTTTTCCACTTTCTGATTGTCCCAGTTTGGCAATAGCTTCCTTCCCCTTAACCGGTCTCTCCGGCAACGCCGAGGAGCCATATCCATTCTCTACATGACCCTCTTCTTCCTCCTCTTCCTCCTCTGACCCATCCTCCATATCCTCTAGGTCTGAGCTGGAGTGGGCTCCTGTCCCTACCACCTCTCCCTCTCTCCCTGCAGCCAGCCTGTCATTACCCGTGGAATTCAGTTCTACTACTCCCGTTTCATCCTCCTCCTCGTCATCATCTTTCATTTCATCCTTATCGCTGTCTGAGTCAATAGCGATGGGTTCTGAGAGATACTGAGGCCCTCTCTGTTTTAAGGTGCTTCCGATTGTCTTGTTTTGGTCGCTCTTGGCACCACCAACGGTGGTGGCACTGGCCCCACTGTCAGACCCTGCTGGCGTACCCTGCTGGAGTGTAGCACCACCGTTAGCCGCAGCTCTCTCCTCTATGCGCAGGATGGCCTGCTCAGACCGCCCTATGCACGTCCTAGACGTCCGCCTCTCCACTGTCTCTCCACTTTCTTTGCCCTCAGACAAGCACTCAGGGTCAAAGGTCAGTTCGTGGCTGAGCCGACTGACCTCCCACATGTTGAAGCCCAGCAACACCTTGGCCTTCTGGGTCTCACAGTCCCGCGTGCATATCCTCCTGCGGTTGGTGAAGTGGCTGGAGATATCAGACTTCCACAACCACAGACTGGCGGCTAGCTTCTCCACCTCCCTACGCGTTGGGTAGGGCTCACGGTTGAAGTACTGCGTCAGGAAGGCTTTCCGCGCCTCGTACGACTCATCCTCGTGTCCTTTGGGGTCAAGGACCAGGTTGACAGGATCGTCTGGGTTCTCTACAAAAGCCACAGGGCCCTCCTGCTCTCCAGGCAACAGCTTACGCCGCTTTGGGTCGTTAGGGTCACAGTTCTCAAAGCCGGCCCGTTTGAGGGCAGTGCCCTGGGCCTGGGAGACCCTGGGGGAGGGCGCAGGCCTGCTGTCTTGCCCATTCTGGGTCTTGCCCACACCACGGCAGTGCACCAGGTGCAGTGTGATGGTGGAGGCGGTCATGTTGCTTGTGTACACACCCAAGCAGTGAATACATTTGTAGGTTAGTTTTTTCTCCACTGGGTGCACTGTTTGGATGACCTGGTGCCTCTCCCTCAAGTGGTGTGCCAGTGCATCAGAGATGGGGCCCTTGAGGATGGAGAAGCACAGCGGGCACAGAGTCTTGCCCACGTCTTTCTTGTACGGCACAGCCGCCTGAGGTGCACTCTTGGGAGGTGAACCATCTTCAGATTCAGAGGGCATCTTTGGGGGTTGGCTGGGCACGGTCCTCTTGCCAGTCTGTGTGGAAGAGGAGGCACTCTGGGCATGGAAGGCCACGGACTCCTCTGGCGCGTCCCTCATGTTGTAGGTGGTGACAATCAGCTGGACGTTCTTGGGGTTGCCCTGCTGCAAAGTGAGGTCAAAAGTCAGAGGGGAGTCAGTGCGCGGCCCCACCGTCTCGTCCGGGTGGGACTGTCGCATGTGTGCCACAATCTTCTCCACATCGTTGAAGGTGGCGCGGCAGTGTGGGCAGGACAGGCCGTGGATCAGCATGTGGTTGAGGAGTGTGTCGCTGGGCAGGTAGCGGTTGCAGTACAGACACTTGCTGGTAAAGTTGTGTATCTTCATGATGTAGTTGGCCACGGCAGGGACCTTCTCCGCCTTGTGCTCCTTCTCAAAGTGCGAGCTGTACACATTCTCAGGGAAGAGCTCGTTGCAGATGGTGCAGATCTTCCACTTCTGGGTGTAGGACGTGCCCAGGACTGAAGAGCCCCCTTCCCCTTGGCCGTGACTGAGGCAACCGTAGTTGCAGCTGCCTGGACCCGGGAGTTCAGCTGGGTGGGCTTGAGTGTAGACGAGGTGGAACTCACCACTATGGGGCTCCGCAAGCCACCAGGGAGGTTCTGTTTGGCAGCCTGCGAATGCTGGGGCACAGACACCTGTGCGTTGCCGGGTAGAGTGATTCTCACCTGTTGCCCGCCTATAGAGAAGGACTGAGTGGTCCCGCTCTTTAACCCAAAAGCCCCCTGCTTCAGGTGAGACCCAGGCAGGAGTCCCGTTGAGCTCAGGCCTGACTTTGGGATGACGATCCTGCTGAGCGGCTGGGTGGGAAGGGAGCGGACTCCCCCCACTGTGGTGGTCACCAGCTGACCTTTGGGTCCTACCCCAATGACAGTCTTTTCCCCCGGCTTGGGGGATACCATGATGACAGGCTTGACCCGTGGCACCACCACGTTTGTGTGACCAATCATGGCAGTCACCTGGTAACCAATGCGCTCGTGGTCCTCAATAACATGCTGCACAAGTGCCTCATAGGTGCGTAGCACAAAGAGACAGCGCTTGCAGTGGATGGTGTTGCTGTTGGCGTTAGCATTGACATTGGTATTAGTATTGGTGTTGCTGCTGTCTGTGTTCCCTGTGCCCGTTGTGGCGCCTGCTGCAGCACCGTTAGGTGTGGTCTTTTCCCCAGGCTTAATCAGGTAGGGTGCAGCCACATGCTGAAAGTGTTCTCTGTAGATGTGCTTGCGCACCACGTTGTAAAGCGGGTCCCTGTAGGTGCACTTCTTGCAGTAGTACACCGCCTGCTCGATGCTCTCTCCAGGCCTCTTGCCCAGCTGCATGCCGTCCTTCAGCCCCCCCATTGCCCCCTGCATGCCCCCGGGACCCTGGCGCACCACGTTGTTGGGCATGTGGAACAGCTTGATGTGCGTCTCCAGGGTCTTCTTGTTCCCATTGTAGGTGCAGTAGGGGCAGTTAAGCAGGATGCGGCTCTCAAAGTCCTCGCTGTGGACATTGCGGAAGTGGCTCTTGTACGCCGAGAAGAACTTGGAGGAGAAGGGGCAGCCGGAACAACAGAAAGGCTTTGATCTGTATTCCTGGGAGACAAGGGTAAAATAAGATGACAGCGGTCAGTCAGTTGTTGATGTTTATCAAATGTAAATAAAACATTGTTTATTGAAAATAAGCAGACACAATAACAATACAATTAACAGTGGGTTCCAGTGAGCCACTCACCTGGGCTTTGGTCAGTGAAGGATCCCATATACACACATCATCCCAGGTGGTGTGCTTGATGTAGAACTCATTAGGTACATAGTCTTTGTAGTCCTAAGGGGAGAGAATGACATGATCACAATTAATATATAATCAATAAAAACAAAGTCTGATAGAGGTGATTTGCTAGGAGGGGTTTTAAAGACCACAACCTTTGTGAATGTTATTATTGTTGTGGACTGGGCTTATTATAACATCAAACCGACAAAGTGATGGACATCATAAACATGAGAAATTTGAGAACTCCTGTGTTGATGGTTGAAACAATGACTGATTGTTTAATTAGCTATTCATGAATGAGCTATTATTTCTTCAAGTTTGAAAAAACAGTGTGATGAAGTGTGGTCAAGGGCATGATGCTCATCCACAGATAATAGAACAGTTCAAACTCTATGTGCTGCTCACCTCAATGCGGTCTTTACAAAACTCCAGGCCGATGTCTCCCAGAACCCGCTTGACATTTCTCCTGGCTTTCCGTAAGCTGCCCAGGTTGTTGACCGGGAGCTGGAACATGCTGGCCACTTGGAGAAGGGAGGGACACAGGTGTGAGTAATAGGTGAGGTCAGGTAGGTCAACATATGTACTAAGCATTGTTGTAGAGAGCAGAGTTCAGCAGACCCAACACAAAAACCTTAGTGTTACCCTGGCTGACAGAAACACACTTCCCCCTACATTAACATAAATCACTGGAGTGACTAGCGCTCCTATGAGGGAAAAAAGCCACAAGAGAACGTGCTGTCTGTCAGTCACCTTTCATCATAAAACCATCGGTGGTTTTCCTCAGCAACATTACTCATCATGTCTATCCATTATGACCCTACCACCATCTTTATGTGACTGTCTGGACTGTTCGGATTGTTATATTACAGTCAACACTAAACAATCAAAACACTGTAGAATGATTCTCTCCTCAGGTCAACGGTCAGAGAGGACAAGATGCTTTAGTGACAAACAGCATGAGACCAAACACTCTTCACCTATCCAGTGATGTCATAGCTCTAGTTGTATGTTCCAGAAGATGCAACTATGGTACAGTGCTGCTGAGCTGAATGCCGTCTGTCTGGCTGGCTGTCTGTCTGTCTGACTCCCATGGCGTGTAGATGGCGCTAGAGGACAGCTCTGCCTCCATTATGTAAGGCCTCCATTGCTCTGCCTGCCCCTTTTTGCAGCCTCTCTGCAATCACGGAATGGCGCCTCCTATTGAGTCAGCAGCAGAGCCCAACATTTACAATATGTCTGCAGTGTATTTTGGGGGGAAGGGGAGGGGAGTGGGGGCTGGGTGGGTAGCTGGCAGAGAATAGCCACTCTCTACAGCTGAGGCGAGAGGAAGAGAGGAAGAGGAGAATAGCAGAAAAGGAGATAGTAGTAGTCTATATTTTACCCATAAACCTTAGGCCTAACTAAAAAAAAATCCCTTTCCCATGTCCTCTATAAGTGAGTTCTGTCCTCAAAGCATCAATGATGACATTCCCTCTGGTCACCATAAGATCCTCCAAACTCACATTGTTTACAAAAATAAAAGTTGATGTTTCAGTCATACCCTCTTTAAGCAAATTGTCACCTATGACCATAAACACCAAAAGGAAGAGAGTTGGCATTTAAGTAGAACACCTATCTAAATGACCAAAAGGTTAAATCAGGATCACCACATTCTTCCTCCTGATTGCCCTCACACAGGGACCATGGGAACAGATGGTTGAATCAATAGAGTACCAGTATAAAACTAACCTCGAAGACCATGTTGACACCTTACATAAGTTGCTGGCAACATTGTATCACTTAGCCATTATGATAATTGTGAGGTGAATAAAGGAGGTGAAACTTAGCTATCTGACGTCAGTTGTTTCCACACAAAATCAAATGTGCGACCTGCAGATCCCCCTTGTCACCTATACACACTCTGTAGGCAAGTTGCTGAATGAGTCTGACTAACGTACCAGTTAGCTGCCAGCTAGATTATAACACCCCGGTTCAGATCTCTTTTAAATAATGGGGGAAAAATACCATTACATTTGATTATAGGAGGGACCTGATATAGGTAAATGTGTCTATTAGCTAGGGGAGTAATGTTAGAGGAGGTTACGAGCTATCGTCTCCCCCCTTCAATTTGGCTAAATGATGGCTTTGATTGAAGTCAATGATGAATATCGTTTATGGCTATCTGGTCGACCAATGAAAGAGGATACAAATATGTATTACTCGATTAGCTACTACGTGTATCATACCTCTTGGTTCTATGCCTTAATAACGTCTGGTTTGGTAATACTGTTACCAGATCGATAGCTGATCGCTTCCTCGCAGTAGCTAGTCACCCACCACAAAGGGAAGCGCACGTAAAACACAGCGAGCAAGCAGCTGCTATCTGAGTACTAGAAAGGAGCCCCGCAGGAGCTCTTCAGTAGGTGCTGATTTTGAGCGCTACTCCGTGCCCAAGTTTAACTGGCCAAAAGTGGTACGATGTTTACCGACAACTTATGATATACGGTATCACAATACTCCACATAATGTTGTTTCATTTGTTATCATCAATACATATCAAGCTAAAGTCTAACATTTTCGCCGACCGAATAGCGGCAACGCATCATCGTAGTTAACCCGCCTAGCTAGTGAGGTTGTATGAAAAGCGGAGTGTGACGAGTTTACCTGGTTTGAAATACGGTGGTCCCGTTGGTGTAAATTATTTCAATTACGAGAAACTGTGAGACAAATCGTTGTGCACTCTCACGTTCCCTCCTATTCCTCCAAATAAGCAGCCGGGACTAACCGCCTTGTCGTCTACTCTCCAAGTGGTCACACCACACCGAGAGGGAGCTCGACTCCTCTCACTATCCGACACAGAGTATCTTCTCGACTGGCGGGGATGAGGTGCCGCTGAAACTCATTTAGCTAGATGAACATCGAAAATGCCCATTGTAGGAAAAGATAAAGTAGCGTTGTCAATATTACGATGTAGTTACCCCTCATCCAAAAATGTGTTAACTATGTGACTGTTTACTGATAATAATGCATTCCCATCTCTTCCCTATAGAGACAATACACCCATCCTAGACTATAAACTGCCCTATCCAAAATGGCGCAATTGAAAGGGCGGAAGTGACATGTGTTTGATTAGCATAAAAAGCTAATTGTGATATCCAAATGAGTCGAGATTTATAAAACTAAATTACTGTGTGGTAATCAAGTCTAACCTCTTACCGCGCAAGACAGGCCTCAGATTTTGGCCTCGGTCGTTCTTCAACGTCTGCCAATTTCTATGCCTGGGGGATTGGGGTAAACAAGCTCGAGCTGCAATTACCAGATTGAACCAACAGGAGGCGCCCTCTAGTTGAGCATGAACGCATGCGTTAAGACTAGCTACAACTGGCGCCCTCCCCTGCAGAGGGTCGGATGTATACTGTACAGTGCCTCAGTACTAACACAGTGCCTTTGCACTTGCCCAATGTCAGAGTGCTATGAGAACAGTAGGTGGCGCTGTTCTATGCTGGCACTTAACTCACCGGGACTACTTTCCTCAGAGACTGGGCAGCTCCCAAGCCTGAGAGCATATTGTTCTCTGCCCATTTTAGCATTGGCCCCTTGGAGAGATTGGGGTGGGGGTGGATGGAGAGACCTCTTTATGTTAATACTGGATTTCAATTGATGGGTGATAGTATGACATGGATAGTATAACATGGCCTCATTGGAGGTTTCTCAGCTTTTTGTGTTTTCCATGTAGAGGTCTTCTCGGGTCCGGACTCGAGGACAATCAGACCCAGACGGACCCGATCATTTTTTAAAAGGGGGACTCGAATGGACCCAACGACAACCAGACCTAGACCCGACCCGTACCCAAATGGGTCTGGGTCTGACCAGACCCAATTGCACCCAAGTGACAAAAAGCTGATGTTTATCAGCCAAGTTGCTCTTATGGTTAATGAATAGGTCTTTATATGCTGGCTAGGCCTTCTATAAGTCAATAACTTGACCTTATTAGCGTAAAATAAATATGCTATATGCCAGTGGTCACCAAGTCAAGATAATAATATAATAATATATGCCATTTAGCAGACGCTTTTATCCAAAGTGAGATCACTTTCTGGGTCAAAATGCAAGCCAAGATCTACCGCTCAGATTTGTTTTAAAAACATGGCTTAAAAAAACGTAAGCCTATGAAATATTAACCAATTAAAAACAGTTATGTAGCAATGATGTTTGTGCAGTAAGCTATAGGCCCAATACATTATCACTGCATATTGGCTATGCTTAAATTGCCCTTCCAATGTTGTTCTTCTCAGACCATTTTAAAATTATATTTCTGGACTGATGGCCTGCATCTGATGGTCAGTCTGAGGGAAGGGAGGAGCAGCGGTGAGGCTGCCTCTCACCGACACTGTCCCTTCGCTGTCCCTCCCTCCACTGAGAAAAGTGGACACAGTTTTCCAGCTGATCGCGAAAGCATTATTTCTGCCTCATGCATCAATTCATGGTGTTACTCCTATGACCAGAGAAAGTGAAATATTCCTCTATTAAAAAAGACACAAGCCGCTAATAAGAACAACGTGAGCTTATCGAAACACTTTGCTATACTCATTCATTGCAGCTGCAGTGCTGGTTGTAGCGTGAGTGAAAGTATGGAGAATGCACATTTATTGCTTATAAAACTGTTGAACAAAGTGACAGTGCTGAATAACAACTTAAACATGAACATACTCATAAAAACAGCAGCTCTTTGCTGTATTTGTTGAGTCTCTCTCTAGTCATGGTTTTAAAAGTTTTGAAATCTCACATGATCAACTTTGCTGTGCGTTTGAGGCTTCATTTTACAGTTTATGGAGATCGGTTGGTGACCACTGCTATAGGCTATGCAGAGCCGTGGTCGGGTCCATTCGGGTCGATCACCTGTAGTTACATACATTACCTTCAGAAAGTATTCACAACCCTTTACTTTTTCCACATTTTGTTGTGTTACAGCCTGAATTTAAAATGGATTAAATAGAGATTTTGTGTCACTGGCCTACACACAATACCCCATAATATCAAAGTGGAATTACATTGCCTTCAGAAAGTATTCATACCCCTTGACCATAGCTGCGGGATATACTCCTGAGTGGCGCAGTGGTCTAAGGCACTGCATCGCAGTGCTAACTGTGCCACTAGAGATCCTGGTTCGAATCCAGGCTCTGTCGCAGCCGGCCGCGACCGGGAGACTCATGGGTGGCGCACAATTGGCCCAGCGTTGTCCAGGGTAGGGGAGGGAATGGCCGGCAGGGATGTAGCTCAGTTGATAGAGCATGGCGTTTGCAACGCCAGGGTTGTGGGTTCGCTTCCCACGGGGGGCCAGTATAATTTTTTTTTTTTTAAATAATAATAAATATGTATTCACTAACTGTAAGTCGCTCTGGATAAGAGCGTCTGCTAAATGACGTAAATGTAAATGTAAGTAGTTTGGGGGTGATGTATATTTTTTCCGGGGAGGGGGGGTGCTAAGATTTATTTGTCGACGGCGCTACAGTTGGCTCTCTCGGTCCGCTAATAAAAGACTAGTAAAGGGCCAGTGCACTACTTATGTGATTTTTTCTTTTTTTTCTTCTAATTTTTCAGGGGATGCTGCAGCACCCTCAGGATCCCTACTTCCTGTGGCTATGCCTTTGACTTATTCCACATTTTGTTGTATTACAGCCTGAATTCAAAATGGATGTAATATTTTTTTAAATCTCACCCATCTACACATAATGACAAAGTGAAAACATGTTTTTCGATATTTTTGTAAATGTATAGAAAATGAAATATATAATTTACATAAGTATTCACACTGCTGAGTCAGTACATGTTAGAATCACGATTGGCAGCGATTACAGCTGTGAGTCTTTCTGGGTAAGACTAAGAGCTTTGCACACCTGGATTGTACAATATTTGCACACTATTCTTTTTTAAATTCTTCAAGCTCTGTCAAGTTGGTTGTTGATCATTGCTAGACAGCAATTTTCAAGGCTTGCCATTGACTTTCAAGACGATTTAAGTACAAACTGTTAGGCCACTCAGGAACATTCAATGTAGTCTTGGCAAGCAACCCCAGTGTATATTGGAGCTTATGTTTTAGGTTATTGTCCTGCTGAAAGGTGAATTTGTCTCCAAGTTTCTGTTGGAAAGAAGACTGAACCAGGTTTTCCTCTAGGATTTTGCCTGTGCTTAGCTCTATTTTTCTACTTATTATTTAAAAAACTCTGCAGTCCTTGCCGATGACAAGCATACCCATAACATGATGCAGCCACCACCATGATTGAAAATATGAAGAGTGGTACTCATTGATGTGTTGTGTTGGATTTTCCCCAAACATAACACATTGTATTCAGAACATAAAGTACATTTCAGTTTACTTTAGTGCCTTATTGCAAACAGCATGCATGTTTTGGAATATTTTTTATTCTGTACAGGCTTCCTTCTTTTCACTCTGTCAATTAGGCTAGTATTGTGAAGTAACTACAACGTTGTTGATCCATCCTCAGTTTATTTTCCTACCACAGCCATTAAACTTTGTAACTGTTTTAAATCCCTGAGCGGTTTCCTTCCTCTCCGGCAACTGAGTTAGGAAGATCGCCTGTATCTTCGTAGTGACTCAGTGTATTTATACACCATCCAAAGTGTTGTTAATAACTTCACCATGCTCAAAGGGATATTCAATGTCTGCTTTTCTTTATTTGTACCCATCTACAAATAGGTACTCTTCTTTGCGAGGCATTGGAAAACCTCCCTGGTCTTTGTGGTTGAATCTGTGTTTGAAATTCAATGCTCAACTGAGGGACCTTACAACTAATTGTATATGTGGGGTACAGAGATGAGGTAGTCATTCAAAAATAATGTTAAACACTATTATTGCACAAAGAGTGAGTCCATGCGACTTGTGACTTGTTTAACAAATTCTTACTCCCAAACTTATTTAGGCTTGCCATAACAAAGGGGTTGAATACTTATTGACTCAAGACAGTTCATCTTTTAATTTTTAATGAATTTGTAAAACATGCATCCTGTTTGCAATAAGGCACTAAAGTAAAACAGCAAAAAAAAAATGAAATTCCTGAATACAAAGCTTTATATTTGGGGCAAATCCAACACAAAACATCACTTGGTACCACCCTTCATATTTTTAAGCATGGTGGTGGCTGCATCATGTTACAGCTATGCTTGTCATCGGCAAGGACTAGGGAGTTTTTTTTATCTATGTACCCCTCACATAAAACGGAATGTAGCTAAGCACAGGCAAAATCCTAGAGGAAAACCTGGTTCAGTTTGCTTTCCAACAGACACTGGGATACAAATTCACCTTTCAGCAGGACAATAACCTAAAACACAAGGCCAAATATATATATTTTTTATTTTACCTTTATTTGAACACATTTACATATATACACATTTACATACAGTACCAGTCAAACGTTTGGACACACCTACTCATTCAAGGGTTTTTCTTTATTTTTACTATTTTCTACAATGTAGAATAATAGTGAAGACATCAAAACTATGAAATAACACATATGGAATCATGCAGTAACCAAAAATATATTTTAGATTTTTCAAAGTAGCTACCTTTTGCCTTGATGACAGCTTTGCACACTCTTGGCATTCTCTCAACCAGCTTCCTGAGGAATGCTTTTCCAACAGTCTTCCCACATACGCTGAGTTCCCACATACGCTGAGCACTTGTTGGCTGCTTTTCTTTCACTCTGCGGTCCAACTCATCCCAAACCATCTCAATTGGGTTGAGGTCGGGGGATTGTGGAGGCCAGGTCATCTAATGCAGCACCATCACTCTCCTTCTTGGTCAAATAGCCCTTACACAGCCTGGAGGTGTGTTTTGGTTCATTGTCCTGTTGAAAAACAAATGATAGTCCCACTAAGCGCAAACCAGATGGAATGGTGTATCGCTGCAGAATGCTGTGGTAGCCATGCTGGTTAGGTGTGCCTTGAATTCTAAATAAATCACAGACAGTGTCACCAACAAAGCACCCCCACACATGCAGAGATCATCCATTCACCTTCTCTGCGTCTCACAAAGACACGGCGGTTGGAACCAAACATTTCAAATTTGGACTCATCAGACTAAAGGACAGATTTCCACCGGTCTAATGTCCATTGCTCGTGTTTCTTGGCCCAAGCAAGTCTCTTCTTATTATTGGTGTCCTTTAGTAGTGGTTTCTTTGCAGCAATTCGAGCATGAAGGCCTGATTCATTAGAGTTAACTGCACCTCAGATTGCAGCCCAAATAAATGCTTCACAGAGTTCAAGTACAGTGAGGGAAAAAAGTATTTGATCCCCTGCTGAATTTGTACGTTTGTCCACTGACAAAGAAATGATCAGTCTATAATTTTAATGGTAGGTTTATTTGAACAGTGAGAGACAGAATAACAACAAAAAAATCCAGAAAAACGCATGTAAAAAATGTTATAAATTGATTTGCATTTTAATGAGGGAAATAAGTATTTGATCCCCTCTCAATCAGAAAGATTTCTGGCTCCCAGGTGTCTTTTATACAGGTAACGAGCTGAGATTAGGAGCACACTCTTAAAGGGAGTGCTCCTAATCTCAGCTTGTTACCTGTATAAAAGACACCTGTCCACAGAAGCAATAAATCAATCAGATTCCAAACTCTCCACCATGGCCAAGACCAAAGAGCTCTCCAGGGATGTCAGGGACAAGATTGTAGACCTACACAAGGCTGGAATGGGCTACAAGACCATCGCCAAGCAGCTTGGTGAGAAGGTGACAACAGTTGGTGCGATTATTCGCAAATGGAATAAACACAAAATAACTGTCAATCTCCCTTGGCCTGGGGCTCCATGCAAGATCTCACCTCGTGGAGTTGCAATGATCATGAGAACGGTTAGGAATGAGCCCAGAAATACACGGGAGGATCTTGTCAATGATCTCAAGGCAGCTGGGACCATAGTCACCAAGAAAACAATTGGTAACACACTATGCCGTGAAGGACTGAAATCCTGCAGCGCCCGCAAGGTCCCCCTGCTCAAGAAAGCACATATACAGGCCCGTCTGAAGTTTGCCAATGAACATCTGAATTATTCAGAGGAGAACTGGGTGAAAGTGTTGTGGTCAGATGAGACCAAAATCGAGCTCTTTGGCATCAACTCAACTCACCGTGTTTGGAGGAGGAGGAATGCTGCCTATGACCCCAAGATCAGCATCCCCACCGTCAAACATGGAGGTGGAAACATTATGCTTTGGGGGTGTTTTTCAGCTAAGGGGACTGGACAACTTCACCGCATCAAAGGGACGATGGACAGGGCCATGTACCGTCAAAGCTTGGGTGAGAACCTCCTTCCCTCAGCCAGGGCATTGAAAATGTTGTTGTGGATGGGTATTCCAGCATGACAATGACCTAAACACACAGCCAAGGCAACAAAGGAGTGGCTCAAGAAGAAGCACATTAAGGTCCTGGAGTGGCCTAGCCAGTCTCCAGACCTTAATCCCATAGAAAATCTGTGGAGGGAGCTGAAGGTTCGAGTTGCCAAACGTCAGCCTCGAAACCTTAATGACTTGGAGAACATCTGCAAAGAGGAGTGGGACAAAATCCCTCCTGAGATGTGTGCAAACCTGGTGGCCAACTACAAGAAACGTCTGACCTCTGCGATTGCCAACAAGGGTTTTGCCACCAAGTACTAAGTCATGTTTTGCAGAGGGGTCAAATACTTATTTCCCTCATTAAAATGCAAAAAAATGTATAACATTTTTGACATGCGTTTTTCTGGATTTTGTTGTTGTTATTCTGTCACTCACTGTTCAAATAAACCTACCATTAAAATTATAGACTGATCATGTCTTTGTCAGTGGACAAACGTACAAAATCAGCAGGGGATCAAATACTTTTTTCCCTCACTGTACTTGAACTCTGTGAAGCATTTATTTGGGCTGCAATCTGAGGTGCAGTTAACTCTAATGAACTTATCCTCTGCAGCAGAGGTAACTCTGGGTCTTCCTTTCCTGTGGCGGTCCTCATGAGAGCCAGTTTCATCATAGCTCTTGATGGTTTTTGCAACTGCACTTGAAGAAACTTTCAAAGTTCTTGACATTTTTTATAAATTTTTTATTTCACCTTTATTTAACCAGGTAAACCAGTTGAGAACAAGTTCTCATTTACAACTGCGACCTGGCCAAGATAAAGCAAAGCAGTGCGATAAAAACAACAACACAGAGTTACATATGGGGTAAAACAAAACAAAGTCAAAAATACAACAGAAATACATATAATATACAGTGTGTGCAAATTTAGCAAGTTATGGAGGTAAGGCAATAAAATAGGCTATAGTGCAAAATAATTACAATTAGTATTAACACTGGAATGATAGATGTGCAAGAGATGATGTGCAAATAGAGATACTGGGGTACAAATGAGCAAAATAAATAACAATATAGGGATGAGGTAGTTGGGCGGGCTAATTTCAGATGGGCTGTGTACAGGTGCAGTGATCGGTAAGGTGCTCTGACAACTGATGCTTAAAGTTAGTGAGGGAGATAAGTGTCTCCAGCTTCAGAGATTTTTGCAATTTGTTCCAGTCATTGGCAGCAGAGAACTGGAAGGAATTGCGGCCAAAGGAGGTGTTGGCTTTGGGGATGACCAGTGAGATATACCCGCTGGAGCGCAGACTACGGGTGGGTGTTGCTATGGTGACCAATGAGCTAAGATAAGGCGGGGATTTGCCTAGCAGTGATTTATAGATGGCCTGGAGCCAGTGGGTTTGGCGACGAATATGTAGTGAGGACCAGCCAACAAGAGCGTACAGGTCACAGTGGTGGGTATTATATGGGGCTTTGGAGACAAAACGGATGGCACTGTGATAGACTACATCCAATTTGCTGAGTAGAGTGTTGGAGGCTATTTTGTAAATGACATCGCCGAAGTCAAGGATCGGTAGGATAGTCAGTTTTACGAGGGCATGTTTGGCAGCATGAGTGAAGGAGGCTTTGTTGCGAAATAGGAAACCGATTCTAGATTTAACTTTGGATTGGAGATTCTTAATGTGAGTCTGGAAGGAGAGTTTACAGTCTAACCAGACACCTAGATATTTGTAGTTGTCCACATACTCTAGGTCAGACCCGTCGAGAGTAGTGATTCTAGTCGGGTGGGCGGGTGCAAGCAGCGTTCGGTTGAAGAGCATGCATTTAGTTTTACTAGTGTTTAAGAGCAGTTGGAGGCTACTGAAGGAGTGTTGTATGGAATTGAAGCTCGTTTGGAGGTTTGTTAACACAGTGTCCAATGAAGGGCCAGATGTATACAAAATGGTGTCGTCTGCGTAGAGGTGGATCTGAGAGTCACCAGCAGCAAGAGCGACGTCATTGATATACACAGAGAAAAGAGTCGGCCCAAGAATTGAACCCTGTGGCACCCCCATAGAGACTGCCATAGGTCCAGACAACAGGCCCTCCGATTTGACACATTGAACTCTTATCTGAGAAGTAGTTGGTGAACCAGGCGAGGCAGTCATTTGAGAAACCAAGGCTATTTAGTCTGCCAATAAGAATGCGGTGGTTGACAGAGTCGAAAGCCTTGGCCAGGTCAATGAAAACGGCTGCACAGTACTGTCTATTATCTATCGCGGTTATAATATCGTTTAGGACCTTGAGCGTGGCTGAAGTGCACCCATGACCAGCTCGGAAACCGGATTGCATAGCGGAGAAGGTACGGTGGGATTCGAAATGGTCGGTGATCTGTTTGTTGACTTGGCTTTCAAAAACTTTTGAAAGGCAGGGCAGGATGGATATGGGTCTGTAACAGTTTGGATCTAGAGTGTCACCCCCTTTGAAGAGGGGGATGACCGCGGCAGCTTTCCAATCTCTGGGGATCTCAGACGTTACGAAAGAGAGGTTGAACAGGCTAGTAATAGGGGTTGCGACAATTTCGGCGGCTAGTTTTAGAAAGAAAGGGTCCAGATTGTCTAGCCCAGATGATTTGTAGGGGTCCAGATTTTGCAGCTCTTTTAGAACATCAGCTGTCTGGATTTGTGTGAAGGAGAAGCGGGGGGGGCATGGGCAAGTTGCAGCGGAGGGTGCAGAGCTGGTGGCCGGGGTAGTGGTAGCCAGGTGGAAAGCATGGCCAGCCGTAGCAAAATGCTTGTTGAAATTCTCGATTATTGTAGATTTATCAGTGGTGATAGTGTTTCCTAGCCTCAGTGCAGTGGGCAGCTGGGAGGAAGTGCTCTTATTTTCCATGGACTTTACAGTGTCCCAAAACTTTTTGGAGTTAGTGCTACAGGATGCAAATTTCTGTTTGAAAAAGTTAGCCTTTGCTTTCCTAACTGCTTGTGTATATTGGTTCCTAACTTCCCTGAAAAGTTGCATATCGCGGGGGCTATTTGATGCTAATGCAGTACGCCACAGGATGTTTTTGTGCTGGTCAAGGGCAGTCAAGTCTGAGGAGAACCAGGGGCTATATCTGTTCTTAGTTCTATATTTTTGAATGGGGCATGTCTATTTAAGATTGAGAGGAAATTACTTTTAAAGAACAACCAGGCATCCTCTACTGACGGAATGAGATCTATATCCATCCAGGATACCTGGGCCAGGTCAATTAGGAAGGCCTGCTCGCTGAAGTGTTTTTGGGAGCGTTTGACAGTGATGAGGGGTGGTCGTTTGACCGCGGACCCGTTACGGACGCAGGCAATAAGGCAGTGATCGCTGAGATCCTGGTTGAAGACAGCGGAGGTGTATTTAGAGGGTAAGTTAGTCAGGATGATATCTATGAGGGTACCCATGTTTACGGATTTAGGGTTGTACCTGGTAGGTTCGTTGATAATTTGTGTGAGATTGAGGGCATCTAGTTTAGATTGTAGGATGGCCGGGGTGTTAAGCATATCCCAATTTAGGTCACCAAGCAGTACGAACTCTGAGGATAGATGGGGGGCAATCAATTCACATATGGTGTCCAGGGCACAGCTGGGGGCTGAGGGGGGTCTGTAGCAAGCGGCAACAGTGAGAGATTTATTTCTGGAAAGGTGGATTTTTAGAAGTAGAAGCTCAAACTGTTTGGGCACAGATGTTCTGTATTGACTGACCTTCATGTCTTAAAGTAATGATGGACTGTAATTTCTCTTTGCTTATTTGAGCTGTTCTTGCCATAATATGGACATGGTCTTTTACCAAATAGGGCTATCTTCTGTATAACACCCCTACCTTGTCACAACACAACTGATCGGCTCAAACGCATTAAGAAGGAAAGAAATTCCACAAATTAACTTTTAACAAGGCACACCTGTCAATTGAAATGCATTCCAGGTGACTACCTCATGAAGCTGGTTGAGAGAATGCCAAGAGTGTGCAAAGCTGTCATCAAGGCAAAGGGTGGCTACTTTGAAGAATCTCAAGTATAAAATATATTTTTGATTTGTTTAACACGTTTTTGGTTACTACATGATTCCATATGTGTTATTTCATAGTTTTTTGAGGTCTTCACTATTCTACAATGTAGAAAATAGTAAAAATAAAGAAAAACCCTTGAATCAGTAGGTGTTCTAAAACTTTTGACCAGTAGTGTATGTATATATACACTACCAGTCAAAAGTTTGGACACACCTACTCATTCAAGGGTTGTTCTTTATTTGTACTGCCCAGGTTAACATATTTTTCAGTTTACATAGATTCCAATATAGGAAAAACAGCCATGCTCCAATTTTCACAATTTCACAGGTCATACATGAACAAATAGAGTGACAATTCAAAATATTACAAAATAAAGTAAACTATTTATTTTTTACATCAATCACAGATCTATCAGTTTTGTGTGAATATAAACCCACCAACATGCATAAGTAAGTAACAAAAAGCAGTTAATCAATCTACAATAATATATAGGAAGAAGCTTGTGACTGTTTTCACTTGGACTGATGCTTCAACATCTCTATGTCTGTTTGGAGATCCAGCTGAAGCAGAGGCAGTGAATATTGATTATTTTTATGTATACTTTGTGCTTTGATTTGTCAATAATCAACTACTCATAAAAAGAGCGTAGTCTGTCCATTTTCCCTAAGCTCATTTTTATCAGTGACATAGTGCAGTTTCACGAGGTCCCAGCGCAAGGTCCGATCAAGGACCCCCCCTTGAGAGAAAATGTTGCAGTTTTAAAGCACATTTGCTGCAATTCTACACACATTGCCATGGGGCAGAGAGAAAAATGTGCTGTTTTATAGCTAATCTCATGCTATTCTACACATTTTGCCATGAGGTTGAAAGAAAATGTTGCAGTTTTAAAGCTAATTTCCTGTCATTCTAAACATTTTGTCATGACTCATGAAGTGTTCATATGCTATCTGGGGGGCCCCTGAGTTTTAGAGGTTCCCCAACCTCTAAAGCTTGCCCCCCACCTCGCGTGGGCTGTGGGGGTGCGTCCTACGCCACTGATTTTTATGTAGGTTAATTACTGCACTAAAGGCATGACTGAAAAACTAAAAAGCTGTGCTGAGTCCAAACCTAGAGCATCATAAATCATGTTGTCGCGAAGAGAGTAAGCAGTCCTTTCAGGAAGGACACTATTTCATTTCCTCCCAGTTTAGACTCCCCATAAACACGATCCACAAACGAAATTGGAACCTGTTTGGAAGAAGGAAAAATATAGTTTAAAGGGATAGATTGGATTTTGGCAATGAAGAGTCAGATGAACTCCTGGATACCATTTGTATGTATCTGCGTCCAGTATGAAGAAAGGTAGAGATAGTGTTCCCATACACTTCCAGTCAATGCGCTAACGCTAGTTATCAATTGTACACTAGATAGCAACTTCCTTCAAACTGCACACAGAGACATAAAAATGGTATCCACAAGTTAATCTGGCTATGGGGAAGTAGATAAAAGGCCTCATTGCCAAAATCCCTAACTATCCCTTTAACTTAGCTACATACAACCTATTGACATGATAAACAGAACGTCTAAAATGTTATTAAATTGAATTTATTTGGGTAAAAACATATACAACAGACGTACAATGTATTCCCAGAGGATAGCACTTAAAAGTATTAATTAAAATACTTGGTCCAAAAGTGGTCCTCGATGGTAAAAACAAATAAAACATCTCATGATTAAGAAATGAAACAAAATTACACAAAACCCACAACACAAAAAAACACACAAAGGGTTAAAAGGCCTCACCTCTCCAATGGTGTAGTTCAGCTGTCTAGCACGGACAATCATCTCCATCTGAAAGACGTAGCCTTTGGACACACACCTCTCCACCAGACTCTCCAGTACCTCCTTCTTGTAGAGCCTGAGATCACCATGCATTAAAAACAACAGTGAGATAACACACTGGTACACTGATAAAGGATGATGTAGCGGTATGTAAGTAAGTGTGATTACTGTGCCTGCTGTTCTTCACACCTATTTACATTTAGCCACTTACCTGAAGCTGCCTGTCAAGTCTGATGCCCCAGGTCTCAGCAGCACCTGTGTGACATAGTTAGCTCCCCGACTGTTAGAGAGGTAGGGACACACACAGATGAGAGTTTAATGCTTGCCTTGTGTATGAGCACAAGCAGAATAAATGATAGCCAACAACCTAGATGTAGCGGGAGATTGTGTCACTGCTGTCACCTGATGAGTTTCCTGCGCAGGTCCCAGCCGTATACGCCCCCATCTCCTCTGTATCGGGTGCCTGACACCAGGTCATACCCGCCTTCTCTCTGTTTCCTTGGAGACAAACACATTCACATCAGATACTTGGCAACAGACAATCATATGGTAGAGATGTAGGTTGCTAGCAGACATACTATATTCTGAATTCTATATTTAAAACTTTTCAGAAAAAGATACACATTCACATTTTTGGATGAATTAAAATAGATGACTTACCCTATGAATTCTGGAATAAATTTAGGCTGCAAGTAAAGAGAAAAATGTATTTTAGGATGCATGCATGCATTCAAAGGATTTCATAAAACATAATCCTGGCTATGAAGCATTTTCATACAAATATCCAACCAAGCAAGTATTGTAACACCACAAGTAACCTCCTGAAAATAGTATGTTTTTGGACCATTTTTACATTTTAATTATTGAATGTACAGGGTCCGGTGCCACTATCCCAACCTGCTTCTCTGATACTGTATTGTCCAGATATACAGGAGATCCACTCACATGATGGGAGAGGTCTGCATCCATTATGAAGACATAGTTCCCTTTGGCATGTTTAATGCCATGGATGTAGGCAGTTCCTGTTTGCAGAATTAAAGGACATTACCAGACATATGTACCTGAGATAGTGTTCTATAACACTGTGTTCACTCTGATGAATGAGTATGTGACACTTACCTAACCCTAGTTTCTTTGCTCTTGGTCGAAGGAGCTGAAAAATAACCACAAAGAGCAGAGAGTGAATGAGTGTCTTGGTATGCCAGCAGGTATGTGAATGTAAAAGTATATATTAAAAAATGAACAACTAATCTACTAAATTCACTTACTATCTTGTCCTCTCCGTATATCTTCTGTAGTTGTTCTGCCACCTCAAGTGTCCCATCTGGACTTCCATCATCAATGACAATAATCTCGTAGTCGTATCCACTGTAAATAAGTAAAAATACGTTTCAACCATCACACAACAAATGCTAATCTGACATTTGATGAAAACAGGGACTTTATAATGAGCTCTATCATAGTTCCAGTTATAGCTTGAATTTCAATCAATATGTCTTTCAAATTTGCAATATCTGTTCAAATGTAGTTAGTTAGAAGCTATACTACTTTAAAAGGTACAATCTGTAAAATGTTATTGCAGTCTTTGTTGTCTACGGAGTACAATGTTGCATGTTTACGTCATTGCTTGGCCCACCCACAACTTCATGTTGTTGTTATGAAGACTGCAGAGGTAAGACAGCTGTAATAAGTTCATGAAGGTATTTATATAAGTCATATTCTACACACAAAAAAAACAGGGAGTATGTCATTAGCTGAAATTATCAATGAGCAGCAGGAAATCCCAGCAACAGACTGCAAAAGTAAGCCATTGGCTATCCCCTATCCCCTCCTCTGATTTTAGTGACAGCTCATCAGTGACATCTTGTCACACACTCTGTGCTACATAACTTGAAATGATCTACCTTTCACCGAAGTATTTTACCAATAGCCACACAATAAGCGGTAGATTATCTCGTTCATTGTAAGTGGGCAACAACACCGAGTATTTATCACCATCTCCCCGGCTTTGCTGTGAACCTTTTCTGCTTGCCATGTTGGTTGGAAGGTTGTTGAGCCGGATGCGGGTGCGGTGTAAAATATTCACTCCTGTAACAAATTCTTCAAAACATTGGTTCCTAGAAATATAGATTCCACTAGATGGAGCCACACAATATAGTTATAACTATATTTGACTGTAGGGGTCTTCTTCTTCTTCTTCTTCTTCTTCTTCTGGATTGGGTTGGCTGATCGCATCCAACTTTCAAGGTGCATACACCATCACCTACTTTTATTGGAGTGTGAGGGCAGTCACAGCCTAAGTACATTAAATTATCTTCAGTAGTCCTGTTCCTCTAAAAAAGTGAAATAGAGCCCTAGACACCACTTCCCTCCCCCCAATACACCACCCAAACCCCAACCAGCCTCAACCCTTTCACACAATGTCTCCCCATCTACGTCATACAATTCACAAAATATCAACACATGCTCCACTGTTTTCTCCCTTACAGTAAAAGTGCAGAAACTGCAGTCGACTGTGGTAATTTGGACACAGTAACTGCAGAATAACTGCAATGTAGTGCAGTTGAACTACAGTTATACTGCACTCTAACTGCAGTTACACTGCAAATTTAATGCAGTAAAAAAAACGGTCTTATTTTGGATGCAGTATTTGCAGAATACTGCACTCTTTTTTCGTAAGGGCTCCACCAAACACTCATCACACAGACCTGTTTCATGCCTCCCCATTATCATCCACAACGTGGCATTCAAACCTGTATGCCCAAACAGTAGTCTACTCCACACAACTTCCTCTCGCCTACATCCCATGCTCCTCACCTCTTCCTTTACTGACCGATATTGGCACGCGATAAAATTGCCTGCCCTTACTACTAGCATCCCACTCCCTTTGCCAAAGATCGAGCCCTTTTGCCCGGATCAAGGACTTGACTTTCCTACGGCCCAGCGGGACCTGAATATCTACCCCTGCCTGATTTAGATATGTTTCTGCTTATAATTTCCAACATTTTGGTAGGCTATTTGTTAGTCAACTTGTCTATAATTAGATACATGCAAACAAACAAACCCTTGCTCACCAGAATAATGTAATAAATGCAGCGGCGATTTTAGCATGTAAATCTTGGTAGGGCAAACAAAACATTTTTTTTTTAGATGCATGCCAGCAAACCCACTACACAACACAACACTAAACAATACATTAATTGCACTATAACGGTGACAAACGGTGCCCAGACACTGTTAGGGCCTACATAAAGCTGTCCCAACAGCAGTCCAAACAGCAGTCCCAACACCTTACCATTGCTACAACTGGCTATCAGCAGAGCCTTGTCTGGCAGCGAAACAGTTCATTCGCCTCATTTACTGCCTTTAAAAAAACATAGCTGATATGGCTGACTTGCTTAAACAAATGAGGTTTCTACTGACAATTGTGATGTACAAACTATGGCATAAGGGGACGATGAGCGGATATGAGGCAATACGTAATTTCGATTAAGACATTCATGAGCGAGCTAGGACGGAAGTAGTAAATATAACTATTTGTTCAGCACTTTTGAAATGTATAGCAACAGAATTCAGAACATGGGCCGTTCTTACAGTATTCTCCCTGTACACCAAGTCAGAACTGTAGGATAAATAAAGGGGGCATATAAGCAGACAATGAAAGCTCTTACAATATTCGATGATTACATTTACCTAAAATAGGCTATAGGCTACATGTGCACCACCAAGTCAGAACAGTAGGCGAAATTAGGAGGGGAAACAGGACCAAATTATTGGGGTGAGGCACATGGGCCACTAACAGTTTACTACACAACATACACTTAGGATTACTTTCTTAGCTACAGTATACATATCTCCCTGGCATATTACATAATTTATGCAGCAGCATACAATACATTTTTGGACTCACCTTGGTGTGCTGTGCTCACTTGAACAGGAAGGTGGCGCGGCAGTCCTTCTTGGGCATATTTTGTCATCAAACTTTGCCATCAAAGTCTGACATTCTCTGGATTTATGGTGCTTTCAAGACAACTGGTCAAATCATGATGACGTCAGTGATCTTCAGGTTGGAGCTCTAGAAAGAGGCCCGAGTTCCCGACTTGCAATTCCGAGTTGGATGACCGTTCAAAACGTATTTTCCCAGTCGGAGCTCGTTTTGTTCCGAGTTCACAATGTTGAATGTTTATCCTTTTAAGCTTGGAAAAGAGACCCTTAAACCCAGACTTGGGACCACACACCCACTCCACTGAATAGCAGGCTAGTGATTGCTTTGCAATGCTTGCAGTTAGCCACTGATTCCTTCCAAACCACTCATTGTTCAATTTGCGATTTCTAACTTGTTGTGTAATGTTTATGTCCAATGGCCGATGAGCACCGATACGTTTTATCTATTATTTATCTTCATATGACAAGGATTAAAAGGGATTTGCCAGTACACTAGCTAAGATTTTGAAAGTATGATGTTGACATGATCAGTCCACTCAAATCTGCTGTAGATATGTGATTTGACGTCATTTTATCGGTGGCAAATGACCTTGAGCCTTTTGGATGGGCACTTCTGATGTAACTCTATGGCAGCACCCAAGGGGCTTGAATTGTCGAGCTCTACCCTTTGATTTGGCGGTGACGTAATGTCCCCATGAGTGACAGATCACTGTGACGGCGCAACTAGAGAACATTACTAACCCCTACGCTCCGTATTTTCCGCTGGCTGCCCCACCACCACAGAAAGCACTGACCTAGGCTGAAACACATGCATTTTGGAGATGCCTTAGTCAAGAAACCAAAAAAGAGACCAAGTTGTTTTTTTTAAACATTGTTTGCAAACTGATATGTGACACGTATTAATGCCAAACTAACATGCAAAACAGGCTTTTTAAAAATGTTTGCTAGAAAGGTGGGGCTCAAAACAATATACCACGGCTAAGGGCTGTTCTTATGTATGACGCAACGCGGAGTGCCTGGATACAGCCATTAGCCGTTGTATATTGTCCATATACCACAAACCCCAGGAGGTGCCTTATTGCTATTATAAACTGGTTACCAATGTAATTAGAACAGTAAAAATAAATGTTTCGTCTGATATACCACAGCTGTCAGCCAATCAGCATTCAGGGCTCGAACCACCCAGTTTATAAATCCTCATTTACCACTTCACCAAATATTTCCCAAACATTACTTTTCTGGCCCTCCCTTCTCTTTATTTTCAACTCATTTCACAGCTTTTCTCTTATTGAATTAAACCCTGAGATTGTCCTTTCTTCCACCGTGGATCGATGTTAACTTTTTCTGCCTCTTCCCAAAATCATTTGGCAATTGGCTTGTAATGGTTTTTGGGGGGCGTAGGCTACAGTTGAAGCTTAGGCTTACTCACTAATGCCAGATAGCCTAAAATAATTAATAAAAAACTCAGTGTAGCCTATAGATATAACTTGCACAAGAATGATACATTTATGGATTTTTTAAGCTATTGTTTTATTTTTATTCAACCTGCCCACCACCCACACGCCCTTCAGCCACACACAATATTTCATGGCCATGACTGCGGGTTATGAGTCAACCCTCACATCAATACTTTGCATGACCATTGGGGCGAGGCTCGGACTTGGAGTTCAACGTCTTCACCACAAGTAATTCATCCCCACTCTCGTCAGGTTCAATTTCTGAGCCATCAGAGACAGCAGAGTACGTTTTGTTGGCCTACTTGGCACCATTCTCTCAACTTCCCTCTACACTCTGCTCTTGTCATTGTTCCTAGCTGTCCATAACCACGTCTATCCATTCTCCTCGCTCATGCAGCGCCTTCATCCGCTGTATTGTTTGCAGAACACGCGCTTATGACCTTTCTCCAATACCAAACTTCTGTTCCTTAGGCCAATTTACTTGTCTGGCTATCTCTGGCCTCCCAATGCTGGCAAAACGTGGGCTACTCTGCATCCGAGTTCTTGCATCAAATATCCTTTACGAGGAATATTTAAGCAATAAGGCCCGAGGGGGTGTGGTATATGGCCAAGGGTTGTTCTTACAGCCCTTGGCCGTGGTATATTGGCCATATACCACAACCCCCGAGGTGCCTTATTCCTATTATAAACTGGTTACCAACGTAATTAGAGCAGTAAAAATAAATGTTTTGTCATACCCGTGGTATACAGTCTGATATACCACGACTGTCAGCCAATCAGCATTCAGGGCTCCAACCACCCAGTTTATAATTAAGCAATAAGGCATGAGGGGGTGTGGTATATGGCCAATATACCACAGCTAAGGGCTGTTCTTAAGCAAGGCAACGCGGAGTGCCTGGATACAGCCCGTAGCCACGGCTGTCAGCCAATCAGCATTCAAGGCTCGAACAGATCATGCCAATATTCAGTTAAATTCACCAGTAACAGTAGCCTATCTTTTATTGTCTTGCAGTACACAACCATTATCATTGAAGCCAAAACTTGTCCACTGTTTGGGGATTAAGAAAGAGTTTAGGCGAGTGCACTTCTTTAGGTCATGATTTTATTACTCTCAATTGGCTTCCTGCTGTATAATTATTTAGACTACCATATTTCTGTAAAAGCTGGTCTAATGCTGGTCTCTCTCTCACACACACACACACACACACACACACACACACACACACACACACTTCAGAGTAGATAAAAGTAAAAGACATTGTATAATAAAATATTTTCAAGAACACATTACAACTGCCAATGGCCATTTACACACATAAAGCAGGAATTGTCAACAGGGCTTTCCTGTGAGACAACATACAAAACATAATACAGGAAAAGCTGCATGTTAGTGTATAATGAGAATAACAAGATTCAATTGATCATATACAGTATATCTATAAAACAATAAAGACATTCTCACAGTATATCATTTGTTTGAAACAAAATATTGCTTTTTTACAAAATTAACCCTTTTGATTAAAATTTTCTTGAGGCAGTTTAGGTTAAAAAAAAAGCTACAGATGACAGGAACCATATTTGAATGTATGCTTCACATGTAATATGTTACAGTGCATGAGTACAAAAACATGGACAAAGTAAGTAACAGATGTAACATTTTCAGTGCGAAGGTGGTAATATACATCAGTTAACTACAACAGGCCTACTGTCTGCCAAAATATCCACTACATAGCCTCCATTAAAACATAGGCCTTTACAATATGTTAGAGAAAGTGTATTAACAGGTAGACCTATTCAAATACTTAAAAATGTACTTGATACATTTGTATTTCATGAAAAGAGGAACCATATCAACTTCTTTTTCCCCTTTATAGTGGAGCATGTGTCTCTGAGTCACTGACTGGCTCCAATGCACCAAACACGCTCCACTGTGGTGCTTTGTCAGCTCCAGTCCCAGTCTGTCCATCAGGTCTAAAGGCACAAGTGCTCTATGTCACTCAAAATGGCACTTAAAATGAAGGAGATGATAGGAGCTGGACCACAATGTCACAAGAAAATTCAGCTTCCACTGTGTGCTCAAGGCTGGTATCCAAAATATGGGTCCTCTGAAAAATGACATGCAGTCAAAACATTAAAATCACATGGAGGTCAAAGCACTTATGGTAATATATGAAATATGGAAATATTTACTGTAAATGGTCCTAGATATGGCTGTTGTACCTGCTTGTGGTTGAGCACCTCTATGACAGCCACTGCTATCACAGACGCCAGGGGGACCGATCTCTCCTGTCTGCCCGACTGCTCCTGCGATGCCTGGAGGTCCCGTCTGGCCATCCTCTCCTCTAGGGCCGGGACTGCCCAGCTTGGCCTCTCCTGGGAGACCTGCACAAATACAATCACAAAAACCCTCATCACTAAGTTGACAGCAGCAATGAACCTTTTCGGACCATTTCTTGATTTTTCTGCTCATAGAGTGTACCTGCAAATCCTTTGATTCCCTGTGGTCCCTGGACATTGGGCCCTAAGCTGCCTTTCTCCCCAGGGGCACCTCTACGTCCTGAAGGAAAGAAGGAACCACTGATGAGAGACACTTATCACTTAAGACCAACAATATAACACTACCACCACTAGTAATTATCAATACCATTAGAAGGAAGAGTAGATTTAGAGAAGGGCTAAAACCAAAGGCCTCACCCTGCTCTCCTGGGTATCCAGACTTCCCTGGTTCCCCTCTAGTCCCCAGTCTTCCCTGGTTCCCCCTCTGTCCTGGTGGGCCCTTTCCCCCTGGTATACCAGGCTCACCTGGGGGACCCACTGGTTCCTCAATGGGCACAGGCTTACGGCTCATCTCATTCAAGAACAAATCCAGCTTCAGCACCTCGTCTGAAAAACAATCCTGAATAAGTCTACATAGATACACACAACTATGTGCACTCACTCAAACATCACCTTACATTAACACAAGTACAGCATTGCAGTACTTACTGTGCACCAGTTGCTCACAGGCCTGTGTGACTAGCTGGAAGATCATTGCCATGGACTGAGGCTCTCCCTAAAACAGAGCATGTCTGTCAATCAACGGGTCAAGAGAGCACAAACACGTTTTCTTGCACATAGACAAACTTGCATTATAAAAACGTACCTTCTCTCCCCTTTCACCCTTATTCCCAGGAAGACCCTGTCAATAGAAAGGGAAACTACGATCAACTAGCTACAAATACAATTTGATTCACCTCAGACAATGGATGATCACTTAATGAGTTGAGAATACTGAAATTGTGTAATGGATTATTGTTGTTTTCAACAGTATATTGGATGCGAAAGTCTCAGGTCATGAAGCTCCGTTTGTCCCTCAGTACTTACTGTAGGCCCCACCCCCCCTAAAGGTCCTCTCTCTCCAACAACCCCTGGGTGTCCTGGCATACCCTGGAAACCCTGAAAACACAGATGGGTGGATTAGGGGAGGAGGAATAGAGAGAGAGATCACTAGTAAACAATGACAAGTATGTCTCTGCTTTACATTCATCCCATTCTTACCCTAGGTCCAGTAATCCCTGGTCCGCCCATGTTCCCCTCAACTCCTCTGATGCCCTGAAAAATACCAAGAGGAGGCAAAGGTCAGGGTCAGAGCTGGCTTCAGACTGATACATATACACTAATAATACAAACACTTGGAGTCTTGAACTCCAGGCATGGTTTGTGGAACTGGGCAAGGATGTGTTTGAATAAGGGTTGAGATTGAGCTCACCTTGGGGCCTGGGGGTCCTTCGTTCCCTTTGGGTCCAGGAGGACCTGGTAAACCCTACAGAAACACAGGGATGAGGATGGAGGAGGGGAGGATGTAAAGGAGATTATTGGGAAGGAGACGGAAGGAAAGTGGAGGGATCAAAGAAGAAAACCATAATGCAAACAACAGCACAGTGAATCAAATGATGAGAGACTGGTAAAGTCAGAATAATATCCTGTTCGGTTTATTAAATGGGAATGTTGTAATTCAGACTCACCTGCCCCCCTGGCTTTCCCACCTCCCCCTTCACACCCCTAGCCCCTGGTGGTCCCTGTAGAGACGGAACGGACAGAGGTCATAAGTGATAAATAATGTTGTAATCGCACAATAGCATGGCACAGATCTGCAATATGCTGACATTGCACACTTGATCACAATAACATATTTTTCCAATTCAAAAGGGCAAACATGATAGATGCATTTAAAAAGCAAGGTAGCACTTTCTAAACATGGAGAGCAATAAGGATGCTCTAAAATAACAATTTAAATTCGACCCACCGCTTTGCCCTGAACTGTCAATCCCCGAGGGCCACGATTTCCCAGGGGCCCAAGTACGCCTTCTGACCCCATTTTCCCTGAAGGGCCCATCTCACCCTGAGAAAAACAGGAGTGGTGAACAGAGGTTAAAATATAGGAAGATCTGTCACAATCACATTCTGACAAACATGATAATGTACAGTACATGTGAAAATAGGCTATGATGCAATACAGATGGTGTTCAGCTGTGTATAGTGAATTGTTCAGGTGCTTGTGTATAGGCTTCACAAGTGTTATGACCTCTGACCTTTTGGCCCTCCTCTCCCTTTTCACCCTTTTCTCCACGAGGACCCGGTTTGCCCTAAAAAACAGAGACAAGGATTGTTGCATAATCATCTTAGGATCAGTCATGAAATCATTGCAATTGGCAATCATTTCATAACTACATTTCCGTTAATTTAATCAATTTATTCTGCTTTAATCATAATGTAACATTGTCACACTGTGACTCACAGGAGGCCCAGTGACCCCAGGAGCTCCAGGTATGTCGGAGGTACAGGTGCAGGCATAGGCAGGGGCGGGGCAGCTCTCCTCATCCCTCTGACATAGTCACACAGGCAGGATTACAGTCAATGAAGTTACAGTTATATTCAGGGCAGGACACCAGAGGGCCTCTGCTTCTAATGCATTCATTAACTCCATATTCCTCTACACATCTGTATTTATTTATTTCCCATGACCTTTAATATAGTTACTGTGTGTCACTAACCAGGCCTGGCAGATCACAGCAGGTGTCCTCTAAGACCCAGGTGGTGTTGCACACAATCTCAAAGGACTGCAGCTGGAACTGGAGGAGGTAAAACAGAGAGTCTGGTTACTACAGTATTTGTTATGTGTGGGTAAAAGTAACAGTTTTGTTCCAACTAACCGGGGCAGAGCCGCTGTGTGGTCCACGGGTCTTCATCAGTTTGCCCAGCATCTCAAAGCCGTCAGTGGGCAGAGTCCCCAGGGGCCGCGCGGGCCTCTCACCCACACGCTGGCAGTCCACAGACAGGGATACGCTCACCTGGCTGATAGACAGGTGAATCTGCCAATCACAGGACAGAAGGGTGTGTTAGACCGACTCATGCTGTATGTCACAACCATAGACAATATATTAGAGTTCTATATCTATGGTCACATTCGCTCATCACCATCTAAAACTCAACATTGTCTTGATATTGAACTGTCTCTCGTCCTCTTTTTCTCTCCATCTTTCTTCCTTCTATTTATCAAGTATTTTTCTCTCTCGTTCACCTTGTGGAAGCTTCCGTAGAACAGCCTGTGGACCTGTGGCTGGTCAAAGGTGAGTTCCTGAACCTCCCCTCTGTAGTCCAGACTGAAGTACAGCAGCAGTTTGCTCACAGCTAGGGGGCACAGACACAGAGACACAGAGAGACACAGAGACACAGAGACACAGAGAGACACAGAGAGACACAGAGAGACACAGAGACACAGAGAGACACAGAGAGACACAGAGAGACACAGAGAGACACAGAGAGACACAGAGAGACACAGAGAGAGAGACAGAGGAGGGAGGTGAGAGGAAAAACTGTTTTTGGGGGAAATGATCCACCGTATGATGAGTAAACAAGCTTTCCCCTAAAGTCAGAACAGCGGAGTCCCTGCCCATCTTCCAATAACGTCTGAAACCCTACCTCTTTGAAGAGTGTCTTAAATAACTAAT
The DNA here is from genome assembly GCF_020615455.1 of Coregonus clupeaformis. Taxonomy (NCBI): domain Eukaryota; kingdom Metazoa; phylum Chordata; class Actinopteri; order Salmoniformes; family Salmonidae; genus Coregonus; species Coregonus clupeaformis. Next base: position 30,360,004 of record NC_059215.1, on the reverse strand, counting down.
GGCGCCCTAACCCCCCCCCAAAAAAAAAGAAATGGCACTTGCATTTTCCTACTAGTACTGACTTTGCTAAGAAATACTTTGTTGAGGGAAAATGTACTGTGATGTATTTCTGTCTCACCTAGCTATCTTAACATGAATGCACTAATTGTAAGTCGCTAAAAATTTCAAATGTAAACAGCCAGGATGGCTGCAGCAAATTTTGTGAGCACCCTGAGCACAACAGTAAAAACTACAGTCCTCAACCCCATCCCTCTCCTCAGACTCACGGTCCAGCACCACACCCATCTTGGGCTGGAAGTCGTTGTCAGTGAGTTGCCAGAGGGCAAAGGGCTCCCTGGGGGTGTCCTGTAGCAGACGGAACGCTATACTGATGGTGTGCTCCGGAGAAAAGCCTGCTGGGTGGATGAACCTGTGGATGGGACAATATTGAGATAATTGAACTGTGTGTGTGTGTGTGTGTGTGTGTGTGTGTGTGTGTGTGTGTAAATGTCTCACCCTGTGCTCTGGGTCAGTTGGATGTCTCTGTACACAGTATAGGTGTGTAGAGTATTGAAGACAAAAGGCTCAGCAGCCACCCCCTCCACAGATGAGTAAGCCCTCTGGGTCAGACCAAAAGCCTCCATCATATCGAACCCTGGTGCAGAAACACAGACTGTCTCACACACACCCATGTGTAGATGACAAAAGCTCTTTACTTTACAAACATAATTTCCTTACCTTTTACAATACTGTTTCTGATGGTCACCTCAGGGCATACTGTAAAACAAGAGGGCAGTGTTTAATCACAAACAAAGTTATGTTACAGCACTGTCAGCACACAAACAGCACTGTCAATATAGCTCTGTTCTGTACAAATAACTATAATATAAAGAAGTACCTTCATTGCGAATTGGGTGCAATCTGGGATGAATGGGGATTCTGGCTGGAGCCGATGCTGTAGGGGTCAAAATCCAAACGCTCATGACTTATATCTAGTTCTACTTCAATGAATGTGTAATGTTACATTGAGAGTGTTTCACACCGCATCTATCCACTCTATGAATAAGTGAGGATATATCAAGAGGATTGTACCCCAGTGATCTGTTTACATCTACAATGCTGATGTTATACGAACCTGTGGGGTGGAGAATGGAGACTGCAGCGCCCTCTACAGTGTCGAGGCGGGAGTGCACACTGATGCGGTACACAGTCTCTGGCTCCAGCTCAGTGAAACAGTAGCTGCTGCTTGATGCATCCACTATCTCCTGCTTTGTCTGCTTGTCTGGGCTCCCAAACACAGTAGGGACATAGAGAAAAACATACACCACACAAAAAAATTATTGTAAGAAACAGCGATGGATGGTAGCTCAAAAACCAAGATTCCTGACTACCCGAGTAACTTCAAGATGTGCTAGAAAGGTCTTGTTACCTTTGAAAGACTGGATGGCAATGCGGTAACCACTGACTGCTGAAACAGGCCTCCAAGACACACAGATACTGGAGTGATCAGACCTCATCACACTGACACTGCTCACTCGCAGACTGGCTGGAGAAACCGACATACAGAGACAACTGACGGGATGTCTGAGTGTACTAGTGCATGCGAGATCATGCATTCACAGGTGATAGACTATTAATGACAAATGAGTGTGTCAGACAGACTCACTGGTTTTGCCCTGTGCCGAGGCACTCCCTCCCTCTCGGTTGCGGTACTCTGCAGTGACCAGGATGCTGTAGCGTGTGTCAGGTAGCAGGGTCTGCAGCAATGTCCGTCTCTCACTGCCTGAAACCAACTCCTGCAGGGGCATAACAACACTGTGACAACCTAACCTAACCTGACCTGTGTGTGTGTGTGTGTGTGTGTGTGTGTGTTACTCACAGTGCTCTCCTGTGTCTCTCCTCCCGTCAGGGCGGTGTAGGAGACATGGTACTGCAGTACATGGGCATTGGGAGGAACCCAGCTCACCAGAAGACTAACTGCAGTCTCCTCTGAGATGGACACACTGGAAGGGCCGCCACCTGACACTATGATATAGGCACATAACACATTAATACATGATCTTTATGCTGAAAACTACAACAGTACATCCCAATATTACATATTGATCTGATTAACATCTCCAGGTCTGAAACAATGGGAGTATTCTGTACTCACAGGTGCTGTACCGTATAGCCACAGCCTCACTCTGTGCTCCATCAGCGTAGAGGGCAGACAGTGAGATCTGATACTCCTTATCGTCCTGCACCCCCTCCAATATGGCCCCCTCGCTGTCCCCATCCACCCTCAACTGGAACACACACAGCAAATGTAATACTAAAATACATGCAACACAGCATTGTATTGGCAATTAAATACGGTGAGTCTTAGTAGTCATAACAGACAAGCTGAGGTTCCTCCACATACTGTACCTGTCTGAGGTCCCCTCCACTGAGTGAGATCCATTTGATCAGGTAGGAGACAACATCATCTGCGGCTGACTCCCATCGAACTGTGATGTCACTTCCTGAGAAGTTTGTGACTCTGAGATCAGAGGTGGCTGGTACCCTCACTGACAGATAGAGAGACACAGAGAGAGGGGAGGGATCTCTGTCACATGCACAGGTCATGTCTGGATGTTGAAATGCGTGTGTGTGAAGCGTTAGGTTTCATGATCTTACATGTGGTGACGTTGGCTGTGAGCGGTGAGGACAGGCCCTGCTCAAACTGGGACTGCACCGACACCAAGTATCTAGACAGAGAGGACAGGTTCTGTAGCAGCACTGAGTTCACACCTGTCACCTCCACCTGGGAGGGAGGAGAGAGGAGAGATAATCAATCAATCAAGGAAACCTCTTAAAATAAATCATTTTCATTGAGTAGTATGTCTGTTTTATTCCACAGTAGTTAAATGGTGAACACCTGTTTGACGTCACTGCCATGGTTGGTGCTGCAGGTGATTCTGTGACCGGGAACGTCGACCACTCCAGGAACCCAGCTGACCCTGACCATGCTGTGGCTCACCATGGGAAACTTCATACTCACAGGGGAGGGCAACGGGTCTACAGAGAGAGCGAGAGGATGCAGAGAGAGGGATAGAAAGAGAATGATGGAAAGGACTTCACGCATATCTTTCAAACATACCAGTATTGTAACACTGTCTGGGTTAACAAATAATTAATAAAAAGGTTGATTGAATGTTCATTAATAACAGGCAGTGATGACTCCCTCACATGTGGTGGCAATGGCGGTGACAGGGTCACTGGGGTCCTCGTCATACAGGGCGTACAGGGTGACAGAGTAATCTGTCACTGGCATCAGACCACCCAGCACCACATCAGTCTGGTCTGCCCCAAATTTCACCTGGGACAGGGATTTAACATACACCTATCAACGTGAGGAAACACAAAATGATCCTACCACACACACATCCATCTGCCATCCTCCAGTAACCTCACCTCCTTGGCATCATCGGGCTCTCCGTGGCTGAGGGAGGAGTAGAGGACCATATACTGAGTGGCCCCTGCCGCGGCCCTCCAACGCACCCTCAGACTGCTGGGGGACGAGGGGGTCACCTCCAGACCTTCCGGCATGGCCAGGGGCACTGATGACCCAGGAGAGGAGAGAAAGAGAGGGAAGGAAGGAGAGGGTAGAGAGAGAGAATGTATCAGAAGTTATTTCTATGGTTTCGTCTAGTTATTTGAATTATGAAGTACATCATATTTGAGGAATGTGTCAGATGGGTTGTGCCTTACATGTGGTGACGGTCCCTCTGAGGGCCAGACCAACATTGTCATCGTAGACAGGGAAGATTGATATGTGGTAGTGAGTCTGGGAGGAGAGTCCACCCAACAGCACACTGGAGACGGTCCCATTCACAACCACCTGAACACATAAATCACAGGGATCAAGTCACTCACAGCCAAAACCACCAAATAGCTACATGTTTACACAACTGCTTTTTTTCCATGACTAAAGTTCTAGAGCTCCATAACTGCAATGACTTGTAAATGCCGACATTCATGAGAACATTCTGTCTGTCTCTGACCTCCTGTGGGCTCTGTCCCTCAGCGCTGTGGAACACCACTCTGTACTGCAGGACGGGTCGGGTAGGTCCAGTCCAGCTCAGCTGCACCTCCCTGGGGCCCAGCTCAGAGAACTCCAGGTTTGTGGGGCTGGGGTAGGACAGCACAGGGTCCTCTGTCGGCCTTTCGTTTCCTGCGCAGTAAACAGAGAATGAGGAAACTTGACTTGGTATTTTCTCACTCTGTGAAGATATAATGTTTCTTGGCATTTCTCATTGCCTTTGCCACAAATGGACTTATGTCAGGTTGTGAGAGTTTATACAAACATATGAATGTACTGAAGTACTAAACTCACTCTTCGCAATGCTGCGCTCCTCTATCTTCCCACAGAGGATGTGCACCAGTCGGTCCACCAGTTTGCTGAGCAGAGGGAAGTCATTCACATTGTAGACGTTGAGCTCCAGAGGCTCCGACGCCACCTGCCTCAGCTCGGATTCGTCTGCGTTCTTCACACCTGAGAGAGACAGGGACAGGCCTTTTTTCACACGGCAATACATTCATGTACAGACACACACAAATTACTGACAAACACAACCAAGCATAAACAACATGCAAAAACAAACAAACAAAGCCATACAAACTCCTGTACTTCCCGTACTCTCTATTATGCGAACTAAACCCTCCAGAGTAACAGGCTGCACCACCAGGGTAGATCTCACCTACAGCGATGATCTCCACGCCTTTGTTCTTCAGCCGGTTGGCTGCAGCGATGGCGTCGTCCTGCGACTTCCCATCCGTCAGGAGGATCAGGAATCGAGGGGTGTCCGGCCTCGCCCCCGACTCTTGTCTCAGGTTCTCCTCCAGGACATGCAGCAGAGCCTGGCCTGTGAAGGTGTTGCCTCCCTTGTATCTGAAGTTCCTGACTGCCTCCAGCAGCTGCTCTTTGGTAGTGAAGTTATTGAGCTGCCACTCTGTGCGAGGGTCTCCACTGTACTGAGAAAGGGCTGGGAAACGGAGGGGCAATAAACTGTTAATAGCACTCCACACGACAGTTATTGGTGTCCCGTAAAGTCAAAAGCTAATAGAGGAGAGTTCTGTTACAGACCTAGTAAATGCAGCTGCAGAAACTGGAAAGTGGCCAAAACCACCAGGATTTAGATTAAAGACAATGTACAAAGAATCCTTAACATCAAAATACTTTTGCCTGGGGAGGTCTTATATATGTGGTTTATTATTGTATTAATTATGCAATCACATCACACACCCTTTTATAAGAAACACAAAACGCAAATTCAGCAGAAAGAGTCTGCTGTGTCTCACCTATCTGCACCCTGTCTGGGCCGATATGGAAAGGCGTAACTAGACCCTCCAGGAAGTCCCTGACACGTCTGAAGTTGGTGCGTCCGATGCTCCAGGAGCCGTCCACCAACATGACCACATCAGCAGCTGCTGTCGTGTCACACTCAAAGGCCTTCCGAGTGGACACCACTGGATTAATGAAGAAACACTCTTAAAATCAAGAAACTGGCTGATCCAAACTAAGGAGAATGCATTCATAGTAGTATTAGAAGTAGTAGTAGGTAGTGTGTGTGTGTGTGTGTTACAGAGGATTACAGGGGAGTGGGAGCACATTCCTGCCCTAGAGGCCCTATCATTATCCTGTCCTCTATGTGTTCCCCTCCTCAGGAAACGCTGTCATCAGATCTGAAATAGCCACTAACTGGAATATTTTTTATACGATTGCAGTGCTGAGGATGACAAAGGAAGGCCCGAACTCCTCTTCTAGGACTTAACTTTATCCTTTAGCGCTAGAAGAGTGTGCATATTAAGGGCTCTGAATAGGGTACTTCACTTACAACACTGAAAATACATTAACAGCCAGGCGTTTTAAACAAAAACATTTTGCCTGGTACATCTTGGAGAAGTAATAGTTATTGTGTTTTTACAAACTGTTTGCTGTAGGTGGGATGGATGGGAGTTGGTGTACCTGTGACAGGCTGGGTGGGGATTGTCTTCCTGAGTTTCTCCCTGTCTGAGTTCTCATCCTCTACTGGTTTCCCCTGAGTTGTCCCTTGCTCCTCCTTATTGTCCACCTTGGAGCGATTCTTCTCTTTCTTCTTCTTCCTCTTCTCTTTGGGAGCCTTCTCTGTCACCAAGTCATTATTCTGGGTAGTTGTTACTGGAGTAGTTGGAGGTTCTACAGAAACACAATTTGACAGATGGTCATGTTAAAGAAACAAAGTCTATGACAGAAATTACAATAGCATAATCATTTCTGGACACCAGTTCTTATATGATGACATAAACATTCAGTTACAGGTCATAGTAATATCCAATCTCCAGTTCTTATGAGACATTGTTAAGATACAGGGAACTAGTAAACCCCTGTTGGACAGTCCCTTATCCCACACCCCATGTCCACTCCCTGTTTCCTCTCAGCCCTGTTTCTCTCCAGTGCAGTGCATCTCCTAGGCCAGGACAGGACAGGGCAGATTACAGCTGTGGCACTGCAGCAGGGCTCTCATTACAGAACACTGGCGCCTCTCCAGGCTCCTGCCCCCACCCTCCCAGTTAAACACACACATAATGACAGAGCCCATGGCGGAACAGAGAGGAGCACATATTAATATCAACTATGGGGAGGCATTGTGTTTTTTATTTTCTAAGTGCCACTGTTTCCACCCACAACCAAAGCAATTATCAGACCTGAACATATTAGATACGGTATGCCTACCTTTTGCCAAAAGCACTGTAGTGTGACGTATATAATTACGACAGTAAACAAGAAGTGAAATAACCCTCAAAACATAAAATCCTGTTACAGCACATTACTTGCAGAACTGATTGAGGATGACCATTATATTCACTTCAGTGCTTATTGGCCAGAGTAAGATTCTTGGGCATTGCTCTACGGCCCTCAAATTCAAATCTGGACCTCAAAACCAGTTCCACTGTTTTTTTCCCCATTCTTCCCCTCTAATCAGAGACAGATTTAGACCTGTCAACCGGTAGGTTCCATTAATTATTAAGTAAAACAGAGGTAATCTGGACCTCATAGGTTAAGATTTGAATACCCCTGCTCTACAGTGTAAAATCCTTTGACCTAAAAGCCCTCCCTGAGTTAGAGCGCCCCCTACCTGTAGCGGTGGTGGTTGTCGGCTCATGGTAGACTACAGTGGGTACAGCTCGCAGGGCCTCTATGGGGTCATCCAGTTCACCTGACCCTGACCCCCCTGGCAGGGCCTTCCTCCGCTGTTCACGACTGCCACTACGGACCAACTCCTCCTCTCGCAAGCCCTCAACTGGCAGGATACAGGGAGGAGAGCAAGGGGACAGAAGAGAGGAAATGGAGCCATGGATAGACGAAGGAGGAAAAGATGGTGGAAGAGAAATGACAGCAGTGGTTGGAGAGGAAGAGGAGGAAGAAGAGGAATTTGAGAAGGAAAGGCGAAATGTGGAACAATAGTGGATGAGTAAATGAATCAAAATAATTGTACATTCTACACAATAAACATAGCATTTTTATGCAGAGCTTGACAAAAAGAAATGCCAGCACATACAGTCGTGGTCAAAAGTTTTGAGAATGATGCAAATACTAATTTTCACAAAGTCTGCTGCCTCAGTTTTGATGATGGCAATTTGCATATACTCCAGAATGTCATGAAGAGTGATCAGATGAATTGCAATTAATTGCAAAGTCCCTCTTTGCCATGAAAATTAACTTAATCCCAAAAAAACATTTCCACTGCATTTCAGCCCTGCCACAAAAGGACCAGCTGACATCATGTCAGTGATTCTCTCGTTAACACAGGTGAGCGTGTTGACGAGGACAAGGCTGGAGATCACTCTGTCATGCTGATTTAGTTAAAATAACAGACTGGAAGCTTTAAAAGGAGGGTGTTGCTTGAAATCATTGTTCTTCCTCTGTTATCCATGGTTACCTGCAAGGAAACACGTGCCGTCATCATTGCTTTGCACAAAAAGGGCTTCACAGGCAAGGATATTGCTGCTAGTAAGATTGCACCTAAATCAACCATTTATCGGATCATCAAGAACTTCAAGGAGAGAGGTTCAATTGCTGTGAAGAAGGCATCAGGGCGCCCAAGAAAGTCCAGCAAGCGCCAGGACCGTCTCCTAAAGTTGATTCAGCTGCGGGATCGGGGCACCACCGGTGCAGAGCTTGCTCAGGAATGGCAGCAGGCAGGTGTGAGTGCATCTGCACGCACAGTGAGGCAAAGACCTTTGGAGGATGGCCTGGTGTCAAGAAGGGCAGCAAAGAAGCCACTTCTCTCCAGGAAAAACATCAGGGACAGACTGATATTGTGCAAAAGGTACAGGGATTGGACTGCTGAGGACTGGGGTAAAGTCATTTTCTCTGATGAATCCCCTTTCCGATTGTTTGGGGCATCCGGAAAACACCTTGTCCAGAGAAGACAAGGTGAGCGCTACCATCAGTCCTGTGTCATGCCAACAGTAAAGCATCCTGAGACCATTCATGTGTGGGGTTGCTTCTCAGCCAAGGGAGTGGGCTCACTCACATTTTTGCCTAAGAACACAGCCATGAATAAAGAATGGTACCAACACATCCTCCGAGAGCAACTTCTCCCAACCATCCAAGAACAGTTTGGTGACGACCAATGCCTTTTCCAGCATGATGGAGCACCTTGCCATAAGGCAAAAGTGATAACTAAGTGGCTCGTGGAACAAAACATCGACATTTTGGGTCCATGGCCAGGAAACTCCCCAGACCTTAATCCCATTGAGAACTTGTGGTCGATCCTCAAGAGGCGGGTGGACAAACAAAAACCCAGAAATTCTGACAAACTCCAAGCATTGATTATGCAAGAATGGGCTGCCATCAGTCAGGATGTGGCCCAGAAGTTAATTGACAGCATGCCAGGGCGGAATGCAGAGGTCTTGAAAAAGAAGGGTCAACACTGCAAATATTGACTCTTTGCATAAACTTAATGTAATTGTCAATAAAAGCATTTGACACTCATGGAATGCTTGTAATTATACTTCAGTATACCATAGTAACATCTAACAAAAATATCTCATAACACTGAAGCAGCTAATTTTGTGAAGACCAATACTTGTGTCATTCTCAAAACTTTTGACCACGACTGTACACAGCGCCATGAAAAGGGCAAATGTTGCCTGGAGAAAATGGTAAGTGTGACAGCAAATTGAGTATGACATTTCCATGGAAACAACAAGTGGGGCTGGGGGTTTGAGAAGAGAGGCCAGGAAGGAGCTCCCAGACTAGGATAATTATTGAATGATAGCCAGATATTTTACAGTCAACACCAAAGTCTGACTTGTCCCAACGCGCTTCCCTTGACACAGTAACCCACTATCACTGAAAGGCTGGCAACAATAAGAAACATTTTGAAGGGCACTTTGTTCCTATAACAGTTGGTACATCAACCAGCTTTCCATCCAACCTTTTTATGCGAGTAAAGTACGTCGGATAAAAAATGTCATGACAGGCCTGATGTCAACAAAACTTTCCAAATGTCAACAAAACAAAATACGCTAGACAAGGTGGGATCTTTTTGTGTCGGTGGAAACGCCTTTAAGAGCAAATATAGATATAATAACCATCATATCGAAGTAAATAAACTTGGAGTCACGCGATGACATGTGTGGTCCTTCCACTACGACAAGTCGGGAAAGCATGCAGTTTATTAGGCTACAGATGAAATAAATGATGATGAACTTCACAGGGGTGGTGAAAGTGCACGGGGAGGAGCTTGATGCTCCTTTCCAATAAATATCGAGGGTCTTATTCTGGTGACATGATAATCGATGCTTGGCTGCCGTTTGACAAATAAAAATAACCTTGCTCTTTTGTCCATAATAATAATCTCATCATGTACAGGGTGGTTGGCTACAGCCCACGTGCAAATACCAGAGTGGGCACACTTACTATATAACGCAATTTTGTTTTGTGAGAAAACCATCAGTAACGTTGAAAATGCGATAGAAACCCATTTAACTTGTATTTTTTATTCAGTACATGGGAATTTAACGGCAAAAGGCAGTGTATGTGCACTATGTCATCTGCAACCTTTTATCTGCAACATGTCAATTTGATGGAATCATCTCTGGAGGGAAAACGCGCATATTGTTTTTATGCAGATTTTAGAACGTTTGCATGAAAATCTGTCGCCAATTGGATGGAAACCTAGCTTCTGTCTCCCTCCCGCAATAATCACAACATGTATTACAGACAGTCCCTTGTGAAAGACAGGCTGATAGAGGTGTGTGTGTGTGTGGTTTCATGTAATGGAATGATACGGAAGTGTTCACACACATTAAAATGTGAAAGGCACACAGGTATTCAGAAATTCCCAAATTACTGGGAAAAGGCTGTGCGTGATGACTGCAAATGTCTGAAAAACTGAGAGCGGGTGTTGTGTCTATAAAGGCTTATTTTCTCAACCCACAGCCATAATATGTTTTGTCACCTGACAGAGAATAACAGTTGCTTTTTGATGACCAGTTTACCATCCAGAGAAAAAGTGAATTTGGGCGGCAGGTAGCGTAGTGGGTAAGAGCGTGGTGCCAGTAACCGAAAGGTCGCTGGTTCTAATCCCCGAGCCGACTAAGTGAAAAATCTGTCGATGTGCCCTTAAGCAAGGCACTTAAACCTAATTGCTCCTTTAAGTCGTTCTGGATAAGAGCATCTGCTAAATGTCAAATGTAAATGGTAAAGCCCACACAGGTCAACTGCGGTTTTTAAAAGGGATTTCCCCAAATTCCTAAATGCTTTGAGAATTCCTACAGTAGTGGGCATGAGGGCCTATGTCCTCACTCTTGATCTTTGTATCTGTACATCTCTCCTTTGCTGTGCCCCTCACTCTCTCCTTCTCAGTACAGTAGTCATCATCTTTCTCTAACATGTTACTCTTTCCTTCTCACTTTCATTTCCCCATACCAGTCATTCCATACATTCACCCAACCTCCCACTCCATCGAATACTCCCTCCTGTCCTCCCTTAAGCTATCCCTCTCTGGCTCTTTATCCATCTTCCTCCTGTCCTTCACACTCTTAATTTCATAGTCTCTGCTTCCTCTTTTATACTAAACCTACTCATTATTCACATCCACCTTTCCAATCTCCCTCCGCCATTCCATTCCTCCTCCCTCTCCCTCTTAAGTCCTCTGCATTCATTCCTTCTCCCCCTGTTCTTCCTCCTCGCCTCTCCTTCCTTTTCAACACTCCCTCTCCCCTGCCGTCTCTTACTGGTGAAGCGTCTCTTGGCGATGAGTTTCTCCAGGGTGCCGTTAAGCACTAGGACCTGAAGGGCGTATTCCTGGCTGGAGTCCAGACCTGCCACTGTAGCCCGGCCACGCGTGGTAGTCAGCATCAGCTCTGGCTGGGGCACCTCTGGAGGACAGAGATAAACACATCAGACAGTCTCTCAGATTACAGAAGTGAGAGAGCAACTGACAGACAGACACACATACATACAGCTGGTGTTACCACAACAAATGCTAGAAAGAGATAGTGAGCAGACAAAAAGACAACAAATCAAAAAGGAAGAGAGACGACTGTTATCCTATTGTTCTATAGTAAAGAATGTGTGCGAGTCATGACCCAGAAGGTGGTTGGATAAGCCACAGCATATCTCCCTAAGCTATCAGGTGACAGCCTCCACAGCCAGGTGTGTTCGCACTGCAGCAGCCAAAACACAAAAAATATCAATTGTTCCTTGAGGCTTTGTTTACAACATCAACTGAGCCAGATATACTATACCCCTTTTCCCTCTTCTAGCCCACTGCCACATCTCTTCATCGTCCCCATCTCTCCAAAATCCCTAATGTCCCCTCGTGCTTCTTTCATAAATTAGAGTGAGCAGGTGTTTACTAGCCAGTGGCCAGGGCTTTGATCAACTCTGGCTCCAGATGTCATGGAGTTAAGTGGGAGGGACAGCATGGAAGCTTTATTAGGGCGGCAGGTACCTTAGTGGTTAAGAGCGTTGTGCCAGTAACCGAAAGGTCGCTGGTTCTAATCCCCGAGCCGACTAGGTGAAATATGTCGATGTGCCCTTGAGCAAGGCACTTAACCCTAATTGCTCCTGTAAGTCGCTCTGGATAAGAGCATCAATGACATAAAAAACAAGAAAAAAAAAACATTAATAAATAAAAGAAACTATTAAAAATATATATATATATTATTTTTTTTAATTGTGGAGAACAGGCAGCTGGGTGGGAAATTGTAGGGTTCTGGAAAATCATTCAAAAAGAGGCAAAGAAAATAAATACAACAATGGAAAATAATTTGAGGCACTTACCTATAATTCATTCGCTATAATCTGGTTAATTACAGTGCCTTCGGAAAGTATTCAGACCCCTTTACATTTTCAACATTTTGTTACGTTACAGCCTTATTCTAAAATGGATTAAATAAATAAAAATCCTCAGCAACCTACACACATTTTTTTGTACATTTATTAAAAACAAACACAAAACATACACTACCAGTCAAAAGTTTGGAAAAACCTACTCATTCAAGGGTTTTTATTTTTTAAATGTTTTAGATTGTAGAATAATAGTGAAGACATCAAAACTATGAAATAACACATATGGAATCATGTAGTAACCAAAAAAAAAGTGTTAAACAAATACAAATATATTTGAGACTCTTCAAATAGCCACCCTTTGCCTTGATGACAGCTTTGCACGCTCTTGGCATTCAATTGATTGGACATGATTTGGAAAGGCACACACCTGTCTATATAAGGTCCCACTGTTGACAGTGCATGTCAGAGCAAAAACCAAGCCATGAGGAATTGTCCGTAGCGCTCCGAGAAAGGATTGTGTCGAGACACAGATCTGGGGAAGGGCAGCAAAAAATTTCTGCAGCATTGAAGGTCCCCAAGAACACAGTGGCCTCCCATCATTCTTAAATGGAAGAAGTTTGGAACCACCAAGACTCTTCCTAGAGCTGGCCGCCCGGCCAAACTGAGCCATCGGGGGAGAAGGGCCTTGGTCAGGGAGGTGACCAAGAACCCGATGGTCACTCTGACAGAGCTCTAGAGTTCCTCTGTGGAGATGGGAGAACTTTCCAGAAGGCCAACCATCTCTGCAGCACTCCACCAAATCAGGCCTTTATGGTAGAGTGGCCAGACGAAAGCCACTTCTCAGTAAAAGGCACGACAGCCCGTTTGGAGTTTGCCAAAAGGCACCTAAAGACTCTCAGACCATGAGAAACAAGATTCTCTGGTCTGATGAAACCAAGATTGAACTCTTTGGCCTGAATGCCAAGCGTCACATCTGGAGGAAACATGGCACCATAAACTACGGTGAAGCATTATGGTGGCAGAATCATGCTGTGGGGATGTTTTTCAGCAGCAGGGACTGAGAGACTAGTCAGGATCGAGGCAAAGATGAACGGAGCTAAGCACAGAGAGGTCCTTGATGAAAACCTGCTCCAGAGCTCTCAGGACCTCAGACTGCAGCGAAGGTTCACCTTCCAACAGGACAACGACCCTAAGCACACAGCCAAGACAACGCAGGAGTGGCTTCGGGACAAGTCTCTGAATGTCCTTGAGTGGCCCAGCCAGAGCCCGGACTTTTAAATCTGATCAAACATCTCTGGAGAGACCTGAAAATAGCTGTGCAGCGACGCTCCCCATCCAACCTGACAGAGCTTGAGAGGATCTGCAGAGAAGAATGGGAGAAACTCCCCAAATACAGGTGTGCCAAGCTTGTAGCATCAAACCCAAGAAGACTTGAGGCTGTAGTCACTGCCAAATATACTTCAACAAAGTACTGAGTAAAGGGTCTGAATACTTATGTAAATGTAATATAAATTAGCACGTTTTGCTTTGTCATTATGGGGTATTGTGTGTAGATTGATGAGAGGAAAAAAAACAATTTAATCAATTTTAGAATAAGGCTGTAACCTAACAAAATGTGGAAAAAGTCAAGGGATCTGAATACTTTCCGAAGGCACTGTATATACTGTACAATACTCTATATACTGTAAGTAAGTGCTACTTGGTCTTGGTTAAATATGGAATCCGTAGTATAGTAGGAGGAAACAGCACCACTGTCCGCCCCATGGCCGTTGTTATTGATTTTGTTTGGTTGACGAACCAGAGGTGGGGAGCATCGCTAATCAATGTAAAAAATAAAATGCAGTACATATGCTGCTGTTCTAACGCGCATGCAATGATGTCAGATGAAAAAAAAACACTGTTTGTTCGTTGTTTGCAGTAACTTCTTTGTTGTTGTAATATCGCAAACGGACGTGACAGTTTCACCATTAAGGATTCCAGATTGAAGTCATTGTGACCCAACATTGTCAACTCCTAGTTAGAATCAACTCTCCTCAACCTCACAGTACACACCAGTACTGCTGTCTCACCTGAGATGGGCTTCACGCGGACCTTGTATCCCTGGACCGGCCCATCAGCCTCCTTCCACTTCATCTGCAGCCGATCCTCAGACAGCACTGTCAGTTTCAGACGCCCTGCAGTGTAGGCAACACACGCACGCGCACCCACGTTAGAAATAGGTCCACATCTAATATCAAATCAATCAGACAATCAACAATCCAACTGCTATTCACAAGTATACCCGCCAGAACACAGAACAAAATAAGCAACTTGTGATTGGAACAACTGATTTTTCTCTCACACAGACAAAAGCATAATCAACACTAGGCACTTGAAACATGAACATCTATGTAGTGATTACTTGTTGTGAGAGACCAACTGAGCTGTGTTGGCAGGGCTGTGTATCTGCTGGGGATGTGATTCTGGGTACGAGTATGGCGATGAACTTGGCAATGGGTGGTGGTGGTGGGGTGCTGTTCTATGATCAAACTACTAAAAAATGCATTTTTAATAGGTTCTAAACCTTTTTCAGACCTCCAATTTTGGAAAAGGAGCCTCTTCCTCCTTCCCCAATCAAATCAGTCTCTTGTTTTCGGCTAATCTCCATAATTTCCAATGAGGGCATCCCCAACAATCCTCTTCTTTCATGTGTCACTCTCTGTCCTCCTCTCTCCTCTCCAGCTGCCCGTCTGCTCAAAGCAGGCTTTGTGTTCTCCACTGGGATAGCAAGAGGGACAGGAAATCCGTTTAGGGCCTGAGGTTGAAGGTCAGTTTGAAGGCACCTTATACACGACGTCATGGGGAAAACGGAAGAAATTGTAGAGGAGCGCAGACATGAATCATTGCACTTACTGTTGATGCCTGACATTAGGCACTGTCTTCATTCAGAGAGGTGGGGGTGGGACAGGGGTAAGGGGCAAGGGTCTCTGTTCACATGGAAATGCTTTAGTAGTGTCCCACTGTCCCTGCATCTACTTCTGGCAGAGGATCAGAGGGGATCTGGAGACTGGGGTCAATGCCCCACACTCCCATGAATAACAACAACAGCCCAGAGATCATCAGCCATGACTGCACTGGGAGCTCTGAGATTGAGCACTGTTGCATACTGATAAAGAAACATAAAAACGGTACACTGAAAAATCTGGCAAAATTAAATTTCTTGTTTAAACCTATGACTAACATCAGCCAATATCCAACCATTATTATATTATATGATTATCGGACATACAGTGAGGGAAACAAGTATTTGATCCCCTGCTGATTTTGTACGTTTGCCCACTGACAAAGAAAGGATCAGTCTATAATTGTAATGGTAGGTTTATTTGAACAGTGAGAGACAGAATAACAAAATAAAAAAATCCAGAAAAATGCATGTCAAAAATGTTATAAATTGATTTGCATTTTAATGAGGGAAATAAGTATTTGACCCCCTCTCAATCAGAAAGATTTCTGGCTCCCAGGTGTCTTTTATACAGGTAACCAGCTGAGATTAGGAGTACACTCTTAAAGGGAGTGCTCCTAATCTCAGCTTGTTACCTGTATAAAAAGACATCTGTCCACAGAAGCAATCAATCAATCAGAATCCAAACTCTCCACCATGGCCAAGACCAAAGAGCTCTCCAAGGATGTGAGGTACAAGATTGTAGACCTACACAAGGCTGGAATGGGCTACAAGACCATCGCCAAGCAGCTTGGTGAGAAGGTGACAACAGTTGGTGCGATTATTCGCAAATGGAAGAAACACAAAATAACTGTCAATCTCCCTCGGCCTGGGGCTCCATGCAAGATCTCACCTCGTGGAGTTGCAATGATCATGAGAACGGTGAGGAATCAGCCCAGAACTACACGGGAGGATCTTGTCAATGATCTCAAGGCAGCTGGGACCATAGTCACCAAGAAAACAATTGGTAACACACTACGCCGTGAAGGACTGAAATCCTGCAGCGCCCGCAAGGTCCCCCTGCTCAAGAAAGCACATATACAGGCCCGTCTGAAGTTTACCAATGAACATCTGAATGATTCAGAGGAGAACTGGGTGAAAGTGTTGTGGTCAGATGAGACCAAAATCGAGCTCTTTGGCATCAACTCAACTCGCCGTGTTTGGAGGAGGAGAAATGCTGCCTATGACCCCAAGAACACCATCCCCACCATCAAACATGGAGGTGGAAACATTATGCTTTTGGGGTGTTTTTCTGCTAAGGGGACAGGACAACTTCACTGCATCAAAAGGGATGATGGACGGGGCCATGTACCGTAAAATCTTAGGTGAGAACCTCCTTTCCTCAGCCAGGGCATTGAAAATGGGTCGTGGATGGGTATTCCAGCATGACAATGACCCAAAACACACGGCCAAGGCAACAAAGGAGTGGCTCAAGAAGAAGCACATTAAGGTCCTGGAGTGGCCTAGCCAGTCTCCAGACCTTAATCGCATAGAAAATCTGTGGAGGGAGCTGAAGGTTCGAGTTGCCAAACGTCAGCCTGGAAACCTTAATGACTTGGAGAAGATCTGCAAAGAGGAGTGGGACAAAATCCCTCCTGAGATTTGTGCAAACCTGGTGGCCAACTACAAGAAACATCTGACATCTGTGATTGCCAACAAGGGTTTTGCCACCAAGAACTAAGTCATGTTTTGCAGAGGGGTCAAATACTTATTTCCCTCATTAAAATGCAAATCAATTTATAACATTTTTGACATGCGTTGTTCTGGTTTTTTTTGTTGATATTCTGTCTCTCACTGTTCAAATAAACCTACCATTAAAATTATAGACTGATCATGTCTGTCAGTGGGCAAACGTACAAAATCAGCAGGGGATCAAATACTTTTTTACCTCACTGTAAACTGCTTAGTGTGTGTGTGTGTGTGTGGCAACAAAAAGGAGTGACTGAGTTCACATTAGTGTCCTGAGAGTGTAATTGCTAACATGAGTCTGCATGTCAGACAGACAGTCTAGAGAGATTGCACAATGCCAGGGGATTTGTATGCTTCTACAGCTAGAGCAAAATAGCCATTGAATACCACGGTCACATGGTATATACATGATCTGATAAATAGTAGTGATGATGTATTAGTAATGAAGTACATGGTACCTTGGCTATGGACTCCAGAGGTCATTAGCAGCAGGATGGTGACCAGGTAAGGCACCATCAGCGCTGGGCAGCCAGGTCGGAGGCAGTGAAGAGGCATGATGACTACAACCTGGAAACTTGAAAAAGGAAGGCAGACAATGGGCATAGTTAATAGCTAATAGTATAGTTAATAATGATTTGATTATTGCCAATATTGGTGAGTACTATGCATAGGCCAAAACCTGTGGGTGCACAAATGAGGATTTGTCTAAAACCATTTTGTCAAACTTTAATCTCGAAGAAACCCACTCAAGCAAATTGAAAAGGCAGGTAGTGTGCCTAGGGCTGGCACAATTACCGTATAACCAACAGTTATGGATGAAGACAGTCTTTTTTTTGGGGGGGGGGGACAAACAGCTGACTGAAGATGGGTCGTCACTAATTACCACAGCCACAAAGTCATAAATCCTGCCTATTTCTACAATGTATCTTCTTAAAATCATATTTGAAACCTAACCCTAACCTTAACCCTAACCACACGGTTAACCTTACATTTTAGTTTTCATGCATTTTTATGATAAACCAATTGTGACTTTGTGGCTGTGCCATCTAGTGGAAACCCTGAAGACGGTTGAGTCCGTTTAGGCCTTAACATCGACTCTTAACAACGAAGGTTACATATGTAATCAAGGTTACGTGAGCTATTGGATCACGCCAATATGGTATCATTCTGCTCAGCAGGATACATTCCAAGTAAGAATTTTAGGTTAGTCCTGTGTACCGGGTAGTGCTGCGGCTGAACCCCTTAAATAGCTGCCACCACACTACTCCCACCTCGTGTCCTTTTCAAGGCGTCGTAGATCACCGACAAAAGGATTGGAGTGATCCAATAGCTCACATAACCGTGGTTACATACAGTTGAAGTCGGAAGTTTACATACACTTAGGTTGGAGTCATTAAAACTCGTTTTTTAACCACTCCACAAATTTCTTGTTATCAAACTATAGTTTTGGCAAGTCGGTTAGGACATCTACTTTGTGCATGACACAAGTAATTTTTCCAACAATTGTTTACAGATATTATTTCACTTATAATTCACTGTATCACAATTCCAGTGGGTCAGAAGATTACATACACTAAGTTGACTGTGCTTTCAACAGCTTGGAAAATTCCAGAAAATTATGTCATGGCTTTAAAAGCCTCTGATAGGCTAATTGACATCATTTGAGTCAATTGGAGGTGTACCTGTAGATGTATTTCAAGGCCTACTGTCAGAGTGTTGCGGGTGGATGTAGTGAAGGGAATCAAGCGCAGGGACAAGGATGTTCTTCAACAGACTTTTAGTACTTTCCAAAACAGGAATGAGTCGCCAACCCAACCGGGCGGCACGAACAATTACGCACAACACACAGTGCGGAAAACAAGAAAAAGCGCACGCAGTGCGAACTCTCGAAATAACAACAAACGAGAGAGAAAACTCCTCGGAGGCAAGCTGACAATAACAATCACACATAACACCTGACCCGAATAAACGAAACTAAATAGGAAACACAATCCAACACAAACAAGGGACAGGTGTTACAAACAGACAAAACCAAACGAACATGAAACATAGAACGGTGGCAGCTAGTACTCCGGAGACGACGACCGCCGAAGCCTGCCCGAACAAGGAGGAGGAGCAGCCTCGGCCGAAACCGTCACAGTGCCCCCCCCTTGACGCGCGGCTCCAGCCGTGCGCCGACCCGGGGCTCGGGGACGACCCGGACGACGCGGAGCAGGGCGCGCAGGATGACCCCGATGGAACTCGGTCAGCAGGGACTGGTCCAATATGTCCCTCCTTGGCAACCAGCACCGCTCCTCCGGGCCGTACCCCTCCCACTCCACGAGATATTGAAGACCCCCCATCCGGCGTCTCGAATCAAGGATGGACCTCACAGTGTACGCCGGAGCCCCCTCGATGTCCAACGGGGGCGGAGGAGTCTCCTCTATCTCATACTCCTGGAGTGGACCAGCTACCACCGGCCTGAGGAGAGACACATGGAACGAGGGGTTAATATTCCTATAGTCAATAGGCAGTTCTAACCTGTAACACACCTCGTTCAACCTCCTCAGGACTTTGAATGGCCCCACAAACCGCCGACCCAGCTTCCGGCAGGGCAGGCGGAGGGGCAGGTTTCTGGTCGAGAGCCAGACTCGATCTCCAGGTGCGTACACAGGCCCCTCACTGCGGTGGAGATCGGCGCTCGTTTTCTGCCGACGGATGGCCCGCTGCAGATGTACGTGGGCAGCGTTCCATGTTTCCTCCGAGCGCCGTACCCATTCATCCACCGCAGGGGCCTCGATCTGGCTCTCGTGCCAAGGTGCCAGAACCGGCTGGTACCCTAACACACACTGGAAAGGGGTTAGTTGGGTGGAGGAGTGGCGGAGAGAGTTCTGTGCCATTTCGGCCCACGGAACGTATCTCGCCCACTCCTCCGGCCGGCCCTGGCAATAAGACCTCAGAAACCTACCCACCTCCTGGTTAACACGTTCAACCTGCCCATTACTCTCGGGTGGTAACCCGAGGTAAGGCTTACCGAAACCCCCAACCGTTCCATAAACGCTCTCCACACTCTGGAGGTGAACTGGGGGCCTCGGTCAGACACTATATCCTCGGGTACCCCGTAATGCCGGAAGACATGGGTAAACAGAGCCTCAGCGGTCTGTAGGGCAGTGGGTAGACCCGGCATGGGAAGGAGACGACAGGCCTTCGAGAACCGATCCACAACGCACCAGGATGGTAGTATTCCCCTGTGAGGGGGAAGGTCGGTAACAAAATCCACCGAGAGGTGGGACCAGGGTCGTTGTGGAATAGGCAGGGGTTGTAGCTACCCCTGGGCAAATGTCTGGGCGCCTTACACTGGGCACACACCGAACAGGAGGAGACATAAATCCTCACATCCCTAGCTAACGTTGGCCACCAGTACTTCGTGCTAAGGCAGTGCACTGTCCGGCCGATACCCGGATGGCCAGAGGAGGGGGACGTATGAGCCCAACAAATGAGGCGATCGCGTACCTCGAGCGGAACGTACGTCCGACCCACTGGACACTGTGGAGGACTTGGGTCGGTGCGTAACGCCCGCTCGATCTCGGCATCAACCTCCCACACCACCGGTGCAACCAGACAAGACTCTGGTAGTATGGGCGTGGGCTCAACGGACCTCTCCTCCGCGTCATACCGCCGAGACAGAGCATCTGCCTTCCCGTTCTGGGACCCAGGGATGTAAGTGATTTTAAACACAAACCGGGCTAGAAACATAGTCCAGCGGGCCTGGCGAGGATTCAGTCTCCTAGCTGCCCGGATGTATTCCAGGTTACGATGGTCAGTTAGAATGAGGAAAGGGTGTTGAGCCCCCTCGAGCCAATGCCGCCACACCTTTAGGGCCTGTACCACGGCTAACAGCTCCCTGTCTCCTACGTCATAATTCCGCTCCGCCGGACTGAGCTTTTTAGAATAAAACGCACAGGGACGGAGTTTAGGTGGTGTGCCAGAACGTTGGGAAAGAACGGCCCCTATACCGGCCTCTGACGCGTCCACCTCTACCTGGAAAGGTAAAGAGGATCCGGATGCGCCAACACCGGCGCCCGAGGTAAACAGGTCCTTCAGTTTCCCAAAAGCCCTGTCCGCCTCAGCTGACCACCGCAAAGCGCACTGGACCCCCCTTCAACAGAGACGTTATGGGAGCTGCCACCTGTCCAAAACCCCGGATAAACCTCCGGTAATAATTTGCAAAACCCAAGAACTGTTGCACCTCCTTCACAGTGGTTGGGGTCTGCCAATTACGCACAGCTGACACCCGGTCTACCTCCATCTTCACCCCTGACGCAGACAACTGATAACCCAGAAAGGGAGACCGACTTCTGAAAAAACAGACATTTCTCTGCCTTGACATATAGGTCATGCTCCAACAGCCTCCTCAATACTCGGCGCACCAGGGCTACATGCTCTGCTCGGGTAGGACTGTACACCAGAATATCGTCGATGTACACGACTACTCCCTGTCCCTGCATGTCCCGGAAAATCTCATCGACGAAGGATTGGAAGACTGAGGGAGCATTCATTAACCCATATGGCATGACTAGATACTCGTAGTGTCCAGAAGTCGTGCTAAACGCTGTCTTCCATTCATCGCCCTCTCTAATGCGCACCAAGTTATATGCGCTCCTGAGATCCAATTTTGTAAAGAACTGCGCACCGTGCAATGACTCCGTCATAGTCGCAATCAGAGGAAGTGGATAGCTGTACTTCACCGTAATCTGATTGAGACCGCGGTAATCAATACACGGGCGCAGACCTCCATCCTTTTTCTTCACAAAAAGAAACTCGAGGAAGCGGGTGAAGTGGAGGCCCGTATG
Source organism: Coregonus clupeaformis (assembly GCF_020615455.1). NCBI lineage: Eukaryota > Metazoa > Chordata > Actinopteri > Salmoniformes > Salmonidae > Coregonus > Coregonus clupeaformis. Next base: position 30,338,214 of record NC_059215.1, on the reverse strand, counting down.
TATCCCTGTCTCAGAGACTCAGCGATGTACGTCTCCATTGCCTTCCTCTCCTCTTGAGACAAGGGATACACATGGCTCCGCGGGAGAGCTGCTCCTGACTGGAGATCTATCGCACAATCCCCCGTCTATGAGGCGGCAGCTGCGCCGCCCTAGTTTTACTAAACACCAGTTTCAAATCCTCATACCCGGGGGAATATGCAGTGCTGGCATTAGATTCGGACTTTCCACCGAGGTCGCCCCTATGGAAACACCCAGACACCGCCCCTCACACTGGGCAGACCACCCTTTAAGAGCTTTCTCTCGCCACATAATAGTAGGGTCATGGGTCATCAACCAGGGAAGGCCCAGCACTGCCGGATACGCAGGAGAGTCAATCAGATAGAGCTGAATCGTCTCCTCATGACCCTCCTGCGCCCTCATTTTAAGGGGTGCTGTGACCTCCCTAATCAACCCAGACCCTAACGGACGGCTATCTAGGGCATGAACAGGGAAAGGCTTATCAACTGGAAGGAGGGGAATCCCTAACTCTATACAAAACTGGCGATCTACAAAATTCCCAGCTGCGCCTGAATCTACCAGCGCCTTATGCTGGGAACGAGGTGCAACCTGTGGAAAACAAACAGGCAAGGTTAGGTGAACGACAGAAAGCTCTGGGTAAGTAGGCGCCTACTCACCTGGGGGGACCCCCAATGCCTGACCTGCCTTCTCCTCCACCGGGGAACCTCCCCAACACCTAGCCGCGGTGTGCCCTCCACGGCCACAGTTAGTGCAGGGAACGGCCCCCCTCGGGTTCCTACTCCTCCGTTCTCTAGCGCCAGCACCCCTGAGCTCCATAGGGCTCGGCTCGGAGGTGCTGGAGAGTGGAAAGGGCGAACCCCACCCGGGACGTCCACGGGTGGCGAGCAGGGTATCCAGCCGAATGGCCATGTCGACAAGTTGGTCAAACTTCAACGAGGTGTCCCTGCACGCCAACTCTCGCTGGACGTTCCTCCGGAGGCTGCAACGAAGTGGTCTATAAGGGCCCGCTCATTCCACCCTGCATCGGCCGCTAGAGTCCGGAATTCCAAGGCAAAGTCCTGGCGCTCCTCATCCCCTGTCGGAGGTAGAACAGACGCTCCCCCGCCGCCTTCCCTTCCGGTGGATGGTCAAACACAGCACGGAAGCGGCGGGAGAACTCCGCATAGGTAGTGGTAGCGGCGTCCATTCTCCTCCATTCGGCGTTGGCCCACTCCAACGCCTTGCCGGTGAGACAGGAGATGAGGGCTGAGACGCTCTCGTGTCCCGAGGGCGCCGGGTGTACGGTGGCGAGGTAGAGCTCCACTTGCAGCAGGAACCCTAGACACCCGGCAGCGGAGCCGTCGTACGCCCTCGGGAGCGAGAGCCGAATCCCACTGGGTTCCGGAGATGGGACAGGAAGACTGACCGATGGGGATGGTTCGGCAGGTGGGGTCGTGGGTACCCGCTGGTTTCCCATCGGTGGAGAGTGTTCATCACCCCTCCAGGGCATGACAGACCTGGTGAATCCGGTCCTCCTGTCCACGGAGACGTTCCTCCAGGCTTGCTGTTGGCGCGGTCGCTCCTGCTGATTCCATGGATGATGTGTGATTCTGTCAGAGTGTTGCGGGTGGATGTAGTGAAGGGAATCAAGCGCAGGGACAAGGATGTTCTTCAACAGACTTTTAGTACTTTCCAAAACAGGAATGAGTCGCCAACCCAACCGGGCGGCATCGAACAATTACGCACAACACACAGTGCGGAAAACAAGAAAAGCGCACGCAGTGCTGAACTCTCGAAATAACAACAAACGAGAGAAAAACTCCTCGGAGGCAAGCTGACAATAACAATCACACATAACACCTGACCCGAATAAACGAAACTAAATAGGAAACACAATCCAACACAAACAAGGGACAGGTGTTACAAACAGACAAAACCAAACGAACATGAAACATAGAACGGTGGCAGCTAGTACTCCGGAGACGACGACCGCCGAAGCCTGCCCGAACAAGGAGGAGGAGCAGCCTCGGCCGAAACCGTGACACCTACCTTCCAACTCAGTGCCTCTTTGCTTGACATCATGGGAAAATCAAAAGAAATCAGCCAAGACCTCAGAAAAAAATTTGTAGACCTCCACAAGTCTGGTTCATCCTTGGGAGTAATTTCCAAATGCCTGAAGGTACCACGTTCATCTGTACAAACAATAGTACGCAAGGACCATGGGACCACGCAGCCGTCACACCGCTCAGGAAGGAGACGCGTTCTGTCTCCTAGAGATTAACGTACTTTGGTGCAAAAAGTGCAAATCAATCCCAGAACAACAGCAAAGGACCTTGTGAAGATGCTGGAGGAAACAGGTACAAAAGTATCTATATCCACAGTAAAACGAGTCCTATATCGACATAACCTGAAAGGCCGCTCAGCAAGGAAGAAGCCACTGCACCAAAACCGCCATAAAAAAGCCAGACTACAGTTTGCAACTGCACATGGGGACAAAGATCGTACTTTTTGGAGAAATGTCCTCTGGTCGGATGAAACAAAAATAGAACTGTTTGGCCATAATGACTATCGTTATGTTTGGACGAAAAAGGGGGTGGCTTGCAAGCCAAAGAACACCATCCCAACCGTGAAGCACAGGTGTGGCAGCATCATGCTGTGGGGGTGCTTTGCTGCAGGAGGGACTGGTGCACTTCACAAAATAGATGGCATCATGAGGAAGGAAAATGATGTGGATATATTGAAGCAACATCAAGACATCAGTCAGGAAGTTAAAGCTTGGTCGCAAATGGGTCTTCCAAATGGACAATGACCCCAAGCATACTTCCAAAGTTGTGGCAAAATGGCGTAAGGACAACAAAGTCAAGGTAATGGAGTGGCCATCACAAAGCCCTGACCTCAATCCTATAGAACATTTGTGGGCAGAACTGAAAAAGTGTGTGTGAGCAAGGAGGCCTACAAACCTGACTCAGTTACACCAGCTATGTCAGGAGGAATGTGCCAAAATTCACCCAACTTATTGTGGGAAGCTTGTGGAAGGCTACCCAAAACGTTTGACCCAAGTTAAACAATTCAAAGACAATGCTACCAAATACTAAGAGTGTATGTAAACTTCTGACCCACTGGGAATGTGATGAAAGAAATAAAAGCTGAAATAAATAATTCTCTCCACTATTATTCTGACATTTCACATTGTTAAAATAAAGTGGTGATCCTAACTGACATAAGACAGGGAATCTTTACTAGGATTAAATGTCAGGAATTGTGAAAAACTGAGTTTAAATGTATTTGGCTAAGGTGTATGTAAACTTCTGACTTCAACTGTACGTAACCACTATATTGGATCACAATACCAGATAAAAAAGTTGGTGAACTAGGCATGGCCAGACAAGAGCAAAATCCTGTTGGACTGAGCTCAGGGCAGTCATGGTTGCTGTGTCCCTCCATCCCCCTCCAGGGAAGTGGAGGCAACACCCAACACGGCCGTCCCGACCTGGTTAGCGGCAGCAACATTGACTCGATGGTACCTAGCAAAAGTGCTAGACTTGCCCATTTACGCCTCTCAGGGGCCAAGCCCAAAGCTGGAGGCAGCGTGGGTCTGGATGCCAGAGCGTCTCCCGAGGCTGAGAGAGCAGGTCGGGTCTCAGTGGCAGCTGCCATGGGGTCCCAGAGAGGAGAGACAACAGGAGGCTGAACCATGGTCGTCTCGACCAGTATGGGGCTATCAGGAACAGCCGGTGGCCCTTCAAACTGACCCTGTCTAGAGTAGCTCTGATCAGAAGAAATGGTGGGAACGCATAGTGTCGTTGCCAGCCAATCGTGAGCGAGGGCTTCCAAACCCAGAGGGCCTGGAGGGTTCGACATCAAGAACCAGCTGGGACAATGAGTGTTCCAAGTCATTTCGTGGCGGTGCCATGATCTCAGTCCCCCCTGGTGATTGATATACGCCACTACAGTGGTGTTGTCTGATCTGACCAGGACATGCTTCCCCTCAAAGTAGGGCAGGAACTGTTGGAGTGCCAGGCAAACCGCCCTGAGCTCCAGTACATTGATGTGCTTGCTACTCCATGGGGGGCTCCAGCGTCCGCTCGCTGCTATACCTCTGAACACTTTCCCACAAACCGCTAGCGAGGCATCGGTGCACACTAGCTCCCTCCGGTGGACTCTGTTCAGTATCACTCCCTCCAACAGGAAGAGAGTGCCATTTCAACAGAGTCCTCACATATGCATTTGTCACCGATAGCTGACGATGTCTGTGTCATCTCTGGTGTAGATGGTAAGTTGACCATCACTGAAGTGGCCTGAGGTGAAGAAGGCCCAGCAGAATCAACAGAGAAGCCGGCGTGAGTAGGCCGAGTAACTTCTGGCACTAATACGGACACGGCTCGTCCAAGCTGGAAACGGTCCAGATAGGCCTGTATATTCTCCAATCTCACTTGAGGGAGATGTACTCTCATAAGAGTTGAGTCGATCAACATCCCCACGAAGACCACCGTCTGTGAAGGAGTCAGGTTGCTCTTCTCCCTGTTTAGGGTGAAAGCCCAGGTCTTGAATGTGCTTCAAGATTATCCTTGTGTCTGCTGTAGCTTGCTCTCTTGATTGAGCACACACCAGCCAGTCGTCCAGGTAGTTCAGCACTAGAATGCCCTGGGACATGATAGGCGCTAGGACTGCATCCATACACTATGTGAATTTAAGCGGCGCCAGTGAAAGGCCGAACGGGAGGACTTCGTAAGCCACTCCTTTGAAGGCAAATCGGAGGCACTTCCAGTGATCTCAAGGAACAGGAATGCATCCTTCAGGTCGAGCGTAGTGAACCATTGGCTGCTCGAGACTGCCTGCAACACCCGCGCTGGTGACAGCATCTTGAACTTGAGCTCCTTTAAACATTTGTTGAGGCCGCACAGGTCCAGGATTGGCCGAAAGCTGCCATCCTTTTTCAGAACTATGAAATACGTGGAACAGAACCCACTTAGCCGTTCTAGCGGCTCTACCTTCCTGATTGTGTCCTTGCTCTCCAACCGGAGCGCCACCAAACGCTGTAGGACGGCTGTGCCCAGGGAGACTCCACCTGCCTCACCCAGTTTGCCCTTTGGGCCTGGGAGAGACGGCCGAGGCCGACCGCCAGCACCTCAGGAGGACTGCGCATGTGCAGGCCGTCAATATAAAGTTGAGTATTTTTGGGCCAATTGTGCGCCGCCTCATGGGTCTCCCGGTCGCGGCCGGCTGCGACACAGCCTGGGATCGAACCCAGGTCTGTAGTGACGCCTCTAGCACTGTGATGCAGTGCCTTAGACCGCTGCGCCACTCGGGAGGCCTATAAATTTGACAAATATTCAGTTTGTCACTTTCATGAGGTTGGAGTAATAACATGTTCAACTACTTAAGACATTGGCTTGAATCTAGGTTGTGCTTTTAGATTTAGAGAAAATTAACAACAACTAAGGAATCATTTTTCCATTCTCTCATTGACTTCTCAAACCCCAAACCCCGGCCTGGTCTCTCTGGGTTTAAAAATAGCACACATAAAAACAGAATGAATAGAACAGGCTTGGAACCTTTAACCCTGGCAATTTGACTGTTACACTCGCAATAGATGCGGTAAAGGACTCAATGGACCTTGACCAAAACAATGGAATTGCCATGGAAACGCGTGGGGGAAAGGGCCATGGGAGAAAGATCCCGAGTCTCCTCATTGTCCCCCAGCAAAATTAGTCAACATTTAGGCTATTGTTTGTATGTGTATTTCACACTATGTTGGAGGTAGAAATCGGAGTATAATGCTTGTATGGATGTCAACCCCAACATGTTCATGTCATCTTTACCAATCAACTGCATTACTGTTAAAAACTATTTTGACTATCATTAACGATTTCTGTAGCTATGCTAACCAGCTTATACGAAAGGGAGTTCGTATTTAGCAGTCACTTCTTCTAAACCTGAAAAGGGACAACTTCTGCATGTTATGCAGCAAAAACAGCCGAAAATGTCCAAATCGGACTTGAGTACGCACATAGTGGGCCTGTTCCACTACATAAATCATGACGGATTTGACGAATATCCACTTTGTTAGCAGTAGCGGTGCGTGGGTAAAATCCCTGGGGAAGCCGACAATAAAAAAAGCTATATTACAACCTGTTGTGATATTTGCGCTGTTTGCTCTATAACCCATTTGTTAATACGCCCCTGTGATATAAAATAAGGCCGTGACAACAAAATAAATTCAACTACACATACATTTATTTAATCACAAAACTGGATTGCAACATCTGTCTGGATAAGTACACAAAACAAATATTTCACGTAACAAACAGTTGACCTGCAGCATGGTCAAGCAAGTTAATGTTTGACAGTTTACTAAACAACTACTGATTTAGAACCACAGAGTTACCGCAAGTCAGCACAAAGACAACAGGAGCACTGCCTCCGCTATTCCATCACCATTTCAACATCATCAAATCAACAAGGCTATATATGCTTAGTTTAATACACTGAAAACAAACTTAAAGACACCAATACCAATTTAGTTGGCAAAACGTTCTATGGCTCTGCCATACAGTACGTTTTTAGTTTTAGTTTTTATAGGCTAACTAGCTAAAATGATTGCTAGCCTAACTTCCTCTCATGGGCAAAAATGGAGCAGCTAAATTAGCTAGCTAGTTAACGTGAGCCTACTAGGCTACATCTAGGCTACATATTGAACTGCAATCGTCTCAGGCCAGTGGAACATTATGTGAATTTATGGTAAGATCAGAATCGCCATCATAATCATTGGCCTGTACAGAGACTTAAGTCAAAACCACAAGTCCAAATCCACATCTCCATCTATGGCTTAGGAAAGGGCCGATTTAGCAAGCTAGCTACTGCAGGACATCAACTCAAGCAGACCAGAAACAGACACATTTGTCTGACAATTATGACGTTTTGCTTAGAATGAGATTTGATTGGTGTGAAGCCAAATCCAAACTGGCCTCCCTTGGGGGGAGTTTTGCTGCGCCAGGACAACCCACAGTTGAGCTCAGCTCAACACTGATTGGCTAATTATTTTATTTAAAAAATGATCAGTGAGGCATAATGCTTGCTGGCATCAATCAATCAAATTCTAGGGCAGCAACATGTCATAATCTTTTGTTCCAGACAGCGTCAAATACACATACTGAGACAGAGGGGTGCTTTTTCCCCTCGTTCGGATGACTTCTCCAGTGAGATTCAGCCACTTGCGAATTGACTGAAAATTATGAAAACACAGAGACAAAAGATTAATTATTTTATAATTTGTCTTTTTTTATTTGTCAAATGTTTGGGGAAGCCTGGCTTCCCTTGGCATCCATGACACTGTTTGTTATATCAGATTTGTTGGATGTGCGCCAATTTGGTCAATGGAACGTCTGATTTCCATTGACTCCTTTACCGCATCTATGGCTGCCTGGTATTGTGATGAACATTACCATGGAAATTACTGCAAATTTGCATTCAAATCATGTTACTGATGTGGCTCATGCAATGGAATGTCAGTTGAGTTGAATCAACGAATCACAGCACATATTTGAGCAGATACTTTACTTGCTGCTTTGCTCCTATTGGTACAATCGCAATGGCTGCCAGTCCATCCATTATTCCATCCATTATGTCATCATTGACTTGAATGGGGATGCCGGTTCTGTTCATTCTATTTCTATGGCAGCAAATACAGACCGGAGCGGAGGAGAGGAGAAAATGTGCTTAGCAAAAATAAATACAGTGGGGAGAACAAGTATTTGATACACTGCCGATTTTGCAGGTTTTCCTACTTACAAAGCATGTAGAGGTCTGTCATTTTTATCATAGGTACACTTCAACTGTGAGAGACGTAATCCAGAAAATCACATTGTATGATTTTTAAGTAATTAATTTGCATTTTATTGCATGACATAAGTATTTGATCACCTACCAACCAGTAAGAATTCCGGCTCTCACAGACCTGTTAGTTTTTCTTTAAGAAGCCCTCCTGTTCTCCACTCATTACCTGTATTAACTGCACCTGTTTGAACTCGTTACCTGTATAAAAGACACCTGTCCACACACTCAATCAAACAGACTCCAACCTCTCCACAATGGCCAAGACCAGAGAGCTGTGTAAGGACATCAGGGATAAAATTGTAGACCTGCACAAGGCTGGGATGGGCTACAGGACAATAGGCAAGCAGCTTGGTGAGAAGGCAACAACTGTTGGCGCAATTATTAGAAAATGGATGAAGTTCAAGATGACGGTCAATCACCCTCGGTCTGGGGCTCCATGCAAGATCTCACCTCGTTGGGCATCAATGATCATGAGGAAGGTGAGGGATCAGCCCAGAACTACACGGCAGGACCTGGTCAATGACCTGAAGAGAGCTGGGACCACAGTCTCAAAGAAAACCATTAGTAACACACTACGCCGTCATGGATTAAAATCCTGCAGCGCACACAAGGTCGCCCTGCTCAAGCCAGCGCATGTCCAGGCCCGTCTGAAGTTTGCCAATGACCATCTGGATGATCCAGAGGAGGAATGGGAGAAGGTCATGTGGTCTGATGAGACAAAAATATAGCTTTTTGGTCTAAACTCCACTCGCTGTGTTTGGAGGAAGAAGAAGGATGAGTACAACCCCAAGAACACCATCCCAACCGTGAAGCATGGAGGTGGAAACATCATTCTGTGGGGATGCTTTTCTGCAAAGGGGACAGGACGACTGCACCGTATTGAGGGGAGGATGGATGGGGCCATGTATCGCGAGATCTTGGCCAACAACCTCCTTCCCTCAGTAAGAGCATTGAAGATGGGTCGTGGCTGGGTCTTCCAGCATGACAATGACCCGAAACACACAGCCAGGGCAACTAAGGAGTGGCTCCGTAAGAAGCATCTCAAGGTCCTGGAGTGGCCTAGCCAGTCTCCAGACCTGAACCCAATAGAAAATCTTTGGAGGGAGCTGAAAGTCCGTATTGCCCAGCGACAGCCCCGAAACCTGAAGGATCTGGAGAAGGTCTGTATGGAGGAATGGGCCAAAATCCCTGCTGCAGTGTGTGCAAACCTGGTCAAGACCTACAGGAAACGTATGATCTCTGTAATTGCAAACAAAGGTTTCTGTACCAAATATTAAGTTCTGCTTTTCTGATGTATCAAATACTTATGTCATGCAATAAAATGCAAATTAATTACTTAAAAATCATACAATGTGATTTTCTGGATTTTTGTTTTAGATTCCGTCTCTCACAGTTGAAGTGTACCTATGATAAAAATTACAGACCTCTACATGCTTTGTAAATAGGAAAACCTGCAAAATCGGCAGTGTATCAAATACTTGTTCTCCCCACTGTATGTGTATATATATATATATATATATGGCTATTCAAACGGTTATTACGGTGACCGCAGTCATTTGGCTGGCCAATTACCATCATCCAAAAATCCATGACGGTCACAGCCCCAAGTGTGCCTCACTTTTCCCATGGGAACATTGAAAACGCAGAGTCCCACTCTGACACCCAGGCCAGTACAGATGCTTAAATACTGATTGCCCGCCATTTGGACAGCCCTCTAATTTGAATGGTCTAATTACACAGACAGACACCACTCTAAGACCCATAATACTGCAGGTGTCTGACTGAGGTAGGAGACAGGGAGGGGCATCAGAGCTGGATCACCAGCATCAAAGCATGCAGTGATGTGAGGCTGATAACATGAAGAGACACTAAACTGAGAGGACAGCTGTGTGTGTGTGTGTGTCAGGAAACTGTTGGGTGCATGTTTAGGCATGCAATGGGCACCAGTCCACATGAACAACTGTGTTCATCAACTATTTTTGACAACTTTAGATTTCAAAATATTAAGTAATATTATTTTACCCTCTTCTGCCGAAGACAAAGGTCTAGCTTACATATGACAACTATTTTCCTATGTGTTCAGTACACTCACCCTTTCCAGCCAGAGGGCCGTGAAGGCCATGACATGTAGCTGCTTGCCTGATTGTTGTAAAACTTTGTTTCATCACACCAGGGAAGAGGGCAACTCAATCGATGGTTCTGTCATATTTCTTCCATACTTCTTGTCTGTCACAGACTGGACAGAGCAGAGTAGGCCTATGGTTATGCAATGAAAACTGTTCTCCTGTGCATCCCAGAAAGAGTAAAATAATGGTCTATACTGGAAATAAGGTGTTGTACTGCCAGTGCTTATTGCTTGGCCTCTCACAAAACAGTGACTATTGCCAGGCCCTGAGCCCCATATCCAGCTCTCTGGTTCCAAGTCAAACATGCTGACCCTCCTTTGGGAAGCATGTCCCCGTGTTGCAACTTTGTTTAATGCCGTTTCACATATCTACCCGCACCTCTGGCAGCATCATGCCCCCACTTCTGACAGCAGTGTTGTAAACTGGTGAAGGTAGCCTGACCGGGACTCGAACCCGGGTCTCTCTGGTTCTGCTGTAGGCATGTTAACCACAGCCCCAATATAATTATTTGCCCAGGTAACAGCTTGTCTTTGTTAATTCATTCCATACATACTTGCCTATTTCAGTAGAACTCGCAGGTGGATGGGGTCGCTTCCTATAAGCCTAGGGCGGGAGAAACTACAAGGCAAAACATCACGGCCATACAACGTTGGAGAGATTCATCATTCCACCTCCGCCATTGAAATACCTACCGAGGTTCACGCTCCTCTCAATATAGAACGGATAAGCGATGTTGGGGCTGGGCTACATCTTTGTTTCAGTCTGTCTACCTACCTGTCTACCTGCCGCATGCGAGTGAGAGAGAACAAACCAGGTGCGACCGCGAAGCATGCTCTGTGACTCACCTACTATATCATGTAGGCTAATATAAACTAGATGTAGGCCTACAATGTAACAATAACGTAGCAACAATGTAACATGTTACAGAGACGATCAGCCTACCTGGGGTCGCAAGTTACGTCCAGGTTATTCCTTCAGCGCGAGGTGAGATTTGTGCATTCCAAAGGTGGTGATGTCAACACGCAGGACTTCCGCTAGCACTGCTTTGCTCCCCCATCAAGCGCTATCTTCTAGAGTTGGGAATGAAATATGATAGCTCTTCAAGCAGCCCTCCTACACCCTAACATGGGCGTGGTGCACTGTCTCTGAGAAGTATAAATTCCCAATTTCATGTTTGACATAACATGCCTAGTCAGATCCTCTCCTCACTTAGCACATAAGAATAATCTTTAGTAGAATATCGTCATTATTTAATTAATTGTTTCCTTTGAAGTAAGTATACGTGCTGCAGGTCGGGTGCATGTGACCTGGGAAAAAATGAGGCAACTGGCAGGTTAATACAGTATATGAAAGGCAGGAAAGTAATGTAAAAAAGTTTTGTTTTCTGAATAAGACTGAATAAGAATTGTGTAGAAAGAGTTGCACTTTCTTACATTGCCTAGTGTAAACATTTACTGGACCAAAACCCCCAATGAAAACAGTAAATGGCAAATGCAAAAGTGAATGTAAAGATAAAACGTATTTAAAAACATGTTTTCATAGGTAAACATTATCATTCATGGTCTACTCTGGTTATAAACCCAATACAGATGTCAGTGTTACCACATGTCCATGTCAGTCAGAGACAGACTGGCCATAGGGCAGTTCGGGCAAATGCCAGATGAGCTGGTCCATCTTTTGCTCTGTAGATATGTCTAAATAGAGGGTTTTGCACAGAATTAAAATTAATTGGCTAATAATGGGAGCCTCAAGAAAAAATAGGGCCGGTGTGGAAGCCTCGAGGAAAATAATGGGCCGGTGTTATAGAAAAGCCTGGGCCGATTTCTGATCCCAGTCCGTCCCCGTTGTCAGTGTTACCACATTCCCAAACTCAATGACAGGGCCCATCTCTGTCTCCTGGGTGAATTGTGCTCACATGACCACAGGTTTTATAAGTTAAGTCAACTCAATAAGGTTGATGAGAGGGAGCTCTCTCGACATGAAATTAGATTCCAAATGAGAAAATCTAATAAGAGGCAGCTGAAGGCCTGGCGGTGCACATCATGTTAAAGAGACGTGAAATCTGATTATGATTATTATATGGTCGGTCAGCAGGTGTGAGGACCACATAGCACACTGAGTACCGCTATGTGAAAGACCTCGGTGAAGAAATTATGCATACAGTTCTGAATAATTGTGCAAATGTTATTTAATTTAAGAAAGGACATATAGTACATTGTAGCAGCAACAAAAGCTCTGTGCTTACCCAATTCAATCTCATTCAAGATTTTATTGCACTCATCCCCCCCAAAACAAATGACAACCAATTTGTTTAGAAATCGCTTTAATTCAAATAATCAAATTTAATTAGCATTTGACAATGTGGAGTCCTATGTGGCTCAGTTGGTAGAGCATGGCTTGCAAAAACAGGGTTGTGGGTTCAATTCCTACGGGGGACCAGTACGAAGAAGTATGACAAATGTATGCACTCACTACTGTAAGTCGCTCTGGGAAAGAGTGTCTGCTAAATGACTAAAATGAAATACTTACACACTCGTCTCTAACATGTAGGCTTAGCATTCCCGAACAGTCCCCTAAAAAGTCAGAATGTTGAACAAACTTAATTTCAACTTACTTCACCTGCCAATTTTGGCCCTATGTCGGAGGTAATCTAATACAAAATATTAGGGGTGTAACGATCCATCTACTACATCGATGTATCGATTTATATTCCTATGATCCAACTACATCGATCTGTGCTCGGCGAGTTGGCCTTTTGGACAACATATATCGATCTAACATCGTTTTAAAATGTAATAAATCGATTGTATCGATACTAGGAAATAACCCATTGGATTTAAGCACGTCAGACTTTATATGGATGTTTTTTCTTAGCACTTTTAATGATAAAGGCTTTAAACATTACTCGATTCAGTCTGCCTATCCGTGACGTCATCGCGCCAACAGCAGCGCAAAGGCGCAAAGACAACCAAACATAGTATGGCGGACTACAGAGGAGAAGCCGACGAGCGAGAAATTATCAAGCCACCATTGCGGTCCAGTGTGTGGAAACACTTTGGCTTTTGCAAAGACGGAGATGTTCTAAATAAGTCGCTCGCTGTTTGTAGGATATGTAAAGGTCAAGTAAAGTACAACGGCAACACGACAAATCTCTCCAACCACCTACTAAGGCGCCATGGGATTTCACACAACACCGACCGTCCAGGCACCTCTTGCAGCGTCCCGCTGCTACAGCAGCGAAAGGTAAAGTCAACTCTGCAGAAGCCTCAGGTCTCGCCTGCATGTTTAGTCAGAGACTAGGCCAAAACTCAGCTCGGGCGAAAAACATCACGGCAACAATTGCCAAGTTTATCTGCAAAGACATGCGACCCTACAGTGTGGTTGAAAATCCGGGATTCCGTGAAATGATTCAAACATTGGAGCCAAGGTACACAATACCAAGCCGACCACACTTCTCAGAAAAGGTTATTCCTGCATTGTACGAAAGTACTAAGAATGATGTGAAGCTGTCGCTTTCTCAAGCTGAACGAGTAGCGATAACGACAGATGGCTGGACGTCATGCTCAAATCAAGGGTATGTGACAATTACCTCTCATCACATTGATCCGGAGTGGAAAATGAAGACCTTTGTTCTGCTAACCAGAGTTTTAAATGAAGCCCATACTGGTAAAAATATTGGCGCGTTACTGCGTGAAGCCTGCATGGAGTGGAAAATCTCACGACAAGAATCCTGCCATCGTCACAGATAACGCCAGGAATATGATTGTGGCCGGTGCAGAAGCCCAGTTCAGTCCACACATTACCTGCTTCGCACATACACTCAACCTTGCCTCGCAGAAGGGTTTGGGGGTGGACCGTGCTTCCAGGTTGTTGGGGAAAGTGCGAAAAATTGTTGGATATTTTCACTGCAGCCCGATTGCATGTCACGCCCTACAGGAAAAACAAACTCTGATGGATTTACCAAAACATAAACTGATCCAAGACATAATCACCAGATGGAACAGTTCATTCGAAATGCTTGAACGTTTTTTGGAACAACAGCCAGCTATAATGGCAACTCTGATGTCCAAGGATCTACGAAAGGGGGTCACCGATGTAGGCACGCTGAGTGAGAGTGATATTGCCAACATGGATGACATTGTTCAGTTGATGGGTCCTGTCAAAATGGCAACCACTGTGATGTGTGAAGAAGACCAGCCAACTCTCTCTGTAATTGCTCCTCTTCAAGCAAAACTGCTGAAACACCTACAGCCATGCGAAGACGACTCAACCCTGGTTGCAGAGATTAAGAGGGTGATGGCCAGTGACCTCTCCACACGCTACAGAGGCACCCAAGATGCTCTCAACATAGGTAATTAATTTGGAGTCTTAATTAAAATCAACTTGGTTAATATTTTAGGTTATTAGACTGTATTAATTTGTAAAATGCCACACCTTTGCGTTTTCAAGTTTGAATTTGAGTTGTTTTTTCATATGGAAAAGTAAACAAGATATCTGCAATACAATTCTTAGTTCATGGTGGCTTTACATCATCACTGTGCCACATTTCTTTTAAACATACTAAAGTTTAATCTTCTGATTATTTTGTGTATGAGGAGGTGGTCATCCCTTGCAATTTCAGGTCAACTTAATTTAATAATGCAATGAATGCAATATTCTTGTTCTTTAAACAGCATCAGCGTTGTGTTAGGCCTACTGCTGATAGGTAGCTCTCTCTGCTCTCTCCCTCCCCTCTGTCTGTCCTTGATTGCAGGAGTGAAGTCTGGTGTGCGGGAGTCAGGGTTCCAGCTGCAGCTCATTCACCATAATCACCTCAGCCTTTAAGACCCGGTCAAACTTACCACTCATCGTCAGATCATAGTCAAGACGACCATGTTAGTCTCGCTGCCGACTCAACCTGGTTATTTTTGCTCTTTGTGTTTTTGGTCTGTTCTATTTACGTTTTCTCCTGTGCCACAGATATTTGGAACCTGAATCCTGCCTCCGCTTCACTCCTGCCACCACCATCCTGCTCTCCATTACCGGACCTCTCTTTTGGACTCACCACGGACACTAGGACATTACGGTACCACACCTGCCCTGATCTGGATCTGTTACCCTCCCTGTACCTGGACTTGCTCTTCCCATATATTTGGAAACCTGGACTTTGAACATTGTAAATAAACCTGTTAAAACTTCTCTGGCTTGGTGTACTTGTCTGCATTTGGGTTCTTATCCAGTTGAATCATAACAGTATGATCTGACCAACATGAACCCAGCAGACAGTAGCTCGGATACCACCCCAGAGTGCACTCAAATTTGGACTGCCATAGCCAATCAGGGCATTTTACTTGGCCAACATGATACCCTGTTTAAAACGATTGCTGAGGACAGTCAGGTGCTGCTTAATCAGGTTCAATTACTCTCCAATCAAGTATCTGCCCTTACTACCCCTTCAGCCCAGATCAGAGAGCCTTTTTGTTCCTGCTCCAGAGCGCTATGACGGGAACATGGGAACCTGTGGCGATTTTTTGACTCAATGCTCGTTAGTGTTTGAACAACAGCCCCTCACCTACGCCTCAGAAAGAGCCCGTATTGCCTACCTTATCAACTCTACTAGCGGTTCCGCTCGTGCCTGGGGATCCGCGGTCTGGGAGAGTCAGTCGGACATTTGCAACGCTTACGTTGCCTTCACCACGGAGATGAGGAAGGTTTTTGACCACCCCGTCACGAGGCAAGGAGGCTGCGAAACGGCTGTTTTCTCTTCGGCAGGGGGCTCGTAGTGTGGCGGAGATGGCAGTGGAGTTTCGGACTTTAGCAGCAGTGAGTGGTTGGAATGACGAGGCATTACAAGGAGTGTTCATCAATGCTTTGTCTGAGACCTTAAAAGATGAATTGGTGTCATATGATGAATCGCCTACGCTGGATAATCTTATTTCACTCACTATCAGGTTGGATAATCGGATTCGGGAGCGCCGCCGGGAGAGGAGTGTTAGTTCCAAGCAACCTGTCTGTCATCAACAAACTCCTCCCTGCATCGTCCCTACGGAGAGAGCCGTGTCTTCCCGAGTCGATACGAGGAGCACTGAACCCGAAGCCATGGAGGTGGGTCGGCACGGTTGTCATCAGAGGAGCGTGCACGTCGTATTCAGGCTCGGGTCTGCCTGTATTGTGGAGAAGCTGGTCATTTCGTTCCTTCCTGCCCAGTTCGTCCGGGAAAAGGGCCGGCTCATCATTAATGGGAGAAGTTTTGGTGAGCCGAGCAGCGGATTCTTCCTCTTCTCCCCGCATTCTGCTCCAGGCATCCCTCCAGTGGCAGTCCCAGAATTTCTCTGTTAGTGCGCTGATTGACTCTGGTGCCGACGGAAAGCTTTTGGATAGAGAGTGGGCTCAACAAATGGATTTGGAGACTGTTCCTATGGACTGTCCGCTGCAGGCTAAGGGTCTAAATGGACAATTGTTGAACCGCATTACCCATCAGACTGTTCCTGTTTGTCTTAGAGTGTCGGGAAATCATCAGGAGAACATTCAATTCCATATTATCGACTGCCCACAGACTCCCCTGGTCCTTGGTATCCCCTGGCTCATAAAACACAATCCACACATTGATTGGGTGACAGGTAGCATTGTTTCATGGAGCACATTTTGTCATGTGAATTGTTTGTGTTCTGCTCAGACTCCTGCCAGTACTGTGCCTCAACCTCCACTGGAGTCCATGGATCTTTCTGCTGTTCCTGACGTGTATCATGACCTGGCATCCGTTTTCTGCAAACACAGAGCTACTTCTCTTCCTCCTCACCGGCCTTACGACTGCGCCATTGACCTCCAGCCAGGAGCCCCGCTCCCCAGCAGTCGCCTGTACAATCTCTCCCGGCCGGAGACGGAGGCTATGGAGAACTACATTCGGGACTCCTTGGCGGCAGGTATTATGCGTCCTTCCTCGTCACCTGTAGGAGCGGGATTCTTTTTTGTTGCTAAGAAGGATAAGACCCTCAGACCCTGTATTGATTACCGTGGACTTAACAACATCACCATTAAGAACAAGTATTCTCTGCCTTTGATTAATTCTGCTTTTCCCCTCCTTCATGGTGCTACCATCTTTACGAAACTGGATCTACGAAATGCGTATCACCTGGTGCGCATTCGTAAGGGTGATGAATGGAAGACTGCCTTCAACACACCCTTGGGACATTTTGAGTATCTGGTTATGCCTTTTGGGTTGTCTAATGCCCCTGCTGTTTTTCAGGCACTAGTCAATGATGTCCTTCGGGACATGTTGAATCGGTTTGTTTTTGTCTATCTGGATGATATCTTGATTTTCTCAGAGTCCTCCCAGGAACATGAACTGCATGTGCGCCAGGTGTTGCAAAGGTTGTTGGAGAACAAACTGTTTGTGAAGATGGAGAAATGTGAATTTCATGTGTCTGAGACCTCTTTTTTGGGTTACATCATAGCTCAGGGGGAGTTGCGGATGGACCCAGCTAAGATCTCTGCTGTCACGGACTGGCCAGCTCCCTCTACCCGCAAACAACTTCAACGATTCCTGGGGTTTGCGAACTTCTATAGGAGGTTCATCAAGGACTACAGCCGCATTGCGGCGCCACTCACCGCTCTCACCTCCATCTCACGACCGTTCGCTTGGAATGAAGGGGCCGAATCAGCGTTCGAAGAACTGAAACATCGCTTCGCCTCGGCTCCCATTCTGATGCAGCCGGACCCCGACCGCCAGTTTGTCGTGGAGGTGGATGCATCCGACACTGGGGTAGGTGCAGTGTTGTCACAACGTTCTCCTGAAGATAACAAACTGCATCCCTGTGCTTTTCTCTCAAGGAAACTTTCTCAGGCAGAGAGGAATTATGATGTTGGCAATCGTGAACTGCTCGCCGTTAAGCTGGCTCTCGAGGAGTGGCGACATTGGTTGGAGGGGGCGGAACAACCCTTCATCGTTTGGACGGATCATAAGAATCTGGCTTACCTCCAGTCAGCGAAGCAGCTCAACCCCCGTCAAGCCAGGTGGGCACTATTTTTGGGAGATTCAATTTTTCTCTGTCTTACCGTCCTGGGTCACGCAACGTCAAGCCTGACGCCCTGTCTCGTGTTCATTCGGCTGTTGATACTGGTAGTAACCCTGAACCCATTTTGCCTCCTACCTGCAGTATTGCAGTCATCACATGTGACATCGAGGGGATTGTTAGACAGGCTCAACATCATCAAGCTGACCCTGGGAGGGGTCCTCCTAACCGGATGTTTGTCCCTGAGTCTGCTCGCTCCCAGGTACTTCAGTGGGCTCACTCGTCTCCCCTTACCTGTCACCCTGGAGTTTCGCGGACCCTTGACTTTGTGCGACGGAAGTTCTGGTGGGCCACGATGGAGGCGGACACTCGAGCCTTCATTGCTGCTTGTACGGTATGTGCACGAAGTAAAAACTCCACCCAGGCCAGCGCTGGTCATCTACGACCTCTACCTATACCCAGCCGGCCCTGGTCGCATATCTGTCACGGTTCAGACAGACGACAAGAGGACCACAATTGCGTCACACCAGAAAGTTTATTTAAACTTAAAGGGAAAGGGATGTAGGGAGTGAGTGAAGGCTCCAGGGGTTATCCCGTCCGATGTGCTGGGTCTGTGCCTCCCCCCAGTGGCAGCGATGCGTCCGATGACGCCGGTGGTTGGTGGTCCAGAAGTCCTGGGGGGGAGGAAACACAGACACAACGGGGCGGAATGAAACCAGGCAGCAGTACAGTTCAAGGGAAATCCAAAATACGTAGTAGCAAGGCAGAAGGCTGGTCAGAGTTACCGGGATTGAAGAGTAGTCAGGAGTCGTAATGGCAGAAGCAGGTCTGGATCTCCTGAGGCAGAAGAGTATCCAAAAAAACAGGCAGGTCCGGGGTCACAAAACCAGGGTGAGCCAGAAGCGCGAGCAAACAGGTTCCGGGTGTGAGCTTTGCAGACGATCTGACACCGGAGAGCTGAAAGACAGGGCCTTAAATACTGGGAGAGGTTAGTGGGTAATGCAGCGCAGCTGGCAGAGTAATTAGAGCCGAGCAGAGCAGGGACAGGTGGAGCTAGTTAGGCTGAGTAGAGAGAGTGGTGAGCAGAGTGGAAGAACTTAAGGTGGTAACCCAGTGGAGTGAGAGGGCTCATGACAGAACCCCCCAAGGGACGGCCCCAGAAGTCCCAAGAGCAACACCACGCCGGGCGGGAGGAGGGGAGCCGGAGGAGGGCTAGAACTCCTCCCGAACGGTCCGAGCGAACGTCCTCATCCTCGGAGGAAGCCGGAGGGCCGTGGTCGGGAGATGGGACAGGTCCCGAGACAGGATCAGGCACAGGACAGGAAGCCGAGCGGGCAGGACGGTTAGGGATCCCTCTGGGGCGGCCCCTACGGATTGCAGGTTGATCAGGATGCCGTTGGTGGAAAGCGGTGATGAGAGTCCTATCCACAATCCGACTAGCTGGCACCCAGGTCCTTTCCTCAGGTCCATAGCCCTCCCAGTCAATGAGGTACTGGAGACCCCTACCCCTCCGTCTGGACCGAAGCAGGCGGCGAGGACGGTGTAAACCAGACCACCATCGACTGAGCCGTGGAGGAGGAGGACAAGGCACAGCAGGGACCAGCGGACTCCTGGGCACAGGCAGGGGCTGCAGCAATCCAGCTGGGGGCTGGCAGAACGACTTGTGTTGGTTGCAGATGGGGCAGGCTTGGACGAATTCCCGTACATCCTTCCTCAGAGAGGGCCACCAGAACCTCTGGGCGAGCAGGTTGTAAGTGCGGGTGGAGCCAGGGTGACAAGCTAGGCGGGAGTCATGTCCCCACTGAACGACCTGGGACCTCAGGTCTTCGGGGACAAAAAGGCGGTCAGCTGGGCAAGTGCTGGGACCTGGCTGGTTACGGAGAGCCTCCAGCACCTGTTCCTCAACAGCCCAGGTCAGAGCTGCAACGATGCAGGGACTTGGCAGAATCGACACAGGGTCCTTGGAGGGGTCAGGAGCGGAGTTAGTAGGTACTGGCCGAGGGGGGTAGTGCGGCGGCAAGCAGGCAGGTTCGGTGGCAGTCCTCTCCCCACTCCCTGATCACCCCCGGTCACCCAGTCGAGCTGAGGGGTTGTGCCGGGCGGAGCCATGGGTAACCCAGGATGAGGGGTTGGCCTGGAGAGGGGAGCAGGTGAAACTGGATAGTTTCTTGATGGTTTCCGGACAGACCCATCGAGACCGGGGCCGTGACATGAGTGACCGATCCGAGTAAGTGTCCGTCCAGTGCCCGGGCAGGAATAGGAGGTGTCAAACGGAGGTTCTCCAGTCCCAGTTGGCGTGCCAGCTTGATGTCCATTATGTTGGCTTCGGCGCCAGAATCCACCAGAGCAGCCAGGGTGTGAGTTGAGTCAGGGGAGGCGGAGGTGAACTTGCAGCAGGGGTTTGCGGTCGGAGGACTGGATGGTCATTGAACTCAACCGGACTCCCCCTATGCCCGGTGAGCTTCGGCCCTTTAAAGGGCAGGTTACCACCACGATGTCCATCACCTCCACAATAGAGGCAGAGGTTTGAGGTGGAGCGTCGCTGGCGCTCTGCAGGAGTGAGAGAGGCTCGCCCAATCTCCATAGGCTCAGACTGATCAAGCTGACCTGGGTGAGTGGCAGTAGATGACAGGAGCCCAGTCGGATCTCTCCGAATACCGGTAGTAGGTGGACCTTGGCGCCCCCTCCCACGACGACGGGTCTGTATCCTACTGTCGATCCTGACAGTCAGTGCGATGGCTTCATCAAGAGTGGAAGGCAGTTCATGGGAGACCAACTCGTCCTTGATATAGTCAGCCAAACTATGGAAGAACGCGTCCACCAACGATGGTGTGTTCCAAGAACTTCGTCTAGCCAGGGTTCGGAAGTCGATGGAATGGTCTGCGACTGTACGTCTGCCTTGTCGAATACTGAACAGTTCACGAGACGCCTCTGCGGTTGGGGAATCCAGGTCAAACACCTTCAGCATCTCCTCAGCAAACAGGTCGAAGGTTGCACATGCGGGGGTTTGACGTTCGAACTCTGCTGTTCCCAGAGTCGAGCTCGGCCCGTCAGGTGAGTGATGGCATACCCAACTTTAGCCCCCTCCGTGGCGAAGGTCCTTGGCTGCAAGGAGAACTGAAGTCGGCAGCTAGTCAGGAATGGCCGGACCTGGGTTGAATCGCCGTTGAACCGCTCGGGGTTTCCAATCTTGGGTTCCGGAGCAGCGGCTGCAATGACCGGGGCAGGTAACTCGGGGGCAGGGCTGGTGGGCAGACTGGCTGGGGTCAGGTTGGTGAGGAGTTGAATGATCATGGCGAGTTGTTGTTGCTGCTGCTGGGACTGCTGCTGGTGCTGCTGGAACTGCTGATGCTGTTGGTGGCCGACCTGAAGCAGAGAGGGAGATGACGCCGCTCATGCGGCCTAGCTCTCTCTCAGTGTGTTCCAGGCGTAGCATGGCGGTGGGGTTGCTCAGGCTCTTCGGTTTCCATGTCGGGGGAAGTGTGCGCTGAGTCCATGATGGTCAGATCGTACTGTCACGGTTCAGACAGACGACAAGAGGACCACAATTGCGTCACACCAGAAAGTTTATTTAAACTTAAAGGGAAAGGGATGTAGGGAGTGAGTGAAGGCTCCAGGGGTTATCCCGTCCGATGTGCTGGGTCTGTGCCTCCCCCCAGTGGCAGCGATGCGTCCGATGACGCCGGTGGTTGGTGGTCCAGAAGTCCTGGGGGGAGGAAACACAGACACAACGGGGCGGAATGAAACCAGGCAGCAGTACAGTTCAAGGGAAATCCAAAATACGTAGTAGCAAGGCAGAAGGCTGGTCAGAGTTACCGGGATTGAAGAGTAGTCAGGAGTCGTAATGGCAGAAGCAGGTCTGGATCTCCTGAGGCAGAAGAGTATCCAAAAAAACAGGCAGGTCCGGGGTCACAAAACCAGGGTGAGCCAGAAGCGCGAGCAAACAGGTTCCGGGTGTGAGCTTTGCAGACGATCTGACACCGGAGAGCTGAAAGACAGGGCCTTAAATACTGGGAGAGGTTAGTGGGTAATGCAGCGCAGCTGGCAGAGTAATTAGAGCCGAGCAGAGCAGGGACAGGTGGAGCTAGTTAGGCTGAGTAGAGAGAGTGGTGAGCAGAGTGGAAGAACTTAAGGTGGTAACCCAGTGGAGTGAGAGGGCTCATGACAATATCGCTATGGATTTTGTCACTGGACTTCCCCCCTCGTCTGGTAAGACTGTCATTCTTACGGTGATTGATCGCTTTTCTAAGTTCGCTCATTTTTTGGCCCTACCTAAACTGCCCACTGCCAGAGAGACGGCTGATATTTTGGTTGAACATGTGTTCCGCTCTCATGGTCTACCCACGGATATTGTCTCTGACAGGGGTCCCCAGTTTGTCTCCCAGGTGTGGAAAGCTTTCTGTAAAGCTTTGGGCATTACATCCAGCCTGTCCTCTGGATATCACCCCCAGACCAACGGGCAAGCCGAGAGAGCGAACCAGGAGATGGAGACCGCTCTTCGCTGTGTCACTGGGTCTAACCCCTGGGTCATGGAGCTCCATGCTCCCCTGGGTGGAATATGCTCATAACACCTTGACTAACGCTTCCTCTGGTTTGTCTCCTTTTCTGTGTGCTCTGGGTTATCAACCTCCCCTGTTCCCTTCCCAAGAGAGGGAACTTGCGGTACCCCTCGGTGCAGTCCCACATGCGCCGCTGCTTCAAGGTCTGGAGGAAGGCCAGGGTAGCTCTGTCCCGAGCTTCGGCGTACATGCAGAGGCAAGCCAACCGTCACCGGTCCCAGGCTCCCGGTTACTCTCCTGGTCAAGAGGTATGGCTGAAGTCACGGGACCTTCCATTGAAGGTGGAGTCTAGGAAGATGGCGCCTCGTTTTATAGGACCGTTCAAGATACTGTCTATTGTTAACCCCTGCGCGGTCAAGCTACAGCTTCCTGCCTCCCTACGGGTTCATTCCACCTTTCATGTTTCCCAGATTAAGCCTGTGTCGGTTAGCCCTTTGTGCCCGCCCTCTCGTCCCCCTCCTCCGCCCAGGATCGTGGGTGGGGGTCCGGTCTCACTGTCCGGCGACTTCTGGATGTTCGCCGCCGAGGTCGTGGTTTCCAGTACCTGGTGGATTGGGAGGGTTATGGTCCCGAGGAACGTTCCTGGGTGCCCAGGAGCTTCATTGTGGATCCTGCTCTGGTCCGAGAGTTTCATGGTTACATCCCCGATAAACCCCGTCGGCCGCCAGGTGGCGTCCGTAGAGGGGGTACTGTTAGGCCTACTGCTGATAGGTAGCTCTCTCTGCTCTCTCCCTCCCCTCTGTCTGTCCTTGATTGCAGGAGTGAAGTCTGGTGTGCGGGAGTCAGGGTTCCAGCTGCAGCTCATTCACCATAATCACCTCAGCCTTTAAGACCCGGTCAAACTTACCACTCATCGTCAGATCATAGTCAAGACGACCATGTTAGTCTCGCTGCCGAACTCAACCTGGTTATTTTTGCTCTTTGTGTTTTTGGTCTGTTCTATTTACGTTTTCTCCTGTGCCACAGATATTTGGAACCTGACTCCTGCCTCCGCTTCACTCCTGCCACCACCATCCTGCTCTCCATTACCGGACCTCTCTTTTGGACTCACCACGGACACTAGGACATTACGGTACCACACCTGCCCTGATCTGGATCTGTTACCCTCCCTGTACCTGGACTTGCTCTTCCCATATATTTGGAAACCTGGACTTTGAACATTGTAAATAAACCTGTTAAAACTTCTCTGGCTTGGTGTACTTGTCTGCATTTGGGTTCTTATCCAGTTGAATCATAACACGTTGGACCCGCGATTTAAAGAACTGCCCTACCTGGAAAAAGAGGACAGAGAACAGGTCTACACAAAACTGGTTTTTGAGGCAGAAGTGTCCCACCAGGTAACTCTTCTCTCCTCTTTCCTCTGCTCTTTTCTCTTCTCCCCTTTCATTTGTCCTCTCTCAAATCTCATCTGTTCTTTATCTTCCTCTAAATTTATGTGTGCAGTATTACAGAGCAGAAATTTGAACAGTTCACACATTCTTACATCAATAGATGCAAGCAATGGGAAATCAGGAGGAAGACGAGGGAAGCTCAAGCACAAAGCTGTCAGGATTCAATGAAGAGACCACAGGTGTGTTTCATGTGATACCAATAAAAGATTGTTGTTGTTTTGTATTAATGAGAAACATGACTATATTTTGAAATATATTTCTTATATTGTAGCTCCAAATGAGTCACCTCCTTGTAAGAAGAAAGCCTTAGATGCGCTGTTTGGCGATTCCTTCACCCAAAGAGAAAGAAAATCCACAAGCGAGACAGCCAGAGCAGAGGTGTTAAAGTACCGAGCAAAAGATGCGTTGCCTTTGACTGAAAATGCCATGAAGTGGTGGAGATCTCAGGAGAAAGAGCTACCTGTACTTTCCACCCTTGCTAAACGGTACCTGTGCATTCCAGGCACCAGTGTGCCAGCAGAACGAGTTTTAGTACTGCTGGCGACATAGTGAACGCACAGAGAAGTGTTCTGCAGCCAGATCATGTTGATCAGTTGATATTTTTGAAAAAAAAATCTGTAGTCATTGAAGAGTAGCCTAGTAGGTTACACTTGATCTTTTGTTGAATATTGTTTGTTTATTAAAATGAGAGTAGTAGCAGGTTCATCCACTGCTCATTCAACCTGAAGAAATGTTGGTTGCACTTTATTTTTGATATTAATACTGTATTTGTATTGTAATGTTGAAAAACAAAAGCAGAAGTAGCAGGTAAACCTACTGTT
This sequence comes from Coregonus clupeaformis, assembly GCF_020615455.1. Classification (NCBI taxonomy): domain Eukaryota; kingdom Metazoa; phylum Chordata; class Actinopteri; order Salmoniformes; family Salmonidae; genus Coregonus; species Coregonus clupeaformis. Next base: position 30,313,493 of record NC_059215.1, on the reverse strand, counting down.
AATTCAACCTGAAGAGATGTTGGTTGCACTTTATTTTTGATATTAATACTGTATTTGTATTGTAATGTTGAAAAACAAAAGCAGAAGTTGCAGGTAAACCTACTCTTTATTCAACCTGAAGAGATGTTGGTTGCACTTTATTTTTGATATTAATATTGTAATATTTTTATGTTGAAAAACAAAAGCAGAAGTAGCAGGTAAACCTACTGTTAATTCAACCTGAAGAGATGTTGGTTGCACTTTATTTTTGATATTAATATTGTAATATTTTTATGTTGAAAAACAAAAGCAGAAGTAGCAGGTAAACCTACTGTTGAAATGTTGGTTGCACTTACTGTACTTTTATTGAAAATGTATTGAATATTGAAAATGAAATCAGACAATTTTAACTTCCTGTTAATTCAACCTAAAGTGTTGTTTGCACTTTATTCAAATAAAATGTGAATGCATTTGCCATTCATTGTTGTTTACTTGTTTATTTATATTCATAATTAATTGATACCTGATTCCATTACAAGAAACAGGAATCTAGGAAACTTCACCTGCACTGTCCAGTATCCAGGTATTTATTTCAGTCACACTGGTTGAATTTTTTGGCTAAAAAGGTTACTGAATCGATTTCAAGTCACTGAATCGTTTCGGATCGTATCGTTCTAAATGAACCAATATCGTCCTTGAATCGTATCGACAACCACGAATCGTGATACAAATCGAATCGTTGTTAAAACACCCCTAGTTTACACTGATACGTTCGCATACTTACAGCTATACATACTCACACTTTCATACTCACATTCACACACGAACCCCACCTTCAACAGGTCTGATCACATACAAGGCCCCTGGATAGGCAATCGAGTAGGCTACTTCCTTACATCAAACTAGATGTAGCTCCGGCGCTGATGTGCTCTGGCATTTGCAGGACAGAGCGTACTCACCAATTCTTGCCCTCTCACTGTTTATTCTCTTCCCCTGTCCCCCTTGCGCCTTATCGCTCTATATTTGTATCTGTTTATGCAACCTATCTTCCTTGGCCATGCATGTATGTGATAGAGACAGAGATACTAATACTTTATGGGAATTAACCCTGTTCTTAGAATCAGCACTGTAGAACATAGCGTGTATAATAAGTATAGTGTTAATTGCAGTGTAGCCTAGGTTGCCTCTGGCTATGAATGTTTCTGTACTTGTATCAGTAAATTTTTGGCTAATAACATAGACCTAACAATTATTGTAAATGTGTGTTTACCTTGTGTTATAATAACCTATTTTCAATATAAATGATAGGACTGACTGAAAAGCTGACTTCCTCCATTATAGGCTCCTGGTTGTAATTATTACATGTGTAAGCCCACAACAGCATTGCTGTTAGATAGCTTCATTTATTTAGTTAGCTATACGAAATTAATAATAGCCTAAAACTTATATTAGCTGTATGGCTAGCTTTATTCAAAATAGCAGAACATACCTGCCAGGCGACAAGTCAGCTCTCCCGCGCTGCCTCTCTTTACGCGAAAATTGTCATGCAGACTTGTGCCCTCATGGAGATTCCGTGCAGTGGATAATTAATACTGAGGTATTAATTTGTGATACTTCACTAGGCTAAAACAAGGTTTACTCGTTCATTCGTGTCGGTCAACCACTGAAAACATAAATGTGTCAAACTTTGTCTGCCTCTTCTTATCCATTTGGTGGAATTTCAACCATGCTCCGTCTTCTCTGCTTCCCACCCCTCCTCGTGCACTTCTCCAATCCTCCCTCTCAGTCTCACAACAAGAGGATAATGCTAGTGTCTCGTTTCCCCTAGCAACCAGTTGCTATAGGAATATATCCTTAGTAATTCAAAGTGTTGATGATGATGATGAAGAGTCCAGATGTATGACCACGATAGTTAGATTTGGCTAGTTATTCAATCAAACACATTTATTTTACAATTATAGACCCCTAACCTAGGAAGAAATGTGTCTCTTATAAACGTCTGTGTGCAGTTACAGGTAGCATACTCCAAAAACTAGAGAAAATTCGACAAAAAATATATTAAATCCACCTTTTGCACAGTCCTCGGCATTTTAGCTGTGCACATCTCACATTTCCCAACACCGTTGCAGTAACTAGTCGTTTCTATGCGAAGCGGCTGCGGCCGCTTGTAGAAGTAGCCTTGATGACAGCACTTCCCACAGTGCGACCAAAAGAAAGATCTACACATATGAAAGCGGTATTTATCGCTCAATACAAAAAGTGGATTTAATATTTTTCTGAATATTCTCTGTTTTTTGGAGTTCCACCTGCAACTGCACACAGATGTTCATAAGAGACAAGTTTCTTCCGAATCGAGAACAAAGAAAGTATCGCCAAGGTTTGTAAAAAAATATCCTGATTATGGTAAACAGCAGCCTATGCAAGATCTCAGATGAGCTTCAGCTCTGCCACTGAGGTTCGTGTTTACATGGCTATCTAGCAGTAATGTTGGAGGCTACTGGCTTTGATCCAGTTCGTCTACTGGGAGGAGAAGATTTGTCTTTCCCCAGGATACCCTTGCTTGTGGAGATAATGCTAGCAACCGAATGCTTTAATAAAGGATGAAGGTATAGTAGACCCAAGTAGCCTATTGTAAACTGTAACACATCTCACAATTAGAGTAACATGCAATTTTATCATTGGGGACATCACACTTTGTGCTATAGAGTATAGACTGTTGGGTTTAACAACATTTCCAAAACTCCATACCTGATCATAGGCTTTTGTTTTGAAATCTGTATGCCAGTAATGTTAATTTTATCACCAGCACTTTTGGAACCATAGCACCACTGTAGCTATATAATCCAACCACCTTGACTGATGACTGTCAATTCCTGCTGGAAGTTTCTAACTTTCACAGACTAACCAACCTTTTCTAACTTTCACAGACTGACCAAACTTTTTTCACAAACGTTTTTAGAGTAAGATTGTTGGTCATGAAGATGTCCCTTTCCTAAAATAGTGTAGCAAACAAGGGGCGGGGAAGCGAACCCAGGTTACATGCGTGAAAGGCACACACCCTACGCATCGCTCCAACAGATTTAACCCACTTGGTCAGAATTGTAATGTGGCTCACTGTATTAGCGAGGATCACTACACCGTTTCGACCACTTTGACCACCAATATGCAGCCTACAGTTTTTTAGAGAGACAATAGATTTGTGGGAGTCCTTCGTAATTAAAACACTAACCAGCCGTAACATACGCATTCGATTTCTATTGTCTGCCATTTTCTTTTAGCCTCTGATTACTTTTATCTCCTAATGAAGATTTGTGTTGGTGTACTGGTTTTCCTCAACAGCCACCCTCTTTAAATGTATTATTGTTGCCGGCTGTACAGCCAGAGCTTGTGTGCTCGCCCAGGGTTTCAATTTTAGTCTATTTTAGGATTAGGGTTATGTCATGAAACGTGGGCTACTAGGCCTACATTATAAATATGACACAATCAGCATTTCACTTTGGATATGAATAATCCAAATTATCAATCAGTTATCAAAACGCTCAGATATAACCACCAGGGCAGGAGGGCGAAGAGATGAGAAGAGTAGGCTATCTCAGCTGATTTATGCAGGAGATTTAAAATAATAATATAAAACATATCTGTAGGCTTTTTAGTAACTATTTGAATGATGTTTTAGTCCAATGCATGTTGGTTGAACGCTTTGACACCTTGAACGTGAAAGTGAGTGGTTCAGTGAGTGTCTCCGCCTAGAACATCACAGAGCTGATGAACGCAGCAACGTTCTTTTTCAGAACCATGGCGAGCGCATTGTGACGCTGTCCCTTCTACTCCTACTCAGAGCCATAGATACAGTATTTTCTAAATGGTTATACTCCTACTGTTCTCTAAACAATGGTTTCATAGTTTACAATTGTATAAACTCCCAAATCATGCTCAAAATTCAATTTAATTGATGTCACTGTTGAGTGTTTTTTAATCAGTTTGATAAACATGTTTATCCCATTGTGACATAGCCAACCATGACTTATGGAAGACTTTGACGTATTAATGGTCCCTATAAAACCCTGTAATTCTAAGAAAGAATTGTCAGATGGTTTTGAACTCAGTCAAAATCACTGCAGTATGTAGAGCGATAATGAGTAGGTCTATGTTCAGTCGTTTGTTGAAAGCGACCCCGCTGAGATTCCTCCGCGAGAGGTCGCTTCTGTGTGCAGCTGACCTGTTGTTTGCGACCGGTTCAGCAGTCGACTTTAATAATAATAATAATATGCCATTTAGCAGACGCTTTTATCCAAAGCGACTTACAGTCATGCGTGCATACGTTTTTTGTGTGTATGGGTGGTCCCGGGGATCGAACCCTCTACCTTTGCGTTACAAGCGCCGTGCTCTACCAGCTGAGCTACAGAGGACCACATATAGCAAATATGACGGTATCGGTGAGGATGCACTGGCCACCGTGGAGAGCGTGGACCGTGTTGTCACGGTTGAGGAGGGTAAGTTTACATATTTTACAATGTCTAAATAGTAATAGTCCCAAATGCCACCCAATACCCTATTTCTTATTTTGACCAGGACCCATAGTTCTATGGTTAAAAGGCGCTGGTCAAAAGTAGTGCACTAAATAGGGAATAGGGTGTCATTTAGGTAGCAATCATGGTGATGACATTTTTTACAGTGTAGCCCTAGATTAACAACAACAAACAAACTTGCTCCTTTGAAACCAAACCGTTGCTTTAGGTTTAATTGAACATGTTGGTACATTATGCAGACACATAAATACATTTGATGTCATACAATATAAAACACAAGTAAATATATGATCATGGACAGATGTCTGGTGTCTTGTAGCTAGTATTTCTTAAACTTAGAGAAAACAATCCTTTATTGTTTTTCATAAAGATAATGAGCCCACCCTGGACCAGGAGGACCCAGTCCTTGTTCAGGTAAGAATGCTGCAGGCCTATCAATAGCTTGGGTGCCAGTCTTTCTGCTCTCTTGCCAATTCCATCGTGGCAATATGATATTGGCATCACAATCCCATAAGGAGTGGACAGAGAGCTGAAACAGACTGGCACCCAGGCTATAACAAAACTGCTTCATTAGCAGGATTGGTTCAATAACAATCTGTCATTCAAACTGTCATTTTACTGACTCATAAATTGATCCTGATTTTCTTCCTTAGTATGTGGTTGAGGAGGTTGGGCACCGGCCCTGTCTGGCTTTAATCCCTTGGTCTGGACCTCTGTGGGTTCCCAGCTCTGTAAGTCCATCCATTCTGATACTCTTTGGTCTTCTCTCTGGTCTTAAAACTGGTTTATGTACTTTAAACATAAACATGACGTTTTCTGAAGAACAATATGGAAATACATTTCTGTAAACATATTCCCTATTTTTTATAACTGCAGCCAACATATTACCTTACCCATGCTGGGAGGATGCTGGTGAGAGAGCTGGCAGTGTTAAACACGCAGGTAACCATGCAGATTATTGGACAAAGCTCATCTGATCTAATAGGCAGGATTACCTTCAGTATCCACTACGGTAGTGAAATACTTTGATGTTCGTTCCCTCATTTTCTCACAGATATTCACAGTGGAGCAGCCCATTTTCATCTGTTTCACTCCTGCTATGAGGATGGTATGGAATGAACTGTCCTCTCAAAATGAACAGGTAGCCATTCATATGCAGGTACCTCAGATGTTTCCTTAACCTTTCAACACAGACCTGTGTAGTGTCTCAGAATCTATCATGCAGTAGCCTCCTCTTGTGATCCTCCCTATAGCAGTCTGTCAGACCTATAGGCTACCTGTCTATCATTCAAACTGACTTTTAATTTGATCCTGTCTTGTTCCTTAGTATGTGGATGAGGAGGTTGGGCACCGGTCCTGTCTGGCTTTAATCCCTTGGTCTGGACCCTTGTGTGTTCCTATCTTTGTGAGTCTATCCATTCTGATACTCTCTGGTCTTTAGAGGATATTAAAGATTAACATCAAGTCACTAGTTTTCTATAAAACCACATAATGAAGAAACATATTCCCTTGTCTTCATAGCCTGTCTTCTCCAAGGCCAAACCAGTCTACTACCTCACTCGTGCTGGGAGAATGCTGGTAACAGAGCTTGCAGTGTTAAACACACAGGTAACCAAACACATTATTAACCAAAGCTCATCTGATCTTATAGGAGAATTTACTTTACCCTGTTCCCTTTTTTTTCACAGACTTCCAAATTGGTTATTGAGGAGCCTACCATTCACCTCACTGAAGCTGGGAGGCTAGTGCTTGACGAACTGTCAGCACCTTCAGATAGCCATTCACAGGTAGTCAATCACATTATTAGACAGTCATAGCTGATTAGTAATAGTACACATTACCATGTCCTCTATCTCCACAATTGTGTGTCTTATTAATCACAGAGCAATCTCTATAATTAGGGGATGTCTTTGTTTTTCAGCCAAATAGGGAAGACTCTGGTTTTCCCTATGAGAAGTTGCAGCTGGTTGGGAACTGGGGTTCGTTTCATTTCCATTACTGGAATATCCATTATGGACGAGTGCAGGTACTTCAGACATATTCTTAACATTTATGAACACACCTGTGTATTTGAACTCCCAATTGTCTCTGGGTTTTCTTTTGTATGTCTGTCCCTAATTGAAACCTAGGGGAAACTTGTCGTACGAACATCATGTGGGCTCTATATCACTGCCAGGGATTATACTCAGAACTGAAATCGCCTGCCAAATGTTATAGACATCTACAGCTAACATATAGAGAGAGGTCTGGAGACTGAAGGAGTTTTTCTTTATAGCAAAATGAAGAGGACATGCATCACCTGTGCATTGTGAGGGGAGTGGAGAAGCAGCTGTGGTGGAGCAGAGTCATCCAGGAAAAAATCCTGGACCCATGGGTGAGAGATTCTCAACTGGTCTTTCGTCTCAAATGCACCTGATTTGTGTCAAATGACGCACATGCTATAGGTCTACTTATATTTCCTGGATGAAATGTAATGTTTCTCTGTCTCTTTTAAAGGGTCTCGTCCAGGTGGTCCTCACCAACAAGAAGCTGACTGGTATTAAGGTACAGTCAGGCAATTTTTCACAGAAAAAATGTTAAGTGGCAAATGTCCATTTACCTATTTGAATAAATACATGTTGACAGAAAATGAAATTACACGTTCTAATCTCTTGCCTCATTTTTAGTTCCTTGGTAGAAGGATCCATGGACTCATGTCCTGCCTTGTCAAGAGGAGGTCTGAGTTCACCTATTATGAGGATGCCCAGGTACACCCCGTTGTTTCTCTGTGTTATGATTTATTTCAGTGTTTGGTTGAGGGGTTTTCAATATGGTGGTTTTCAGTGTTGGGCTGACAGTGTCACATGTTGTGTGTTAAACAGCAGGTGGATATCTCCACCACAGTGGAGGGGTACCAGGAGAGGGGGATGAGATGATGGCATATCAGTTCTCCACCTCTGACATCATCACCACCCCCTCATGAGCCGTCCTCTGGTTCCTCTCACCAGTTCCCCCAGAATTCTCCGCCTCCCCCTTTCCCTTCCGATTCCCCTCCCAGTCCCCCTCCCCCTTACCACTCCACCCAGGACCAGGACCAGACCCTGACAGCACTCCTCAGGTAAAACTCTTTCTACAGTCAATAATTCTTATTTCATTTGTACTTGTGTGTACAGGTGTGTGTCATTGTTTTGGTATCGATAGGTTTGTGTTGTCTGTCAAGGGTAAAGTTGTTAGGTCAAGATGAAAGTATTGTTATGATGTCACTGAATGTTTTGTCTGCTTCAGTTGATGTTGCAGGTGAAATGCAGTTTAGTAGAGTTTAAGTTAATGTGATGTCTGTTTTAGGAGTTTGAGGAGGAGTTTGTGGAGGAGCAAAATAATGCTGCAGATGTGCCCCAGTTGCGGTGGGTTCGCTTTCATGTGTTCATCTATAGTAAAAACCTTTGCTTTGAAATAATCTGCCCAATATTGTAGTTATACAGATGTAGGATCTTAATTTGAGACAGTTTGCTACAGCAGGAAAATAATCCTGCAGCAACAGGATACATTTTTCGTTAGGGCAAATCGAGTCTAAAATTTCAAAGTGGAAATTCCAAACTTGAAAATTCCAAATACGCTACAAGTTTGCATTTCCTGCCGTGCAGGAAAATTCTCAGCAACAAAAGAGTGATCAAATTAAGATCCTACATTGGTATGGTCTTTGTGAATCCTGCAGTTATAATATAGGCTAACATACAATTATTTCTTAATTTCATGGCACTGATGTTTTAGCTTCTTAGGTTGAACATTTGTTATTGAACATTTCTATTTACAGGCGTTACTTTGAAAACCAAGGGACAACCAACTTCTCTCTGAGGCTGGCCGGTATCAGACGTGCTATGGAGGTGAGAAAATGTGAATTTAGCACCTTTTTGTATTTCACTTCATGAACATTTCTGGACTATTTGTAAATGTACTGTCTTGTTCTCACAGGCTCTGACATCCTCATACAGTACCTCCCTCAATTACCTCACCCATGCTGGGAGGATGGTGTTGAGTGGACTATCCGAGCTCAACCAGCAGGTAACCAATTACATAATTGTGCAACGTTCATCAGACCAGATATATAGTTCCCACTGGGCACAGATGTCATTTCAACGTCTCGTTTTGATTTACATTTGGTTGAGTTGTCAACTAATGTGAATTCAATGTGAAATCCCCCAAAAATTAACGTAATTGGATTTAGGTTAAAAGACGAAATTCCCTTTACGTTGATGACTTCTTTCAAATCCAATCAGTTTCCCACTTTGATTCAACATCATCACATTGACATTTTTTATTGATACAACATTGATTCAACCAGTTCTTGCACAGTGGGTTACCTTTAGGCAACAGTGATTCATAGGGTTTAGTTGAAAAGTTTCAACGTCATACTAGCCAAACAATCGGAGGCCCTTTGAATTACAGACCTGAATCTTTGAGTTTATGATCTAAGTTTTAAGGAATTTTATGATTGTTTTGTTTTGAGGATGTGAGGCAGTTTCAGCAGGCCTACGACCTACTGGTGAACTTCATTAATGAGCCAGCAAACAGGGAGCGACTAGAGCAGGAGATGGCTCTCGTAGGAGTAGGTCTACATGAAAGCTTGAGCGTTAGCTGCAGGCACCGTCTTCTCATCTAACATCTACTCAATGAGACTTTCTAAAGTGCTTGTCAATGAAGATTATGTAATTATCCTATTTGTTTGACTTCAGATCGACCGCATCAACTTCGCAGATGTTTTTTATGAATTCATTCTACTAAGCCTTCTAGAAGGAAAGACATCTCTTCCTATATCTGTAAGTGGCCCTAAGAATAGAACATCCTGTTGTTTATCTATGCTATACACACTGTTGTCATATCAGATCTGTAGACACTCACTCATGTCCCTTCTCCAGAAGCCGGGTAGCTTCCTTTATCTGCTCCTGGAAGTCATAATGAGGATTCACCCTCCTGGAGGAGCCTGGACAGAGGCTGCTGGGAACTTCTACCTCCTCGTTAAGGTATCACTCACTCACTCACTCACCTCACTCACCTCACTCACCTCACTCACCTCACTCACTCACTGTTGATGATGTGTCTGTTGTCAACAGGGCCAGATGAAGGCATGGCTAGAATCCATCTTCAACCTCAATGAGTCAATCTATGACAGCCCAGAGAGGCTCTCGGGGGAGGTGATGGGGAATCTAGAAATACAGGTTGACTTCCTGCTGTCCAGCCTGGATTAAGGTTCCCAAACTGAGCTGAGGGCCCCATCACAAAATAAAGTGTTTTGCATTTAAACATTATCTGTCATTCGTAAACAAATGTTACATCATGTGTAGGGGAGAGTGGGGTAAGTTGAGCCATTTTTTACATTCAGCATCACTCTGTCAAGGGAAATATAGTATTCTTTCAAAAATATACAGTATCTGTCACGACTTCCTCCGAGGCTGCCCCTCTCCTTGTTCGGGCAGGCTTCGGCGTTTGTCGTCACCGGCCTTCTAGCCACTGCCGCTCCTCATCTCATCATTCCATTTGTTTTGTCTTGTTTATTACACACACCTGGTTCATATCCCCTCATTAGTACCTGTATAAGTGTTCCCTCTGCCCCCTTGTCTTTGTGTGTGATTGTTTATTGTGGAGGAGAGAGAAGCTCGGTGGAGCTCCATGTATTTTGTATCGCTGGGAATATTCCCTGTGTGCCTTGTATTTTCCAGTGCCCCTGTTTTGCGCACTGGAGTGTTTTTACTAGGGGTGTAACGATCCATCTACTACATCGATGTATCGATTTATATTCCTATGATCCAACTACATCGATCTGTGCTCGGCGAGTTGGCCTTTTGGACAACATATATCGATCTAACATCGTTTTAAAATGTAATAAATCGATTGTATCGATACTAGGAAATAACCCATTGGATTTAAGCACGTCAGACTTTATATGGATGTTTTTTCTTAGCACTTTTAATGATAAAGGCTTTAAACATTACTCGATTCAGTCTGCCTATCCGTGACGTCATCGCGCCAGCAGCAGCGCAAAGGCGCCAAGACAACAAAGCATAGCATGGCGGATGACAGATGAGAAGCCGACGAGCGAGAAATTATCAAGCCACCATTGCGGTCCTTACAAGAAACAGGAATCTAGGAAACTTCACCTGCACTGTCCAGTATCCAGGTATTTATTTCAGTCACACTGGTTGAATTTTTGGCTAAAAGGTTACTGAATCGATTTCAAGTCACTGAATCGTTTCGGATCGTATCGTTCTAAATGAACCAATATCGTCCTTGAATCGTATCGACAACCACGAATCGTGATACAAATCGAATCGTTGTTAAAACGAATCGTTACACCCCTACAAAATATCCACAGGGAAGTGTTAACAACCCGACCTTCAGCACGCTGGTTTGTGACAAACACTTGCACAATTTGGCCTAGCCTAAACAAACCACAGACCGAACAGCAAACAGCTATTGTTTACATATTGTGCAGCACGTGCAATGAGTCAAGAGATTGAAAATACAAGCAACAGAACCTACTGGTGCCGCAAAAAGTAGGGTAAACAACACTTTGCTGTGGATATATCCACCTACCGCCAAAAGGACCAATAGCATGTACAACCAGTAAAGTGTGTGTAAATATCATTTTATTCAACATTTTGGCTTATAGAGAATATAGTTTCTTTTTTAGGTCGACTTCGGTCAGACTGACAATCATGGAGTAACCATGGTAACAGTCTGATGTTTAGGCAAGTGGTCCTCCATTTCTATTAAACCTTTCTATCATTATAATGGCACGTACGGTTTGGTCATTTCACATATTATAAGGTAAACACTTATCTTTCACATCACTGAAGGCCCTTAAAAGGCAACAGTAAATGCATTTGATAATTGAAGTTCAGGGCGTCTGTCCATTTTACTGACCGTAATGCTCAGCGATTTTGGACAAAGGCTGAAGAGAATGTTGGCTGTAGAGGAGGGTTGGAAGCCTTCCCCTTCTGTTCCTCTGTGGCCTCTCTGAAGAAGGCTAAAACACGTTGGTTATACTTTTTGCAATAAATAAACTTTTTATTTAATTCCATTTGTCCTCCAAGTGTTACCGAATCTCCTCTCTACCTCAGTTTGCTCCTCAACTCGTGCACCTTGGTTGGAAAGCGAGGTAGAGGCAGTGATCCCTTCTCTTTGCCTCTCTGGAACATGAGTCAGTCAACCATCTTGTTAGATTCAGAGTAGAATCTCCTGCTCCTCATCATCGTCATCAGCTGTCTCCTCCCCCTCGTATTCCTTATGACACAATAGTGGTACTCCCAGGTCTTGGCTGTTTTGAATGGGCATCTGTCTCAACGAGTGAACTTTACCTGGAGTAGATTGAAAAATAATAACCAATTACTGGATATGAAGGACAGCTTGTTGAAATACCTTTCGATTAGCCACAGTACCTTCAGCTGCGCTGGCTTGATTAACAAGCAATTACAACATACCTAATATACCGACTACACCAGGGATTGATTGACAACAATTTGCTTTCATTTTACAGTGTAGGGTACCACATACAGTAATGGTATGAATACTTACTTTTGGAATAGTAGGTCTTCAGCCCCACATGCAGGGAGATGCCAGAAACACAGACAGCGAAACCCATCCAGTTGAGTCCACTCATCCTGTCCCCCATCAGGCCTGTTGCCAGCAGCAGAGTACACACCTCCTAGTTGGGACAGGGAGGGTACGTGAGGGGGAGATGGAAAACACACTTTGAATAAAGGGTGTAGGGGAGGTGAAACGAGGAGTGCTTGAGACAGCGGGAGAGATGGTGCAAAGGAAGCAATTCAAGTGAGGGAGCAGAAGGTGTGAGCAGAGGGATACAGAGAGGGTGACCAGTGATATACAGTGTTATCCTCCTTACCTTAAAGATCCCTGCTATGGAGAAAGTGAGACTGGAGGTTTTTGAGACTAGCAGGAACTCTGAGAAGCCCAGGCCAAAGGCCAGTGATCCGCCTATACTCAGCATGATCAGAGTGTAGAGCAGGGGAGAGAGCTCATTCACACGGAACAGCTTCTCTGAGGTACTTAGGCTCAGCCCTGCAGACAGAATCAGATGGAGAGAAATGGATCAGCACTAACACACAGATAGAGGCACTTATGTCATGCCCAGACTGACAGGCATGGACTATCACAAACAGGTTAGAAAGCATAGTAAAAGTCTTACCTTCATTGAAGAGGAAGAGTGGGAAGAGGCCCATGAACATGAGCGGCTGTAGATGGTACATGGTGTCTATTGGGTTCTGGAGCCCTGTGGGAGTGGAATGTGGAAGAGAGTGGGGGTTACTGGGCTGAATGCCTAATCAGGGAATAAAAGGACAAGTCCAAGACCAAACAACAACACAATGATGCTCAGTAACTAGTCTCCCTAGGCAGAAGGGTTGCCTCCCACATTAACAATGTTCCAACATACACCCTTTCCCTAGGTTTGGGATTTCTGAGACTAGTTGGTAACTGACCAAGCTCTGCTTTCTGCATCAGGACCTGCGTGAGGGTCCACCGGATCCCACCGATGAACGATGCCAGCAGTACCATGATGAAGCCCTCCAGGTTGAACTGGGTCGACTCGAAGGTGAACATGAACAGACCGCTGGCTATCAGAAGGACCACCACGATCAGGTATGGGTTCTGGAAAAATAGAGTAACGTGTGGGTCAGAACAGAAGCCTTTTGTCCACATGCACACATTATGCACTTCCTCATCATACACATCAAGGGCATGGAACCAGAGTACACAACCATAACGTTAACAACCATATACAGTGAGCTCCATAATTCATTGGACAGTGACAATTTTTTTGTTATTTTGGTTCTGTACTCTAGCACTTTGAGTTTGAAAGGATACAATGACAATGAGGGTGAAGTGCAGACTGTCAGCTTTAATTTGAGGGTATTTTCATATATATCGGATGAACTGTTTAGAAATGATAGCACCTTTTATACATGGTCCCCCCATTTTAAGGTACTACAAGTATTTGTTAAATTGGCTTCACAGATGTGTGTCGTTAGGCAGGTGTATTCATTTGTGTCGTTAGTGAATGCAGGAGAGCTGTTGATGAATAGCATTGATTCTAGACTTTGCTATTGCCTTTGGAGGTTGTTGTTGTGGTGTGACAACATGAGGAAGACAGCAGTGTCGATGCAAATGAAGCTGGCCGTCATAAGGCTCAGAAATGAAAATCAATCAATCAGGAACATTGCAAAAACCCTGGCCATGCCCAAGTCAACAGTTTGGTTCATCATTAACAAGAAAAAAACAACCGGTGAACTCAATTATGTCAAAAGACCCGGTAGACCGAGGAAGACCACTGTAGTGGATGACCGGAGAATACTCTCTATGGTGAAGAAAACCCCCTGACAACAGCCCAACAGATCAAAAACACTCTCCTGGAAGCAGGTGTAGATGTGTCAAAGTCTACCATACGTAGAAGACTACACCAGCAGGACTACAGAGGGTACACTACAAGATGCAAACCACTGATAAGCCTGAAGAACAGAAAGGCGAGATTACAGTTTGCTAAAAAGCACCTAAAAGAGCCCCAAGAGTTCTGGAAAAAAGTATTGTGGACAGATGAGACAAAGATTAACATGTACCAGAGTGATGGAAAGAGGAAAGTGTGGAGAAAAAAAAGAAATGCCCATGATCCAAAGCATACCACCTCATCCGTGAAACATGGTGGAGGGGGTGTTATGGCTTGGGCCTGTATGGCTGCCAGTGGAACAGGCTCACTTGTCTTCATCGATGATGTGACTGCAGACAGAAGTAGAACAATGAATTCTGAAGTCTATAGAAATATTTTATCTGCTCAGATAAAACCAAATGCCTCCAAACTCATTGGACGGCACTTCATCATGCAACAAGACAATGACCCTAAACATACTGCTAGAGCAACAAAGGGGGTTTTTGATGGCCAAAAAGTGGAAAATCCTTGACTGGCCGAGTCAATCACCGGATCTGAATCCAATTGAACATGCATTTTACATGCTGAAGAGGAGACTGAAGGCAATAAGTCCCCAAAATAAGCAGGAACTGAAGATGGCTGCAGTACAGGCCTGGCAGAGCATCACCAGGGAAGATACCCAGCGTCTGGTAATGTCAATGCATCGCAGACTTCAAGCAGTCATTGCATGCAAAGGATATGCGACCAAATATTAACAATGATTACTTTATTCTACATTATGTTAAACTGTCCAATGATTTTTGATGCCCGAAAATGGGGGGACCATGTACAAAAGCTTCTATAATTACGTAACGGTTCATCCGATATGTATGAAAATACCCTCAAATTAAAGCTGACAGTCTGCACTTCACCCTCATTGTCATTGTATCCTTTCAAACTCAAAGTGCTAGAGTACAGAACCAAAATAACAAAAGAATGGTCACTGTCCAGTGAATTATGGAGCTCACTGTATATGTAATGCACACACATTTCAAAGTGCATAGACACATAGTTAGATACACCTGAAGGGAATGGAACTTCCTCCTATGCATGAAAAGAGAATCCATTCACTGAATCCTAGAGCTCGTTAGAACATTAGAAAGTGAGTGCCAAGGTGGCAAGCTTGCAGGGACATCAATTAGACAAGTCTTGTCTAGAACATTGGAAAGCGAGTGTCTTGGTGGGAAGATTGCAACCGCAGAGACTTCAATTAGGCAGGTCTTGCCTTTGTAGTAATGAATGATCCAGATATCACACAAGAGTATAATGTGTGAGGGGGTGTGGTAAGAAAGCCTTTAAATGAGAATGGCATAACCATGTGAGCGGCTACGGTACACCTAGGTGTAAGGGATGTGCATCTTTCCCTTTCAAGATTCGATACGTATCTAACGTTAGATACATGGGCTCCGATACGATACAGGAACGATAGCCTACGTTTTCATTTGAAACGATTCGGTTGGATTCGAGGAACGAACCGATGTGGTTCGATTTGTGATACGGTGCACAAACATTTGTTGCATAAACACATTCATTTTCCATTCTAAATTAAAATCTGCTGCTGATAGAGCTCATGACCTGGGCCTCTCTGAGCTGGATCTGTCTGAGCTGACTTCTGTGTTTGTGTGTGTATATTATGTATATTCCTATGATGCATGTATGCACCTGAGCCATAAGGGAAACTTATGTTGATAATGTCAAAGTGGAATTATGTTCTTCAAAATGTTTACAAATTAAATAACATTGAAAAGCTGAAATGTCTTGAGTCAATAATATTCAACCCCTTTGTTATGGCAGGCCTAAATACGTTCAGGAGTAAAAATGTGCTTAACAACTCACATAATATGTTGCATGGACCCACTCTGTGTGCAATACTAGTGTTTAACATGATTTTTGAATGACTACCTCATCTCTGTACCCCACACATACAATTATCTGTAAGGTCCCTCAGTCGAGCAATGAATTTCCAACAGATTTAATCAGGCCAACGGTGACTTTAAAACAGTTACAGAGTTTAATGGCTGTGATAGGAGAAAACTGAGGATGGATCAACAACATTGTAGGTACTCCACAATGCTAACCTAATTGACAGAGTGAAAAGAAGGAAGCGTTATTTGCATTTCATACCTGTTCTACTTTTAACATAAATATAGAACATTGTACTTATTTCCATCAAAGTTCAGCAACATTTTATCATAAAGGCTGAGATTCGATCGCGGATTTGGACAATGCACTATTTAAAAGTAATTTCCGATTGAACCGACATATGCAGCGTTTCCTGTGAATGTGGTCTCTGCGAACACGGGAACACTGCCTTTCAAACATGTATTGTGAACAAAGCGTGAATGTTAAATGCAGTTTTCTGTCATGCAACACCCATTAATACTACTGGATAAACAATGACCAAGAAGAAACAACAACAGTTAGCCTATCTCAAGTGAAATTGACTTACCGGCTCCTCTAGTTTAAAAACCAATGAGAAGAAGAGGATGAAGAGCACTGCAGAAGACTTGGTCATTGTGTACCTGGAGGAAACATACAAATAAATATTTTAATGCCATTCAGAACAGTGATGGTCAAGCAAACTATAGATCAAAGTTAGGTAGATACATACAGTGCCTTCAGAAAGTATTAATTCCTCTTGACTTATTCCACATTGTTGTGTTACCGCCTGAATTCAAAATGGATTTTAAAAAATAATAATCTCACCCATCTACACACAATACCCCATAATGACAAAGTGAAAACATGTTTTAAGACATATTTCAAAATGTATTGAAAATGAGATACAAACATCTCATTTACATAAGTATTCACACCCCTGAGTCAATACACGTTAGAATCACCTTTGGCAGCGATTACAGCTGTGAGTCTTTCTGGGTATGTCTCTACGAGCTCTGCACACCTGGATTGTACATTATTTGCATATTATTCTTTTTAGAATTCTTCAAACTCTGTCAAGTTGGTTGTTGATCATTGCTAGACAGACATTTTCAAGTCTTGCCATTGATTTTCACGCCGATTTAGGTCAAAACTGTAACTAGGCCACTCAGGAACATTCAATGTCATATTAGTAAGCAACTCCAGCGTATATTTGGCCATGTGTTTTAGGTTATTGTCCTGCTGAAAGGTGACTTTTTCTCCAAGTGTCTGTTGGAAAGCAGACTGAACAAGGTTTTCCTCTAGGATTTTGCCTGTGCTTAGCTCTATTCCGTTTATTTTTTATCCTAAACAACTTCATAGTCCTTGCCGATGACAAGCATACCCATAACATGATGTAGCCACCACCATGCTTGAAAATATGAAGAGTGGTACTCAGTGATGTGTTGGATTTGCCCCAAACATAATGCTTTGTACTCAGGACATAAAGTTAATTTCTTTGCCACATTTTTTTGCATTCCTTCTTTTCACGCAGTCAATTAGGTTAGTATTGTGGAGTAACTACAATGTTGTTGATCCATCCTTAGGAGAAAACTATCACAGCCATTTAACTCTGTTTTAAAGTCACTAATAATAATATAATATAATAATAATATGCCATGTAGCAGATATTGGCTTCATGGTGAAATCCCTGAGGGGTTTCCTTCCTCTCCGGCAACTGAGTTAGGAAGGACGTCTGTATAATTTTTTTGTTCTTCCTATCTACCAATAGGTGCCCTTCTTTGCAAGGCATTGGAAAACCTCCCTGGTCTTTGTGGTTGCATCTGCGTTTGAAATTCACTGCTCGACTGGGGGACCTTACAGATAATTGTATGTGTGGGGTACAGAGATGAGGTAGTCATTCAAAAATCATGTTCAACTATTATTGCACAGAGTGATTCCATGCAATTTATTATGTCACTTGTTAAGCACATTTTTACTCCTGAACTTATTCAAACTTGCCGTTACAAAGGGGTTGAATACCTATAGACTCAAGACATTTCAGCTTTTCATTTTTAAATAATTTGTAAACATTTCTAAAAACATAATTCCACTTTGACATTTTGTATTGTGTGTAGGCCAGTGACACGAACATCTCAATTTATTCCATTTTAGATTCAGGCTGTAACACAACAAAATGCAGAAAAAGTCAAGGGGTGTGAATACTTTCAGAAGGCCCTGTAGTAAACACACACTTACAAGCTTATGGTGATGAAGAGGAAGCTCCAATTGGAGAGTCCAATGTCCAGCGCTGTTGCCATGGCTGAAAGAGACAGCTTTTTAGGACTGTTGATCACATCATGGCACACTGTTATTTTCCTAGTAACAAAGGGTTTATTTCTTACTGACAGGAAGGTGAATGCCTCATGAGCTTAGTTCAACTGTTGTACCCCATCAGAGGGGTATACTATACTGAACAAAAATATAAACGCAACATGTAAAGGGTTGGTCGCATGTTTCATGAGCTGAAATGAAAGATCCCAGAATTTTTCCATACTCACAAAAAACTTCTTTCTCTCAAATTTTGTGCACAAATTAGTTTACATCCCTGTTAGTGAACATTTCTCCTTTGCCAAGATAATTATTCCACCTGACAGGAGTGGCATATCAAGAAGCTGATTAAACAGCATGATCATTACACAGGTGCATCTTGTGCTGGGGACAATAAAAGGCCACTCTAAAATGTGCAGTTTTGTCACACAATACAATGCCACAGATGTCTCAAGTTTTGAGGGAGTGTGCAATTGGCATGGTGACTGCAGGAATGTCCACCTGAGCTGGTTGCCAGATATTTGAATGTTCATTTCTCTACCATAAGCCGCCTCCAACATCGTTTTAGAGAATTTGGCGGTACGTCCAACCGGCCTCATAACCGCAGACCACGTGTAACCACGCCAGCCCAGGACCTCCACATCTGATGAAACTGAGGAGTATTTATGTCTGTAATAAAGCCCTTTTGTGGGGAAAAACTCATTCTGATTGGCCCTCCAATGCCCACCCATGGCTGCGCCCCTGCCCAGTCATGTGAAATCCATAGATTAGGACCTAATGAATTTATTTCAATTGATTGATTTCCTCTAATGAACTGTAACTCAGTAAAATCGTTGAAATTGTTGCGTTTATATTTTTGTTCAGTATACAAAGCAGGATCAACGAGTTAGTCAGCCAACTTTGATTAACAACCAGAAATAACTATTGATTTTCTGGTTCATTATGAAATCTAAACTTAGATATGTGTTTTTGGTTGTTGGGAGGGCAGCTCCCACTCAGCCCAGTCCAAGCTCTTCTCTGTCCTGGCAACCCAATGGTGGAACCAGCTTCCCCCTGAAGCTAGGACAGCAGAGTCCCTGCCCATCTCCCGAAAACATCTGAAATCCTACCTCTTCAAAAGAGTATCTTAAATTATCCTCCTCCTCACCTCGACCCTCGCCTCGACCCCCACCCCACACACACAAAAAATGGTGGTGGCTGCATCATGTTATATATGCATAGACTGCCCACAAACAATCAGCCATTGTATGTAGCGATTCACACACTCACCGACTGGGGCAACCTTTGAGAGGTAGTCTTTCCAGTTCAACATGACCCGAGGCTTCCCTGTCCAGCATTGCATGGCCGAGCGGGTCAGGGTAGAGAGACAGAATATTATGGTGAGGTGGACCAGCGTCATAAACAGTGGGTAGTGGAAGCCCTGAGAGAAAGAGGGAGAGAGATGGGAACAAGACCCGCAAACAGTGATAGTGAGTTAGGCTTCATGGCACTGCATGCAAAGCAAACATACCAAGTCATTGCTTGTCCATATAATTTATGTATATATTCTTAAATTCCATTCCTTACTTAGATTTGTGTGTATTGGGTATATGTTGTGAAATTGTTGGATATTACTTGTTAAATATTACTGCACTGTCGGAGCTAGAAGCACAAGCATTTAGCTACACCCGTAATAACATCTGCTAAACTCGTGTATGTGACAATTTTTTTTGATTTGAAGTACACAATGTTATGTCGCATAAGGAGTGTGAGCCAGCCTCAGACTCACCTTCATCAGCCACTTATTATAAAAGGTGATGCCGATGGAGAAGACATAGTAAACGAGGACCAGGCTCACAGTGCGGACTGCCCGGCATAGGAACTGTACAGGGCAAGCCATGGTGCTGGTTCACCCTTCCCCGCAGGAACTACTGCAGAGGCACCATCTTCAAACAGGAGCAATGCACCTCGCTGTGCTGAAAGCTGGGAAGGGAGAGAGGAGGGAAAAGTGAGAAAGATGGGATCAGTTGACAATATAATCAGACAAAATAACTGATACAATTTGCTGCTAGCTGAGCATGTGACTGAGTTGAGCAATCTGTTTGACCAGTCTTATCAGTGAGCATACTCCCAGCTGTATGATAGCACTGACACAGCCAGTGTGTTGTGGTAATACTGTACATGAACATGCATATATTTTTTTAAAGTGTTCACAACGAATATTGTAGCTATGATCTCAGATAAGCCTATGTGGCCAAGCTAAATAGATACGTGGCTGACGATTATGATGGCACTGGAAAACACAAGCCTGGGCCATATGGCTAACAAAGCACATAAAATATGGACGGGCAAGACATCGGGGAAGACAGTTGATAACTTGTTAACTGGCTAGCTACAATGGTTAGCTAGCTGAACCAGATATCTTATGAAAACATTTTAAAACTGTAGCTACTGTCTGGCTGAACTCACCTGCTGGCGAACGGCGGCGAAAGCTGGTATGCTAGATAGCTAACGTTAGCTAAGCAAAGTGTGAACGGTCCGTCTAAATCAAGTAACGCGTTGGCTAACTAGCTTAACTATCAAGAGACGCATATAAACATATGGCTGTACAGAGTAATTGAATTGAAACATTGTTTTACTTGCCAAATTACAGCAACGTTACTTTGTTATTGCCAGTTAGTCCACTCTACACACCGGCCACGGCATCGTACAAACCGCTCGACTGAGCAGGCCAAGCGGTGCACTTGATTTTGCTTGCCTGTGCTTGGTGGAATGTAGTCCTTGGTCCAATGCAATGGATCACTCTGCCGGTCCGATGGGCGACCTGAATCAAGTGCGTCCGACTCCAGCTAGGTGGCAGTATTTTCGATTTCCCCAGCAAAACAACCTGGCCAGTTGCTGTAGCTACTTCCGGCAACTACAGCGAAGAAGAAATTGTTAATTTGGTTGAGGAATTGTTGTCTTGGCCCTCGATTTTTATCGTTGGTATAAAGTTAAAAACCCGCCACAACAAAACGGTTCAGGACTCCAATTGCATCTAACCTGCAAGGTTTGCGAAATATCATTGGACACTGGGCTTTGTAACTAGCCATCTAGCTACATAATTAATTAGCCAGCTAGTTATCTAACGTTAGCTACAATTGCTAGCTCTAGTACACCGTTTGGATCTGGGAGGATGGCGGAGGAGGAAGACGAAGCTGGTTTTGACGATGATATGGATGACGGGGCTGGTGGAGCCGATGGGAACCACGGCAAAAGGAAAAGGCTGTTTTCCAAAGAACTTCGGTGTATGATGTATGGGTTTGGAGATGACCAGAATCCCTACACTGAGTCAGTGGACATCCTGGAGGACCTTGTGATCGAGTTCGTCACGGAGATGACACACAAAGCCATGTCCATCGGACGCCAGGGCCGTGTCCAGGTGGAGGACATTGTTTTCCTTATCCGGAAAGATCCAAGGAAGTTTGCCAGAGTGAAAGACCTCTTGACGATGAACGAGGAGCTGAAAAGAGCCCGCAAGGCCTTTGATGAAGCGAACTATGGCTCTTAGGTCGTTTGGTAGAGGGATTTGGCCTTCACCACGAATACATGTCGTCTTTCCCTTTTTTAAACTTTTCTTTCACATTGTCGAAGCTGTTTATTCTGCTATGATCTTTTGACATGTTTTTTTGAGGTTTTAAAGTTGATTTTGTAGCATATGTGGACATAGAGATACTGTTAATTGACCATCCACTTGTGACTTCAGATATGTTTGTGCTCATGTCAAATGCTTATGCCTTCTATATACATATTTCTATTAACATACACATCTAATACTAGAAAGTTGTTTTATTTGTTATGGAATACTGTGCTGTATCCGCAGAAGGATATCACATTCCAGGATCAATCATTAGGTCCTGTGAGGAAATGTCTCTTATGTGAGAATTGTTGTCCTGTTTATCAGTAAAGGATAGTGACATAATGGTGGAATGGACATTTATGAATAAAGTAACTCACACCCCTTGACACAATTTCTTCCATCCTTTACTGAGATATTTCAGGACATGGGCCCAGAGGGGAGTTCAAATGTAGACTTTCTATATTAATCCATGGATGGGTTCTCTTTCCTGAACCGTTTCACTTGCTCCTTCTACACCTTGAGACAATGGATATAGCTTCAAACATTGAATAAAAAAATCTGTTTAATTGGTGCAAATGAACGCACAACTTCTGTAGATGGACCTTATTGTGCATGGAATAAAAGCCTCACTGATTGTCATTATAATTATCTCTGCAGGACTAAGGGCTCAGACACACCAATAGTGTTTGCTGGCCGAGAGTACTTAGCGCATCTGAACGTCATTTTACGATTTTACGCGTAAAATGTTGGCAGTCAGACGTCTACAGCGGGTGGTCTTTAAAACACAGCGTGCTGAACGATCGTCAGATGAACGCTATATCCAAATTCGGTGTGATATGTGCGAGCTTTAAAGGTACATTTCCAACGTCATATCTCCAGCACCAACCCAACATCAACATATGTGAAATTGGTGCGTTTCTATGTTTTGTAGTAAAAAGATAGAGGAAGATAGTAAGTATTCTTACCCCTTGACTTATTCCACTTTTTGTTTTGTTACGGCCTGAATGCAAAGTGGATTAGATAAAACTAATTCTCACCCATCTACACACAATACACCATAATGACAAAGTGAAAATATATTTTTAGAAATGTTTGAACATTTATTGAAAATTAAATACATAAATATCTAATTTACATAAATATTTACACCCCTGAGTCAATACATGTTAGAATTACCTTTGGCAGTGATTACAGCTGTGAGTCTTTCTGGGTAAGTCTCTAAGAGCTTTGCACACCTGGATTGTACAATATTTGTCCATTATTCTTTTAAAAATTCTTCAAGCTCTGTTAAATTGGTAGTTGATCATTGCTACACAACCATTTTCAAGTCTTGCCATAGATCTTCAAGCTGATTTAAGTCAAAACTGTAACTTGGACACTCAGGAACATACTCTGTCTTCTTGGTGAGGAACTCTAGTGTAGATTTGGCCTTGTGTCTGGTGGAAAGCAGACGAAACCAGGTTTTCCTCTAGGATTTTTGCCTGTGCCTAGCTCCATTCTGTTTCTTTTTTCCCTGAAAAACTCCCCAGTCCTTAATGATTACAAGCATACCCATAACATGATGCAGCCACCACTATGCTTGAAAATATGGAGAGTGGTACTCAGTGATGTGTTGTATTGGATTTGCCCCTAACATAACACTTTGTATTCAGGACAAATAGTTAATTGCTTAGCCACATTTTTTGCAGTATTACTTTAGTGCCTTATTGCAAACAGGATGCATGTTTAGGAATAGTTTTATTCAGTACAGGCTTCCTTCTTTTCACTCTGTCATTTAGGTTAGTATTGTGGAGTAACTACAATGCTGTTGATCCATCTTTTCTCCTAGCACAGCCATTTAACTCTGTAATTGGTTTAAAATCCCTGAGCGGTTTCCTTCCTCTCCGGCAACTGAGTTAGGAAGTATGCCTGTATCTTTGTAGTGACATAGTGTATCGATACACCATCCAAAGTGTAATTAATAATTTCACCATGCTCAAAGGGATATTCAATATCTGCTTTTTTTTGTTTTTACCGATCTACAAATAGGTGCCCTTTTTTGCGAGGCCTCACTGGTCTTTGTGGTTGAATCTGTGTTTGAAATGTAGTACTCAACTGAGGGACCTTACATATAATTGTATATGTGGGGTACAGAAATGATGTAGTCATTCAAAAATCATGTTAAACACTATTATTGCAACTTATGTGACTTGTTAAGCACATTTTTACTCCTGATCTTATTTAGGCTTGCCATAACAAAGGGGTTGAATACTTATTGACTCAAGACATTTCAGCTTTTCAATTTTTGTTAATTTGTAAACATGTCTAAAAACATAATTCCACTTTGAGATTATGGGGTATTGTGTGTAGGCAGTGACAAAATAAATCTACATCGAATCAATTTTTAATTCAGGTTGTAACACAACAAAATGTGGAAAAAGTCAAGGGGTGTGAATACTTTCTGAAGGCACTGTAAGTGTTTCCAATGACATTATCGGTGTGCTTTTAACCAATTATGAGTAGGCATTGTCTACTAATTGGCTGATGATGTCATTGGAAACTCTTACTGTATCTTCCTCTATCTTTACATATAAACGTGCCATTTTCACATGTTGATGTTGGGGTGGTGCTGGAGATGATGAATATGGCGTAGAACATTTTTGAAGTTTGTCCTTTGTTCCTTAACCCACTGTATCAGTAATCTAGTTTCATAGGGATTCCTTTGATTACCTACAGTTCAGTTTGTATAACGAAGAATTTAAACTTGGAATTTGGCAGGAGGTTCCAGATGGCATATCATTTCATAATAATGATTTTTTCAATTTGTATTTTGCCGTAAGTAAATAGGCCTGATCTAGCTTTACTGCTATCAAATCTGTTATGCCTTATGGTCCACAACAGTAACACAGACTGTACATCAATAAAGACCAGATGGCTGTGTGGGTCAAATAAAAATTGAAAAAGAAAATAATAATTTTATTGATATTCCTCAAAACAATAGCGTACAGACCATGATTATGTCACACCAACTACCAGTGAGCATTTGTTTATTCATTTATTATCTCGGTTCAAGCAATAGTTTATTACAGTGAAGTGGTTACAGTTGGCCTTGGTCTAAGCAGCGATCACAAGCTGCCCATCTAGACTACATCTAGACTGAACTCCCAGCTTGAGGGTGTTGAGGTGGTAAGTGATCCACTGACCCATTCTGTGAAGTTGCAGTGAATTTCACATCCCGGCTTTTCCCTCCTGATTTGGGGGAACAGCAGCAGCTTGGCGTCAATGGGGCGTTGTAATCACAAGCAAGAAGGGCTCAAAAGCCCTGGTTACCCCCACCTATGTTGAAGAGGTTTAGTTTAATCGAGGTGGATGACATAGGCAAGGGGCGAAGGTTGAGGGAGAGTTGGAGTGGGTCAAAAATGGATCAGAATAGGTCAGCAGGGGGTCAAAGGGAGGAGGAATGTCCTTGAGTCTCTCTTTTACTGCACATTTTCCATCATCTTGAGGAATTCTGAAAAAGAGTGACAAATCCATTATGAAAATGAAAGTTTAAATCATGGTGATGTAATTCATGGTCAATAACAGGCCTAAAATCCATTATGAAAATGCAGGTCAATATGTAGGCTAATTGTCCAATCAGCATCATCATTATTATTATCAAAGGCATCGTGGCTTTGTCATACCATCAAAGTCCAGCATGCCATCAGCGTTCTTGTCTCCATCCTTCAGCAGCTCATCGATCTCCTCCTCTGAGATTTGCTCGCCAGAGCTGCGGATGATGATGGCGAACTCTTCTCTGTCGATGTAGCCGTCGGCATTCCTGCGTAAGCAACACACATTGGAGGGAGTTTAACAACCTGTCGACATATGAACGCTGACTGTAATTGTACACAAGTTAAACTGTAAAACGTAACCCCTTCTCCCTAAAACAGGTGACATACTTGTCGAACACACGGAAACATTCAGCCAACTCTTCCTCAGACTTTCCGGCCTGGTCCTCCTTTAAGAGCCTCACCATCATGACCAAGAACTCCTCGAAGTCGATGGTGCCGCTGCCTGAGGTGAAGGTTCCGATAGATTATGCATCACGCTCGAATACAACAGGTAAATACAGCAATGTGAACAGGTAAGTATCATACACAGGTCACCTGAGCATAACATGGGCATAAATTACCCATAAGTAGCCTAATTACGCGCCAAACTTTACACATGCCATTGAAGGTATATAGCTTACATATATTAATGTAGGTTAATATTGATAATATTATATTTTCAGCCGTTGCTCACCATCCTCATCGACCTCCTCAATGATTTCATCCAACTCCTCTCTTGTCGGGTTCTGGCCCAACATCCTCATGACCTGACCCAACTCCTTGGTGCTGATATCACCGCCACCGTCTGTGTCGAACATGTCGAAGGCAGCCTTGAACTCTGGAAGGATGATACGGTTCTGGACACTAATTATTGTATTCATTAGACCTGGCACATTTAATGTATTAATTAACGACAACATGGTTTTGCTATGGTCCTACTCACCGTTAAGCATCTCCTCGCTCAAGAATGAGCGGGCCTCCTGTTGCGCATCAGTCTAGAGGAAAAACAGCGCCACATTTGCCAGGTCATAGTAGTAGTGACAATTTCTCAAATTGTCACTATTCTAACTATCTATAATATTTTTTGGGTAACAGTGATGTTATTGGCTATCAGATTAGTGTATTTCTGTTTTATTGACATTCACAAAGATATCCACACAAAGGGGTTAGCCTTAGCCTATAGGCATACTGACAAATTTGCCATGCTATTTAAGGCTCAACACATTACCCCCCTGTATATGGTTTACGGAAACACAATCCGACGGAATTTGTCGCCTAAACACAATCCGCACCCGGGCAGTCTTGCTGACCTTTTAGGTTGTGTGACAGTCTGATACTCGGTATCTACCCGATAAGCACCAATAAACCCATAGCCTATCGAGCCTGCGCCAACTGACCATGCATAACTTTCCTAAAGTCATGCTCCAGAAATACTGCTATAAATACTTAAATACTTACATATTATTTGGTTAATTAAACAATTTAGTGATTTTTTGGTCTAAGGAAACGACTACTGTTTTAATCATGTCTTATACCTTACACTTTATGAAATGGTAAACATATGACTGCAAGAGACAATACATTGTCAAAATGATTTTCAAATAAATTATTTCCAAATTAGGCTAATTAATAATCTTAATTGCCCATCCAAATATAAAGTTGCAAATGTTACCCTATACAAACTCGTTGTTTATTATGCTTTTATTAATGTAATTGTGTGTTCAAATGATTGGTCTTACCATGGTTGCGAATTAGCTTTCCCCCAAATATCCACAGAAATAAAGCCCAAAGGAGTGGTCAATCTGTGTGCACACCTACAGAAAGACTAGACCTCAAGTGAGAGTTCAGACACACTTTAAACTGGTCTCTTAAGACACGCCCCCTGGTGCTCACAGGACCCCAGATTTAGAATCTTGAACTTTTAGGGTTCTGAGGCCCCCAAAAGCCAATCGAAATCTGGAGTGGACAGCGGTGGTCTTGAAGCTGCAAACATTTAATTGACGGGGTAAACTTAACTATAAGGACATTTTGGGACGTTTTCAGGTACATGTCACTATTGAAAGGCAACATTCGTCTTGTGATTGTAAGTGCAGCAGGTTTAAGGTACCTGAATGTAACAGTAGGTGTAGGTATTCCCTGTCAGACACAATGTTTTGGCTCATCAACCTAAACAAATTCCCTCTCTGGTCCCACTTTCAAAGTAACAACATTACACATTCTTCTTGCAGATTTCCATAAGGGAACAAAGCCAGCCCTTTTAAGCAATATCTGAAAATAGTCAATTCTGAAACATCATTTCTGAAACAAGGTGTAGTTGATCCCCAAGCATGCACTTGTGAGTTCAAGCAAATGTGGTGATTGACAGTTTCCATACTGTAAACTAAAGGTAGGCCTCTGTAATGCTGATAAAGAAGGGTGTGCCCAGAGTGGGTTGTGGACGTGGGATGGCATTTCCTTCTACGTGTGAAACCCTAACCCTGTGGAAAAGTGCTGCAGAGCTGGAAGCTGGCTGTGCTGTGCCCTGAATAGCAGATGATATTTGGTTGTACGGGGACAGGGCAGAGACCGCCCTTAATCACAGTATTATATCCAATAAACAGGCCAACCACTCTAGACCTGACTGTCCTTGTATGGTGGATGTTTCCTGCGTAGAGATAAGGCCTGGGGTTGGAGAGGGCGGAGGAGGGGTGGGATACAGGGATATTATGAGGAGTGGTTTCCCGGGGTAGAAGGGGGTGGGATGTTGTTAGTGGTGGCGGGGTTAATGGCTATATACTCAGCTAGCGGAGGATATCTCCCAATAGAAGGATTCGGTTAGGTGCTACTATCTACACGTTTCAAACCTCTAGGTTCTTATTCCAGACGCCTTCAAGATACGTTGTTGCATCTGGCAGCGTTGTCAGAGCCCTAGGGGATGGCATCTTACTATACTGATCTGGTATTTGTAACCTGGGGACCTCTTCATGGAGACAGAGCAGTGTCAGAGCATTCTTGTTGCTGTTGAGTGCTGAGAGCTCTTTTTTGATGGTCATGGATGACATCAATCAAGTGATGAGAAGATCATTGCTATCGCATGTTGCATTATATACGCAATTAGAGGCCTTTGAAAGTTCTCTGCGCCTACTGTCTTTCTTTTAGTCTTCCTTTCTTTCTTTGACTTTGCATGCTCCTTTACCTCATGCTGGAGGCCTCTTTGTCTTTCATACATTTCTATGAATCTTTCAAGATTAATCACAAGAATAACAAGAACAAAGGACCTCAGCAGGATTAGGCAGAGACAATCAAGATGGCAGTTTTTCTATGGACTTTGGAACTAAAGTGTTTTCAGAAACCAAGGACACTGACTGTATAGTGGAAATAGTTGTCATATGGTCATAGGAGAGCGGAGGAGAAAGTGGAATGTATGGGGGTAAGGGGTGAGGGAGGGCTAGGATACCTGAGATGTTGCAGTCATAAGTCAGGGTGGGGGACAGAGTGGCATGGGAGTTGGTGGGGCAGGGGCAGGGGGGTCTAGTAGTATCTGTGGTGGGGTCCGGAGAGGGGGTAGTGGTACAGGAGCATTATTTTTAATTAGGGCAGGGTTGATGTTGGCACATTATGTTTGGCAAAGTGCCTTATTAGGCACATTTTCAAGGTAAAACCAAAACTGAAAGTGAGAGCTAGTTTCTGAAGACTGACATACAGATCAACAGAGAAATGGTTGAGTGATATAGAAATAGTAGACAATGATCCAGTCTACTGTAACACATGACAACAAGGCGTTGGAAACATACGTTAAAGATGAAATCAGGTTTATTTTGAAAGCACTCTGCACAGGGTTGAGACGCAAGAAGGGCGAGAGGAGAGACACAGTGGGAGGGGTGTAGCATTTATTGAGGGAACAGGTGTAAGGGGACAGCTGGGTGGGAAGTGTTTGGTGGCAAGGAGGGAAAGATCCTTCTTCTTATAAGGGTTGGACAGATATTTATAGCCACAGAGTCAACATGACTGAAAAGGGCAGTATCTAGGATAGGGTGAAGAACCTCCAGGTATTGTCTTTTCTCAAACCCCATTTTTACTCGCCTGTAGTGTTTTTGGTTAGACTCTTTACTGTTAGTAATTGAGAAGACTCAAGAGGGTGTGTATTTAATTTTTCATTCAGAAACATAGTTGTTATTTTCTTCAAGCAGAAGTGGCAAATGGAAAGGGTCACAAAGGAATGTTGGTCTTGTTAATTTTCAGAAATTCTGGAACACAGAAAACAAGGGTTAATTTGATCTTCTCCCACCATCTACTACTTACCCCAATCAACCTCCCTCTCTCGGTGATAGCATAGCACCCACGGTATCATCAAACCACAACCCTTACTGATGCACGATATATAGTATCCCCCCATAACCCTGTATGTGTCCAGTCACCAGAGGATGAATGTCATATGAGCCCTTTCATGTTAAGGATTGGATATGTCATGTCAGTGTGGTTCTTCTGTGATCCCAGACCTCAACACTGTATTCTCTTTTGAATATTAGTACTAGAGAAACCCAGAACAGTGGGATTTGAGTTTAGTCATGACTTGTGGTCATTAATAATAATTAAGAGAAAAAAATGTTCCTATATACATTACCATAGTGCACCTGCTTGTTTGTGCTATAACATCCTGATTAAATATTCAACATAATATGTCAACAATAGTATGTGTGTGTGTTTTCAGTCAAATTATTTACCCACAGACTGCGCGACCAAATTTGCCCCTGTTAATCCAAAACCAATCACTAGTCAAAGTTGATGTTATTATTGACCATTAGTCATCTACCAGTTTCTGTTTCATTAGCACAATACATGAATGTGAATGTTATTTCCATTGGAGAAATTGAGCCTGTGTGTGAGGACATGTGTGTCTTACTATCAGAATCATCCCTGTTGTCTTTGTTTAGGTCTGCTTCTGTCATTAGCTCGGTACATTCCTCCTCATTGACTGGCTTTCCAGTGGCGGACATGATGTCATTAAACTCCTCACCATCGCCATTTCAGTTGAGATATATTCGAAAAATGTAACACAAAGCTGCTGTATTTTTCCTGAACTAAAAGGGAAATTAAGCTAATTGTCATTAAAGGTCCCTAATGAGGCAGGTCCTTTGACAGGCCGTCCACCAGATACCTTTTGGTATTCCTAGTTGTTGAACCAGGGTGAGAAACTTAAGGTTACTTTCGTAACCCCAGTTCTCTGAGAATATGAATGAGTGCCTTCAGAAAGTATTCACATCCCTTTCCACATTTTGTTGTGTTACAGCCTGCATTTAAAATTGATTACATTTAGATTTTGTGTCACTGATCTACACACAATACCCCATAATATCAACGTAGAATTATGTTTTTTATTTTATTTTTAATTTGACAAATTAATAAATGAAAAGCTGAAATGTATTGAGTTAATAAGTATTCAATCCCTTTGTTATGGCAAGCCTAAATAACTTCAGGACAAAAAATTAGCTTAAAGCTGCAGTATGTTACTTTTTGGCTGACCTGACCAAATTCATATAGAAATGTGAGCTCTGTTCTATGTGCGCTATTTCTATGCTTCCCGTTCTTAAGTTTTGTTTCTGTGTCTTTTACTTTCGGTTTTGTACAATATTTTTGGTTATTCAAAATATATTTCATAGCGGTTTAGATGGTACAATGATTCTCTACACATTGCTTATTTTGTCACATAAACTGAAATTAGACAAACTATTCGAATTTAAGCAACCAGGAAATGGCGCAGCGATTTCTGCATATTGCACCTTTAACAAGTCTAATAAGTTGCATGGACTAACTGTGTGCAATAATGGTGTTTAACATGATTTTTGAATTACTACCCCATCTCTGTACCTCACACATACAATTAATTATCTGTAAGGTCCCTCAGGCAAGCAGTGAATTTCAAGCACAGATTCAACAACAAAGACCAGAGTGGTTTTCCAATGCTTCGCAAAGAAAGGCACCTATTGAATATTCCTTTGAGCATGGTGGTTATTAATTACACTTTGGATGGTGTATCAATACACCAAATCACTACAAAGATACAGGCATCCTTCCTAACTCAGTTGACGGAGAGGAAGGAAACTGCTCAGGCAACTTTTAAACAGTTACAGAATTTATTGCCTCTAATAGGAGAAAACTGAGTATGGATCAACAACATTGTAGTTACTCCACAATACTAGCCTAAATGACAGAGTGAAAAGAAGGAAGCCTGTACAGAATAAAACATATTCCAAAACATGCATCCTGTTTGCAATAAAGCATTTAAGTAATACTGCAAAAAATGTGTCAAATAAATAAAGCTTTTGTCCTGAATAAAAGCAGTATGTTTGTGGCAAATCCAACATAACACATGACTGAGTACCACTCTTCATATTTTCAAGCATGGTGGTGGCTGCATCATGTTATGGATATGCTTGTCATCATCAAGGACTAGGGAGTTATTTTTGGGATAAAATAGAAGGAATAGAGCAAAGCACAGGAGGAAAACCTGGTTCAGTCTGCTTTCCAACAGACACTGGGAGACAAATCCATCTTTCAGCAGGACAATAACCAAAAATGCAAGGCCAAATATACACTGGAGTTACTTACCAAGATAACATTGAATATTCGTGAGTGGCCTACTTACAGTTTTGACTTAAATCGGCTTGAGAATCTATGGAAAGACTTGAAAATGGCTGTCTAGGAATTGTCAACAACCAACTTGACAGAGCTTGAAGAATCTTCAAAACAATAATGGCCAAATATTGTACAATCCAGGTGTGCAAAGTTCTTAGAGACTTACCCAGAAATACTCACAGCTGTAATCGCTGCCAAAGGTGAATACTTATCTAATCAAAATATATTTGTGTTTTATTTTCCATTAATATATATTTTTTTATTCGTCCACTTTGACATTACGGTGTATTTTGTGTAGATCGTTGACAAAAAAAAGACAATTAAATCCATTTTAATCCCACTTTGTAACACAACAAAATGTAGAAAACGTCAAGGGGTTGAATACTTTCTGAAGGCACTGTATCACTGTGGGATTTGCTCATAGGCGGATCAATACTAGGAAGAACTAATCACACAATGTCTGTCGGAGACAGACAGGTCAGTGGCAAATGAGGTCAGCCCCTCCCTCTTTATAACCGCCCACTGGTTATTCTGAAGCATGTCTCTCTTCCTTGCACTCTTGCGAGCAGGGAAATGCTGTGATACATCTCACTCATAATCTCAGTGAACCGCGGTAACAAAACGAACCGTAAGTTCTCTTTCAAATTGTTGTTTCGATGTATCAGTATGGGATATGGCCAGCTCCCGTATCGCAGACATGCACTCCGAAGCCAGGGTAGTCTCAACAGTATCATCCTTCAGAGGCTCCGACACTGTAAACCCTTACTATTATAAGCCAATATAATAACCTCCATTATCCAATGGCATAGCCGTTGACGAGAAAGGGGCTTACCCTTGCAGAGAGGCGCACAATAAACTAAGAGTGGGTCGCTCAAGTTCTATCCAAGTAAATACGCAACATGCGTAGTGGACACAAATGGCGGGTGGAAAGCCACAAGCTCTAAGTCAACACAAACGGCGGGTGGAAAGCCACAAGCTCTAAGTCAACACAAACGGCGGGTGGAAAGCCACAAGCTCTAAGTCAACACAAACGGCTGGTGGAAAGCCACAAGCTCTAAGTCAACACAAACGGCGGGTGGAAAGCCACAAGCTCTAAGTCAACACAAACGGCGGGTGGAAAGCCACAAGCTCTAAGTCAACACAAACGGCGGGTGGAAAGCCACAAGCTCTAAGTCAACACAAACGGCGGGTGGAAAGCCACAAGCTCTAAGTCAACACAAACGGCGGGCGGAAAGCCACAAGCTCTAAGTCAACACAAACGGCGGGTGGAAAGCCACAAGCTCTAAGTCAACACAAACGGCGGGTGGAAAGCCACAAGCTCTAAGTCAACACAAACGGCGGGTGGAAAGCCACAAGCTCTAAGTTGAGAGAAACGGCGGGTGGAAAGCCACAAGCTCTAAGTCAACACAAACGGCGGGTGGAAAGCCACAAGCTCTAAGTCAACACAAATGGCGGGTGGAAAGCCACAAGCTCTAAGTCGAGACAATTATAATTATTGCTGACCTTAGGCATAAAGGTGGGGTTAGGTAACAAAGTTACCTTGGATAACCCTGGGGCAAACTGTAGGCACGGATGGTGGACTGACTCACTCACTCGCTTTGCAGATGTAAGGGAAATCATTAAAGGGGTTTTGAAGGAGAGATATTGAATCTCTCTTTCCAGCGGCTCAAAAGCCTCAAGCACAATAGACAGGTCCCAAGACGGGGCTAAAGGCTTGGAGACTGAGCTAGAGGCTTCATAAAACGACATAAGAGAGGATGCTTCCCTACTGTGTTATTGTCAAAGCCTATATGACAGGCTGAGATATCGGCTAAATAGACCTTTACAGTGGAGAAAGCCTTCCCTCTGTCCAAAAGGTCCTGCAAAAAGCATAGAACCTCGGATACAGCGCATTGGTAAGGAATCGTGTAGAAGAGGCTCTGGCACTCTTGAAAGTTTCAATGACCTTGAGGAAGCCTGTTGCATTCAGATTCATCCTCTCACGGGCCAGGCCCAGAGGGCCATGGTTTCTGGATGAGGGTGGAAAATCTTTCTGTTCGCTTGGGTCAGAAGATCCCTACGTAACGGTAGCTGCCAGGGCTCGTCGTAAAACTGGAGAGGGATCTCTGCTAGCCAGCTTCCCTGGCCATCAAAGAGCTACTAAGATGAGGGATACGCCTTGTTCCCTCACTTTGACTAGAGTGGGTCAGGGAAAGGAGACACTTTGACTAGAGTGGGTCAGGGAAAGGAGACACTTTGACTAGAGTGGGCCAGGGAAAGGAGACACTTTGACTAGAGTGGGCCAGGGAAAGGAGACACTTTGACTAGAGTGGGCCAGGGAAAGGAGACACTTTGACTAGAGTGGGCCAGGGAAAGGAGACACTTTGACTAGAGTGGGCCAGGGAAAGGAGACACTTTGACTAGAGTGGGCCAGGGAGAGGAGACACTTTGACTAGAGTGGGCCAGGGAAAGGAGACACTTTGACTAGAGTGGGCCAGGGGAAAGGAGACACGTTGACTAGAGTGGGCCAGGGAAAGGAGACACTTTGACTAGAGTGGGCCAGGGAAAGGAGACACTTTGACTAGAGTGGGCCAGGGAAAGGAGACTCTTTGACTAGAGTGGGCCAGGGGAAAGGAGACACGTTGACTAGAGTGGGCCAGGGAAAGGAGACACTTTGACTAGAGTGGGCCAGGGAAAGGAGACACGTTGACTAGAGTGGGCCAGGGAAAGGAGACACTTTGACTAGAGTGGGCATAGAGGAGGAAAAGTGTAGAGCAGCACCCTTGGCCACGGGTGTGCCAGCAAATCTACCGCTAGTGGTGCGTTTCCTGCTAGCGCAAAAAAACAGCAGGCAGTGTGCGTCTTTGTGCAATGCGAAGAGATCTACACTGCCCTACAAAGGCCAAACGCAGTAACAACGTATTTTATTTTACTGCAAAATCTGACTTCAAAGTATTTCTGTCTAGACAGACGGCATTACTGCATTTTGCCTTTGTAGGGCAGTACAGTGGCTCGACCGTATCTCTCCCAGATCTGGTTCACCACTACAGTGACTCCTTCCCCAATCCGCTCCTTCATTCAGTACTCCTGGGACATGAGTCACGTGTAGTGAGAGTAGGTGTGCTCTGCTCCACAGAATAATCTTGACAGCTAGTCTGTGTAGATGCGGAGAGCGAGTGCCACCCTGACGGTCGATGAATGCCACCACAGTCGTATTGTCTGTCCGGACCAGGATGTGACAATTCCAAAGGAAGGGTAGAAAGTGTTTAAAGGAAAGAAACACTGTCCGTTTACTGCTCTTCCTTCGTAAACTGCGCCCCACCCTGTGAGTGATGCGTCTGCCGCCGTCACCACCTTCCACGTTGATACTACCCCTAGGGGAGTGCCAGAAACAAAGATCGAGGGGCTCTTCCAGTGACGGAGAACCAAGAGACATTATGAGGTTACCGTAATCTTTTGATTGAGGTGACATCATTTATACAGACGTTGGTCAGAGACCCAACGCTGGAAGTCTCTCATTCTCAGTAGTGTCAGTAGTGGAGAGAGTGGATGCCACAACCCTAGCACTCAGAGTCACGTTCCATGTGGAACAGGGAGAGGCACTGTCGGAACGACGTGATGCGGCGGTCCGATAGTGTAGCCCGATAAGAGACAGAATCCAGCTTCACACCTAGGTATTCTATTCTCTGTGTGGGCACCAAACAGCTTTTTTTCTGCTTGATCTTGAACCGTAACTCGGTGAGGTGGGTTACAAGGGAAGCCATGTCTCGCACCGCTTGCCCCCTTGTGTCGGGGAGCAAAGCAGGTAATCGTCTATGTAGGCGGAGACTCTTAGTCCCCTGATTCTCAAATGTTCCACTTTTAGCACCTTATTTTCATTTAGCATTTCAGTCTAGAACCAATTATCCATAAACAGGACGCACAGTATTGAAGAGGTCCATGATAGATCATTAAAATCTAACAACATTATTTAATGTCTTTACATGTGATTAATGAAAATAAAGGTAACTTTTGAAAAGCAATAGAAAAGCAATATAGATTATTTCCAAGAAGTCATGAAGGAAGATGGGACTATTTCTTTCTGTCTTTGCTCCTTGAACCATCGGTTCAACAGGAACGCAGAGATTTAATACACCTCCAGGGGGAGTTGATAGTCAATCACAGCCATGTCCCACCAATCTGCCCCAATACTGATTCATCTATCTTCAACAACTCCTTGTACTGACCCCCTCTTGCTGGTAGGGATCATGGTAAGTCATGACTAGTCACTATGGTTACCCGGTGACACAGATATAAATATGCAGGCATTCCACCTGTCAATCACTCACATTGTCACTTTCAATCTAACCTATATACTTATTATGGACACAGTATGCTTACATTATTAGTTATCTTGTTGTTATTAGTTGTTGTTAGTTGTTATTAGTCCCATCCTTCAACTCCATTCAACACCACCCATCTATCTCTTAACACCATCCATATTGGATTTCTATTTGCCATATATTTTTCAACTGTACTGTGATGTTTTACAAAAGTTCTGAACCTTTCTATTCTCATTGTTTCTCATATTCTCATAACAACAACAAAAATCCAGAAAGACGCATGTCAGAAATGTTATAAAATGATTTGCATTTTAATGAGGGAAATAAGTATTTGACCCCCTCTCAATCAGAAAGATTTCTGGCTCCCAGGTGTCTTTTATACAGGTAACGAGCTGAGATTAGGAGCACACTCTTAAAGGGAGTGCTCCTAATCTCAGCTTGTTACCTGTATAAAAGACACCTGTCCACAGAAGCAATCAATCAATCAGATTCCAAACTCTCCACCATGGCCAAGACCAAAGAGCTCTCCAAGGATGTCAGGTACAAGATTGTAGACCTACACAAGGCTGGAATGGGCTACAAGACCATCGCCAAGCAGCTTGGTGAGAAGGTGACAATAGTTGGTGCGATTATTCGCAAATGGAAGAAATACAAAATAACTGTCAATCTCCCTCAGCCTGGGGCTCCATGCAAGATCTCACCTCGTGGAGTTGCAATGATCATGAGAACGGTGAGGAATCAGCCCAGAACTACACGGGAGGATCTTGTCAATGATCTCAAGGCAGCTGGGACCATAGTCACCAAGAAAACAATTGGTAACACACTATGCCGTGAAATCCTGCAGCGCCCGCAAGGTCCCCCTGCTCAAGAAAGCACATATACAGGGCCGTCTGAAGTTTGCCAATGAACGTCTGAATGATTCAGAGGAGAACTGGGTGAAAGTGTTGTGGTCAGATGAGACCAAAATCGAGCTCTTTGGCATCAACTCAACCTTTACACAGGCAGCCCAATTATTTTTTATTTTTTTAACCTTTTGACCATTCAGATCAGGTCTTTTACCAATAATTGGGCAACAGATCAGAATTGGGCTGCCTGTGTAAACACTGCTGTACAGTGACAAAGACCAGGATTTAGGAACCACTACCAAATGATCATTCATTCAAAAACAAATCAGGTTTTCTGTAGTTGTTAAGGTAATGATCAGATAAATAGACTAACTAAAGGAAGACCTTTTTATGATGGGGACCATAATACTACTCATCTTACACTGAAACATTCTGAAGTGCAAATGAAAGCGCAACACAGAGAGAGCACTAACTGCAACAATCGAATTCCAGACCAAATCTAATAATTTAAAATAAGGACTTTAGTCCAAATTGAGAGTCCTATTTACAGTCAGATCCATAGTTATTGGCATCCTTGATAAAGATGAGCAAAAAAGTATGTATAAAATAAATAATACAAATGCTGAGCTATATTGTATGCTCAAATTGGGAAATTGCATTATTTTATACTAATACAACTGGTCAGAGAAAGAGATTTTGTTTAACAAGTAGAATTATTGGCGCCCCTGTTTTCAATACTCTAGCACCCTTCCCTTGCGAGGATAACGGCACTGAGCCTTTTTCTAAAATGTTTCATGAGATTGGAGAACACATTGGGAGGGAGGGATATTAGACTATTCCTCCATTCAGAATCTTTCCAGGTCCTTGATATCCATCATCTGCCCTTATGGACTGCCCTCTTCAATTCAAACCACATATTTTCAATGGGGTTCAAGTCCGGAGACTGAGATGGCCATTGCAAAATGTCGATTTTTGTGGTCAATTAACCATTTATTTGTTGATTTTGATTAATGCTTGGGGTTATTGTCTTGCTGGAAGACACACTTGCGGCCAAGTGTCAGCCTCCTGGCAGAGGCAACCAGGTTTTTGGCCAAAATGTCCTGGTACTTGGTTCATGAAGACATTGAGGGCAAGGGCCCCAGGACCAGTGGAAGCAAAATAGCCCCATTACATCAAAGATCCACTACCATATTTTACTGTAGGTATGAGGTACTTTTCTGTATATGCTTCTGTTTTTCAACGGCAAACCCACCGCTGGTGTGCTTGGCCAAAGAGCTCAATTTTCATGTCAGCTTACCATAGCACCGGTTCCAATCCAAGTGCCAATGCCGTTTATCAAACTCCAGGCAGAGCTATGGTCAGATGACATGAAAATAGAGCTCTGGCCAATCACAGCAGTGGTGGGTTTGGCGTTGAAAAACAGAAGCATATACAGCAGCGCTTCCCAAACTTGGTCCTGGGGACCCCAAGGGTTGCACGTTTTGGTTGTTGCCCTAGCACTAAACAGCTGATTCTAATAATCAAAGCTTGAATATGAGTTCATTCTTTTAATCAGCTGTGTAGTACTAGAGAAAAAAACAAAATGTGCAACCCTTGGGGTCCCCAGGACCAAGATTGGGAAATGCTGATATACAGGTAGCTGCCAAAATAAAGGAAACACTTGAGTAAATGAGGGACACAAAGTATATTGAAAGCAGGTGCTTCCACACAGGTGTGGTTGCTGAGTTAATTAAGCAATTAACATCCCACCATGCTTAGGTTGCCCAGTTGCACATAATTTTGGCTACCATGGCTAGAAGAGATCTCAGTGACTTTGAAAAAGGGGTCTCCGAGTGGCGCAGTGGTCTAAGGCACTGCATCGCAGTGCTAGCTGTGCCACTAGAGATCCTGGTTCGAGTCCAGGCTCTGTCGCAGCCGGCCGCGACCGGGAGACCCATGGGCGGCGCACAATTGGTCCAGCGTCGTCCAAGGTAGGAGAGGGTTTGGCCGGCAGGGATGTGGGTTCGTTTCCCACGGGGGGCCAGTATGAAAAAATAATGTATGCATTCACTAACTGTAAGTTGCTCTGGATAAGAGCGTCTGCTAAATTACTAAAATGTCTCAAAGGAGCATTATGGGTTTAAAGTGTGTGTGTTTCAGTCACCAGATCTCAACCCAATTGAACACTTATGGGTGATTCTGGAGCAGTGCCTGAGACTGTGTTTTCCACCACAATCAACAAGAATAGTGTTCCTCTATGCCAATGCACATTGAAGCTGTTCTGGTGGCCCAGCGCCCTATT
Organism: Coregonus clupeaformis; assembly: GCF_020615455.1. NCBI lineage: Eukaryota > Metazoa > Chordata > Actinopteri > Salmoniformes > Salmonidae > Coregonus > Coregonus clupeaformis. The sequence continues at coordinate 30,274,131 of NC_059215.1, read as the reverse complement.
AAGACACTTTATTTTGGGGTTTACTTTATTTAGGCAGTTACCGGTATATGACTGTATATTACAAAGATAAGTCAATTTGCACATGCCTTAAACAGGCATAGCATCCTGAGCTTGACATGACATAATTCAACCACAGAGACGTACACTGAGTATACAAAACATTAGGAACACCTCCCTAATATTTAGTTTCACCCCCTTTTGCCCTCAAAACAGCCTCAAATCGTCGGAGCATGGACTACAAGGTGTCGAAAGCATTCCACAGGAATTCTGGCCCATGTTGACTCCAATGCTTCCCACAGTTGTGTCAAGTTGACTGGATGCCCTTTGGGTGGTGGACAATTCTTGATACAGATGGGAAACTGTTGAGTGTGAAAAACCCAGCAGTGTTGCAGTACTTGACACACACAAACCGGTGCGCCTGGCACCTACTACCATACCCCGTTCAAAGGCACTTAAATATTTTGTCTTGCCCATTCACTCTCTGAATGGCACACATACGCAATCCATGTCTCAAGGCTTAAAAATCCTTCTTTAACCTGTCTCCTCCCCATCATCTACACTGATTGAAGTGGATTTAACAGGTGAAATTAATAAAGGATCATAGCTTCCACCAGGATTCACCTGGTCAGTCTATGTAATGGAAAGAGCAGGTGTTCCTAATGTTTTGTACACTCAGTATATACTGTATTACAGTAAATGTAACCACTCTATTTGACCTCCTTCATTGCTTCAGTCAGAGGGTTTTGCACAGACACAGTAACAAGAGGGTCCCTGGCTGCATACATTTAGATATTTAAACAGCCTCAAAATGATAACAATAGGAATCATCACCAGTCATTGAAATAAGACAATTTGTCCAGAAATACTTTGGCTGCGTTTACACAGGCAGCCCAATTCAGATCTTTTGCCAATTATTTGGCATATTTGATACCTATCTGATCTTTTCCCTATGTGTAAAAAGTAAAAAACCACATGGAATCTGATCTTTTGAGTTCAGATTTATACCACATCCATATGTGGATCTGAAACCTGAAACAATGCTGATGCTCCGTATGCGACCTCAGTCCAGATGAATCTTTTTTTGTGGCCTTTTTGCACATGATCTGCCAGTACCAAGACAACTACCCCCAAATTTAAAGGAACAGTGACAGGAAATGAGCATTGCATCTGTGTGCTACTTTAAAGACTACATCAGTGTGAATGCACAAATCTGATATGGATCACATAAAAAAAGGTCAGTGTGGATATGAAAAAAATAATCAGAATTGGGTTCTTTGGGTTGCTGTGTAAACACAGCCTTTGTGCCTTGCATAAAATGCCTTAACCTTTTACTGCAGTGGGCTAAATCAGGGTCGCACACAGTGTTTCTTGGTAGTCTTAAACAAATCTACTTTGAAACAAAAGTATACACCTCACAGACATGGTTATGGGCTTAAAAAAAAGAAGACACCTGTACCATGTCAGATATAGAGTTGAAATGTATTCAATTATGAGTTTGCACCTCGATATTACACGTTATATACATCAAAGAAGACTGAAATATAACAAAACTGTTTGACATAGAAAAACCAGATTTTCTGCGTATAAATATGAATAACGTTCCAGCCATGAGGCCACAAGGTCATTTGACTGCAGGAAAGGGCTACTGTTGGGGCAATTATCTTAATCAGTGCATGAAAGTGAATGTCAAATTATAAAGTCCACATATGAAGTCTTTATCTACGTTTCTCTTGCGCAGTGTGCTTCACAAGTATGCAGTATACTACTGTGCAACATGGTTAGAAAAACAAGGTCTTGGCATACCCCTTTGCGGATTCAGTGATCTGTCATCACAGACTTTGAGCAACCCAAAGTGTAACAACACACCTGTCTGTTTGGCCTCTAATCATCCATCATATCTGCAGTTACCTCGTAAGTAGCAGTCGGAGTCCATCTATCTCCCCCTTCCCTCATATGAAGGAGAGGGCTCAGCTAACACATCCCCTCCTCTCTCTCCTCCCTCTCACCTTCCTCTCTCCTCCCTCTCTCCTTCCTCTCTCCTTCCTCTCTCCTCCCTCTCTCCTTCCTCTCTCCTTCCTCTCTCCTCCCTCTCTCCTTCCTCTCTCCTTCCTCTCTCTGCCTCCCTTCCTGGGACCACTAATGTCACCTCTGCTAGTCCAAGTGTCTAATCTATCCTTGACATACGGAACCAGCTGATCCCGAGGCCTTCACCCTGCCTCTTCTTCACTCTCTCACTCTCTCTCCCCTTCCCTTAACCCCTCCCCCTCCTCCTCTTTTCCTCACTCTATTCTTGGGCATTTCCAAGAAAAGCAGCTGGAAGCTCGAGACCTACCACATGACGTTCCAAACTAAATAAGGCTAGGGGAGGCATGTGTACTCCTCCCCTCCGTCCACTTTCACTCTTCCTAGTCCTAGGAGACGGCTTAGTGGACTGACAGTTAGTTGCCCCCCAGAGGAGTCACTGTTGTATTTATAAGCAGGAGGACAAAGAGTAGGACTAGAAGAGGCAATATACTGTATCAAATCCTTTATATTGTGTGGAGGAGTTATTTTCTGTGCCTACTTTGATCAAGTGTGTTAATTATATACACAACAAACCTTATTGTTGTCATGGAGACAGCTGGGTTTCTTTGCTGTCGTGACGCCTAACATATTTCAGAGAAAAGCAGATCTATGGATTGGTAAGCCACTTGGTTGGCTTTATAGGCCAGCATAAAGTAATGTATAGAATATTATCTGTAGAGGAATACGTTTCAATAATTTCCTGAAATTGATGGTACCAATTCATTCAATTTTCATGTCACATTTTCGTAACATTAATTCCAGATTTAGATAGGAAGTCAAGTGTGATCTAAAACCAGGGTAATAGCCTACCTAACCTACCCACCGCCCTCTGAGCCAACATGACCTCACCAGGGTGAGCAGACTGGTGCCAGTGATCTCTGCATTGCAATTACTGGTCCAAGCCACCAGGGCCCAGTCCCCACATAGTCCTATAGATTTATGGGGTGGATGGTCCCCACATTGCCCATGAAGACACAATAAGGTGTAATTGCCTCTCCATCAAGTGGAAGGAAGAAGCCAGGGGTTCATTTGGAATAAAAATGTTAAAAAATCACAGGTCGGTGTATTCAGGATTCTTTTAAAGTTGAATACACACAAAACATTCCATGACTTGGTTTGAAGTTACTTTGAGATTATTTGGGCATGACATTTAGAGTATGCTAACTGGGGGACATTGAATTACATTGGGTTTTTAGTTAGAAAATGCTAATATCAACGGTTGGTGCCAGTGGCTAACCATAGGATGGATTTCAGTCTCTCCTTGTCCATAAGAATCAAACATGTAAATATGTAATTATTTGGGGTGAACTATCCCTTTAAAGTACTGTATGACCGTAGAATATCCTACCTAGAGGTAGCTCTCCAAGAGGGTTGGCCACCCCTGATTTCTACAAATTACTCCACATTCAAGAAAAATCTAGTGAATATCAATCTTCAGGTGGTTGAGGCTGATTTGCAAAACCTTGCCATCATCTTACTCTACATCAGTGTTTCACAACTTCAGTCCTCAAGTACACCCAACAGAACACATTGTTGTTGTAGCCCAAGACAAACTTGCCTGATTCAACTAATTGAGGGCCAGTGGAGGCTGCTGAGGGGAGGACAGCTCATAATAATGGTTGAAATGGAGTCAATGGAGTGGTATCAACCACATGGAAACCACATCTTTGATGTGGTTGATACCATTCCATTGACTCCATTGCACAGCTATTATTATGAGCCGTCCTCCCCTCACCAGCCTCCACTGTTGAGGGCTTGATGATTAGTTGACAAGTTGAATCAGGGGTGCTTGTCCGGGGCTACAACTAAAATGTGTGCTGTTGGGGGTACTCAAGGACTGGAATTGGGAAACACTGCTCTACATAGGCAAGATCTTTTACATTTCTGCCTAGCAGCTTGTGCACAATACTAAAATGACAAAACAGGATATTTGAGGCAAGAGGCATTTCAATATAGCCTGTTCTCATTTTATGATTTAGCCTATATTCAACACTGTCCATAAATGCTTTAAAAAATGCATAGACTTGAGTTGGCATATCAGATTTGATTAATTGATTGATTTAATTTATTTGACAATGTGTAAAATACATACATAAGGGTGCTCCAGCCGGTGATGCCTCCACATACAATTTAAGAAAATCATCAAGGATAACACAATAAAGCTTAAAAGCTTCTTTCCATAGTGGTCCTTTTGAAGGGGGGAGGGGGAATGCAACAAGGTTAGGGGAGCAATTGTAGCGGCAACAGACAATAACAGACAAAAATGGTTGTTTGTTTCATAACATGAGATAATTAGTACAATTTCCTTTCCTAATAAAAAACTATGGACAGGTACATCTCCCTTGTCTCACATACCCTTAATATATAAAACAATCAATAACTAATATATAAAAGACAATCACAATATAATAAAAACAACAGGCACCAAAAGGCAGACCATATGCTATCCCGGGTATTTCCTTCTCAGCCATGTACTATAATCTTACTACTCACTTTTGAGACATGCTACTATTTAGCCATTTTTTTATTGAGAACTTGAAACTACCTATGGCGGTTATAAGTTTCAAATTCTTCTGAAGTTTCTTTCCCCATACCACTTTTAAATCTAAAAGGAACAACCTGTAATTTAAATGGATTTTTATTTGGATTTCATGTAATGGACATACACAAAATAGTCCAAATTGGTGAAGTGAAATGAAAAATATAACTTGTTTTTAAAAATTCTAAAAAATAAATAACGGAGAAGTGGTGCATGCAAATGTATTCACCCCCTTTGCTATGAAGCCCCTAAATAAGATCTGGTGCAACCAATTACCTTCAGAAGTCACATAATTAGTTAAATAAAGTCCACCTGTGTGCAATCTAAGTGTCACATGATCTGTCACATGATCTCAGTATATATACACCTGTTCTGAAAGGCCCCAGAGTCTGCAACACCACTAAGCAAGGGGCACCACCAAGCAAGCGGCACCATGAAGACCAAGGAGCTCTCCAAACAGGTCAGGGACAAAGTTGTGGAGAAGTACAGATCAGGGTTGGGTTATAAAAAAATATCCGAAACTTTGAACATCCCACGGAGCACCATTAAATCCATTATTAAAAAATGGAAAGAATATGGCACCACAACAAACCTGCCAAGAGAGGGCCGCCCACCAAAACTCACGGACCAGACAAGGAGGGCATTAATCAGAGAGGCAACAAAGAGTCCAAAGATAACCCTGAAGGAGCTGCAAAGCTCCACAGCAGAGATTGGAGTATCTGTCCATAGGATCACTTTAAGCCGTACACTCCACAGAGCTGGGCTTTACGGAAGAGTGGCCAGAAAAAAGGCATTGCTTAAAGAAAAAAATAAGCAAACACATTTGGTGTTCACCAAAAGGCATGTGGGAAACTCCCCAAACATATGGAAGAAGGTACTCTGGTCAGATGAGACTAAAATTGAGGTTTTTGGCCATCAAGGAAAATATGTGTTATGAATAGTTATGCACGCTCAAGTTTTCTGTTTTTTTGTGTTATTTCTTGTTTATTTCACAAGAAAAAATATTTTGCATCTTCAAAGTGGTAAGCATGTTGTGTAAATCAAATGATACAAACCCCCAAAAAATCCATTTTAATTCCAGGTTTTAAGGCAAAAAAATTGGAAAAATGCGAAGGGGGGTGAATACTTTCGCAAGTAGCTAGCTACATCTATGGGCTTTTATGTTTTTCTGTCGTGCGTAATGTGCAGTAGCCTATATCATATACTGTATGTATTGGATAAAGGCACAATCATTTTGGCTTTTTTGTCTCAGGTAGCATCAGGCTTGAATTTTCGATCGAAGCTCTAATCAAATCCAGATATAAGCCTATTTATATGCTTTATAATGCTTTTGAATGACACTTCCGTTTTTTTGCGGTAAATACCGGGTTACTCAGGAGAAAAGTGATTTATTCTCGGGATGGAACATTTGTAAAATACCGGGAAAATATTTATCCCTAGTGTAAACCACATAGAAAATTCAATAAATCTGATTTTATATATGAATAAATACTTGCTAAAGTGCCCAGCATTTTGACGTCACATCTTCTAGGACGATTTTAACCCACTTAACGCTAGAAGAGCAGAGTGAGACATTTTGAAACAATATGAATTTAAAATTCAAATACCAGTATCTCCGCAATGTTTTGTCATGCCCCCCTCCATCCTTGACTTTTCCTAAATATGTCTATTTAACACACATACACTACATGGCCAAATCAGATGTTCCTCGTCGAACATCTCATTCCAAAATCATTGGCATTAATATGGGGATGGTCCCCCCTTTCCTGCTATAACAGCCTCCACTATTTTTTTTGGAATGATTTCCACTAGATGTTGGAAAATTGCTGCAGGGACTTGCTTCCATTTGTATTTGTATTTGTATTTATTATGGATCCCCATTAGCTGCTGCCAAGGCATGTGTACGTGTGTGTATAGTGCATATGTTATTGTGTGTGTGTATGCATGTGTCTGTGCCTATGTTTCTGTTGCTTCACAGTCCCCGCTGTTCCATAAGGTGTATTTCTATCTGTTTTTTAAATCTAATTGTACTGCTTGCATCAGTTACTTGATGTGGAATAGAGTTCCATGTAGTCATGGCTCTTTGTAGTAGTGTGCGCCTCCCATAGTCTGTTCTGGACTTGGGGACTGTGAAGAGACCTCTTGTGGCATGTCTTGTGGGGTATGCATGGGTGTCCGAGCTGTGCGACAGTAGTTCAAACAGACAGCTCAGTGCATTCAACATGTCAATACCTCTCATAAATACAAGTAGTGATGAAGTCAATCTCTCCTCCACTTTGAGCCAGGAGAGATTGACATGCATATTATTCATATTAGCTCTCTGTGTACATCCAAGGGCCAGCCGTGCTGCCCTATTTTGAGCCAATTGCAATTTTCCTAAGTCCCTTTTTGTGGCACCTGACCACATGACTGAACAGTAGTCCAGGTGCGACAAAACTAGGGCATGTAGGACCTGCCTTGTTTATAATGCTGTTAAGAAGGTAGAGCAGCGCTTTATTATGGACAGACTTCTCCCCATCTTAGCTACTGTTATATCAATATGTTTTGACCATGACAGTTTACAACCCAGGGTTACTCCAAGCAGTTTAGTCACCTCAACTTGCTCAATTTCCATATTATTTATTACAAGATTTAGTTGAGGTTTAGGGTTTAGTGAATTATTTGTCCCAAATACAATGCTTTTAGTTGTATTCCTTGCCACCCACTCTGAAACTAACTACAGCTCTTTGTTAAGTGTTGCAGTCATTTCAGGCGCTGTAGTAGCTGACATGTATAGTGTTGAGTCATCTGCATACATAGACACACTGGCTTTACTCAAAAAAGTAAGGGGCCTAGACAGCTCCCTGGGGAATTCCTGATTCTACCTGGATTATGTTGGAGAGGCTTCCATTAAAGAACCCCTCTATGTTCTGTTAGGTAACTCTTTATCCACGATATAGCAGGGGGTGTAAAGCCATAACACATATGTTATTCCAGCAGCAGTCTATGATTGATAATGTCAAAAGCCGCACTGAAGTCTAACAAAACAGCCCCCATAATCTTTTTATCATCAATTTCTCTCAGCCAATCATCAGTCATTTGTGTAAGTGCTATGCTTGTTGAATGTCCTTCTCTATAAGCATGCTGAAAGTTTGTTGTCAATTTGTTTACTGTAAAATAGCATTGTATCTGGTCAAACGTTTACTAAGGGTTGGTAACAGGCTGATTGGTCGGCTATTTGAGCCAGTAAAGGGGGCTTTACTATTCTTAGGTAGCGGAATGACTTTTGCTTCCCTCCAAGCCTGGGGGCACACACTTTATAGTAGGCTTAAATTGAAGATGTGGCAAATAGGAATGGCAATATCGTCCGCTATTATCCTCAGTAATTTTCCATCCAAGTTGTCAGACCCCGGTGGCTTGTCATTCTTGATAGACAACAATAATCTTTTCACCTCTTCCACACTCACGGAATTCAAAATTACAATGCTTGTCTTTCATAATTTGGTCAGATATACTTGGATGTGTAGTGTCAGCGTTTGTTGCTGGCATGTCATTGCCAATGAAAAAATCATTAAAGTAGTTGGCAATATCAGTTGGTTTTGTGATGAATGAGCCATCTGATTGAATGAATGATGGAGCTGAGTTTGCCTTTTTTCTCAAAATTGCATTTAAGGTGCTCCAAAGCTTTTTACTATCATTCTTTATGTCATTTATCTTTGTTTCATAGTGTAGTTTCTTCTTCTTTTTATTCAGTTTAGTCACAAGTCACGAGTGTCAGTGTAATGCGGTGGATTGAAGTCAGGCGCAGGACACAGAACTCAATGAAACGTACTTTACTGAATAAGTAAAGAATCCAAAATACAAAACACCTCCACACAGGGAGGAACAAACCCGCTCACCAACGACACACGAAACGAAAAACAAACACGCACAAAACACATTGGGAGCCACCGGGTTAAATAGGGAAGGAGTAATCACGTAATGGGCAACAGGTGTGTAACAATCAGACAACAGGTGCAACATAGAAACATAGAACATAGATCGGCAGTAGCTAGTATTCCGGTGACGACGAACGCCGAAGCCTGCCCGAGCAAGGAGGAGGGGCAGCCTCGGCAGAATCCGTGACATCACATGATTTCTCAATTTGTAATACGTTTGCCAATCGGTTGTGCAGCCAGACTTATTTGCCATTCCTTTTGCCTCATCCCTCTCAACCATTAAATTGTTTTTCTCCAGAGAACGCGCTTTCACTGCTCCAGAGTCCAATGGCGGAGAGCTTTACACCACTCCAGCCGACGCTTGGCATTGCGCATGGTGATCTTAGGCTTGTGTGCGGCTGCTCAGCCATGGACACCCATTTCATGAAGCTCCCGACGAACAGTTATTGTGCTGGAGATGCTTCCATAGGCAGTTTGGAACTCGGTAGTGAGTGTTGGAACTGAGGACAGACGCTACGTGCTTCAGCACTCGGCGGTCCCGTTTTGTGAGCTTGTGTGGCCTACTACTTCGCAGCTGAGCCGTTGTTGCTCCTAGATGTTTCCACTTCACAATAACAGCACTTTCCGTTGACCGGGGCAGCTCTAGCAGGGCAGAAATTTGACGAACTGACTTGTTGGAAAGGTTGCATCCTATGACAGTGCCACATTGAAAGTCAGTGAGCTCTTCAGTATGGGCCATTCTACTGCCAATGTTTGTCTATGGAGATTGCATGGCTGTATGCTCGATTGTATACACCTGTCAGCAACACATTTGAAGAGGTGTCCACATACTTTTGGCCATATAGTGTATGTTGTAAGAATTTTGATATCACAAACAGAATTGGGTTATAAGCAGTTTTAAGAGGACATGTTATTTTTGTTACACTTGCTAAAAAGTGACGTTTTGATTTCTATACAGTATCAGAAAGAGCAGATTCTGAGTTTTACAAAACCCTTACCATTGCCAAATAAAATTGAAGAGATGAGCTCTATTTCAAAATATAATTTTTTCTATGAAGCACATGGCAACAGATAGCCTACAGTAACATACACTAACGAAAATGTTATTGTGTTCTTTGAAATCATATTTTTTTTCGTATTCTCATGTTACCCAAGGCCTTCATAAACACAACCAAATGATAATTTTTTCAATAGCATATATAAAATGTATTTATTAGACTGTTACAATGTTTGAGTCAAAATGACTCCTCATTGGCTCAAAGAGTGGTCCCTCGAGGCCCGGCTTTTCTTGTGTTAACCACCTAAATGTACATGATTGTAAAGCCCTAGTTATTTTGTAGCTTTGACAGTCATGTCTGAAGATTATTATTGTGGGGCTTGCGAAGCAAAAGCCCCAACTTAAATCTTCTACATACTTATTATTATTATTATTATTATTATAGTTATTCTTCAGCACTCAACTCCTACACCGTTTAAGCTAGAAACGCAGTTCAAACTTTATAACGTGTAGACTGGTCTGGATTTAGTAGTTTTTTTGTCCTTCTATTTGTCAATCTTCGTTCACTTTAATAGCATTTCCTCAACATTCTAAATAATCACTTCCAACATTCCATTCACTGTAAATGCAGTGCTTTTGACACAAATCAGCTACTTTGACCGCTTTGCAACAACTTAGACAATCTTTGTTTACTTCTCTGCTACTCATCTGGCGTTTGAACAAAAATATATTACTCTGATAAAAGTTGCAGCTGCTTTAGTAACCGCATCAACAACATTTTCTGTAACTTTTTTGACCACTCCCCAAACAAGTCAGACAAAAACATAGAGGGTATTTAATCTTCCACTATTAGGAATAGCTTCGACCAATCAATAGAATGAGCTCTTTTAGTAACCCATCAACTGCTCTCTTTCTGGATGCAGTACAGTGGCTTGCGAAAGTATTCACCCCCCTTTGCACCCGCCTATTTTGTTGCCTTACAACCTGGAATTAAATTAGATTTTTTGGGGGGGTTGTATCATTTGATATACACAACATGCCTACGACTTTGAAGATGCAAAATATTTTTGGGTGTGAAACAAACAAGAAATAAGACAAAAAAACAGAAAACTTGAGCGTGCATAACTATTCACCCCCCCAAAGTCAATACTTTGTAGAGCCACCTTTTGCAGCAATTACAGCTGCAAGTCTCTTGGGGTACGTCTCTATAAGCTTGGCACATCTAGCCACTGGGATTTTTGCCCATTCATCAAGGAAAAACTGCTCCAGCTCCTTCAAGTTGGATGGGTTCCACTGGTGTACAACAATCTTTAAGTCATACCACAGATTCTCAATTGGATTGAGGTCTGGGCTTTGACTAGGCCATTCCAAGACATTTAAATGTTTCCCCTTAAACCACTCAAGTGTTGCATTAGCAGTATGCTTAGGGTCATTGTCCTGCTGGAAGGTGAACCTCCGTCCCAGTCTCAAATCTCTGGAAGACTGAAACAGGTTTCCCTCAAGAATTTCCCTGTATATGTGGTGCCATATTCTTTCAATTATTAAATAATGGATTTAATGGTGCTCCGTGGGATGTTCAAAGTTTCTGATATTTTTTTATATCCCAACCCTGATCTGTACTTCTCCACAACTTTGTCCCTGACCTGTTTGGAGAGCTCCTTGGTCTTCATGGTGCCGCTTGCTTGGTGGTACCACTTGCTTAGTGGTGTTGCAGACTCTGGGGCCTTTCAGAACAGGTGTATATATACTGAGATCATGTGACAGATCATGTGACTTAGATTGCACACAGGTGGACTTTATTTAACTAATTATGTGACTTCTGAAGATAATTGGTTGCACCAGATCTTATTTAGGGGCTACATAGCAAGGGGGGTGAATACATATGCACGCACCACTTTTCCGTTATGTATTTTTTTATAATTCTTTGAAACAAGTTATTTTTTTCATTTCACTTCACCAATTTTGACTAATTTGTGTATGTCCATTACATGAAATACAAATAAAAATCAATTTAAATTACAGGTTGTAATGCAACAAAATAAGAAAAACGCCAAGGGGGATGAATACTTTTGCAAGGCACTGTAAGTCATGTCAGAAGTTAGCAGATTTATTACTTACCAACAACAGCTGCAGATTCCAATAAAACTACATCACATTTTGAAGTTCACTTCCTTGCTTTGTCTAACAACACTATCATGAATCTAGCAAATAAGTTTTGTGGGTCAGTGTGCAGTATTTATTTAACTTAAAAGAAAAACGTTTGTTGTTAGCTAGCATGTATCTCACACTGGCTTTAGCAGTGTTGCCAAGGCTACTGTTGCCTTGCAACACTTAACTCAGAGGGAGAGAACTTCTTCATAGATTGACAAATTCCCATGATTTGTGAATCTGTTTTGGACTGAACAGTTAGCGCTAAGATTTCGAATGCTTCCCCAATCTGGATGACCTGGAATGATACAGTAAAGATTTCTAATGCTCACTAGTAGAGCTCTGCTGCCCGACCCGAGCCCGACGGGCCCTGACATTATAGATTTACGTCATTTATACATCAGGTTAGGGCCGATTAGGGCCTGTTTTCTCATCAATAACTAGGGTACAGCAGTGGAGGCTGCTGAGGGGAGGACGGCTCATAATAATGGCTGGAATGGAGCGAATGGAATGGCATCAAACACATGGGAAACCATGTGTTTGATGTATTTGATACCATTCCACTGATTCCGCTCCAGCCATTACCAAGAGCCCATGCTCCCCAAATAAGCTGCCACCAACCTCTGGGGTACAGGTAGGGCTCGGGTATCACTAAATTGATCACTAACATTTTGAAGCTGAGCCATTTGCTTGTGATCTTCTGTGCAGTACAGTCATATCTGACTAAGATCATAACATGGTGTCAGACAGGAGGGATTATTTAACAAAAAATCATAAAGTTCCTTGAGTTTTGCCGGAGTTTAGAGTGATGAAAAGTAGCTAACAGCTACAGTGGGGAGAACAAGTATTTGATACACTGCCGATTTTGCAGGTTTTCCTACTTACAAAGCATGTAGAGGTCTGTAATTTTTATCATAGGTACACTTCAACTGTGAGAGACAGAATCTAAAACAAAAATCCAGAAAATCACATGGTATGATTTTTAAGTAATTAATTTGCATTTTATTGCATGACATAAGTATTTGATACATCAGAAAAGCAGAACTTAATATTTGGTACAGAAACCTTTGTTTGCAATTACAGAGATCATATGTCTCCTGTAGGTCTTGACCAGGTTTGCACACACTGCAGCAGGGATTTTGGCCCACTCCTCCATACAGACCTTCTCCAGATCCTTCAGGTTTCGGGGCTGTCGCTGGGCAATACGGACTTTCAGCTCCCTCCAAAGATTTTCTATTGGGTTCAGGTCTGGAGACTGGCTAGGCCACTCCAGGACCTTGAGATTCTTCTTACGGAACCACTCCTTAGTTGCCCTGGCTGTGTGTTTCAGGTCGTTGTCATGCTGGAAGACACAGCCACGACCCATCTTCAATGCTCTTACTGAGGGAAGGAGGTTGTTGGCCAAAATCTCGCGATACATGGCCCCATCCATCCTCCCCTCAATACGGTGCAGTCGTCCTGTCCCCTTTGCAGAAAAGCATCCCCAAAGAATGATGTTTCCACCTCCATGCTTCACGGTTGGGATGGTGTTCTTGGGGTTGTACTCATCCTTCTTCTTCCTCCAAACACGGCGAGTGGAGTTTAGAATAAAAAGCTCTATTTTTGTCTCATCAGACCACATGACCTTCTCCCATTCCTCCTCTGGATCATCCAGATGGTCATTGGCAAACTTCAGACGGTCCTGGACATGCGCTGGCTTGAGCAGGGGGACCTTGCGTGCGCTGCAGGATTTTAATCCATGACGGCGTAGTGTGTTACTAATGGTTTTCTTTGAGACTGTGGTCCCAGCTCTCTTCAGGTCATTGACCAGGTCCTGCCATGTAGTTCTGGGCTGATCCCTCACCTTCCTCATGATCATTGATGCCCCACGAGGTGAGATCTTGCATCCAGACCGAGGGTGATTGACCGTCATCTTGAACTTCTTCCATTTTCTAATAATTGCGCCAACAGTTGTTGCCTTCTCACCAAGCTGCTTGCCTATTGTCCTGTAGCCCATCCCAGCCTTGTGCAGGTCTACAATTTTATCCCTGATGTCCTTACACAGCTCTCTGGTCTTGGCCATTGTGGAGAGGTTGGAGTCTGTTTGATTGAGTGTGTGGACAGGTGTCTTTTATACAGGTAACTAGTTCAAACAGGTGCAGTTAATACAGGTAATGAGTGGAGAACAGGAGGGCTTCTTAAAGAAAAACTAACAGGTCTGTGAGAGCCGGAATTCTTACTGGTTGGTAGGTGATCAAATACTTATGTCATGCAATAAAATGCAAATTCATTACTTAAAAATCATACAATGTGATTTTCTGGATTTTTGTTTTAGATTCCGTCTCTCACAGTTGAAGTGTACCTATGATAAAAATTACAGACCTCTACATGCTTTGTAAGTAGGAAAACCTGCAAAATCGGCAGTGTATCAAATACTTGTTCTCCCCACTGTAACTGCTCTCTCATATCTCTTCATTGAGTAGAGCTTCCCAAGCTAATCTGTTGCTATGGAAACCTACACGCTCTCGTTGGCTGGCCCTCACTACAAATTCGTCGCCAAACCCACTGGCTCCAAGTCATCTATAAATCACTGCTAGGCAAATCCCTGCCTTATCTTAGCTCATTGGTCACCATAGCAACACCCACCCGTAGTATGCGCTCCAGCAGGTATATCTCACTGGTCATCCCCAAAGCCAATACCTCCTTTGGCCGCCATTCCTTCCAGTTCTCTGCTGCTAATGACTGGAACGAACTACAAAAATCTCTGAAGCTGGAGACTCTTATCTCCCTCACTAACTTTAAGTATCAGTTGTCAGAGCAGCTTACTGATCACTGCACCTGTACACAGCCCACCTGTAATTAGCCCACCCAACTACCTCATCCCCATATTGTTATTTATTTTGCTCATTTGCACCCCAGTATCTCTATTTGCACATCATCTTCTGCACATCTATCATTCCAGTGTTAATTCTAAATTGTAATTATTTTGCACTATGGCCTATTTATTGCCTTACCTCCATAACTTACTACATTTGCATACACTGTATATATATTTTCTATTGTGTTATTGACTGTATGTTTTGTTTTATCCCATGTGTAACTCTGTGTTGTTGTTGTTTTTATCGCACTGCTTTGCTTTATCTTGGCCAGGTTGCAGTTGTAAATGATAACTTGTTCTCAACTGGCTTACCTGGTTAAATAAAGGTGAAATAAATAAAAAATAAATAAATAAAGTGAGTGACAGACAGAGAGTAGCAGCTAATGGATTTACTAATGGAGGAAGTTATTTCTGATTTTGGGTTTCGGGCAGAAGCAATTGGGCCTGGGTAGGCAGCCTGGTCTCATAGACTAGACGTAACATAGTAAATGTAAAGTCGAGACATTGAAATTAGTAAGATACGTTACGTCTGGTACGGTTACATAAGACAGAAGGTTACTTAAGGCAAAAAGGAGGGTGGTTGATCGGGGTGGATGGGTTGGTGTGTAACGCGAACGTCGAGCAACCTAAAGGGTGGGTGTTCAAATCTCATCACGGACAACATTAGCATTTTAGCTAATTAGTAACTTTTCAACTACTTAATGTTTTTTAGCTACTTTTCAACTACTTAGCATATTAGCTAACCCTTCCTCTAACCATAACCATTTAACCTAACTCCTAACCTTAACCCTAACCCCTAGCCTAGCTAACGTTTGCCAGGGAGCTAATGTTAGCATTAGCCACCTAGCCAACTAGCTAACGTTAGCCACAACAAATTGGAATTCGTAACATAGCATATGTTTTGCAAATTCGTAACGTATTATACGATTAGCAAATTCCTAACATTTCATATGAACTGTAATTTGTAACATATCATACGAAATGGATGATGGACATCCACAAATTAATACCATAAGTAATTTAACATATTATACTAATTGGAGTGCACACAACTACTGACCACAACTACTGAACCACACAACTAATGACCACTACTGACCACAACAACTGACTACAACCCACGAAAATCATATGGTCCAGACGGCGTCAGCAGCAAGGCACTTCAGGCATGCGCAGACCAGCTCATATTACCATTCCAGAAGCTGTTCCAGCTGTCACTGAATAGTGTGATAATTCCAGACTTATGGAAGAAGTCGCTGATTGTCCCAATACCTAAAAACAACAGGCCAAAAGAAAAGAACGATTTACGCCCTGTAGCCCTGACATTTTGTTACGTTACAGCTTTTTTCTAAAATGGATTAAATTGTTTTTGTTCCTTCTCAATCTACACACAATACCACATAATGACAAAGCAAAAAATTGTTTTTAGAAATCTTTACAAATGTATTAAAAATGAAGAACTGAAATATCATATTTACGTAAGTATTCAGACCCTTTATTCAGTACTTAGTTGAAGCACCTTTGGCAGCGATTACAGCCTCGAGTCTTCTTGGGTATGACGCTACAAGCTTGGCACACCTGTATTTGGGGAGTTTCTCCCATTCTTCTCTGCAGATCCTCTCATGCTTTGTCAGGTTGGATAGGGAGCGTCGCTGCACAGCTATTTTCAGGTCTCTCCAGAGATGTTCGATCGGGTTCAAGTCTGGGCTTTGGCTGGCCACTCAAGGACATTGAGACTTGTCCTGAAGCCACTCCTGCGTTGTCTTGGCTGTGTGCTTAGGGTTGTTGTCCTGTTGGAAGGTGAACCTTCACCCCAGTCTGAGGTCCTGAGCGCTCTGGAGCAGGTTTTCATCAAGGATCTCTCTGTACTTTGCTCTATTAATCTTTCCCTAAATCCTGACTAGTAACAAAATGTGGAAAAAGTCAAGGGGTCTGAATACTTTCCGAAGGCACTGTAAGTACCTCGGAATCGAAATAGACAATAAACTGAAATTCAATGACTGTGCCTTTGCAAAGATAAAGAAATTGCAACAAATAATGTTTTTTTTAACGCAAACTGAACCATTTTAATGTCGACCGCCATATCTTACAAATGTTCTATAAATCTGTCCTGCAGAGTGTGCTGTCATTTGGTCTGATATGCGTGTTCGGAAACATGCGAGTGCAAGAGCAAGTCAAGCTTCACTGCTTGATTAAGATGGCGGAAAGGATAATTGGTATAGATCAAGAATCAGCCACCAACCTGTACACAAAACTCATCCTCCTAAAACTTGAAATATTTTACAGTACAGTACTCATCCCCTTCACTCAAAATTCAGTCACAGCAGCAGCCGGACAAGGGGAAAGAGACTTCTTCAAAGAAAATTAAAACAGATAGATATGGGGACTCTTTTATTCCAACAGCCATTAGGCTGTAAAATAGATAGTCTGTTGGTCCCTCGAGTATACAGCATATTGCTCTTTCACTTTGGCACTTTTAATGAATTGTTTTGTGTGGTTTCTGTGTTTTCATGTTTTGTGTACTGTCTTTTTAAGCACATGACCAAATGAATTTCCCCCTGGTGGGATAATAAAGTTGATCTGAATCAGAATCTGACCACAACTACTGACCAAAACCACACATCTACTGACCACAAACTACTGAACCACAACTACTGACCACAAACTACTGATCACTACTGGCCACAACTACTGAACAAAACTACTGAGCACATAACAAGTCAACCTTGTTACCCATAGACAGACAGGCTAGAAATGTTTTAACAATGTAAAAAGAAAAAAGTGAAGCTTGCGAGGGGATTTATGGTTATTTAAAATGAAATCATCAACCCTGTTATGGTCAACCCGATTTTAGTTTTTTACCAAATTACACTACCCAAAATGCACTCTTCTGGTGCATTGACCCAATTGATGCGTAGGATTGCTGAGAATATAGATTTTGAACTAGGCCTACAAATAAGCTAAACCTATGATAGTGATTTTCATTATCAAATAAATTATTGTCTTGAAAACGAGTCACACACAAACGCCCACACACCATTTCGAATTACATAGTCATAAATAAGTAATATGCACACAGCTGCCGCAGATGAGAGACAGCTGTTTTAGGATAGTCCGTTTTCTCATTAATAACCAAATTACAATATATTGAATACAATTACTTAAGCCATTATTAAATCAGGCAAATCCATTTGTATAGTAATACATAGGCTAGTAGATAATGACAATGTAAATTACAAGGATAATGATGGTGATGATGACTATTAGGCTGTTATTATCATTTATTATCATACCCACAAATATCAATATCATGTTTATTATGGAGCCATCAATATATAACGTCTTCACAATTTGAGTGGAAAGTTTAACTGTAGCTTATAGCCTAATAGTGCAATAAATAAATAAGACAAAAAGAAACCTAATGAGTAATAAAAGAAGACTAAATAAAATATACATTTAAACATGTAGCCTACAAGGGACTGTAAGCTAAATTAGCAACAGATAACATGAAAGTCTGCAACCACTGATTCTACAGGTGGATTTTGTGTAACGCACAGCCTCAGCATCCTTCTCATTTTACATTGACATTTTAGTCATTTAGCAGACGCTCTTATCCAGAGCGACTTACAGTTAGTGAACACATTCCCCCGTGGGAATCGAACCCACAACCCTGGCGTTGCAAACACCATGCTCTATCAACTGAGCTACATCCCTGCCGGCCATTCCCTCCCCTACCCTGGACGACGCTGGGCCAATTGTGCGCCGCCCCATGGGTCTCCCGGTCGCGGCCGGCTGCGACAGAGCCTGGATTCGAACCAGGATCTCTAGTGGCACAGTTTGCACTGCGATGCAGTGCCTTAGACCACTGCGCCACTCATCTTCCGTTCAGCGCACAAGCGGGTGATCGATACACAGAGAGAGAGAGAGAGAGAGAGAGAGAGAGAGAGAGAGAGAGAGAGAGAGAGAGAGAGAGAGAGAGAGAGAGAGAGAGAGAGAGAGAGAGAGAGAGAGAGAGAGAGAGAGAGAGAGAGAGAGAGAGAGAGAGAGAGAATAAAGCAATGCGCTCGGCTAGGCTGCTGCACATGAGTTCCTAAGTCATTAATTCCAGTCAGGTGTTCAACCGCACCGGTCCATGCGTTGCGCAACCTTTTGAGAACGGAACGGAAGATGACAATCACATCTTCGACCTCGGTGGATGCCTCTTTTTGTCCATGGTGCCATTTGATGCTGAAGCAAATGTGTTGATTTGTGTGTTCTTGATGGTCACCATCCTCTCTTTGGCTCTTAACAGATTCACTTTGTTGGGACTTAGACACTCAGAGGACCTGTCTTGGGAGCCACGCTATGCCCTGTTGAAGAACCTGATTCTGAGTGACATTGTGCAAACCATCAATTTGGGCCCGTTTGTGACAATAAACTTCGACACCTGGTGCCTCATCCAGTATTTCACAGGCAGCACCTGTATCTTCTGCAGCCTCATCACCATCACCTGCATGGCCATTGAGCGCTACCTGTATGTGTGCCATGCCATCCACTACCTGTCCATCCTCACCCCCACTGCGCCTTCGCCTCACTATCAGCCTCACCTGGGTCTTGTCCATCAGCGTTGGCTGCATTAACATCACCCTATTACACCTGGGGGAGGGGGGATATGGCACAGCAACCTCTGGACTCATATGTGAGCCTGACACCGTGGAACGCCACATGGGTTTCCCCAGGGCAGCGGCTATCACCCGCAAGCTGGTGGAATTCATCGTTACCCTGCTCTGCCTCCTCAGCTACTTCTTTGCCTATGTGCGGATGTACCAGGACGCCCACAATGCTGTAGTGCCCTTCAACACGGTGAACACGCAGGTGAACACGCAGGTGAACACGCAGGTGAACACGCAGGCGAACACGCAGGCGAACACGCAGGCGAACACGCAGGTGAACACGCAGGTGAACACGCAGGTGAACACGCAGGCGAACACGCAGGCGAACACGCAGGTGAACACGCAGGCAGGTGAACACGCAGGTGAACACGCAGGCGAACACGCAGGTGAACACGCAGGCAGGTGAACACGCAGGTGAACACGCAGGTGAACACGCAGGTGAACACGCAGGCAGGTGAACACGCAGGCGAACACGCAGGTGAACACGCAGGCACGCAACACTGTGCTCTTCTACTGTGGGATGCTGTTCTTACAACTGCTCCCTATGTTCCTCAAGATCACCTCAGATGCTCTGTGGGAGCTGGAGGGCACAGGGGCCATGATGGCCCCCCCGGCGACCCTCTCTGGGGCCGGGACCTCGCTGTCGGCCGGCACTCTGCACATTTCCCTCCTGGCTCTCATCCTGGTGCCTCCCTGTATCAACCCCCTCATCTATGGCCTCCGCAATTGGGAGGTGCGTCAGGCGCAGCCCAGACTGTTGTGGTGGAAGGGTGAACGCCCTGAGCTAGACATGGACAGGACGTGGGTGACGTCACAGGGCAGGTGGGTTGAGTGAGGCAGGGGAGAGCTGGAAGAGGGGTCTCCCAGATATGGCAACTGAGGAGAGGTACGATGAGGAGCATTGAAGTTGGGAGGAGAGACAAAAACCTGGGAAGGAAATGTACAATGGTTAGCAAGGATACATGGTATGGACAAAGAGTACAGTAGGGACCAAAATGACCAGTTTTATAATATTATACTGACTGTTATTATCTGTTATACCATGCATTTATAGTAGGCCATTGGGGCCAATAAGCGCTATTTGACCAAGTTTCAATACAAGTGTTGGTGTATTGTTTGTGTAGTGTAAACTGAGGCACTTGATATTGTATTTTAATAATTTAATAAGGTTCTCATTCTTTTGCTGTATGCTCTTTCTATATCTCATCATGAGTGGTTCTCAATAGTGGTCTAAAGTAACTAAGCAAAAATACTTTGAAGTACTGCTAAGTAAAATCAATTGTTGTATCTGTACTTTACTATTTATATTTCTGACTACTTTTACTCCACTACATTCCTAAAGAAAATATGTACTTTCTACTCCCATAAATTTTCGCTGACACCCAAAAGTACTCGTTACATTTCAATTGCTCAGGCAGGACAGCAATATGGTCCAATTCATGCGCCTATTAATATAACGCGTTGTCATCCCTACTGCCCTTGATCTGGCGGACTCACTAAACACAAATACTGACTTCACAGGAGGTTGGTGGCACCTTAATTGGGGAGGACGGGCTCGTGGTAATAGCTGGAGCGGAATAGGTGGAATGGTATCAAATACATCAAACACATGGTTTCCATGTTTTTGATGCCATTCCATTTGCTCCGTTCCAGCCATTATTATGAGCAGTACTCCCCTCAGCAGCCTCCAATGACTGACTTTGTAAATTATGTCTGAGTGTTGGAGTGTGCCACTGGCTGTCCGTAAATTTAAAAAACAAGAAAATCGTGCCGTCTGCTTTGCTTAAAATAAGGAATTTGATGTATAGCATTTACTTTTACTTTTACTCAAGTATGACGATTGAGTAGTTTTTCCACTACTGGCTTTCAGTCCTGCATTTGAAATGTTTTTCACTGTACTCAAGCTGAAAATGAAAGGAAAATGTTGTGCATGTGTCCCCAGATTCTAAACAGTGAGGATGAGACAATAACAGTGTGATGTGGGTACATGTTTAAAGTCATTGATTCAAGTTTTGTTGTATATTTTATTTAATGTTCTGAGAGTATGATTGTTTTCATTTTATTACAGGAGCAGCTGCCTTCTTTTCCAGGTATTTGATTTATTAATTTATCTTTGTGGGATTTCCTGGATATAAATGGATATAAAAGGTTGTCTGCTGATGTTTTAAAAGATTTGAAGATCAGCCAGAAACTGTCATGTTCCATCAGCCTTGATTGTAAACACTTGCTGTTTATAGTTATTTTCCTCAAGTGACACAAGGTCAGGTCGTTTTCAGATGATCACATCTGGATTCTTCAAGTTCAACATCCAATTTCAATTTTTTCTTTGAATAAAATTAAACATGTTTTTCAACTAATATGTTGGCATGAGAATTGTGAATACATTTTATATCTCTAATGAAATTGTCTTCAGTTGAGAGATGTTTTTACATGGCAGGTTTCTCTTTTATTCTCTGTTTGCGTCCAATTGAAGCACTCAATTTCAGTTTCAGTTGGTTTGCATTGAAAGACAACATAATGAACCCATATTATTTTATGCACTTCTGATTAATACACATAATCTGTAGTATAGATGATTGTTGTCAGGGTTTATTATTCAACTGATTGCTCTGTCACATTTTCAAACATAATAATCTACTGCAGGGTTCGTCAACTAGGTTTGGCCTCGGGCCACATTGTCACGACTTCCTCCGAAGCTGCCTCCTATCTGTCACGATCGTCTAACAGAGTGGACCAAGGCGCAGCGTTGAAAGTGAACATATCCTTTTATTTTACAGATCACACGATCAAAACAATAAACGATAACGTGACGTCTACGGTTTAACACGAACCGAAATGAACAAGAAACCACAACACAAAGTGAAAAGACCGATAGTTAAATATGGCTCCCAATCAGAGACAACCAGCTGACACTCGTTGCCTCTGATTGGGAGTCACTCAGGCCAACATAGATATACAAAACATAGACTTACACACCCTGGCTCAACATAACATAGTCCCCAGAGCCAGTGCGTGACAGTACCCCCCCCCAAAGGCGCGGACTCCGGCCGCGCCAAACAACCACAACAGGGGAGGGACCGGGTGGGCACTCCGCCTCGGCGGCGGATCCGGCTCCGGACATGACCCAGGCACGGGTTGTGCTGGACTGACGACGCACACCCCTGGCTTGATGCGTGGAGGAAGAACGGGCCGGACCGGGCTGACAAAGCGCACCCCTGACCTGGTGCGGGGAGCTTGGATGGGCCGAACTGGGCTGGCGACGCGCACCACAGACTTGGTGCGGAGAGCAGGAACGGGCCGGACAGGGCTGACGAAACGCACCACAGACTTGGTGCGGAGAACAGGCACGGGCCGCTGCCGACTGGACGACGCACCCCACTGGCTTGGTGTGGGGAGCAGGAGCGGGCCGAGCCGGGCTGTCGAAGCGCACCCCTGACTTGGTGCGGGGAGCAGGAACGGGACGAGCCGGGCTGACGACGCACACCACTGGCTTGGTGTGGGAAGCAGGAGCGGGCCGAGCCGGGCTGTCGAAGCGCACCCCTGACTTGGTGCGGGGAGCAGGAATGGGCCGGACCGGGCTGGCGACGCGCACCACCGACTTGGTACAGAGAGCAGGAACGGGCCGGACAGGGCTGACGACGCGCACCACAGGCTCGGTGCGAGAGGCAGGAACAGGCCGAACCGTACTGGGGACACACGCCACTGGCCCTATGCAGGGATCAGGAACGGGCCGGACCGGACTGGTAATACACCCCAGTACCTCTCGCCGTGCCTCCACACTTTCCCTCTCCTCTGTGACCAGTGGCCCCCTTAACCTGGCGGCCTCCTCTGCACACCCGCTGGACCGCTCCATCGCGGCCTCCGGCTGCCCCCGTCGTCCACGTCGTGAGCCCCCCTAAAAATGTTCTGGGGTTCTCTCCTCCCCGTGGACCAGGCCTCCCTAGTTCTCGCCAGACTCTCACTCCACTGCTTCAAAGTCCAACCTTTCTGCTCTTCGCTTGGCTGGGCCCAGTTGAGACTCCTACTCCACTGATCCCAGGTCCATCCACTCTCCTCTTCACGCTGCTTGGTCCTGTCTTGGTGGTTTCTTCTGTCACGATCGTCTAACAGAGTGGACCAAGGCGCAGCGTTGAAAGTGAACATATCCTTTTATTTTACAGATCACACGATCAAAACAATAAACGATAACGTGACGTCTACGGTTTAACACGAACCGAAATGAACAAGAAACCACAACACAAAGTGAAAAGACCGATAGTTAAATATGGCTCCCAATCAGAGACAACCAGCTGACACTCGTTGCCTCTGATTGGGAGTCACTCAGGCCAACATAGATATACAAAACATAGACTTACACACCCTGGCTCAACATAACATAGTCCCCAGAGCCAGTGCGTGACACTATCCTTGTTCGGGCAGGCGTCGGCGTTCGTCGTCACCGGCCTTCTAGCCACTGCCGCTCCTCATCTCATCATTCCATTTGTTTTGCCTTGCTTATTACACACACCTGGTTAATAGCCTCTCATCAGTACCTGTATATGTATTCCCTCTGCCCCCCTTGTCTTTGTGTGTGATTGTTACTTTGTGGAGGTATCGCATGCTCGGTTGAGCATTTTGTTATTTTATCGCGGGAATATTTACCTGTGTATGTTTGGTTCCCAGTACGCATTTAAGTCGCTTATTCCTTCTTCACCCTCCTGCGCCTGACTCCATCCCCTCACCACAGAATCACATACCCAACAGCATGGAGTCAGCAGAAAACGGGAATATGCCTGGAGTCGTGGAGCGGGTCCGGGAGCATTCCAACATGCTAGCCAGCTTGGGCGAAGAGATGGATCGGGTTCTCCAGGTCATCCAACGCCTGGAGAGGAGAGGACCCGACCCTTCGGGACCAACTGAGCGACCGGATCCAGCCAACCACACCCCAGCACCCAGAGGGATTCACCTATCCCGACCGAGGGAGTACGACGGGACAGCGGCCTGCTGCCAGGGATTCCTCCTGCAGCTGGACCTCTATTTTTCCACCATCGGTTGTACTGCATTCTATTCATTCTATTCTATAATATTCTCTATATCTTAGTCCATGCCGCTCTGTCATTGCTTGTCCATATATGTATATATTCTTAAATCCCATTCCTTACTGTTTTGTGTGTATTGGGTATATGTTGTGAAATTGTTAGATATTACTGCACTGTCGGAGCTAGAAGCACAAGCATTTCGCTACACCCGCTATAACATCTGCTAAACACGTGTATGTGACAAATACAATTTGATTTGATTTGAGATGATACCATCTAGGGTGATACTATTGTAGTTGGGAGTGATAGCCAATAATGGTTGGCAACTGTTGGATATAATTAGCTTGCAAAGCAGTATATAAACTGAGAGATTTTATATGCCTATCATTCAAATAGCAAGGGGCAACGTGCGTGCGTCTTGTTATGTTGAATCCGGTATCGTATCTATTAAATACATGTATCAACTCTCCATCTAAGTGTTAAATATCTTCTTGCATATTGAATTCCTTGATACCAGAGAAACTAATCATAACAGTTATCCTCTACCCCTCATCTCCTCTGTTATTAAATCAATGCATGGGACGCACTTCTTCACGAAATTAGATCTCCGGAGTGCTTACAACCTGGTGCGTGTCCGGGAAGGGGACGAGTGGCAGCATTCAGCACAACCACGGGGCATTATGAATACCTAGTGATGCCGTACGGGTTGATGAATGCTCCATCTGTCTTCCAGTCCTTTGTGAACAAGGTGTTTTGGGACATGCTTGGTCGCGCTGTGGTGGTCTACATCAATGACATTCTGGTGTATTCCGCTATGCGCACCGAGCATGTGGCCCTGGTTCGCAGAGTGCTGGCCTGACTGTATGCCAAGGCAGAAAAGTGTCTGTTCTTCCAACAGTCCGTCTCCTTCCTCGGATACCACATCACCACCTCAGGTGTGGAGATGGAGGGAGACCGCATTTCAGCCGTGCGTAATTGGCCGACTCCAACTACGGTAAAGGAGGTGCAGCGCTTTATTGGGTTTGCCAATTACTATCGGAGGTTTATCCAGGGCTTTGGCAAGGTCGCAGCTCCCATCACCTCTCTGTTCGAAGGGTGGGCCGTCCCGGCTCCGCTGGTCTGCTGAGGCTGACAGGGGTTTCAGTAACCTGAGGGCTCTGTTCACCTCAGCCCCGGTACTGGCCCATCCCGATCCATTTTACAGTTCGTAGTGGAGGTGGATAAGTCCGAGGTAGGGATAGGTACTGTCCTATCCCAACGCTCCGCCCCTGTGTCTTCTTCTCTAAGAAGCTCAGCCCGGCGGAGCAGAACTACGACGTTGGTGATCGGGAGCTGTTCGCAGTAGAGGCACTGGCTTGAGGGGGCGAAACACCCTTTCCTCGTCTGGACTGACCACCGTAACCTGGAGTATATCTGGGCAGCGAGGAGGCTGAACCCTCGCCAGGCCAGGTGGGCCTTGTTCTTCACCCGGTTTGATTTCACGTTGTCATACATACCACCACTGATTTTTCCCCTCTCTCCAGTCCTCATTTTCCTATATGAACGCAGTATAGAGTCACGACAGGAACTGGCTTTCACATAAGTCAATCGAGGACTGCCTGCGAATCAAAATCCCATCCATCTCACGCGACATCCACAAGATCGTGTCCGAGGGGAAATTCAACTTTTCCCATTGAGTAAGTAACTTAGTGGCCTATATGACTGTAATTGCTAAATACTAACATTATTGTGAGTGCTTATCCAAGGATATTTAGGTCTCAAGTTGACAGTATTTTCAGTTTGTTCTGACGTTACAGGAGCAGGCTATCCCGATACAGACATTCAGATACAGACATCGTGTCACGCCCTGGCTCTGGGGACTCTTAAATGTTGAGCCAGGGTGTGGATTTGCTATGTTTAGTTTTTCTATGTTTTTGTTCTAGATCGTTTGATCTATGTTGGCCAGGGTGGTTCCCAATCAGAGGCAGCTGTAGCTCGTTGTCTCTGATTGGGGGCAATACTTAGGCAGCCTGTTTTGCACTAGTCTTTGTGGGATCTTGATCCGTAAAGGTTTGTTGTGTTATAACCTCAGGATTTCACGTATCGTTTGTTTGTTGTTTTTGTCGTTAAGTACATTCAATAAAAGAATGTACGCTTATCACGCTGCGCCTTGGTCCGTGTCTTCAGTCAACGATCGTGACAGAAGATCCCACCATAAGAGGACCAAGCAGCGTGCCCAGGAGGAGAAGATGACGATGTCGCAGGTGGGCAAATGGTGGTCTTGGGAGGAGATATTCGCGGGGAAAGGGCCATGGGCAAAGGTGAATGCCCAGGCAGGAGAGGAGACTGTAGAGGCGCGCTACAGAGAGGAGCAGCGGCAACGCAGAGGGTACCGGCCAGGGAGGAAGCCCGAGAGACAGCCCCAAGATTTTTTTTTTGGGGGGGGGCTAAAAGGGTGGTTGGCGGAGCCACGTACTGTGCCGTGAGTGTTCCGGCACAGTCCTGTACGTCCTGTGCTAGCACCACGCACGTGTCGTGCTAAGGTGGGCATGCAGCCAGGACGGGGTGTGCCGGCTCAACACTCGTGGCCTCCAGTACCCCTCCTCGGTCCCGTATATCCTGCGCCAGTGCCACGTGCTGTAGCGCCAGTATGAGTGCACAGCCCTGTATGTCCTGTGCTGATGCCTCACACATATTGTGTGGAAATAGGCATTCAGCCAGGACGGGTTGTGTCAGCTCTCCGCTCCAGACCTCCAGTCCGCCTCCACAGTCCGGCCCGGCCCGTTCCGGCTCCCCGCACCAAGCCAATGGTGCGTGTTCCCAGTCCAGCCCGGCCTGTTCCTGCTCCCCGCACTGGCCAGTGGTGCGCGCTGCAAGCCCGGTCCGGCCTGTTCCTGTCCCTCGCACCAAGTCAGTGGTGCGCGTCGCCAGCCCGGTCCGGCCTGTTCCTGTCCCTCGCACCAAGCCAGTGGTGCGCGTCGCCAGCCCGGTCCGGCCTGTTCCTGTCCCTCGCACCAAGCCAGTGGTGCGCATCGCCATCTTGGTCCGGCCTGTTCCTGTCCCTCACACCAAGCCAGTGGTGCGCGTCGCCAGCCCGGTCCGGCCTGTGCCTGTCCCTCGCACCAAGCCAGTGGTGTGCGTCGCCAGCCCGGTCCGGCCTGTTCCTGTCCCTCGCACCAAGCCAGTGGTGCGCGTTGTCAGCCCGGTCCGGCCCGTTCCTGCTCCCCGCACCAAGCCAGTGGTGTGCGTCGTCAGCCCGGTCCGGCCCGTTCCTGCTCCCCGCACCAAGCCAGTGGTGCGTGTGTCCAGTCCGGCACGGCCCGTGCCTGGTCCGGCACCGGTCAGCTGCTCCACTCCAGAGCCAGAGCAATCCGCTCCACCGTGGTCCGGTCCAACTCCAGTCAGCGGATCCACTCCGGAGCCAGAGCAATCCGCTCCACCGGTGTCCAGTCCAGCTCCGGCCAGCGGGGCCAGACCAGATCAGGGGTGCAACGGGGGGGTGGAGAGAGAGTGGTGGTCACGCCCGGAGCCGGATCCGCCTCCGAGGCGGAATGCCCACCCGGCCCCTACCCTCTTGTGTTTGTGTGGCGCGGTCGCAGTCCGCGCCTTTGGGGGGGGGGTACTGTCACGTCCTGCTCTGGGGACTCTTAAATGTTGAGCCAGGGTGTGGATTTGCTATGTTTAGTTTTTCTATGTTTTTGTTCTAGATCGTTTGATCTATGTTGGCCAGGGTGGTTCCCAATCAGAGGCAGCTGTAGCTCGTTGTCTCTGATTGGGGACCATACTTAGGCAGCCTGTTTTGCACTAGTCTTTGGGGGATCTTGATCCGTAAAGGTTTGTTGTGTTATAACCTCAGGACTTCACGTATCGTTTGTTTGTTGTTTTTGTCGTTAAGTACGTTAAATAAAAGTATGTACGCTTATCACGCTGCGCCTTGGTCCGTGTCTTCAGTCAACGATCGTGAAACATAGCCATTTTTTCTTTAAATGATTGTATTATGTAGGATGCTACATTTTTGGCAAGTTGCAATTGTAAATAGGCCTAGTAAAAAAAATCCCACTTATATTAGGACATGTATTTTTTTATTGTGAAAGATGATGTTAGGCCGCATAGCCTACCTCAGCCAGTTATATTATTTTATATAGGCCTAGTCTCGGAAGAAATAGACTCCAATTAAGCCTTCTTGTTATTTGTAAAGTCAAATAAAAATGAAGATTATTGTTGAAATGAATTACTCGACTGGTGTAGGTTTTCTCCATCTGTTGCTGTGCAACACTTGCATAACAAGTGATCTATATTTTCAGCACCATGCACTGCTCACCTCCTATTGATTGCGCTTTGGTTGCAGCTTTACGTTTCAGCCCCACAAAATGGTCCGCTGCCTGCTTTATTAGTCTCCTGCGTTCTCTCTCCTCATGAATGAAATTAAAATGTAACTTTTGCATTATTTAGGTAGGGTAACTTCCTTCTTGGGAAATTGCATTTGGGAGTTTTTGCATCTCGGGTCCGAGATTATTTTATTATTATACACTACAAGTCAAAAGTAGTAAAGTCAACCATACAAAAAAAAAAAAAATGTATGCACTCATGACTGTAAGTCGCTTTGGATAAAAGCGTCTGCTAAATGGCATATTATATTATTATATTATTATTATTATTAAAAGTTTGGACACACCTACTCATTCAAGGGTTTTTATTTAATTTTACTATTTCTTACATTGTAGAATAATAGTGAAGACAACAAAACTATAAAATAACACATATGGAATCATGTAGTAACCAACAAAGTGTTAAGCAAATCAAAATATATTTGATATTTGAGATTCTTCAAATAGCCACCCTTTGCCTTGATGACAGCTTTGCACACTCTTGGCATTCTCTCATCCAGCTTCATGAGGTAGTCACCTGGAATGCATTTCAATTAACCGGTGTGCCTTCTTCAAAGTTAATTTGTGGAATTTATGTCCTTCTTAATGCGTTTGAGCAAATCAGTTGTGTTGTGACAAGTTAGGGGTGGTATACAGAAGATAGCCCTATTTGGTAAAATACCAAGTCCATATTATGGCAAGAACAGCTCAAATAAGCAAAGAGAAACGACAGTCCATCATTACTTTAAGACATGAAGGTCAGTCAATATGGAAAATTCAAGTGCAGTCGCAAAAACCATCAAGCGCTATGATGAAACTGGCTCTCATTAGGACCATTGCTCGTGGAAGACCAGAGTTACCTCTGCTGCAGAGGAGAAGTTCACTAGAGTTACCAGCCTCAGAAATTGCAGCCCAAATAAATGCTTCACAGAGTTCAAGTCACAGACACATCTCAACATCAACTGTTCAGAGGGGACTGTGTGAATCAGGCCTTCATGGTCAAATTGCTGCAAAGAAACCGCTACTAAAGGACACCAATAAGAAGAAGAGATCTGCTTGGGCCAAGAAACACGAGCAATGGACATTAGACCGGTCGAAATGTGTCCTTTGGTCTGGAGCCCAAATTGGAGATTTTTGGTTCCAACTGCCGTGTCTTTGTGAGATGCGGTGTGGGTGAACGGATGATCTCCGCATGTGTAGTTCCCACCGTAAAGCATGGAGGAGGAGGTGTTATGGTGTGGGGGTGCTTTGCTGGTGACACTGTCTGTGATTTATTTAGAATTCAAGGCACACTTAACCAGCATGGCTACCACAGCATTCTACAGCGATACGCTATCCCATCTGGTTTGGGCTTAGTGGGACTGTCATTTGTTTTTCAACAGGACAATGACCCAAAACAAACCTCCAGGCTGTGTAAGGGCTATTTGACCAAGAAGGAGAGTGATGGAGTGCTGCATCAGATGACCTGGCCTCCACAATCACCCGACCTCAACCCAATTGAGATGGTTTGAGATGAGTTGGACCGCAGAGTGAAGGAAAAGCAGCTAACAAGTGCTGAGCTGCCAGATACTGCTGTTTTGTCCTGTGCCCTAACCTGTGTGTGTGTGTGTGTGTGTGTGTGTGTGTGTGTGTGTGTGTGTGTGTGTGTGCATGTCGTGTGTATTCAGCCTGGTCTCATAGACTAGACGTAACACAGTAAACATAAATCTGGCACGCTCAAATTGTATGATATGTTGCATTTGGTATGGTTACATAAGACAGAAGGTTACTTATGGCAAAAAATGAAAGTAGGGTGGTTGGTCGTGCTGGGTGGATGGGTAGGCATATAACACAAACGTCTAACCACCTGGGTGAATGGGTGGGCATATAATGCGAACGTCTAGCAACCCAAAGGTTGCATGTTCAAATCTCATCATGGACAACTTTAGCATTTTAGTTAATTAGCAACTTTGCAACTACTTAACATGTTAGCTAACTCTTCCCCTAACCCTAACCTTAACCCTTTTAGCTAACTCCTAACCTTAACCCCTAACCCTAGAGCTAGCTAACTTTAGCGTTAGCCACCTAGCTAACTTTAGCCACAACAAATTGGAATTCGTAACATATTGTACGTTTTTGAAATTCGTAACATATTGTATGAATTGCAATTCATAACAAATTATACGAATTGTAATTCGTAACGTATCATACGAAATGGATGATGGACATCCCCAAATGAATAAATACCATACAAAACATAACATATTATACTAAATGGAGTGTCTTGGATTTATATACATAATAATACGAAATGCCCTGAGACCATGGTGTTTTGGGAATCGCACGATATACACAAAAAATACACATTTCCATTTTGATGGACAATAAAGCTGTATTGTAATGCCTACCAGCAGCCCACTCATTTTCATAATATACAGTATGTAGAGTCAGGTCCAAAATGATTGGAAACCTTGATAAAGATGCGGCAAAAATACTGAGCTATATTGTTTGCAATTTTTTTTCAATGATTTTATACTAAATACAATTGCTCAGGGGTGTAAAACACATTTTTTTCTCAAAAAGATACAGTGCCTTGCAAAAGTATTCATACCCCTTGGCGTTTTTCCTATTTTGTTACATTACAACCTGTAATTTAAATGGATTTTTATTTGGATTTCATTTAATGGACATACACAAAATAGTCAAAATTGGTGAAGTGAAATGAAAAAAAATGTATTCACCCCCTTTGTAATGAAGCCCCTAAATAAGATCTGGTGCAACCAATTACCTTCAGAAGTCACATAATTAGTTAAATAAAGTCCACCTGTGTGCAATCTAAGTGTCACATGATCTGTCACATGATCTCAGTATATATACACCTGTTCTGAAAGGCCCCAGAGTCTGCAACACCACTAAGCAAGAGGCACCACCAAGCAAGCGGCACCATGAAGACCAAGGAGCTCTCCAAACAGGTCAGGGACAAAGTTGTGGAGAAGTACAGATCAGGGTTGGGTTATAAAAAAATATCAGAAACTTTGACCATCCCACGGAGCACCATTAAATCCATTATTAAAAAATTGAAATAATATGGCACCACAACAAACCTGCCAAGAGAGGGCCGCCCACCAAAACTCATGGACCAGGCAAGGAGGGCATTCATCAGAGAGTCAACAAAGAGACCAAAGATAACCCTGAAGGAGCTGCAAAACATGTTTGGTGTTTGCCAAAAGGCATGTGGGAGACTCCCCAAACATATGGAAGAAGGTACTCTGGTCAGATGAGACAAAAATTGAGGTTTTTGACCATCAAGGAAAACGCTATGTCTGGCGCAAACCCAACACCTCTCATCACCCCGAGAACACCATCCCCACAGTGAAGCATGGTGGTGGAAGCATCATGCTGTGGAGATGTTTTTCATCGGCAGAGATTGGGAAACTGGCCAGAATTGAAGGAATTCTGGATGGCGCTAAATACAGGGAAATTCTTGAGGGAAACCTGTTTCAGTCTTCCAGAGATTTGAGACTGGGACGGAGGTTCACCTTACAGCAGGACAATGACCTTAAGCATACTGCTAAAGCAACACTCGAGTGGTTTAAGGGGAAACATTTAAATGTCTTGGAATGGCCTAGTCAAAGCCCAGACCTCAATCCAATTGAGAATCTGTGGTATGACTTAAAGATTGCTATACACCAGCGGAACCCATCCAACTTGAAGGTGCTGGAGCAGTTTTGCCTTGAAGAATGGGCAAAAATCCCAGTGGCTAGATGTGCCAAGCTTATAGAGACATACAGTGGGGAAAAAAAGTATTTAGTCAGCCACCAATTGTGCAAGTTCTCCCACTTAAAAAGATGAGAGAGGCCTGTAATTTTCATCATAGGTACACATCAACTATGACAGACAAATTGAGAAGAAAAAAATCCAGAAAATCACATTGTAGGATTTTTAATGAATTTATTTGCAAATTATGGTGGAAAATAAGTATTTGGTCACCTACAAACAAGCAAGATTTCTGGCTCTCACAGACCTGTAACTTCTTCTTTAAGAGGCTCCTCTGTCCTCCACTCGTTACCTGTATTAATGGCACCTATTTGAACTTGTTATCAGTTTAAAGACACCTGTACACAACCTCAAACAATCACACTCCAAACTCCACTATGGCCAAGACCAAAGAGCTGTCAAAGGACACCAGAAACAAAATTGTAGACCTGCACCAGGCTGGGAAGACTGAATCTGCAATAGGTAAGCAGCTTGGTTTGAAGAAATCAACTGTGGGGGCAATTATTAGGAAATGGAAGACATACAAGACCACTGATAATCTCCCTCGATCTGGGGCTCCACGCAAGATCTCACCCCGTGGGGTCAAAATTATCACAAGAACGGTGAGCAAAAATCCCAGAACCACACGGGGGGACCTAGTGAATGACCTGCAGAGAGCTGGGACCAAAGTAACAAAGCCTACCATCAGTAACACACTACGCCGCCAGGGACTCAAATCCTGCAGTGCCAGACGTGTCCCCCTGCTTAAGCCAGTATATGTCCAGGCCCGTCTGAAGTTTGCTAGAGTGCATTTGGATGATCCAGAAGAGGATTGGGAGAATGTCATATGGTCAGATGAAACCAAAATATAACTTTTTGGTAAAAACTCAACTCGTCGTGTTTGGAGGACAAAGAATGCTGAGTTGCATCCAAAGAACACCATACCTACTGTGAAGCATGGGGGTGGAAACATCATGCTTTGGGGCTGTTTTTCTGCAAAGGGACCAGGACGACTGATCCGTGTAAAGGAAAGAATGAATGGGGCCATGTATCGTGAGATTTTGAGTGAAAACCTCCTTCCATCAGCAAGGGCATTGTAGATGAAACGTGGCTGGGTCTTTCAGCATGACAATGATCCCAAACACACCGCCCGGGCAACGAAGGAGTGGCTTCGTAAGAAGCATTTCAAGGTCCTGGAGTGGCCTCAGCCAGTCTCCAGATCTCAACCCCATAGAAAATCTTTGGAGGGAGTTGAAAGTCTGTGTTGCCCAGCGACAGCCCCAAAACATCACTGCTCTAGAGGAGATCTGCATGGAGGAATGGGCCAAAATACCAGCAACAGTGTGTGAAAACCTTGTGAAGACTTACAGAAAACGTTTGACCTGTGTCATTACCAACAAAGGGTATATAACAAAGTATTGAGAAACTTTTGTTATTGACCAAATACTTATTTTCCACCATAATTTGCAAATAAATTCATAAAAAATCCTACAATGTGATTTTCTGGATTTCTTTTTTTCAATTTGTCTGTCATAGTTGACGTGTACCTATGATGAGAATTACAGGCCTCTCTCATCTTTTTAAGTGGGAGAACTTGCACAATTGGTGGCTGACTAAATACTTTTTTCCCCACTGTACCCCAAGAGACTTGCAGCTGTAATTGCTGCAAAAGGTGGTTCTACAATGTATTGACTTTGGGGGGGTGAATAGTTATCCATGTTCAAGTGTTCTTTTTTTGGGTCTTATTTCTTGTTTGTTTCACAATAACAAATATTTTGCATCTTCAAAGTGGTAGGCATGTTGTGTAAATCAAATGATACAAATTTCAAAAAATCCATTTTAATTCCAGGTTGTAAGTTAACAAAATGGGAAAAATGCCAAGGGGGGTGAATACATTCACAAGCCACTATAGGTGTCAAAATTATTGGCACCCCTAAAGATGATTATAAATACAAACTAAATGTCACGGTTTCGGCCGAGGCTGCTCCTCCTCCTGGTTCGGGCAGGCTTCGGCGTTCGCCGTCCCCGGAGTACTAGCTGCCACCGCTCTATGTTTCTGTATTTGATTGCTTTTGTCTGTCTGTCACACCTGTGTCTGTTTGGGTGTTGATTACGTGTCTTATAAGTTCCTTGTTTTGCTCTAGGGTAATTGTGTGTTGTTATTTTGTTGCCACTTTGTCGATGCTACGTGCTTGTATTCCGTTTTGTTTCATGTTTAGTGTTTTACGCGTGTGCGTAATTTTCCCTCGCCACTTCGTGTATTTTCGAGGTCGGGGTTTTTCCACTCGTGTTATTTAGACTATTAAAGTCTTGTTGGACTAACCTCTGTTTCCTGCGCTTGACTCCTCCACCACATCCACATCGGTTTAGTGACAGAACAACACACCATCATGGAGTCAGCAGGAACAGCGGCGGCACCGAATCCCTGCTGGACCGGATCAACTACCAGGACGCCATGATCCGGCAACTCGGGACCGCCATGGACGAGGTGTCCAACACTCTGTGCCGATTGGTGAATCAAGAGGTGGCCAAGGACCCTTACAACAACTCATCACCAACGGCCAGTCCTCCTCTCTCAGCATCGGAACCCAGTGGCATTCGGCTCTCGCTCCCGAGGGCATATGACGGTTCTGCAGCCGGGTGTCAGGGATTCCTCCTGCAGGTAGAACTTTACCTTGCCACCATACACCCGGCGCCCTCGGGATACGAGGCGTCTCCGCCCTCATCTCCTGTCTCTCCGGCAAGGCGTTGGAGTGGGCCAACGCCGAATGGAGGGGAATAGACGCCGCAACCATCACCTACGCGGGAGTTCTCCCGCCGCTTCAGGGCTGTCTTCGATCATCCACCTGAAGGGAAAGCGGCGGGAGAGCGTCTATTCCACCTCCGACAGGGGGAAGAGGAGCGCACAGGAGTTCGCACTGGAGTTCCGGACACTAGCGGCGGAAGCGGGGTGGAATGAGAGGGCCCTCATCGACCAGTACCGGTGTAGTCTACGAGAGGGACGTTCGTCGGGAGCTGGCCTGCAGGGACACCAATCTGTCGTTTGACCAGTTGGTGGACATTTCCATCCGTCTGGACACCCTGCTGGCTACCCGCGGGACGTCCCCGAGTGGGGGTCGTCCCAGTCCACCCTCCAGCACCCCCGAGCCGATTCCCATGGAGCTCGGGGGTGCTGGCGCTAGAGAGAGGAGGAGAGGGAACCCGAGGGGGGCCATCCCCTGCACCACCTGCGGTCGTGGAGGACACACTGCGGCCAGGTGCTGGTGGAGGGTCTCCTGGTCGAGGTGACAACAGGCCACGCACTGGGGAGTCATTTCAGGTGAGTAGGCGCCCCACTTACCCAGAGCTCTCTGTTGGTCACATGAGTATTCCTGTGAGGTTTCCACAGGTGGCACCTCATTCCCAGCATAAGGCGCTAGTAGATTCAGGCGCAGCTGGGAACTTTATTGATCGGGCATTTTGTAGTAGGTTAGGAATTCCCCTTCGGCCGGTAGAAGCTCCATTTCCTGTCCACGCTTTAGACAGCCGGCCGTTGGGGTCGGGCCTGATCAGGGAGGTCACAGCACCACTGACGATGACGACGCAGGGGGGTCATGAGGAGATCATTCAGTTTTATCTGATTGACTCTCCTGCGTACCCCGTGGTGTTGGGCCTTCCCTGGTTAGGCACCCATGATCCTACCATAGCGTGGCAACAGAGGGCTCTTATGGAGTGGTCTGCCCAGTGTGTAGGGAGATGTCTAGGTGTTTCCGTAGGGGCGACCTCGGTAGAGAGTCCGAACCAAGTGCCCGCACTGCGCATTCCCCCGAGTATGAGGATTTGCATTCGTGTTTAGCAAATCGAGGGCAACACGGCTACCTCCTCATAGACAGGGGGACTGTGCGATAAATCTCCAAACAGGAGCGGCTCTTCCACGGAGTCGTGTGTATCCCCCTGTCTCAAGAGGAAACAGAGGCTATGGAGACATACATAGCCGAGTCCTTGGCACAGGGATACATACGGTCCTCTACTTCCCCAGTCTCCTCGAGTTTCTTCTTTGTGAAGAAGAAGGACGGGGATTGCGCCCGTGTATTGATTATCGTAGTCTCAATCAGATCACAGTTAAATACAGCTACCCACTTCCACTGATTGCGACGATGACGGAATCATTACGCGGAGCGCGGTTCTTCACAAAGTTGGATCTCAGGAGCGCGTACAATCTGGTGCGCATTAGGGAGGGGGATGAATGGAAGACAGCATTTAGCACCACCTCGGGTCATTATGAGTATCTCGTCATGCCATACGGGTTAATGAATGCTCCTTCAGTCTTCCAATCCTTTGTTGACGAGATTTTCCGGGACATGCATGGGCAGGGGGTAGTAGTTTACATCGACGACATCCTAGTGTACTCTGCTACTCGAGCCGAGCATGTAGCCCAGGTGCGCCGAGTGTTGAGAAGACTGTTGGAGCATGACTTGTATGTCAAGGCAGAGAAATGCCTGTTCTTCCAGGAGTCCGTCTCCTTTTTGGGGTTATCGGTTGTCCGCGTCTGGCGTGGAGATAGAGGTAGACCGGGTATCGGCCGTGCGTAATTGGCAAACTCCAACCACTGTAAAAGAGGTGCAGCAGTTCTTGGGTTTTGCTAATTACTACCGGAGGTTTATTCGGGGTTTTGGACAGGTTGCAGCTCCCATTACGTCCCTGCTAAAGGGGGGCTGAGGCGGACAGGGCATTTGTCAAACTGAAGAACCTGTTCACCTCGGCTCCGGTGCTGGCGCATCCGGATCCCTCTTTACCATTCCAGGTTGAGGTAGACGCGTCCGAGACCGGTATTGGGGCAGTCCTGTCACAACGGTCCGGCGCGCCACCTAAACTCCGCCCCTGTGCTTTCTACTCTAAGAAGCTCAGCTCGGCGGAGCGCAACTATGATGTTGGGGACAGGGAGCTGTTAGCCGTAGTCCAAGCCCTAAAGGTGTGGAGGCATTGGCTTGAGGGGGCTCAACACCCTTTCCTCATTCTGACTGATCACCGTAACCTGGAGTACATCCGGGCAGCTAGGAGATTGAACCCTCGTCAGGCTAGGTGGAATATGTTCCTAACCCGGTTTGTTTTTAAGATCACATACATCCCAGGGTCCCAGAATGGTAAGGCAGACGCCCTGTCCCGGCGGTATGACACGGAGGAGAGGTCCAACGAGCCTACTTCCATATTGCCGGAGTCTTGTTTGGTGGCTCCGGTGGTATGGGAGGTCGATGCGGAAATCGAGCGGGCACTGCGTGCCGACCCTACTCCCCGAGTGTCCTGTGGGGCGGACGTACGTTCCGCTCGAGGTCCGTGATCGTCTTATTTATTGGGCTCATACATCACCCTCCTCTGGACATCCAGGTATTGGCCGGACCGTGCACTGTCTTAGCATGAAATACTGGTGGCCAACGTTAGCTAGGGATGTGAGGGTTTATGTCTCCTCCTGCTCGGTGTGTGCCCAGTGTAAGGCGCCTAGACATTTGCCCAGGGGTAAGCTACATCCCCCTGCCCGTTCCACAACGACCATGGTCCCACCTATCGGTGGATTTCGTAACAGACCTACCCCCCTCCCAGGGGAATACCACCATATTGGTCGTTGTGGATCGGTTTTCCAAGGCCTGTCGTCTCCTTCCCATGCCGGGTCTCCCTACTGCCCTACAAACCGCTGAGGCCCTATTTACCCATGTGTTCCGGCACTATGGGGTCCCCGAGGATATTGTGTCTGACCGAGGTCCCCAGTTCACTTCAGAGTTTGGGGAGCGTTCATGGAACGGTTGGGGGTCTCGGTAAGCCTTACCTCGGGGTACCACCCAGAGAGTATTGGGCAGGTGGAACGTGTCAACCAGGATGTGGGTAGGTTTTTGAGGTCCTATTGCCGGGACCGGCCGGAGGAGTGGTCTAGGTTCATCCCCTGGGCAGAGATGGCCCAGAACTCTCTCCGCCACTCCTCCACCAACTTAACACCTTTCCAGTGTGTTTTAGGTTATCAGCCGGTCCTGGCACCGTGGCACGAGAGCCAGATCGAGGTGTGTTACAGGTTACAACTGCCTATAGAGTATAAAAATATTAACCCCTCGTTCCATGTGTCTCTTCTCAGGCCGGTGGTAGCTGGCCCACTCCAAGAAGATGAGATAGGAGAGACCCCTCCGCCCCCTTTGGACATCGAGGGGGTCCCGGCGTACCGGGTCCGGACCATCTTGGACTCGAGGCGCCGGATGAGTGGTCTCCAGTATCTCGTGGAGTGGGAGGGGTACGGTCCGGAGGAACGGTGCTGGGTGCCCAGGAGGGACATACTCAATCCATCCCTCCTGACTGAGTTTCACCGTGGGCATCCCACGCGCCCGGGTCCGCGTCCTCCTGGCCGTCCCCGAGGCCGGGGTCGGCGCGTGGCTGGAGCCGCGCGTCAAGGGGGGGGTACTGTCACGGTTTCGGCCGAGGCTGCTCCTCCTCCTGGTTCGGGCAGGCTTCGGCGTTCGCCGTCCCCGGAGTACTAGCTGCCACCGCTCTATGTTTCTGTATTTGATTGCTTTTGTCTGTCTGTCACACCTGTGTCTGTTTGGGTGTTGATTACGTGTCTTATAAGTTCCTTGTTTTGCTCTAGGGTAATTGTGTGTTGTTATTTTGTTGCCACTTTGTCGATGCTACGTGCTTGTATTCCGTTTTGTTTCATGTTTAGTGTTTTACGCGTGTGCGTAATTTTCCCTCGCCACTTCGTGTATTTTCGAGGTCGGGGTTTTTCCACTCGTGTTATTTAGACTATTAAAGTCTTGTTGGACTAACCTCTGTTTCCTGCGCTTGACTCCTCCACCACATCCACATCGGTTTAGTGACACTAAATTAAATCTGCATTAACATTCTACTTTTTAAAATGAATCCCAGTTTAAGGAACTGTATTGTGGGGTATAAAAATGAGTTAACACGCATGTAAAATCCCTTTCACATGCGGCAAAGAGCTCACAAACTAAAAGAGACAAGTGGGTGTTGACCTTCATAAATCAGGTAATGGGTACCAAAAAATTGCCACAAAAACAAATATACCACTTACTACTATTAGGGAAACAATTACTGGATCGGTGGTAAACTTTCCTGGTATTGGACGCATGTGTATCTTGTCCCCATACACAATGAGGAAGAGGGTTCAGGAGGCAAAGAAAAATCTAAGGGCCAAAGTTGGAGAATTACAGAACTTGGTCGTATCTTCGGGTCACTAAGTCTCCAAATCTACAATTAGACACCACCTCCATGCCAATAAGCTCTTTGGAAATGTTGCCAGAAAAAATCCTTTATTGAGAGCAACTAAGAAATGGAAATGCCTGGAGTTTGCTAAACGGCATTGGCACTTGGATTGGAACCAGTACTATGGTCAGATAACATGAAAATATAGCTATTTGGCCCCAAGCACACATCAAAATCCACAAAGAAATGGTTAATTGACCACAAAATCAACATTTTGCAATGGCCATCTCAGTCTCCGGACTTGAACCCCATTGAAAACCTGTGGTTTGAATTGAAGGGGGCAGTCCATAAGCGCAGACGAAGGATATCAAGGACCTGGAAAGGTTCTGAATGGAGGAATGGTCTAAGATCCCTCCCAATGTATTCTCCAATCTCATGAAACATTTGAGAAAAAGGCTCAGTGCCATTATCCTCGCAAGGGGAGGGTGCCGGAGTATTGAAAACAGTTGTGTTAGTATAAAATAATAGAATGAAAATATGTATTATTTGGAGCATACAATATAGCTGTCACGATCGTTGAGAGACGGGACAGACCAAGGTGCAGCGTGAAAAGCGTACATGTTTATTAACTCAATAAACGTACAACAAAACAAGAAACAACGTAACGTGAAGTCCTCCGGCTATACACATACAAGCCTAAACGGAACAAGATCCCACAAATAAGGTAGGCAACATGGCTACCTAAATATGATCCCCAATCAGAGACAACGAGCGACAGCTGCCTCTGATTGGGAATCACACCCGGCCAAACATAGAAAGATCAACCTAGATCTACAACATAGAAATACACTAACATAGATCTCAACAGAAAACTCACACCCTGACCCAACCAACGAGAGTTCTCTCGATCAGGACGTGACAGTGCCCCCCCCCCCAAAGGTGCGTACTCCGGCCGCACCAACCTGACACATTAGGAGAGGGTCCGGGTGGTCCTTCAGCCTCGGAGGCGGATCCGGCTCCGGGCGTGACGACCTCTCCCTCTCTGCCCCCTCGGGCGCGATGCTTCCCCTCTCCTTCCTCCCGCGATGCACCAAGCCCTGTCTGGACCCTGGTGTGGGAGACCCCGAACCTGGAGAGGGGCTGACGTCTGGGCCTGGATCGGCAATCCTCCCGCGATGCACCAAGCCCTGTCTGGACCCTGGTGTGGGAGGCCCCGACCCTGGAGAGAGGCTGACTTCTGGGTCTGGAGTGGAGCCGCTGACCGGAGCTGGACTGGGCACCGGTGGAACGGGCACGGGCCGTGCCGGACTGGGAACACGCACCACTGGCTTGGTGCGAGGAGCAGGCAAGGGCCGGACTGGACTGGGGACACGCACCACTGGTCTGGTGCGAGGAGCAGGAACGGGCCGGGCCGGACTGGGGACATGCACCACTGGTTTGGTGTGAGGAGCAGGCACGGGCCGTGCCGGACTGGATACACGCACCACTGGTTTGGTGCGGGGAGCAGGTACGGGCCGGACCGGACTGGGGACACGCACCACTGGTCTTGGGCGAGGAGCAGGAACGGGCCGGGCCGGACTGGAGACACGCACCACAGGTCTGGTGCGAGGACCATGCACTAAAGACATGCCTTGATTTAATGCCATAGTCATTTGAGAAACGTGAGAAATGAGAGCCAAGACATGAATAGACCCCAGGTCATTAGAGATCTGCTTCTTCCGCCTATACAGTGTATAGACCAGGGGTTGTATTGTGTTGTTACCATGATACTCTAGTTAATCTCCTGAAGCCATGCAATAAGTTAATAGTTGATTCTCAACCATTTCCATCTTCATTGTCAGGATACGTTAGCAGTTGAAGTGATTACGTCAGAAGCACTGGGACAACATGTAAAAAAAGAATAGATGAATACATTAGAAATCTACATGTACATTGACAGCTGCAATTGTTAGCTACAATGTAACCATTTGTAAGAAATGCTCACTGTGGCTGTTTCCCTGTTCATTAATTTCCTTGTACGATCGCATCTGCTACAAGACCATGGTGCTTGCCTACGGAGCTGTGAGGGGAACGGCACCTCCGTACCTTCAGGCTCTGATCAGTCCCTACACCCAAACGAGGGCACTGCGTTCATCCACCTCTGGCCTGCTGGCTCCCCTACCTCTGCGGAAGCATAGTTCCCGCTCAGCCCAGTCAAAACTGTTCGCTGCTCTGGCACCCCAATGGTGGAACAAGCTCCCTCACGACGCCAGGACAGCGGAGTCACTCACCACCTTCCGGAGACATTTGAAACCCCCACCTCTTTAAGGAATACCTGGGATAGGATAAAGTAATCCTTCTACCCCCCCTTTACTCCAACCCCCCACCCCCAAAAAAAAAAAAAAAAAAAAACTTTGTAAAGTGGTTATCCCACTGGCTATAAGGTGAATGCACCTATTTGTAAGTCGCTCTGGATAAGAGCGTCTGCTAAATGACGTAAATGTAAATGTAAATGTAAATGTAACAGTGTGGTCGCTGCTCATAGAGGGTGTTTTCACATGTACTGTAGTCCTCTTTAAAATAATTGATCTCAGAATAAATAGCAGAAGAATAACTGCATATTAAATAATCCTGTCATAGAAAATTGTTCACCCAATGTAGGCTACTGCCCCTTTAAGAGCTAGAATTTATTTTGTACCCTATGTTTTGTGATTCTCACCAAGTATGTTGTTGTCTTCTCACACTATTCAAACCCCACAATTGAATAAACAGCTTATGAAGCTCTCTTAGCCTATAGATCACATATTGCAAACAAGTAATCTTGAACTAAAAACTCAACACATATTTTGGAATTCCTGTTCATCCTTGACAATCGCTAATCAATATTCAAAAAGAGCACATCATCATCTTCTCTCTTTTGTGGCAACAAAGTTAGGGGTTACGGCAGGGGAAATGGTGTTGCAGTAGTCTAGTGTGGTGCGGGCAGAGTACGAATTACACTGAGTATACAAAACATTAAGAACACCTGCTCTTTCCATTACATAGTCTGACCAGGTGAATCCAGGTGAAAGCTATGATCCCTTATTGATGTCACTTGTTAAATCCACTTCAATCAGTGTAGATGAAGGGGAGGAGACAGGTTAAAGAAGGATGTTTAAGCCTTGAGACAATTGAGACATGGATTGTGTGTGTGTGCCATTCAGAGGGTGAATGGGCAAGTAGGTGCCAGGCGCACCGGTTTGTGTCAAGAACTGCAATGCTGCTGGGTTTTTCACGCTCAACAGTTTCCCGTGTGTATCAAGAATGGTCCACCACCCAAAGGACATCCAGCCAACTTGACAGAACGGCATTGGAGTCAACATGGGCCAGCATCCCTGTGGAATGCTTTTGACACCTTGTAGAGTCCATGCCCTGATCAATATTAGGAAGGTGTTCTCAATGTTTTG
The DNA here is from genome assembly GCF_020615455.1 of Coregonus clupeaformis. Classification (NCBI taxonomy): domain Eukaryota; kingdom Metazoa; phylum Chordata; class Actinopteri; order Salmoniformes; family Salmonidae; genus Coregonus; species Coregonus clupeaformis. The sequence continues at coordinate 30,231,254 of NC_059215.1, read as the reverse complement.
TACACTCCTGTATGTAGCCCATGTATCTGATGTCATACTATTTTTGTCCAGACAGCATCAGATACATGGGCTACATATAGTAGGACAGAGAGGTGCTATTTTGCTCGCTCGGATGCATTCTCTGGTGAGATTGATGTGCCTTGCTGTCGTCGCGCTTCTCGTTCAAATTATCAATATTTAGAGACCTCCCCAAAGTTTGTTGCCTTTAGAGGAGCTCATTTCTAATTCAGGGGAACTTAGCTCTCCTGTAATTCACACTGGGTATGGGAACAATGACAAGTGAATCTGGGGAGCTTTGTGTTCACATTGCCCTAAAAAAGGGAACCGGACTGTGGAATTCAAGCGAATCGAACTTGGATCACCTCTAGAGATGGTCTCACTTCGGTTTTCTTCGGGGGCTCTTTTGAGGGGTCTGAGTTCCTTTGGAGTGTTCACACTGCACAAAAAATTAAGCGAACAGCACTGAGTTCACAAAAAGTGGCTGAAAGGGACCAAGTGTGAAAACACACTCACTAAAAAAATATTTGGATACCAGGATGAAAAGCTTTTGAGCTATGACTGACATCAAGTTAAACAGGTTTGCACAAATGTAAAAATGCTTTGTTATTGTCTTTGTACTTTCATGGGTGCATGTTTCAATCCACAGGGACTTTACTGCTAATGCTTCCTCTCAACTCTTCCTCCATGTTAGGTAACCTATCAGTTTACAGTAAGCTCTTATCAGACCACAATAGAGGAACTCCTTATCAGGACATTACAGGGATTTATGTCTCTTTGACTTGACTTATGGGCAGCAACTCACAAAGGAATGAGGAAGTATCCGAGGATTACAGAAGGGGACATTTTATTTAAGTACGTACACGCACAGTCAGTCACTCATTGTTGCTGTGGTAAAGGGACTAGGAAGGACAAATCTGTTCAGGTGAGATTTGTTATATTTTATCTGAAAGTAAAGCTTTCTATCATCAAGTAGATGTCATTCTAATCTACAGTTTCAGATGAACTGTCTCAGTGAAAGGTGGGAATTATGTGTAGGCTACTGTGTGTGTGTGTGTGCACAGTATCAAAATGAGGAAAGCTTTTAATTCTAGATCAATGTTTTTCCTGTTAGTGTAGGAGATTGAATGGCGACTGAATCTAACTCTGGTCAAGGCATTAGGGAATATGCAGATTTTGCAACAGATAAATCTGGAGCCAGCTGCTCTGAGAACATCCTAGAGTTCATCTGTGAGTTACGCCCAGGGAAGGGCCTCCAGGCTGGGGAGAGCCAAGAGACAGTACAGGTAGTGGTGAGGCTACCAGCACAATGCAGTGTACACCAGCTACGTCTTTGTATCTGCATGCAAACTCAAGAGCTGAACTGCCATCCCGATCCGTTAAGCCTGTTGGACCCTGAGAAGTTCATACTGCTTTACCCCAAGGGTGAGGACTGGTATGAGATCTTTGACGACTGTCAGGTTCTCCGGACTCTGGATGTACCGTGGTCACGTGACTCCCGGGGACGGCAGGTAGCTCGCATAGTGGTGTCGCCTAAGCCAGATGACACAGAGGAGAGGCAGATCCACCACCGTACCCTGGTCAACCTGATTGGCCTTGACCTGGATACAGTGGCAGCAAATAGGCTCGGCGAGCTCAGCTTCACACGCAGGAAGCTGGCTTCTCCCCGCCAGGAAGAGCTAAGAAGGCGGGATCCCAGGGCCTATGCAACAGAGCCATGGACTACCTCAGCCCCCATCCCAAAAGTCCAGGAGGAACAGCTCAGCCGAAAGATGTCCGTCACCATGCATCACAATGACGTGCGCTTCATTGTAAAGGTGGATTTTAATATAACACCTGAAGGTCTCATAAAGGTCTTCCGAAAAATCATGGTAGACCATGCTCTGGAATGTGAGTCTGGTGACATGGTTCTCAAGGTCTGTGGCAGGGAGGAGTTCCTCTCTGGAGACTTCCCTTTCTCTGATTTCCTGTGGGTACGGCAGTGTCTGAAGTCCATGCAGGCGCTCCATCTGTCTGTTGTCCCCATGGCGCAGCTTGATGAGGACACTGTGAGGGCCGAAGACTGGCCCCTGGTGGACAGCTTCACTGGGCTTTCCAGCTCCCACGAGGATCTGGCCCTGGAGGGAAAGGACGTGGATGACATCCTCATGATTTCACTCTGGGACTGCAACCGCAAGTTCAGAGTGAAGCTCCTGGGCTTCGACATACCACAACCCCCTGGCAAGCCTCCTCAGTTCATCCACGTGGAGGCCTCTATCCTCTACGGGAGCAAGGTGGTAACCTCTGTTTGTTCCACAACCAAGGCTTTTGCAGATGAAGTTCTGTGGAACGAGTGGTTGGAGTTTGATATCCTCCTCAGGGATCTTCCCCGTGGAGCTAAGCTGGGCCTGACCATCAATGCTTGCACCCATGATAGTACCACAGCGAAGGAATCCAAGGCCCCATCCTCTGGCCTTAAAGCTCCAGACTACCAGAGAGGGAAGGGAAAGCTGCTTTACTTTGTGAATCTCCTTCTGATAGACCACAGGTCCGTCCTTAGCCAAGGGCCACATACCCTTCACATGTGGGCCTATCCCGAGCTGGAGGAAGAGGCTTTTACCTATAAGGCGGATAAGCTCTCCTCTGCCACCAACCCACACGTGGCAGAATCCATGGCTATCACCTTCCTCCTGGACCGCTACAGTTTCCCCGTGGTTTTCCCTCACAGCACAACCTCCCCTGGATCCTGCTCCTCTCCTGGTCAGTGTCTCCCCTCATCCTCACCCGACTCCAGCTTATCTGATAAAAGCCTGTCTACCACTGCGAGCGAGCTGTTCGCTAGATCCTCCTCATCCCCAGTGACCACAGACAGGGCCCGTCTGAGGAGGTTCAGGGAGGAGAGTGTCCAGTATGCCTCCAACCTCCCACAGTTCCTGCGCAGCGTAAACTGGCTGAGACCCAGCTCTGTGCAGGATGTCCACTGGCTGCTGAGTCACTGTGAACCTCTGGACCTGGATGTCTCTGTGGCCCTAGAGCTGCTCAGTGTGGACTTTGCTGATGAGAGGGTCAGGAAGCTAGCTGTCCAGAGACTGGAGAGCTTGTCTAATGACGAGATACTGAAGTATCTGCTGCAGCTGGTGCAGGTATGTTGAATAGGGGATGAATATGGAATAGATGGAATCATATGATTGATTTGTCCATCTGTACATTGAAAAAAACAAGTTGAAATAAGTGTTTAATTCTAGGATATATATGGGTAACATGTTATTTTACAGCCTGGTAATTACCTGGTATTTCTTAGAACTGGACAATTGTCTCGTAAGCAAGCATTAAGTCTACACCCATTGTATTCGGTGCATGTGTAATAACATTTTATTTTATTTGATAGAATACAAGGTAGTAACATTTGTTATCAATAAGTCACCAATTCATGTTGCTCAGCAAACATTGAAAGAGCACAAAGGACAGCTTTTCACTGTGCACACTGGGATGTTTGTGACCAGTATTGTGTTATTATTTCTCTCTTTTTCACAGACTCTCAAAGTGGAGCCTTACCATGACAGCTTCCTGGCTAGATTCCTCATCCAAAGAGCTCTCAGAGTATGTGACCTGTGTGTGAACTTCTATGTTTTAGTTTCCAAGGAAATTATTTACTATGGTTTATTGGGGTCACGGGAGTGAACCTGTACCCTGCTTGTAATGCATAAATAACATAAATAAGCTATAGAAATAAATAATTCAATTAACTTTCCTCTGGCGTACAGAGCAAGAGAATTGGCCACTTCTTCTTCTGGTACCTACGCAGTGAGGTGGCGGGCTGCCCATTCTTCCGTCAGCGTATGGCCGTGGTGCTGGAGGCCTACCTGCTGGGCTGTGGCCAGGCCATGCAGAGCAGTTTCATGAGCCAGGTGCAGGCCGTGGAGGCTCTACATGAGGTGGCCAGTGTGGTCAAGGGACTCTACCCTGACAAGACGGACCTCCCATCCACAGGTGTGGTTCTGGCCTGGCTCCACTGGGATGTAGAACATAGAACATGTCATAGAATATACATAGAACAAGTTCCATTGGGTCAAAGTGGAAGAAATATATTGCTGTGAACTTTGGAATGGTCATACAGTTGCCTTTGGAGTGTTATAAAATGACATTTGATAGAATCATATAAAGCTGTTTGAGAGATTGGTAACACTTCATGTGTTTGTTCCCCAGCTGCCCAGAGGCTTCAGGAGCTCCTGAGGACATGTAATCTCCCATCGGACTTCCATGTGCCCTTTGACCCACGCATCAGAGCAGGCAGAATCCTGGTATTGTTAATTCACTGTCTGTATGGCAGGAAGGGACATTTTAGCCAGAATGTGTTGTTGCTGTCAGGGTCACAATAACAAGTTACTGTGATTCTAACCCACCATATATTTTACACTCTAACTTCAATGAGTACTGAGTTGAAATTGAACTTGATTTCTCTTAAAGGTCCCGAACAGTCATTCTAATTCCCATGTAAAATATCCTTTTGAAGTACTTTTTCTCTCATGGCTAACTACCAGGACGTTTGAAAAGAGGCTGATTGGGCGGGGAGCTTATATTCATGAGCTCGCATTGACTGACAGCTCTTTGAAACGCCTATGTCAAGAAACTTGGATGTAGTGTAGTGAGCAGTGTTGCAGTAAAAAAGCTCAATAAAATTAGGTGATAACCAAAGCAACTCAAACAACATTGAAATTGCATAAATTATTATCTCCAATTTGACATGTCTCTTGTGATGTGTTGACTTGACAACTGCGTCAGAGTTTTGAACGACCCTTCCCCCCATTTTGTTCCATGCTGGCTGAAGACTTAGCCAGCCAGTTACTGGCTAACACCAGACACAGATGATAGGGGAAACGTAAAAGTATGTTTTCCATAGATGAATAGGATAAACTTTTAATTATATTTGCTGACACCCTACAGTCAAATTTTGGCACCAGTAGAGTAGCTAACTAGCTATGTAAACCATGCCCCTCTGCAAACATGCCTTCTCCGATGTTGGCCTTCTCCGATGTTGGTTCATGAAAAACATGATTTTAGCTGTTCATGACCTTTAATAATCACTGCTATTGCTTGTCATTTCATATTATAATATGCTAACGGTCGCTTCTCTCTGGCCAATCCCATTCCCAATCCTCCAATCCCCACAACCCTAGCTGGACAGGTGCAAGGTTATGGCCTCCAAGAAGAAGCCTCTGTGGCTTGAGTTTTCCTCCATGGACTCTCCATGCCCCTCTGGTCCTCCTGTAGGCATCATCTTCAAACAGGGGGATGACCTCCGACAGGACATGCTGGTGATTCAGGTGAGGAAAGACTAGCTAAATGATCGGTGGAAAATATGATATTTAAAAAGTGGTTACAGTGCCTTGCAAAAGTATTCATCCCCCTTGGCATTTTTCCAATTTTGTTGCATTACAACCTGTAATTTAAATTGATTTTTATTTGGATTTCATGTAATGGACATACACAAAATAGTCCAAATTGGTGAAGTGAAATGAAAAAAATACTAAAAGTGGTGCGTGCATATGTATTCCTTTGCTATGAAGCCCCTAAATAAGATCTGGTGCAACCAATTACCTTCAGAAGTCACATAATTAGTTAAATAAAGTCCACCTGTGTGCAATCTAAGTGTCACATGATCTCAGTATATATACACCTGTTCTGAAAGGCCCCAGAGTCTACAACACCATTAAGCAAGGGGCACCACCAAGCAAGTGGCACCATGAAGACCAAGGAGCTCTCCGAACAGGTCAGGGACAAAGTTGTGGAGAAGTACAGATCAGGGTTATAAAAAAATATCAGAAACTTTGAACATCCCACGGAGCACCATTAAATCCATTATTAAAAAATTGAAAGAATATGGCACCACAACAAACCTGCCAAGAGAGGGCCGCCCACCAAAACTCACGGACCAGGCAAGGAGGGCATTAATCAGAGAGGCAACAAAGAGACCAAAGATAACCCTGAAGGAGCCGCAAAGCTCCACAGCGGAGATTGGAGTATCTGTCCATAGGACCACTTTAAGCCGTACACTCCACAGAGCTGGGCTTTACGGAAGAGTGGCCAGAAAAAAGGCATTGCTTAAAGAAAAAAATAAGCAAACACGTTTGGTGTTCGCCAAAAGGCATGTGGGAGACTCCCCAAATATATGGAAGAAGATACTCTGGTCAGATGAGACTAAAATTGAGCTTTTTGGCCATCAAGGAAAACTCTATGTCTGGTGCAAATCCAACACCTCTCATCACCCCAGGAACACCATCCCCACAGTGAAGCATGGTGGTGGCAGCATCATGCTGTGGGGATGTTTTTCATCAGCATGGACTGGGAAACTGTTCAGAATTGAAGGAGTGATGGATGGTGCTAAATACAGGGAAATTCTTTCAGTCTTCCATAGATTTGAGACTGGGACGGAGGTTCACCTTCCAGCAGTGACAATGACCCTAAGCATACTGCTAAAGCAACACTTGAGTGGTTTAAGGGGAAACATTTAAATGTATTGGAATGGCCTAGTCAAAGCCCAGGCCTCAAGCCAATTGAGAATCTATTGTATGACTTAAAGATTTCATCCAACTTGAAGGAGCAGGAGCAGTTTTGCCTTGAAGAATGGGCAAAAAGCCCAGTGGCTAGATTTGCCAAGCTTATAGAGACATACCCCAAGAGACTTGCAGCTGTAATTGCTGCAAAAGGCGGCTCTGCAAAGTATTGACTTTGGGGGGAGGGGTGAATAGTTATGCACGCTCAAGTTTTCAGTTTTTTTGTCTTATTTCCTGTTTGTTTCACCCCAAAAAATATTTTGCATCTTCAAAGTGATAGGCATGTTGTGTAAATCAAATGTTGTGTAAATCAAATGATATGAATGAAATTTAATTCCAGGTTGTAAGGCAACAAAATAGGAAAAATGCCAAGGGGGTTAATACTTTCGCAAGCCACTGTATATGTCTTAAAACGTATCTTATTCAATCGTTAGGTAATGTTTGACTTATATTTGATTGATCATTTTTATGATGTTTCCAGACACTGGTGGTGATGGATTTTATATGGCAGGAGAAATCACTGGATCTGAATCTAGTGCCCTATGGCTGCATCTCTACAGGACACAATATAGGTAATTAACAATAGTTCAATATTCAGTCTCGAAAATGCACTGTCATAATCATTGAAAACCACTTAGTTATCTGTTTTCAGGCATGATAGAGATTGTGAGAGATGCCGTCACCATTGCTGCCCTGCAGAGGATCCAAGGAGGCACAACAGGAGCCTTCAAGAACGATGCCCTGTTTGAGTGGCTCAAGGGGAAATGTCCACTCCAAGAGATTGTAAATAACACATAAATATCACAATTTCTTCCCTCATATCAGATATGGATCAATAGCTCAATATGGATCAATAGCTATACCTCCTAGCTCCACAAATCCCTTTTCAATCTTAGACATGATACAGTAGTTTAAGAGAGACTGTACAGAAGTAATTTGCTTTTCGCCAGTGACATTTTCTGCTCATGCTTTTACAATTCCCTGACCTTCTCCCACCTAATCTCAGCACTACCAGGCTATGGAGAGGTTTGTTAACTCTTGTGCTGGATACTGCGTGGCCACGTATGTGATGGGGATAGGGGACCGCCACAATGACAACATCATGATTACAGACCAAGGTAAGAATGAGAATAGTATCATACCTTTCACTATACTATTCCATTATACCTTTCACTAACAGAAAAGAAGAACTGAAGACACAGCATAGAGGAGTGTTATTTTGTCCCCCAAAAATGTGATGAATGCATTCTAGGTACTCGCACTCAAACCATGAAAAGGACATACCAAGGAGGCCCGAGATGCAAAAATAAACTTCATTTAATACATGCTTAAAAGCATAACAAAAGGTGCTAGTGCAAAGTGCAAAAAAATTCTAAACAGAAAACAGCACATATTTGACTTATATGGCTTCATCAGTCCGTACCAGTGCTTGTAGAGCACTGATGAAGGCATAGAAGCCAAAACACATTTATTCTCCCATGCAACGGTCACCTTCCATTGTAGCCTGGGTGCAGACATTTACATTTACATTTTAGTCATTTAGCAGACCCATCACACATATGGATGGGAAGTATTCATGAGGAAAAACAGATGCATCCATTGGTCCTGGAAACCTAATTAAATCAAATTAATTGCACTATGCAGATTTTCATTTCGACAAATAACTTCCATTAATAAAATGTACCAATATAAATATTTATAATGGTAAAAAATATGTACATCTCTTATCCAGAGCGACTTACAGTTAGTGAATGCATACATGTTATAATTTTTTTGTATTTTTGTATTTTTTCATACTGGCCCCCCGTGGGAAACGAACCCACATCCAATTAGATGTACTAACTACAGTTTATTTTGACAAGCTGCTCAAACATTCACAGTGACCCTTAAGGGAACATAGTTGAGTAACACAGCACTAGATATACATATTTGGTGACCTTTTCACTCATGTCGGGTTCACCTTTTCTGCTTTATCTGTTTTTTGTTTGACAAAATCTAATTTGTGTTCAAAGACCAAAATAAAGATGAGCAGTTTTGTGTTGTTATATTCTGAGTAGATAGAAGCATGTAAATTCAGTTGTCAGTGCAGTACCTGCAATGTAAAAAAATCAAGGGAAAGTCATCAGTGTTAATGAAACAGCCTGTCCTTTGATTTATCCTGTCCCTTGTGCTTCTGCATCTGCATTGCTTGCTCTTTTGGGTTTTAGGCTGGGTATCTGTAAAGCACTTTGTAATAACTACTGATGTAAAAAGGGCTTCATAAAATACATTTGATTGATTCACTGTCCTCTTGATATGGTGAGTGGTGTGTTTAAAAATGTAAAGCATGTTTTTCTGCTCCAAAAGGGAATCTTTTTCACATTGACTTTGGCCACATCCTGGGGAACACCAAACGGTTCCTGGGGGTCAGCAGGGAGAGGGTCCCCTTCGTCCTCACTCCTGACTTTCTCTACGTCATGGGCAGGATCAAAGGTCAACCCAGCCTCTACTTCCAGAAGTTCAGGGTAAGCAGCCTATCTGAAGGTCCTCACTTTCTTTTAAATGTGAAGACTTTAAATGACTGTTGGAGTTATTTATTATTTTGTCCATCCTTCTGCATTTGTATGTTTGCGTAAGTGTGTGTTTGTGTCAAACGAGTGGTTCTTCTCTCCCCACTTGCAGGACACATGTACCCAGGCCTACCTGTCCCTGCGCTCCCACTCTCGCCTGCTGGTGACCCTCTTCTCCCTCATGCTCTTGACGGGGATCCCTGAGCTCAGCGCTGCAGAGGACATGCGCTACCTCCGGGACGCACTGCAGGACGACAAGGGCGAGGACGAGGCACGGGACCACTTCCACCAACAGATAGCAAAGTGCGAGGAACTGGGCTGGACGGTGCAGGCCAACTGGTGGATCCACATGTTGGTTGGCATTAAGTAAAACCAACCTCCAGAACCCCATTTATACCTGAGATTCATATGATTTTATAATTTGTTATTTGTTTTTAAACCCAACACAATCAGGTGTTACACAACAGACTGGCATTGACAGGATATAGCACTCCCAAGTGTCAGGCCAAATTAAAATCCTGCATGAGGGAGTGCTGCTGTTGTCCGCCTGTGAGATATGCTCCAGCTGACTACAATACATTGTGTTGATTAGAATAAATTGGTATGATAGCATGTGGACAATGTATCACTTCCTTAATGATGTCTACTAAACCCAAATAAAATGAACTGTATATCCTTCATCCTTTTATAATGCTTGGGTTATTTCTCTCAATTATAATTGACTAAGGGTATATAGATGGGTAATATAGACTGTAATTAATGTTGCACAAAGCCACATTCTTATTAATCACTGAATGCATCAAGAAAACAACAAAGGGTGAATACAGGAATAAGATGTAATATGAAAATATATTCTGTCCATATACATGAATGCAGACTTCCGCAAGCCACATTACCCAACAGACATTAAAGGTGCACTATGCAGAAATCACGCTGCTATTTCTTGGTTGCTAAAATTCTAATAGTTTGCCTAATTTCAGTTTGTGACAAAACAAGCAGGTATATTGTAGAGAATCATTGTACTATCTAAACCGCTGTGAAATACCTTTTCCAAACCGAAAATATTGTATTTTCAGCTGTTTGAAGCTGGTGTACAAAACTGAAAATAAAAGACGCAAAAACGAAACTTAAGAACACAAAGCATAAAATAGCGCACATATAGTTGAAGTCGGAAGTTTACAAACACCTTAGCCAAATACATTTAAACTCAGTTTCCCACAATTCCTGACATTTAATCCTAGTAACAATTCCCTGTCTTAGGTAAGTTAGGATCAACACTTTATTTTAAGAATGTGAAATGTCAGAATAATAGTAGAGAGCATGATTTATTTAAGCTTTTATTTCTTTCATCACATTCCCAGTGGGTCAGAAGTTTACATACACTCAATTAGTATTTGGTAGCATTGCCTTTAAATTGTTTAACTTGGGTCAAACGTTTCAGGTAGCCTTCCACAAGCTTCCCACAATAAGTTGGGTGAATTTTGGCCCATTCCTCCTGACAGAGCTGGTGTAACTGCGTCAGGTTTGTAGGCCTTCTTGCTCACACACACTTTTTCAGTTCTGCCCACAAATGTAATCTGTCTGTAAACAATTGTTGGAAAATTACTTGTGTCATGCACAAAGTAGATGTCCTAACTGACTTGCCAAAACTACAGTTTGTTAACAAGAAATGTGTGGAGTGGTTGAAAAACGAGTTTTAATGACTCCAACCTAAGTGTATGTAAACTTCCGACTTCAACTGTAGAACAGATCTACCGCTTCTTAGACTTGCTTATATTGAGAATGACATATCTATAACACACATTTCTATGTGATTTTGGTTGGGTTGCCAAAAAAGTTACATATTGCAGCTTTAAACCAAGCTCACAGTTACACACTTTGAGGCACTGTATACGTTTTGAGTCTTATAGTAAGAATTGTCTTAGGAACATGTACAGTGAGCTCCAAAAGTATTGGGACAGTGACACCTTTTTGTTGTTTTGGCTCTGTACTCCAAAACTTTGGATTTGAAATGATACAATGACTGAGGTTAAAGTGCAGACTGTCAGCTTTGACATTTCGGGGGAACCGTTTAGAAATTACAGCACTTTTTGTACGAATTATTGGGACAAATTCACTTGTGTATTAAAGTAGTCAAAAGTTTAGTATTGGGTACCATATGCCTAGCATGCAATGATTACATCAAGCTTGTGACTCTAAAAACTTGTTGGATGCATTCGCTGTTTGTTTTGTTTGTGTTTCAGATTATTTTGTGCCCAATAGAAATGAATGGTAAATAATGTATTGTGTCATTTTGGAGTCACTTTTATTGTAAATAAGAATAGAATATGCTTCTAAACACTTCTACATTCATGTGGATGCTACCATGATAACGGATAATCCTGAATGAATCGTGAATAATGATAAGTGAGAAAGTTATAGACACACAAATATCATAACCCCCAAAAATGCCTACCTCCCCTGTTATTGTAATGGTGAGAGGTTAGCATGTCTTGGGGGTATGATATTTGTGCGTCTGTAACTTTCTCAATCATCAATATTCACAATTCATTCAAGACTATCCATAATCATGGTATACTGAACAAAAATATAAATGCAACATGCAACAATTTCAAAGATTTTACTGAGTTACAGTTCATATAAGGAAATAAGTCAATTGAAATAAATAAATTAGGCCCTAATCTATGGATTTCACATGACTGGGCAGGGGTGCAGCCATGGGTGGGTCTTGGAGGGCATAGGCCCACTCACTTGGCAGCCAGGCCCACCCACTGGGGAGCCAGGCCCAGCCAATATGTATGAGTTTTTCCCCACAAAAGGGCTTTATTATAGACAGAAATACTCCTCAGCAGCCCACCCCCCTCAGACGATCCCGCAGGTGAAGAAGCTGGTTGTGGAGGTCCTGGGCTGGCGTGGTTAAATGTGGTCTGCGGTTGTGAGGCCGGTTGGACGTACCGCCAAATTCTCTAAAATGACGTTGGAGGCAGCTTATGGTAGAGAAATGAACATTCAATTATCTGGCAACGGCTCTGGTGGACATTCCTGCAGTCAGCATGCCAATTGCACGCTCCCTCAAAACTTGAGACATCTGTGGCATTGTGTTGTGTGACAAAACTGCACATTTTAGAGTGGCCTTTTATTGTCCCCAGCACAAGGTGCACCTGTGTAATGATCATGCTGTTTAATCAGCTTCTTGATGTGCCACATCTGTCAGGGGGCTTGGATTATCTTGGCAAAGGAGAAATGCTCACTAACAACGATGTAAACAAATTTGTGCACAACATTTGAGAGAAATACGCTTTTTGTGTGTGTGGAAAATTTCTGGGAATTTTTATTTCAGCTCATGAAACATGCGACCAACACTTTACATGTTGTGTTTATATTTTTGTTCAGTGTAGAATCCACATGAATATATAAGTGTTTAGAAACATATTATATTCTTATTTACAATAAAAGTGACTCCAAAATGACACAATAAATTATTTACCATTAATTTCTGACCGTGGGTACTTTGGTGATGTAACGCTGGTAGTCGGGAAGCAAGTACAGGGAGTGAATTTAATAATAAATGAAACAAAACAAGAAACACAAGTAGCGTACGAACATGAACCACAAACACAGAGTCAATAACGTTTAGAGAAGAAACCAAAGGGAGTGACATATATAGGGGAGGTAATCTTGATAAGTTCCTTTCCTGAGGATGGCTCACCCCTCACAGTTCTGGGGGATTTCAACCTCCCTACGTCTACATTTGACTCATTTCTCTCTGCCTCCTTCTTTCCACTCCTCTCCTCTTTTGACCTCACCCTCTCACCGTCCCCCCCTACTCACAAGGCAGGCAATACGCTTGACCTCATCTTCACTAGATGCTGTTCTTCTACTAATCTCACTGCAACTCCCCTCCAAGTCTCCGACCACTACTTTGTATCCTTTTCTCTCTCCCTCTCCTCCAACACTACTCACTCTGCCCCTACACAGATGGTAATGCGCCGTCGCAACCTTCGCTCTCTCTCTCCCGCTACTCTCTCCTCTTCCATCCTATCATCTCTTCCCTCTGCTCAAACCTTCTCCCTCCAATCTCCTGATTCTGCCTCCTCAACCCTCCACTCCTCCCTTTCTGCATCCTTTGACTCTCTATGTCCCCTATCCTCCCGGCCGGCTCGGTCCTCCCCCTCCAGCTCCGTGGCTTGATGACTCATTGCGAGCTCACAGAACAGAGCTCCGGGCAGCTGAGCGGAAATGGAAGAAAACTAGACTCCCTGCGGACCTGGCATCTTTTCACTCCCTCCTCTCTACATTTTCTTCATCTGTTTCTGCTGCTAAGGCCACTTTCTACCACTCTAAATTCCAAGCATCCGCCTCTAACCCTAGGAAGCTCTTTGCCACATTCTCCTCCCTGCTGAATCCCCCCCCTCTGTGGATGACTTCGTCAACCATTTTGAAAAGAAGGTTGACGACATCCGATCCTCGTTTGTTAAGTCAAATGACACTGCTGGTCCTGCTCACACTGCCCTACCCTATGCTTTGACTTCTTTCTCCCCTCTCTCTCCAGATAAAATCTTGCGACTTGTGACGGCAGGCCGCCCAACAACCTGCCCGCTTGACCCTATCCCCTCCTCTCTTCTCCAGACCATCTCCGGTGACCTTCTCCCTTACCTCACCTCGCTGATCAACTCATCCTTGACCGCTGGCTATGTCCCTTCCGTCTTCAAGAGAGCAAGAGTTGCACCCCTTCTCAAAAAACCAACACTCGATCCCTCTGATGTCAACAGCTACAGACCAGTATCCCTTTTTTCTTTTCTCTCCAAAACTATTGAGCGTGCCGTCTTTAGCCAACTCTCTTGCTATCTCTCTCAGAATGACCTTCTTGATCCAAACCAGTCAGGTTTCAAGACTGGTCATTCAACTGAGACTGCTCTTCTCTGTGTCACGGAGGCTCTCCGCACTGCTAAAGCTAACTCTCTCTCCTCTGCTCTTGTCCTTCTAGACCTGTCTGCTGCCTTTGATACTGTGAACCATCAGATCCTCCTCTCCACCCTCTCCGAGCTGGGCATCTCCGGCGCGGCTCACTCTTGGATTGAGTCCTACCTGACCGGTCGCTCCTACCAAGTGGCGTGGCGAGAAGCTGTCTCCGCACCACGTGCTCTCACCACTGGTGTCCCCCAGGGCTCAGTTCTAGGCCCTCTCCTATTCTCGCTATACACCAAGTCACTTGGCACTGTCATATCCTCACATGGCCTCTCCTATCATTGCTACGCTGACGACACACAACTAATCTTCTCCTTTCCCCCTTCTGATAACCAGGTGGCGAATCGCATCTCTGCATGTCTGGCAGACATATCAGTATGGATGACGGATCACCACCTCAAGCTGAACCTCGGCAAGACGGAGCTGCTCTTCCTCCCGGGAAGGACTGCCCGTTCCATGATCTCGCCATCACGGTTGACAACTCCGTTGTGTCCTCCTCCCAGAGTGCGAAGAGCCTTGGCGTGACCCTGGACAACACCCTGTCATTCTCCGCTAACATCAAGGCGGTGACCCGATCCTGTAGGTTCATGCTCTACAACATTCGAGAGTACGACCCTGCCTTACACAGGAAGCGGCACAGGTCCTAATCCAGGCACTTGTCATCTCCCGTCTGGATTACTGCAACTCGCTGTTGGCTGGGCTCCCTGCCTGTGCCATTAAACCCCTACAACTCATCCAGAATGCCGCAGCCCGTCTGGTGTTCAACCTTCCCAAGTTCTCTCACGTCACCCCGCTCCTCCGCACACTCCACTGGCTCCCAGTTGAAGCTCGCATCTGCTACAAGACCATGGTGCTTGCCTACGGAGCTGTGAGGGGAACGGCACCTCCGTACCTTCAAGCTCTGATCAGTCCCTACACCCAAACGAGGGCACTGCGTTCATCCACCTCTGGCCTGCTGGCTCCCCTACCTCTGCGGAAGCATAGTTCCCGCTCAGCCCAGGTCAAAACTGTTCGCTGCTCTGGCACCCCAATGGTGGAACAAGCTCCCTCACGACGCCAGGACAGCGGAGTCACTCACCACCTTCCGGAGACATTTGAAACCCCACCTCTTTAAGGAATACCCCCCCCAAAATAAAAAAAATAAAAAGCTCTTACATTGTAAAGTGGTTATCCCACTGGCTATAAGGTGAATGCACCTATTTGTAAGTCGCTCTGGATAAGAGCGTCTGCTAAATGACGTAAATGTAAATGTAAATGTAATCAGGAAGGTGATTGAGTCCAGGTGTGCCTGATGATGACGTGCAGGTGCGCGTAATGATGAATCCCAGGACCGGTGACCTCGAACGCCGGAGCGATATGTGACAGGTGAGTGTTAGTATGGAAAGTGAGTAAAATAAGTGAGAGATAGTGGGGTTATGCATGTACATTAGTGAGGTTATGCATGTATAGTTGTAAGGATATACAATGTAGTGTGTGTGTGAGGGGGTCTAATCTATTTGTGTATGTGTTTGTCCTGCACTTGTATGTGTAGGCCTACAATAGTGACAGGCAATATGGCAGCATGGCGCAGGTAGGGATTGTTTCTCAGAAACCCTCATTTTGAGAGGCAATTAAAATTGTGTGGGTGGAGCCTCACAGAGAGCCTGCATGGGATAGTAGGACCAGGGCACTTAGCGGTACAGTGGTGTAGTGAAGGGGAGCAGCTCAGAGGGGAGGGGGTGGCATTTCCTCCAGTCGGGCCTGTCTAACTAACTGTCAGACAGCATCTCTGCCACATGTCTTAGCCAGCATGGACCTGCCTCCTCTACTCTCCTCCTCCCTCTATTTTATGCCCTCTTTTAACGACCCTGGTTGCTTAGCTCGCTCCTTCACCGCCTGCTTCATCCATCTGTCTCCTTTGGAAACAATTTCTCACAAATACTAGTTTACACTTTTCCTAATCTTTTCCGTGTTCTCTACTGTCCATTTCTATATTGTCCCTCTCGTTAAATCTCTGCTACCCCCCTTTCCTTCCTTCCTCCCCCCACCCCCTCTCCCTTTAGTGTAGTGTCACTGTGTCAGAGCTGCTGAGTGGTTTGACCTGGCACTGGCCCTGTTCTGGTGCACCCTGCCCACGCCACGGGGCAAAGCTCAGACACCACCGCCACCTCTCTGCCTACTGCATCAAGGAGTAAGTACATGCCTCTCTTCTAGGATATCCAGTTCTAGCTAAATATGAAAATGAGGTCGTATTTAGTCATTAAAGTCTATGTGTATCCATCCATGTAGGACAGTAACAGTATAGGCAAGAAGGACTATATCCTCTCACCATAGCACGTTGGCAGAGTTGCAGTGAGCTGTAGTTGGATATTAAAACACAGGTGTCATTCATTAGATAGTTCAGTTGTAGGTCACCATTCCGAGGCTTTTCTCAGAACAATACCAGCGGTGTGCCAGCAAGAAATGTGTGTGAGTCACAGGGGTGGCACAGTGTGTGTTGCCATGGCATGCTGCTGCTTTGTGTAGGGTGTTTGATTCTGTACTGGGCAAGACAAGAGGTGGCTGTCTGAGAGAAACTGAAGTTGGGTGTTGTTTTAGAGTTGATTATTTTCATAGAATCAATATTCCTCCACTGTCTTCCTTACAAGGGTTTGTTTGTTTGATTATAGCCATGGCCTCTAAGTGAGTCTCACATGGTGGTTATTGTGAGAGATTAACATTAAAGGTATGATGGACAAGTTTAAATTGTTTCTCTCTCTGTTTCACAAATGTAATGATATTCTAACTATAGATATATGAGGCTGGGGTGTTGTTAGTCATGGTCTCTAAGGGAGGCTCACATGGTGGTTACTGCTCATTGTGAGAGATGGAAAGGTATGATGGACAAGTTATGGAGGGCAAGTTGAAATTGATCTCCCTCCCTGTTTCACAAATGATATTATATCTATAAATAATTATATGAAACAAGGATAGAATGATGAGATGCATGGTCCAATTACTCACTTTTCTAATGTACAACAACAGCATTTGGGTGCAGATCAAATAGTATTTATCCATGGACATGTAGTAACTGAAGTTACTTATTTGCTTTTGCATGTTTAAATAGCACAGAACAGGATGTAGACCAATATACTGTGTATGAAGGATTAAAAAGACTAAATAACCATTATTGGCCCTGCCCATACCATTATTTTTGACAGCATAAGAGGGAGAGATGTGTTTTTACTGAGATATCTGTGGTGTGTAATTGCTAGGTTGTTAGAATCGTCTCAGTTGTTTTGTCCTAGCAGCCTTTGAAAAAAACCTTGAGTGCACTTCAATCAATGTGAAATTATTATGATAAATGTAGCCTACTTTTGCATCATTTTGTCAAATGTGCGATAGCTACTGGCTAAATAACAGTAATAATAAAGTATTGATGGTCACTTTAAATGGGTTTGTCCTAAAATATACTGTACACAATGCTATGCTGGACATGCTGGTAGCCAGGGTGTTATAATTTGAGACCACCGCCCTAGATCTCCTGCCCTCCCCCATCACAACCTGTCTTTGTCACCACGTGGAGATGAGAACGCTCCCCAGGGAGCGGCAGTGGTGGGGCAAGTTTTTAGGGCGAGACACTGCCTGTGAATAACCATTTAATATGAGTACAGGCAACGATTGACAATGAAATGAGATTGAACTAGTTGAGTGATTCATTGAGAGATAATTATATATTTTGGGTGATAGTAATGAGCCCCATAGATTTCTTTAGATTTTCTCCACCCTCAGATCTCTCATTATTGGCATCCTTCCGGAATGAATCCTCCTTATTCATTCTCTCCTCAGCGCACCTATATGGATGACCTTGGTTTCTATATGTTGACTTTTTCCACATTTTGTTACGTTACAGCCTTATTCTAAAATGGATTAAATAAAAAAATCCTCAGCAATCTACACACAATACCCCATAATGACAAAGTGAAAACAGGTTTTAGAAATTGTACCAAATTGATTAAAAATAGAAAACAGAAATACCTTATTTACATAAGTATTCAGACCCTTTGCTATGAGACTCAAAATTGAGCTCGGTTGCATCCTCTTTCCATTGATCATCCTTGAGATGTTTCTACAACTTGATTGGAGTCCACCTGTGGTAAATTCAATTGATTGGACATGATTTGGAAAGGCACACAACTGTCTATAAAAAGATCCCACAGTTGACAGTGCATGTCAGAGCAAAAACCAAACCATGAGGTCTAAGGAATTGTCCGTAGAGCTCAGAGACAGGATTGTGCCGAGGCACGGATCTGGGGAAGGGTACCAAAAAATGTCTGCAGCATTAAAAGTCCCCAAGAACACAGTGCCCTCCATCATTCTTAAATTATAAATTAGCAAAAATGTCTAAACCTTTTTTGCTTTCTCATTGTGGGGTATTGTGTGTAGATTGATGACGGGGGAAAAAACCCAATTTTAATCAATTTTAGAATAAGGCTGTAACGTAACAAAATGTGGAAAAAGTCAAGGGGTCTGAATACTTTTTGAAGGCACTGAATACTGTATGTGATGGTGTGATTTGTGTGCCTGTGTATGTTCCTCTTCAATGTCGTGTTCTCTTGCAGGGACCCTGCTTTGAGCTGCAGCGGCCCGTGGCTAACCTGTTATGACATGGTGCAGTGTCCTCTGACCCCCCCACATGACGGGGGGCTACTGCAGGGGTACGGATGGCCCCACAATCACCCCATATTTTGGAGGGAAAAGCTAACTGACACCAGCTCATGGGAATGCCCACTGGAGGTAACCCCTTCACATCCTCCCGACCTCAGTCTGACCTATGTAAGTGCTCTGCAAGGGAGTGGACACAGGAGAGAGACACACAGATAGACAGACAGAAACTGAGAGATTAGCCAAGCCAAAATGACTTAATATTAATTTTGATATTACTGTTAATTATAGGACATAACATTGAGACAAATGCATCTTCCCACACCTCTCTGATTCAGAGGGGTTGGGTTAAATGCGGAAGACACATTTCAGTTGAATGCATTCAGTTGTACAACTGACTAGGTATCCCCCTTTCCCTAAATCTTCTCTGTTGGTAATAAAAACATAATGATCATCAAACATCTACACAGTTTATTGTAAGACACTTATAAATGGGCATACATTTCTTTACCGACTATAGTCACATTTTCGTTTAGACTATTGCTGGTCTTTAATTTGGCCCACTTTCCCCTCTCCCCCCTTCTGTTTCCACTTTCCAGGGATGTGACAGATGCTGCATGGGATCTGTGACCTTTGCCTTTTCCCAGCATGACTGATTTCCTCTGGTGTTCAGAGTGGACTGGGGCTTTCTAGCACCATTTAAAATCAGTTATGTTGAAAGGCATGGCACCCCTTAGTCAACACAGAGAGGGAGAGAGACCTCAGCCATCAAACTGTTCCAGCCATCTCAAGAATCTCATGGTATGACAACTCTGCTTAGGGCTAGGTAGATGTTTTAATGTATTTATAGAGGGGCAGATATATGAAATTACTGGTCTAACATTTAATTTAAATGGTTACATTTAATGTCTTGGAGAAAATGGGGTGGATCAAAACAGAGCGTTTGCATGTGAGAGTCTGTATGCTAATTGTGTGACAAATCGGACTAATGGTTTTTCTGTTGCTTAAAAAATTAAATGATGGTATTCACTGCATGTTGTGTTTTTCTTCCAATAAGCATTAGGCTCTCTTACTCAGCCTGTAATGTAAGATTACTTTCTCACCCCCCTCTTTTGTCGTCTCTCACTAATGTATTTCTTCTGTTACCCTTTGACTAGTGATTTGGTTTGGGATTAACAGGGCGAGTTTGGGCGCACAGTCTTGGTAAATAATTAGACTGGAACAGACACACACACGCATCCTGTCAGATGGAGGTCTCTCTGGAAGTGAGAGAGAGCGATTGAGAGTCAGGAGAGCTTTTTATTCTCTTCCATCAATGGGAATCAGGTGCTCCCCGCCGCCTGGCAACCATCACCTCTCTATGGGCGTCACAACAACCCGCTGCCCCTGGAGTAACAGGGCCCTGTGGAGCTGCTGAGAGATGCAGTGTCCCTACACTGACCACCGGTGTGAAACGGAGGCGTTTCTCTGTTTCGTAAAAACAGCCCAGCAGCAAACTGCACACACAAAGCCCCGCATAGCAGCTTTCATCACTTAATACACAGGTAGGTTTTACCTATTCGCTATCTGTTTAAATTGGTGAGGTCATGTCACCTCTCTATTTCATGTGATAATGAGCACAGTGTTGAATGAGGACAGAACAGCTAGGGATTTGATTATGTAATTCTTCCTGTAGACGGGAGAGATGAGGGAGTGCATGATCTCTGATGTGTGATTACTTTGATGTTTATCTTTGTTGCTGTTACCCTGGGTATAGATTATAGAAGACCGATGAGTTGGAAATGACAGAACTAATACATTTAACCAAATACAAATAATATGGTGTTGACTGAGGACTCCATCCCTGTGCTTGTTCAGCTTCCCTGTCGATATGAGCACACAGGGTACTGAGACAGATGTTCTGGGGACCAGTCACAGCCCGTCTGAACCAAACAATGGGGCTGGCACTGAACAGGACTACCGTCTCTACCTGCACAGGTACTGGATGTTTGTGTGTTTCTTTGGGTTTAAGTAAGTGAGTGCAGATCTGTATGATGCACATACAGTATATTGGAACCATATGCATACTCTGTGGATGTTAAATGTACCTATTATATCTGTTTACTTACAGCTAATTGTTAGTGTTTATGGGTGTGAATTGTATGTATTCTCAAGTCATTGTTTCTGAATGCATTCATTAATCTCTGTGGGTATCATACAATCCACACAACCCTGCACTTTTATATGTGGGCAATATTAATTGGATGGAAGTGTTTGTGTGATGCAAAGTATGGGTTGATATACTGAAGGCATGGTGTGTGTGTTTGTGTGTGTGTTTGATCAGCTGCTGTCTCTCTGTAGGCTGTTCGGGAAAGAGACAGCTGAGTACTTCCTCAACCCGTCTCCTGTCCACACGTCCTCGCCTGCCTGGTACATACTACTGATGAAGAACATGGGAGGTAACTGGTATAATATAAAAGTACATCTTCCCTTTTAGGTGACAATGTTGTATGCAAATGTTCCTTTTTTGGTGGCGCAACTGGTTAGAACATTTCAAGAGGGCACTCAAGTGTGTTCTAGTCTCTGTGTAAGCAGGAGGAAGTGGTACGGGCCGGCTAAGCAAGCACTGTGATGTCCGCCATTTCACCTTTCTGAAAAGTCCCATTATCTAGCCTAGTGGTTCAACAGACTAATTCCCACTGCTAATGTACTTATTGCCATCTAGTGTCTTGCAGTGTGATGTCTATAGCTTTTCATGTGACCAGCGTGTGTCGGTGTCATGTACTTATTGTGTTGTGTGGCCAGAATAACTAACCCTCGGAGCCTGGTTCCTCTCTAGGTTTCTTCCTAGGTTCCTGTCTTCTAGGGAGTTTTTCCTAGCCACTGTGCTTCTGTCTCTGCATTGCTTGCTCTTTGGGGTTTTAGGCTAGGGATCAGTAAAGCACTTTGTGACAACTACTGTAAAAAGGGCTTTATAAAATACATTTGATTGATTAATTGTGTGACAGATGAGGTGAGTGCTGAGGCCGTGTGGGACGCCCTGAGAGAACACTCTACCAGACGACTCAGAGACCAAGAGGAGGAATCTGAGTCTCTTGAGGTCAGGCTAATTCTTCATTACACTGGCTAATGAGTACTAATGAGTAATGCTGAGTTGTTCCTGGTCAGGGTCACATTGTCAGCAAAAGTCAGGGATAAAAATGTAGAACAAAATGTCTGAGGTTGATATTTCTCATACACACCTATGACTTCACTTTCCTGTCCCTTTGTCCACAGGTGGTGAAAGTCTCTGCGGACCACGATGGACAGAGAGCGCGGGGTCACCTACGGCACCTGGCAGGGGTCAGGTATATGTTCAACCTGGCCCAGATCCACCAGGCTTACTCTGCCCATGTTCTCTCCCTCAACCATCCAGCTCTGCTCCTAGATGACCTGGAGGAGCTTGAGGGACCACACAGTTACCTACCTATCTCACCAATAAACAGGTGAAGGGAAAACAAATATTATTAAATAAGTATTAGCTATTACTATAGGTAATATAACTACTGTTATTAGACTTCCAAAAGCCTTGCTAATTGAAAATAATTGAATCAGATGTAGAGCCCAATCTTGGGTCAGAGTATCATGTATCTTTTTCTATTAGTGTTATTAAAGGTGTATATGCTGTGTTATTCTTATTTAACAAAATCCCTTTGGGGCAGTGACATTTGAATTTGTGTGTAATGCTGGGACAAATCTTCCACAAGAGGGCAGTCCCAGATTAAGAGGATGAATGTTTAGTTGAATTTATGCTGGTAGTTTTCACTTTAATATGACAAGCTGTATTTTCAAAATTGTATCTCTATAGTTTCCACTAATAGTTTTAAACAAATAGTGATTGTTTTATTTGTGACACTGTATTATTCTGTGAGTTTGTAATTAAAAGTGACACGTGGCAAGTGTAATTGATTGAACCATTCAATGTCTAAAAAAATGGTATTATCAATCAGAATCACTATATTAATCCTAAATGTAATCTAAGTGGATACCATAAACTGTCAGTTGAATGAAAAGAGCTTTGAAGCATCTTCACTCAAGAGCATTGCTTTATATTTTGTTTGTGTGCTTGTATGGTTGGATGTGGAAGAGTGTGTGTGTGTGTTTGTGCATCCATGACTGGAACCTGAAATATGTAAACTCTGCACTCTCCAATGACCCCTGACCTCTGTTATAGACGCATCATTGAATCCTACAACACACTGCTCCGGTTCTCAGGGCAACGGAGTCTCCATACAGACCAGGCTCCTGATTGGTGGTATGCAGGCCCAAAGGATAAACACACTAAACATTAACGACTGATTGCAGCCAAACACGATCAGTATGAAAGCAAGAAGGTACTCTAGATTTCATAATGGTTAATTTTCCCTTACCATGGCCATGCACCAATCACCTGGACAAAGGTGTTTTTTCTTCCAGAGTATAGCTCTGTGGAATTACAGCCACGAAACCCACAATTTGACATCCCTGAAGCAGGAAGGAAGGAAGAGGGAGGGTGGGAGAGGGGCGCGTGTTAACTGTGCCAATACTGCCGCTGACTTCATGGAAGTGTGGAATTCAGACATACAGTGCCCTCCACAATGATTGGCACCCCTGTTTAAGATGTGGTCGAGGACTTCCAAAAATTCTAATTTTTTTTTAAACAACATAGAACCCAAATGCAAATAAAGAGAAAAATCCAACCTTTTATTTAAGTACATTACTTTGGTGTAAAAAAAAAAAAATCACACATTTAGAAAAAAAATAACGTTAAATTATGTGTCCCACAATTATTGGCACCCCTGATGTTAATATTTTGTACAACCCCCTTTTGCCAACAAGACATCACTTAATCTCCTCCTATAACATTTCACAAGATTGGAGAACACAGAGAGAGGGATCTTTGACCATTCTTCTTTGCACAATCTTTCTAGATCATCCAGTGTCCTGGGTCCTCTCTTATGCACTCTCCTCTTTAGCTCGCCCCACAGGTTTTCGATTGGGTTGAGGTCTGGGGACTGAGATGGCCATGGGAGGACCTTGAGTTTGTGACTGCTGAACCATTTTTGTGTAGATTTTGCCACATGTTTTGGATCATTATCCTGCTGAAAGACCCAATGACGACCCATCTTCAGCTTTCTGGCAGAGGCCATCAGGTTTTTATTTAAAATGTCCTGGTAGTTCAAAGCGTTCATAATGCCATGCACCCTAACAAGGTTCCCAGGGCCTTTGGAAGAGAAACAGGCCCACAGCATCACAGATCCTCCACCATACTTCACGGTGGGCATGAGGTGCTTTTCGGCATACTCATCTTTTGTTTTACGCCAGACCCACTTAGAGTGTTTGTTGCCAAAAAGCTCAATCTTAGTCTCATCTGACCAAAGCACACGATCCCAGTTGAAGTCCCAGTGCCGCTTAGCAAACTCCAGACGTTTACGTTTGAGAGTGTTAATGAGAAAAGGCTTTTTCCTTGCATGCCTCCCAAACAGCTTGTTGGCATGTAGAGAGCGTCTGATGGTTGTTTTGGAGACTTTGTGACCCCAAGATGCCACTCTTTGATGCAATTCTGTGACAGTGAGCTTAGGACTTTTTTTTACTTCTCTTACCATCCTCCTCACTGTGCGTTGTGGCAAGATAAACTTGGGACCTCTTCCAGCCTTGTTTGTCACTGTTCCAGTTGTTTTAAACTTCTTAATGATTCCTCTGACTGTAGATACGGGCAAGTTAAGGCGAGTGGCTATTTTCTTGTAGCCATTGCCTGACTTATGAAGGTTGACACAAATCTGCCTTACTTGAATGGTGTGTTCTCTTGTCTTTGCCATGTTGACAAATGGGTAAGAGAATTAGGCCTCTGTGTCACGTCATATTTATACCCCAGGGAAACAGGAAGTCATGAATTACTAATTAAAAGTTCCTAGATACCCTGACCAACTTTAGCAACTACAGAAAAAAATATTTATAAAAAAATCAATTAAAATTTTCAGCGGAATAGGCCCTTTTCACGTGACGTCAGACAACTTCCGTTCTGCCGCGATGCAGGTTATGTTTACATCCGGTGTCGCTTAGGAACGCTTAGCTAGTAGCACATCATTATGGAGTTCACCCAGTCCCTTTCACATCTGCCACCAATACGACTTAACGACGTAGAACGACTTGCTGACAAGTGGTCCCTTACTTCAAGATCGAAGCTTGATAAAGGCTACAAGTTCTTCGTTGAAGGTTACCTGTTTGATTATGAAGGTACATGTTTATCTTTATTTAGCTTAAATTAGCCCTATGCTAGCGAAGGTTATGAGCTGACGAGTTTCTGTTTTGCAGCCTCTTTTTAATATTACTGCTGTTTGTATCGACCGTAAGATAAGAGTCAGTAATGTATTAATGGCTAATGCTGCGCCCTTTCTCCCAATCACTGTATTGAAACAGTCTCAAGTGTAGTTAACGGTGAGGTGACAGTGAGAGGGCGATGTTACAGGTCCATGAAGAAAAATGAGGAGGCTCATCGGCTTCAGGTTTCTCAGATAAACAGTTCTCTAACATTATGATAAGATAGGTTAAGATAGATAAGTTTTCTTTTTGTTGTGTTTTGCTGCGGTTGCAGATTTAATAAGAATGATTCCACAAAGTTCCACTGTGGATCAGTTTGTTTCTCAGTCTGAGCTCTGATTTTGTATCATTAAACTTAATACACAACGAAATTCTTACAAACCGATGTGGGTTGTTGACGGCAATAAAGACTGGGAAAGATTCTGTGATAACTCAAAATGTTCAAATTTTCGATAAGTGTTGGCACTACTTGTCAAAGGTTTCAGAACAGCCAATTTTTTCTTAATTAAAAAAGAAATTGGGTTTTGAAAATTGTGTACAGTAGTTTATAATGAAACGCAGAAAAAATGTTTTGTAAGTACAGCACTAATTGTTATGTCTCTATGAACAGGTTTCTTTCGCTTTCTTGCTCGCTGGTAAACTGACTCCCGAGCTTGTGAGCCGCCTCCTATATGTGTGAAATTAACCATATGCTTGTCATGATACATTTTGGTAATCACTTTTCAGTCCCTAAAATGACAAAATGTAGCAGCTATATTGCATCAGGATTAAATTATTAAACATTTTGTACAAGTAATATATTATTGGATTACAGTAGTATTACGTTTAACGCTGTCTACCTATCCTTACCCCAATCATTCCAGTGGAATCTAGACGGCACTGATCCCTGTTTAATACGGATCCGTCCACTGGCCGATGTGTATCTATCCTCAGGGGGAAAGTGCTGACTGCAAACAAAGGTGCTCCCACGAAGAATCTTAAAACTTGGTCCCTCATCTCTCCTGATCGCCCTCACCCAACGGGCACGTATTTCTCCATCAACAGGGAAATCGTGAAAACTCAGATACGGGAATTTCTGTTTGTTGTTTGAACAAAATGGTACACTGCAATAGCATCTTCTCGAAGATTGTGCCATGCTTCGGTGTTGGATGGGATACTGTTGCGATACAGACACCGAGAGAAAAGAAACAGCTAAATTAACATTCAGCTTTGACCAGGAATCAATATTTATCTAGCTATCATGCACAACAGTATTTGAATAGGTGAGTTACTATACATTCATGAATAAACTAACTGCCTAACAAAGGGTTAGATAGCTAGCTAAGTAAACTTGTTACATTACAGCCAGGCAGCAATGTAACGCTACCTTTTAACGTTATCGGTATCTGGTACTAAGTTGTTGTTAGCTAACGTTAGCCCACTTTTAAGTAACTAAGGCAGTGAACAATTATGAATTAACAATAACGTTAGCAAGTTACAAACCATTGCATATACGTAAACATTATTACTCTTAACTTTACTAATTTAACTTAAACGTACCTTTTGGAATTTCTTCAAGTAGCTAACTTGCTAGTTAGTGGTCAACAGTTGTATTTTCGTTGAGAAGTCTCAGGTTACGGGCGAACGGAAGTGAAGTTAACCTGCTACGCGGAAAGGCGGAAGTTAGATGACGTCATCGTGAAAAGGGCCTATTGTTAGGGGTGCCAATAATTGTGGGACACATGATTTCAAGTTTTTTTTTTCTAAATGTGTGATTTTTTTTTTTACCACCAAAGTAACGTACTTAAATAAAAGGTTGGATTTGTCTCTTTTTTTTGCATTTGGGTTCTATGTTGTTTAAAAAAAAAGGAGAATTTTTGGAAGTCCTCGACCACATCTTAAACAGGGGTGCCAATAATAGTGGAGGGCACTGTATATAGCCCTGAGCCCAAGAATCCTAAAAAGACCCTAGATAATACAAAATATAATACATTTTGCAGTCCTATGGACTACTGTATGTATGGAGCAGAGTTATGCACTTTACACCAAAATAGCAATTTGACCCTCACAAACGAATTCATTAATAGACCCTCACAAACCAATAATAATAAATCCAGGAGGTATGATTATAACAATCCCTGGTCCAGCTAGCTCTGACAGCCCTTTCTGCTGTGTTTGGTGTTATGATGAGGGAATCCTTTAGTGGGAGGGAATGTGAGGTATGCTGGGGCAGGACTTGGTTATGGATCTGTAGTTGTATTTGTCTGTGATGGGGACAACTCCGAACCCAATACAATAAATCAATACAGTAATGAACAGCAAACTACATAAGATTTACCACACTACTCATACCCCCACATAATATCACCCCCATCACCCCCTTGAGCAAGAGACTGCTCTCTTGTTCCTGTGCTCTGCAGAAGTCTGTTTCCTGAGGTTTATCTCCCAGTCAGATTTGGCTGGCACCAGATAATGAGCTTGTTGATGGCTTTTGTCATCATCATCCTATAAAGATGTTTATATTCCTCATAACAAAATACCCAGCAGCAGCACCTACAACAGGCTTGCATAGAGGCACTAAAAAAGTCAATAAAAAGTATTTCTGACATAGGAAATTACCCATAATCTAACTATGAAGAATTATCACCCCCCACCCCCCCGTCCCCCGTTCCCCCCCCCGTCCCCGTCTGTCCGTCCTTCCGTCCGTCCCCCCCGTCCCCCCCCGTCCCCCCGTCTTCTTTCCATATCTAACCCTTGTCTGATCCCAAATTTGTAACGACTGGGCAGATACCTGTCCTGATCTGAGTTACTGGGGAGGAGCGGGAAATTAATATTTGTACAAAGATTACAGACAGAGAGAGGCAAATGGAAAAGGAGCAAGTGACTATTACGGGAAATTATAATAGACTAGGTATTGGGAATTGCAATGTTTATCAAACAAACCGAGCCTTTGTCCTTCTTCGTCCAAGTTTAACTTTGATCTCCAGCACGAGAAGGTAAAATTCTGTCGATGTCTTCATAGCCTATAACCTACCTGCTACCTGACTGAACGACCTCGATGTCGGAGGTTGAACCGTGTAGTGCTGTAGCCCACTCAGTATAGCGTCGGGGTGGCGCCCATACCTAACAGAAACCTACCCTGTTTGTACAGTAGGCTAGGCCTACAAATATATATACATTCTGATAAACGCTGGTTTCGACTCCTCCCCCTTTCTGTACAGTACTGGGACTGCAGACCAAACTGTACACAGGACTCATACAGGTGGTCGAGGCAAGCGAGGAAGCAGAGACAGTGGATCAGATAAGTTGTGAACAGGTGAGACTACTGCAACTTTTTACCTTTCGTTTTAACTGTAGAATTAAACTTCACTGCGCTCTTTACTTCTCAAACAACTTATCGGTCATTTATTGTAATAAACAATTGCTGTTATGCAACCGTTTATCCTGACCTGTGTGTTTGCAGAATCCTAAGGAAGTGGACAAAATAAGCTAGAGTGTTTTAAGTGACATTGATTTATGGGAGGTACTGTATCCTACTCGTTATAATCAATGCAATAACTTACATAGTTTGCATCTAGTTTTCATGCAGATGGATATTAGGTAGCCTATAGTTTAGAGCATAACAAATAAAGTGATTCAGCTTGCTATGGATAATCAGATATTGACAATCAAGAGCTGCAGAGGTATCTCCTCATCTGTGGTCAAATTTTGTCCTAGAAAGATATGGGAGGCAGGAAGAAACACCCCAGCTCCCAGTCCCAACCCCTGGTCTGTTGACTGAGATTTTAGTAAAGGTAACAAGGCAAGTTGAGATGAAAAATTGAAGGAAAACCTGCAATCACTGGAATTACAGTAGTTATGTGAATAATGGCATTCATGAACATTCACTGAAGTGTACAATTTTCAGTGAATTTGGTCTTTCTCTATTCCCATTTCTAACTTCTTCCTAATATTTGCTGTCCTGAGCACACGATACCTTGTTCATGTTTTATTACTGCTTGACACTAGAGCAGCTCTGGTCTGCGCTGTGCGTGGCCCTCTGTCACTCCACTCGTCACAGGGTCAGGGCGAGCAGATTACTCACACCATTTCACACATTCCACTGGGATTAGGAAACTACTCAAATGAACATTGAACAGGAGGTCACCCTTTCAATCACTTTCAATCACAGTAAAGATTTTAGATTAATTAGGGAACCCCCAATGTATATGTAGGACTATTCTATGACATTAAGCTTTAGCTGGAAAATAGCCTTTATAAATCCTTCTTACTTTTGCCTGTTAACTGTGAAACGAGTTGGACAACATTGACCATTACTCTTAGGTTTGTGGTCCCTTCTGGCATTTATATGGAAATGTACCCAATCAATGCCTAATGCATCATATGGCACTGTTTAGATTGCCCGACCACTCCAACTGAATTCTTCCGCAGCTCTATCGTTCGCTACAGACTTCAAGTCGTTTGTGGTGATGTCAAAAGGAGGGGTGTTGTACAAAACAAAGTAATCAGCTATTGGATAATATCTAACCAATCAGAATATCAAGGCCAATGACGAATTTTCAAATGCTGCTTTACCCACGTGTGTTCTGGTTCTGGCCCAACCCATCAGTTTCTGGGACCAATCAGACGGTCTAGAATGAATTTCCATTCTAGAAATCGTCAGGGAGGTACTCAGATACAGACTCATTATGGAGAAGCAACTAACGTCCATGGGCGTGGTGTAGCGTTTGGCGGGAGCAAGGAGTTTGGATAGCCAGGCAACTGTTTAGACATCTGAAAGGTCTATATGTTAAGGTTTCCATGGCCTCTGTCTGTGGGCTCAGTTAGTAAAGGTTTAATCAGCTCCTGGTTGGCCTTCAGCCCCATTGCTGTGTGTGTCCCTAACCTAAGGGATTCAAGAGATCCACAAGTCTGGGCCCCGAGCAGCCCTGGGAGGGCGTCAGCCTCATCTCTCCAATCAGCCCGTCAGCACCTGCTGCCTCAGCCTTTGCCCTGTTCTGCTCTGAGGAGCGAGTGTGTGCAGAGGGGCCCCTTCCAAAGCCCCAAAACACTGTATCAATGTGTCTTTGATATTTGATATTCTCTCTGGGGTTGTGAGTCAAACTTAATCATGTCCCTTGACTGAAATCATCCCCTTGTTTCCTCCTGACATGGGACTTGTATTAGTGATTAGTCTCTTAATTACATCTGGCTTCGGTTCGGCTTACAGTGTGACTCCAGTCAGTTGTTCAGCTACATTGTAAAGACATAATTGAAGATAAGCCCCTGTCTATCAAAGAATGTAATGAACCCTGGGTAAAATCATGTGATTAAAGGAATAATAAATGACTCACAGTTGAGGCCTAGTCTGTCTTCACAGTTGAGGAAGATGTAATCATAACTCATTGTTAACTCTTCAGGGAAATGCCTGATTGCGTCTGAAATATATCTCACTAATAACAGGAAACCATTAAAACTTGCGGCCGCACCCCTTTGTGAAGGAGCTGTCAAAATACTCTGCCTGTCTCCCATGTAAGCTGTCCAAGCCGTTGTCTTCTTCTGGTGACCCTGAATAAAGACAAACTAATAGGATAATACCCCATATGCCCACCCTGATGTTCTGGAAATTAAGTGTCAATATCTTCTCTCTTGGTGACAGAACAACTGATATGCATTATGGCATTGTGCATACACTTAGAATTCACAAACTTCGGTTATAATCAATTTTTCAGAAAGTCAGAGGTAGTAGTCTTAAGCTTAATGTCCCCAAAGTACCCTCAACTTCAGCCCAGACACAGAGCACATCTTTCAAAATGTCTTTAATTTTTATCATAACCATAGCTCAACAAATTATTACAAAGAGATAGGAGAATGTACAGGTAACTGCCAAAATAAAGGAAACACTTGAGTAAACGAGTGACACATAGTATATTGAAAGCAGGTGCATCCACACAGGTGTGGTTCCTGAGTTAATTAAGCATGCTTAGGGTATGTATAAAAATGCTGGGCAGGCCATTATTTTGGCTACCATGGCTATGCCAGTAAGGAACAGGAAGGCCCACACACCGTTTAAGATCCCAACTCACTGCTGTATTCACTACTTTTTGATCCGAAACGGATCTTCGTCAGGTCAAACAGACTGAGTGCTCACATCCCAAAATATACACATTTCACCTCACATTACCATTACACACATGACGCATATGGTCATAAAGGATTATATACATATAAATGGGTTCAAGTTAAAACCTAGACAACAGTAAAAAAAAGATGATGTTGGAAACTGTTGGAATACCCGCCCATATGACCATTACGTGCCGGATGTGCGGTGGCCGTATATATAATTCCAGTGACCTATTTCAAAAACAACTAATTTGATATCAATGAAATGGGCACATGTAGTAGTTACAGAATCTAATAGATATGGACAAAATGACCAAATGGAGACCTGGAAGGCAAGACAATGGCTATGCCCCCATAGGATGACAATACCCCCATCCACAGGGCACGTGTCTTCAATCAGCATGAAAACAATGTAAACCATATGCCATCGCCATCTCAATCACCAGATCTCAACCCAATTGAACACTTATGGGAGATTCTGGAGTGGTGCCTGAGACAGCGTTTTCCACCACCATCAACACAACACTAAATGATGGAATGTCTCATGGAAGAATGGTGTCGCATCCCTCCAATAGAGTTCCAGACACTTGTAGAATCTATGCCAATGTGTATTGAAGCTGTTCTGGCTCGTGGTGGCCCAACGCCTTATTAAGACATTTTATGTTGGTGTTTCCTTTATTTTGGCAGTAACCTGTATATTGTATGAGTTATTCTATCTGTGGTAGTGGTGGTCTTGATGGGCCAGGTGGGGTTAGCTCTAAGGTTTCTATTTGGCTACTGTTTGGTCTTGCCCTCAGGTGAGCACTTTGTAGACTTCAGGTGTGCTGGCGTGTTGGCTTAAAGATTAGTTTATGTGATATTTTACCTGCAGCGGCTTAGTTAGCTTGCATGGAGATGCTGGATCTGATACAGAGCATTACAGTTAAGGTGAATGAAAGGACACAAACAAGCTGCTGTATGTCTGTCATACAGATACACTCTGTCTGCATCATTGAAGATCTGGGCCAATTAGGCTGCTGCGGAGATTGTCACGGAAAGATATTTAAACCTGGAGATGTCTTTTTATTTCTGGAATGAAAATCTTCATATGTCAATCGCAGCTCTAATCCTAACCCCAATGAAGACACAACAGAAGTTGCCATACAGACAGTATATTATTATGTAATGTCATTTGTCAGGGAAGAGGCTCCTGTATTTCCAGTAGTGTATGTTTGAAGTTCTCAGAGGATTATAAAGTATTTGAAGTGGGTTTTTAATCATTACATAGCTATACTGATTCCTTCTGTTGGGGATGTCACTTTTGGGTGGGCTGTCTCCTTCCCAGCCATACTGTATGGAGAGGCCTATTTGATCAGGTGGAATCTAGACAGAATATTGGGCATAGTTTTACTTACAGTACAAAGAGTCAAAGTGCATTAAGTACAAAAAGGTTAACAATGACATACAACGTGTAGGCTACTAGTTTGTTCAATGGCTCACAGCAGTATATTTGGGTTAGGGATAGATAGCAGGACTCAGGTCAGCTCTGGAAAGGGGTTTAAATGTCCTGAGGGTCATCCAGAGACTAAACACTGATCCTACTCACTCACCATTTTACTCCTTTACTGTTAATGTTTCATTGATGTTGTTTCAGCATTGAATTTGGATCATGTTGTTTGTGAAGGTTGCCACGCTGAGTCACGCCTTTATAAAGAGAGAGACTCACTTCTGTCATGACCTAATGTGAGTGTGCAGCAGCCTGATGTTGCCAAGCTCTGTCATACTTGGCCCGCTGTCACTCCTTTTGCATGTCAGGCATTGCCTCTGCCTGTCCTTCTAGCTTTGGTCTGATGGCTGCATACACAATGGATAATCTTAGTCATTTATCGAGATGGTCAGTTAATAAGAAATAAGTCGGACTGACATAATGAGTTTATTTTAGGTGTTAACCTTTCTTTGAATTGTGTCGCAGTGAACATTGACTCAGGACAGCTAAAGTGGCAACATGTAACTTTTTGGGCCCGGCTAACCGGATGTTTGTCCCAGATTCGTCCCTATCTCCGGTTCTGGAATGGGCTCATTCCTCCAAGTTCACCTGCCATCCTGGCTCCCGTCGAACCCTGGCCTTCATCCGACAACGCTTTTGGTGGCCCACTATGGTTCCTGACGTCTCAGCATTCGTCGCCGCGAGCACGGTATGTGCTCAGAATAAGACTCCGCGGCAAGCTCCGGCTGGCCTCCTTCAACCACTCCCTGTTCCTCATCGCCCCTGGTCCCATATCTCCCTGGACTTTGTCACTGGGCTTCCTCCATCTGATGGCAACACCACCATCCTTACAGTGGTGGATAGGTTCTCTAAAGCCGTCCATTTCATCCCTCTCCCCAAGTTACCTTCAGCCAAGGAAACGGCCCAGCTCATGGTGCAGCACGTCTTCCGAATCCATGGACTCCCTGTCGACATAGTCTCAGATCGTGGTCCTCAATTCTCGTCCCGATTCTGAAAGGCGTTCTGCACCCTCATTGGGTCGTCGCCCAGCTTGTCCTCTGGGTTTCACCCCCAGTCCAACGGCCAGTCGGAGCGTGCCAATCAGGACCTGCAGACGACTCTTCGGTGCCTTGTCTTGACCAACCCCACCACCTGGAGCTGGCAACTTGTATGGGTGGAGTACGCCCGGAACGCTCTTCCCTGCTCGGCCACTGGGCTCTCGCCCTTCGAGTGCTCCGTGGGCTATCAGCCCCCGCTCTTCCCTGAGCAAGAAGAGGAGGTCAACATACCCTCGGCCCAGATGTTCGTCTGCCGCTGTCGGCGTACCTGGAAGAGAGCTCGGTCCGCTCTTCTCAAGACCACCTCCAGGTATCGTCGACAAGTGGACCGCCACCGGGCTCCGGCTTCCCGCTATCGTCTCGGGCAGAGGGTATGGCTGTCTACGCGGGACCTGCCCCTCCGGGTGGCGTCTCGTAAACTTTCTTCTGTTGCCCCGTACCCTCTGTATACATCCCACTTTTCATGTGTCCAGGATTAAGCCTTTGTCTCACAGCCCTTTGTCTCCTGTTCCCAGGCCCACCCCTCCTCCCCGTTTCATTGACGGCCATCCGGCGTACACGGTGAGACGCCTCCTGAGTGTTCGACCTCGGGGCAGGGGTTTCCAGTACCTGGTTGACTGGGAGGGAGGAAGAGAGGTGCTGGGTCCCCGCTAAGGACCCGGCCCTAATTGCTGACTTTCA
Organism: Coregonus clupeaformis; assembly: GCF_020615455.1. Classification (NCBI taxonomy): domain Eukaryota; kingdom Metazoa; phylum Chordata; class Actinopteri; order Salmoniformes; family Salmonidae; genus Coregonus; species Coregonus clupeaformis. Next base: position 30,196,981 of record NC_059215.1, on the reverse strand, counting down.
CCACCGGCACCCCGGTCAACCAGGTATGCACCCAGGTAGGACGCCAGGTGGCGCCCCTAAAGGGTGGGGGGTGGGGGGGATGGGGGGGTTGTACTGTCACGCCCTGATCTGTTTCACCTGCCTTGTGCTTGTCTCCACCCCCCACCAGGTGTCTCCGATTATCCCCTGTGTATTTATACCAGTGTTTTCTGTATGCCTGTTGTCAGTTCTTCTTGTCTTGTCAAGCCTACCAGCGTGTTGTTCCGTACTCCTGTTTTTTCCTAGTCCCTGTTTTCTAGTCCTCCCGGTTCCGACCTTTTCTGCCTGCCCTGACACTGAGCCCGCCTGCCATACCATTCAGCCTGCCCTGACCTCGAGCCTGCCTGCTGCCCTGTACATTTCGGACTCAGACCTGGTTTACGAACTTCTGCCTGTCCTCGTCCTGCCTCTTGCTGCCCCTTGTATTTTAATAAATATCAGAGACTCAAGCCATCTGCCTCCTGTGTCTGCATCTGGGTCTCATCCTGTGTCGTTATAGAAACAACAATATTTTTGGTTATGGAAAATATATTTCACAGCGGTTTAGATGGTACAATTATTCTCTCTGTACACTATACTAGCTTATTTTGCCACATAACTATTTGAGTTTTAGCAACCAGGAAATGGCTGAGCGATTTCTGTTTAGTGCAACTTTAAAGAAACGTGTTATTGAATGGTTGCCTATGCACAGCTGCTATCGAAAGGAGTTCATTATGATGTGTACATTTTATCCAGTAGTGTTCTGAAGCAGAATTTGTCCATGAAAAAGTAGCTGGTGTCAATACAAATGAATATCACTTTATTCCATCTACATGACACACACACATACACAGTAAGGGTTATCATTATTGTGTTCTAGGATATGTAAGCCAGGGATTATTTTGTCTATTGTCCCCAGGTTACTTTATCTTTTATCTGACTTTTACTGGGGAGGCATAGGGGTGAGCACTGTTCCAACGGCACGTATCCCTCCTATTAAAATGTGTGTGTGTGCGCGCGTGCAGTATTACACTGAGTATACTGAACTGAAGTCTGACTCTATTACCTGGATTTATTTAAAAGTAACTGTCCAGTGGAAATCTCACTTTTAAAAGTACATATTCTTTTAACTCATACCCAAATAATGCTGTTGACTCATATTTTTGTCCAAAGCATACATTTGAGAAAAAACACTTTTAAAAACCCCCACCTCAAACTTGTCTCAAACAGACCATTTCAAAAATGCTTGCTATTTCTTCATAGAGGATTATATCATCCTCCTGAGGAGGATGAGCTGGCCAATCAGCGGTGTACTCGCATTTAATATTTTTAATGACCGGTATACTCCCACATCATTCTGTTGTTGGCGTACGCCCACACCATTCCAACACAGAAAAGCTGCTTTTTAACATACTTAATAAAAACATTTTACAGTTACTTTAAGACCCTCCATTTTTTTTCACTCAACTGTAGTCCAGGCCAGAGTCCTGGATATGTACTTGGAAGTTCAGGATTAAAGGCTAGCAACAGAAATAATGTAGTGTTGAGGGGATTTTGACGTGTGTTCGCTGTGCTTTACCGTACCACCACCACCCTTAGGATGGATGCCTTACATGACCTATTTGACGGAAGGATGAATGAGATCATGTATTGCTCTTTTATTAAAAGTGGAGGGCTCCTCTGTGGAGCCATTGAATTGGCATTTTAATTCACAGAGAGGATATAGTTGGCTATGTTATCCCCTCCCCCACTAGTTTCTGAACAGGTGAGCTATAGACATCTCCGTCTGGATAGGGACTCGATCAGGTTACCATTATGTTCTCAATGTCACACACATATCCACTTTTTGGTAAAAAAACACAGGCTCATGCAAGATCAAGATCAGACCATAGTGACATGCTTATGAAGTCACTGTTCCTCAAGTTCTGAATCTGCTGCGGTTGCCTTGTCACATGTCGTGCTCCGCATCGGACTCCATCTCAGTGCCCTTTCATAGAGAGGGTCAAAGGTCATGTAACCACAGAGCAGTGAATATGAGGGCTGCTTTGTTCCGTTGTGTGGTTTCTGTGGTTTGGCTGGTTGACACACAACCCTACTGCCGTCTCATACAAAGGTTTAACCCTTTAACCTAGTGGTCACCAACAGGTTGATCGTGATCGATTAGTCGATCTCCAAGGCAATCCTAGTCGATCGCCTAACTTTTCTGTAAAAAACCCAATGATAAAGCCTTGCGTTACTATTTTTATTTTATATTTGTCTCATGCTGTTGACATTTCATGTGTCTGAAAGTACAAACTCTGCCTTCCCGGCGGGCCCGGAGAGCCAATCGGATGGCTCAGAATACCGTGTCTGCAGTAACCTAGCGGGCGTTAAAGAAAGGTTACAGCAAAGTTGATACTGTGAGATTTCAAAACTTTTAAAACCATGACTAGAGAGAGACTGTCAACGAATACAGCCAAGTGCTGCTGTTTTTCATGTTTAAGTTCTTACTCAGCACTGTCAACACTTTTTATTCAACACTTTTATAAGTCAAAGGAATGTGCGTTCTTCCTACTTCCACTCGTGCTACAACCAGCACTGCAGCTTAAATGAACGAGTAGGAAAGTATATTGATAGGCTTGCACTGTTATTATTAGCGGAGGAATAGTTCACCTTCTCTGTTCATAGAAGTAAAAACATGAATTTGTGCATGAGGCAGAAATAATGCGGTGCGACTACAGTTTCGCCATCAGCTGGAAGACGGTGTCCCTTTTTGCTCAGTGTCAGTAGAGGAAAGGGAGAGTGGAGGGTCGTTGAGAGGCGGACCCTCAGTCTGCTGCTCTCTCCCTCCGCTGAGACTGACCATCAGATGCAGGCACCATCAGCCCAGTAAAATACAAATAAAAAGCAGATTATTTAAATGTGCTCACTCAGCTGTGCCTCACAAGTAATACAACAACTGATCTATTACCGGTGTGATCATATAGCCTACCTCAAAAAATGTTTTATATCATTTTGGTCCGAACAACAATGCATTGGCAGGGCAATTCAAGCAATGCTAATGTGCGGTAATAATGTATTGGGCCTATAGCCTAGCCTACTGCACAAACCTCATTGCTACAGTACTGTTTTTAATAGGTTAATGTTGCAGAGAATTATGTTTAAAAAAAATCTGAGCGGTAGATCTCGGCTTGCATTTTGACTCAGAAAGTGATCTTGAACTTGATTGGTCAGCTCCCCCAGCCCTCCTGTATCAATTAACATAATTTGTATCCATCCTTTTGGGTTGCTGCAGTTCAGTGTTGTGGCACTCTAACTTTGCCCACTCAGAAGTCTGTAAGAAAACTCAAAATCAGACACCAAAGATATGGGATAAAAGGCAGGAATTCAGTTGGTGATGGATAAATATTGCACATTTCCTGTTAGTAGAGACCTTGAAGAGTATAAATATGAAAATAAATAGTTAAAATGTAAAAAGGCTAAAAAGCAATATATATTTTAAATGTGCTCAACCAGGCGGTTGATATGTCAGTGACAAGTATGGTGAACTAATAGGGTACATTAATTTATTTATTAAAAATACTTATTGATTGATTGAGTCGTTGACAACACACTATATTAGGCAACATAAATTGGTTAAACCACATTTCATGACCAATTTAATCAATATTCAGAAGGGCCTTTAAGGTCGCCTATAAAATAATGCTTATAACAGTAATTAAAAACTGCACTTTGTAATTTATTATCTAAAAATGTAGTCTGAATATGTGGGAAACATGGTGGAAGAACCTGGATAATTCTAAATGTAAGAAAACCATTTTGATGGACATTACACTAAACGCATTCATTTCAATGTAATTGAATTTGGACATACAAAATGACCATAATTTGTAGAAATGTGACATCTGTCCTCATTTAATGATGCTTACCTACCTATAAAAGCCATTGAAGCAGACCTAAAGTAATTTTTGGAATATTATTGAGATTAATAAAAATTACATGCAAATTGCCATTCTAATATGGCATTGCTGGTATGACCCTCTTTTGACTTCTCAACCGCCTGGTAGAGCTCTGTTATTTCCCAAATAAACATAAAGTTAAAACAAATATTGGAAGTTCTTATTTGAGTTGTTAGTAATAGGAATGTAATGTTCTACATGTTTTTCAAGAAGAGACAGTTAAAGGGTTAATCATGGCATATGAGAGTCCCTCCCACCTTAGGTATGGAACTGAAAGGATTTCATATTATTGGAAACCTCCACATTCTCTGACTTTGTCAGAGTTTAGTCAACTACTGTATGTCCTACTGTTTGAGACTTACTGTATCAACTTAAAGTTGTTGTGCCACATTATGCTAAAGTGCACAGTTCAACCTTCGAGGTTGTGGGGTATCTTCTTATTTCATCCAATAAAAATATAGAGCAGGTTTTTATTTTCTTTCCTCATTTCAACTTCTTAGTTAGTTAAGCTGTAATTCCTATGTCATGTAGTGCACAGTGACAACCCTGTCTGCAACAGGGGGTATTTTGGCCACAAACTCAGCAGGTTATTTTTCCCTGGACCGGAGGTCCTGTGTCGTCTGTCTGGTGGTCAGTTTGGGTGATCCTCTCTCTGCACCGTGGCTCTGACTGCCCAGCCCAGGGACAGCCAACACAGCACCCCAACCCCTCCCTCTCTCTCTCTCTCTCTCTCCATCCTAACCCCCCAAATAAATGGGGCAGTGCATTCCGCCTGCCTAGAGACCATTTCCCCTTTCACACGGTGGCTCTCAGAGTGACAGCTGAATTTGAATAAGAATCGCTGTCCACACTGCACGCACAGACACACACACACACACACTTATACAACCTCACACACACGCACACTAAAACTGAACCAGACTGCAGAGAGCTTCTCACCACATTGAGGACTGAGTTGACTTGCGTGGCTGTGTGAGTACTTAGATCTTATCCATGTTATTACTCTGTATAGATAAATCACTTTTCAGAAGTTGGACCTAACAGATGTTGTGTCTGTTTGATTGTCTGAACAGGTTTGATAGTAATGGGGAAATAAATCAATACAGTAACATATCGCAATATTATTTTGGATTATATTATATCGATACTTTGACTCCAATTTATTTTGCTAGGTAGCGCTAGTCGGCTGTACCTGCTGTGTTTTTAATCCTATAGCTTGTTCTCCATCTTAAAAAAAAAATAGTGAGCACTTTTATTTCCATGAGAGATCAAAACACATTTTCTCATGCTCTCTCTTGTCTCTCGGCAGCAGACATATAGGCACCTAAGTATCGTCATAATATGGTATCGTGAGGTCCCTGGTAATTCCCAGCCCTAATGTTTGAGAACTTTGTCTGTGAATGAACATTTGGTCTACTATTGCATTGCACCCTTTTGCTTTTTTGTAAATGAAGTCTATTTGCGTCTTTTTTGTATAAAGGCACTACATTTTTGTAAATACCTACTATCAGAGATTTGTATTATTATATTGTTATTATGGTGAATTTGTTGTACTTTATGGTAGATTTGACTTTGTGAGATACTGAATTGGCATTCTGTGGTAGGTGTGTCTGGTAAACTGGCAGGTTTCTGTGGCATGTTGTCTTGTTTCTGTGGTAATCTGTCAGCTGTGTTAAAATCACTTTATTTGCTCTGAACTGTTCTCCCTGTGGTTGTTTTATGTTGGTGGGAAACTGTGGTAGTGGCATTATACTTCAGAGTTGTCCTGTCCCAGTGTAGGACACTCTTCAGCAGAGTAGAGTGGCTGCATTGAGGGGCCCTGATCCTCTCAAGGGTTTATACCCACAGAGAGACCCACCAGCCAGCCAGCCCCCAGCCAGCCCCTCTGTCCCCAGGCTGCAGTAGGTAGGGAACCAAGCAGCGATAGGGAACACTGCAGTGCAATAGCTGCTTGTTGTTTTCTTTAACTTTTCCTCCGCTGTAATTCTACTAGTCAATACTCAGCTTGCTGAGTTTATTGGGATTGTAACATTCTGTTTTGAACAATTTGAATGTTTAAAGTTTAATCCAATTTTTTTTGTAGTTCAGTAGCATGCGTTTTTCTCTTGTTATTCTGCATAGTCACATTATAGAGGAGCTATGCAGGTTTGGTCATTAGCCATATGAAACAGCAGCACGTGGAGTTAGCTATCCCTGAACAGTGGATATGACATCACTGTGTGGTATCAGCATCCTTCGGCCTCACTACTAGTACTTGTTAATCTGTTACAGACGCAAATGTACAGTGTTCTGTACTGAAGGTTTGTTTGAAGGATTGCTGGTTAAAAAAAATATTAGCCATGTTAACCCATACTGATTTTTTTTTATTAGAAAATATACTATTGTCACTTGGTAGGATATGGTACTATTTGACAACAGCTTTCATTTGTTTGAGACAAGTCAGATTAGAATAGTTGGACATCTGTAATCTGTGTTCCCACGCACACATCTGTAGGGAACACGCTCGGTCACATTCAGTCCTTGTTTGTGGAGACCGTGCACACACAACTCCATTCTCTCCACAGTGTCACAACAAGGTCACAAAGGCACCCCTGACCTCTAGGCTCTAGGACATCCCCTGACTCCATGAGGTCCAGTGGGTTAGGGTCAGCAGCACATACACACATTTCCTAATGGATCTATTGCTATAAATTGTATGGCCCTCCAGCATTTCAATGGAGGATCATTGTGGATTATGATGCAAAATTATGATATTATGACTTTGAAGACCAATTGATGATATTTCACAGAGGTATATTTTGTCTTATTCACATACTCTCTCTCCCACTCTGTGTTTCAGCCTTCCGGATGGCCTTCTGTCAAGATCTATTGACGTCCGCCATGGCTGCATATCTGGGCATCTTTATTTTAGGTGAGTGGAAGTTTCAGTTTGATCCTGCTCTCTGTAAACACTGTAGTACAGTAGGTCTCTAAGGTGATGTATTATCTGTCTTGGTGGCAGATGAACAACACATCTCAGACAATACAGATGTAGGATCTTAATTTGAGCCAGTTTGCTACAGCAGGAAAATAATCCTGCAGCAGCAGGAAATGTAAATTATTGTGTGGATTATGGACATTATGGAAATGTTTGAAGGGGTTGGTGCATTTGTCGTAATTTCAAAGTGTAAATTACAAACTTCAGAAGCCTTTGTTGCCCTTTCCTGCAGTCAAATGACCTAGTGGCCTCATGGGTGGAATGTTATTAATATTTTTCAGAATTTCAATTTCATTTTTTTTTTATCCGGTGTTTCTATGTCAAACGGTTTTGTTATTTCAGTCATCTTTGATGTATATAAAGTGTAATATTGGGATGCAAACTTAAAATGTAATACATTTCAACTCTATATCTGACATGGTACAGGTGTCTTATTTTTAAGCCCATAACCATGTGTGTGAGGTGTATACTTTTGTTTCAAAGTAGATTTGTTTCAGACTACCAAGAAACACTCTGTGTGACCCTGATTTAGCCCACTGCAGTAAAAGATTAAACCTAAAATACACTACACATTTAAATGTTTTTCCATTGCAGGAAAGTTCTCCTGCAACAGGGTGATCAAATTAAGATTCTACATCTGTATGTCTGTGTACTAACTCTATAGAACTTGTTTCTATACAGCCCCTCAGACATTGTGTTATTATTGGTCCTGTCAACAGACAGACATGGCTCCCCTTACTCTCTCCTGTCTCTTTTATTATCCACACTCGTGTTTTCCCTGCTCTGTCATTAACTGTTGACACACATGGCTGCACCCTCTCTGAAGAGGTTCAATTAAGAGTATTGTGTGTGAGCGCCTCTGTTTTCTACTCACCGGCGAAAGGTACACACAAAAGACAGGGGAAACTGTCCAGCAGAGACAGGGGCGACTAGACTACAATCCTCTCCTCTCATCACCCCCATCCAGAACCACAGCACTCTGAGTACATAAATACTCTCACAGTGTTGAAATATATATTGTTGATGTTTGTCACCTAGAATCAGCTGCTTACCCTGAACACCATGATGAATGTTGTATTTCATGAGTTTATTGAGCATTGAAAATACTCATTTACCAACTCTCACTTACCTGAATCAGCTATGGGTATACTATGCCACAGACTCCCTCACTGGAGGACAACAATAGTTTGAGGCATCTGGTTTTGAAAACACGCCTTGATGACCTTGTACTATACATAAGAGCCCCACAGGCCACAACAACTCACTGTTGTCTCCACTTCTCCAGTCACACTACACTCAAAGAAATGCTGTTTTGTTTGGTTGAACCTACTGCTGGGTTGCAGGCATTGGGTCACTTAGTTGGGTTGTTTTCTATACAAAACTGCTGGGTTATTGATGCTGGGTTATGGAGGCGTGGCTTAGTATACTTGTGTTAGCCTTTAAGATAGTCATTTTTGGCCTTCCGTGAGAGTCATTCCAGTTAATCTGTTCTGTGTTTATCACATGTTAAGGTTGAACACTGACACTTTTTTACCAGTACGTGTCCTGGTAATCCGTCTGGTCCTCGGCCTTGTGAATTCTAACCTGTTTAATGGTCTCACTCACATCGGCTACGGAGAGCCTGATCACACAGTCGTCCGGAACAGCATGGTTCAGAGTTGGTTCAGAGTTGCTTGCCTCGACGCGAGCATAGAGGCATTTAGCTCTTCTGGTAGTCTCGCATCACTGGGCAGGTCATGGCTGGGTTTCCCTTAATAATCCGTGATAGTTTGCAAGCCGTGACACATCTGACGAGCGTCAATGTCGGTGTAGTAGGATTCGATTTTAGTCTTGTAATGACGCTTTGCCTGTTTGATGGTTTGTCGGAGGGCGTAGCGGGATTTGTTATAAGCGTCCGGATTTGTGTCCCGCTCCTTGAAAGCGGCAGCTCTTTAGCTCAGTGTGGATGTTGCCTGTAGTCCATGGCTTCTGGTTAGGATATGTACGTACGGTCACTGTGGGGACTACGTCATCGATGCACTTATTAATGAAGCCGGTGACTGATGTGGTAAATTCCTCAATGCCATCGGATGAATCCCGGAACATATTCCAAACTGTGCTAGTGAAACAGTTCTGTAGCTTAGCGCCCGTGTCATCAGACCACTTCCATATTGAGCGCATCACTGGTATTCCTGTTTGAGTTTTTGCTTGTAAGCAGGAATTAAGAGGATGGAGTTATGGTCAGATTTGCCAAATGGAGGGCGAGGGAGAGCTTTGTATGTGTCTCTGTGTGTAGAGTCTAGAGGTGGTCTAGAGGTTTTTCGCCTCTAGTTGCATAGGAGACATGCTGGTAGAAATTAGGTAAAACGGATTTCAGTTTCCCTGCATTAAAACGGATTTCAGTTTCCACTATTTTCCAGTGATTGCACTTTCGCCAATAGAACGGAGGGTAATGGCAACTTATCCACTCGCCGTCGCAGTCTCGTTACATATCCTGCAATCATATCGCCCTGTTTCCCAATCCAAGATTGTGTGGATTTATAATTTCTTGATCTGCTGTTCACACTCTCTTTTTCTGCCAAACATCCCCCTCCTCAGTCCAGCTCACCTTGGCAAGCTTCTATTTCTCAAACAGAACCACTGCTCTTTTGTTCCCTCTCTCCAGGGGTGGGTTGGATTAGAATTAGATCAGACAGCCTAGCCCTGGGGTCGATAGAATGCTAGTGCACACTGAAATGAAAGTTTGAAGGATTTGATTAATGAACATATCCCATATTTATGCAGCCAAAAACCAAGGCTGGAAGGAAGGGAAAGTAGGAGAGACTAGGCAAGGAGGATATAACAGGGAGGAGAAGAAGAGAAAGGTCAGTAATTGGTGGTTAGAGACTACATAGAGAAAAGAGGGAGCACAGCAAGGGCGTGAGAGTAAGAAAAGCTCATTAGTGTCCATATTGGAAAGAAAGGGGTGATGGAGAAAGGGAGGGCTATTAGAGCACAACTTCATTGCCAGAGAGAGCCCTGATAAGGCAGTCTCTGTGCCCTGCAGCACTTGCACATACAGACTGATGCACCACTTTTCTCAAATCAATCAATAAAATTTGATTTGTCACATGCGCCAAATACAAAGTGTGTAGACTTAAAGGTATTTCCTGGTTGCAAAAATTCTAATAGTTCGCCTAATTTCAGTTTATGTGACAAAACAAGCAACTATAGTGTAGAGAATCATTGTACCATCTAAACCGCTGTGTTTCTTTTTTTTCCATAACCAAATATATTGTATTTTCAGCGGTTTGAAGCTGGTGTACAAAACTGAAACTAAAAGATGCAAAAACTAAACTTAAGACTGGGAAGCATAGAAATAGTGCACATAGAACAGATCTAACGCTTCTTATACTTGCATTCAATGAGAATGACAGATCTATAACTCACATTTCTATGTGAATTTAGTCGGGTCGCCCAAAAAGTTACATATTGCAGCTTTAACTGTGAAATGCTTGCTTATGAGCCCTTCCCAACGATACAGATTTAAAAATAAATAAATAGTCACACAAGGAATAAAACACCAGATCAATGTGCAGAGGTATGAGGTATTTGAGGTAGAAATGTACATGAAGGCAGGGTAAAGTGACTAGGCATCAGGATAGATAATAATAAGAGTAAAATAAAGAGTAGCAGCAGCATATGATGAGTGTAAAAGTGTGTGTGTGTATGTGTGTGTGTCTTGTGTCGGTATGCATGTGTGTGTTATGTGTGTGTGGGTTTTGTGTGAGAGTGTCAGTCTAGTGTGTGTGTGACTGTGTATATAGTGTGTATACAGTATACAGTCTTGTGAGTGTGGATACAGTCAGTTCAAGAAAGGGTCAGTGCAGATAGTTTGGGTAACCATTAATTAACTATTTAGCAGTCTTATGGCTATTTATAAGTCTTATGGCTTGGGGGTAGAAGCTGTCTCGGAGCCTGTTAGTCCGAGAGCCAATGCTCTGGTACTGTTTGCCGGACGGTAGCAGAGTGAACTGTCTATGGCTTGGGTGGCTTTAGTCTTTCTACATTTTTCGGGCCTTCGTCTGACACCGCCTGATATAGAGGTCCAGTGATGTACTGGGTTGTCCGCACCACCCTCTATAGTGCTTTGCGGTCAAGGGTGGTGCATTTGCCATACCAAGCGGTGATGCAGCCAGTCAAGATGCTCTCAATGGTGCAGCTGTAGAACTTATTGAGGATCTGAGGGCCCATGACAAATCTTTTCAGCCTCCTGATTGGGAAGAGGCGCTGTCGTGCCCTCTTTACGACTGTTCAGGTGTGTGTGGACATGTTAAGTCCTTAGTGAGGTGGAAGCTAAGGAACTTGAAGCTCTCGACCCGCTCCACTACAACCCTGTCGATGTGGATGGGGACATGCTCTCCCCTCTATCTCCTGTAGTCCACGATCAGCTCCTTGGTCTTACTGAAGTTGAGGGAGAGGTTGTTGTCATGGCACCAACCTGCCAAGTCGCTGACCTCCTCCCTGTAGGCTGTCTAATCGTGTCGTGGGTGAACAGGGAGTACAGGAGGGGACTAGCACACACCCTTGAGGGGCCCCCGTATTGAGGGTCAGCGTGGCGGAGATGTTGTTTCCTACCCTCACCACCTGGGGCCGTCCCGTCAGGAAGGTCGTAGCAAACTTTCTTCTATGCGTCCATGTCTGTGTCCCGTTTTTTGTAAGCGGTAGCTCTAGCCTTTAGCCCAGTGCGGATATTGCCTGTAATCCATGGTTAATGGTTTGGATACCTTCGTATAGTCACTGCGGGGACGATGTCGTCTATGCACTTATTGATGAAGCCCGTGACTGATGTGGTAAACTCCTATAATGCTATCGAAGGAACATATCCCACTCTTTACTAGCAAAACAGTCTTGTAGCCTCAGGTTACGGGTTATAGATATGACTGTTCAAACATGTTTCACAGTTGCTGGTCAGTTCTGTTGAAGTCGGATGATTACATATTTCAAAAGAACACTGTGTAAAACATCCCACAGTGACACTCTTTGTCAAATTCCATGGCAAAGGTCCATGACAAGGTAAGGGCAGGCGTTCAACGTGCCAGTTTTCCAGACGCAGTGGTGCCAGCTGTGATGTATTAGAACTATTTTATTATAGCACATGGCGCATTCATGATGTCATATAAGGTGATTGGGTGAGTCAGTCCGCGTGCACCCGTCAAGTAACAAGCCCAGTGAAGGCAGTCTCCGGTGTTATGTTGCTAGCTACCTAGCTATGTTTATTGTTTCATTAAAGCCAACCAAGGTGATATTCACCTCCAGATTCTTCATATAAAGCATACTACTACATGGTGCCAGAAGATCAGCAACAATGGCTAAGTTTCCACCTCCAAAAAACATTGACTTCAGTCGCCCAGAACACTGGCCAGAATGGCGCCAACGATTTCATCATTACAGGATAACAACTAAGCTAAACAAAGAAGATGGATAGGTACAGGTTCTATTGGCTGGGCAAGGAAGCTGAACACGTTTTCAAGACATTCACATTTTCTGAGGAGGAGGATCAGAATGATTATGAGACTGTTATGGGTAAACTGGACAATTATTTTGTGCCCAAAGTGAACACTATTCATGAAAGAGCCCGCCCAAAAAATACAAGTGTCATATCAGAAAAGACTTATAGCACACTAAAAAGCATGCCACCGCTGAAGAGTAACAGTAACTCAACTAGACAGCCCAGGGGGTAAACTGAACTAGACAGCCCAGGGGGTAAACTCAACTAGACAGCCCAGGGGGTAAACTGAACTAGACATCCCAGGGGGTAAACTGAACTAGACAGCCCAGGGGGTAAACTGAACTAGACAGCCCAGGGGGGAAACTGAACTAGACAGCCCAGGGGGGAAACTGAACTAGACAGCCCAGGGGGGAAACTCAACTAGACAGCCCAGGGGGGAAACTGAACTAGACAGCCCAGGGGGGAAACTCAACTAGACAGCCCAGGGGGGAAACTCAACTAGACAGCCCAGGGGGGAAACTGAACTGGATGGGTCACTTTACAGCTACTACTATTTGGAAAGGACAGCAGTTGAAGTTCAAAGTGTATGTGATAAAGGAGTCACATGGAAGCCATCTGCTAGGCCATAATGTAGCTGTTGCAATGGGGTGGCAGGTAGCTTAGTGGTTAAGAGCGTTGTGCCAGTAACCGAAAGGTTGCTGGTTCTAATCCCCGAGCCGACTAGGTGAAAAATGTGCCCTTGAGCAAGGCACTTAACCCTAGTTGCTCTGGATAAGAGCGTCTGCTAAATGACTAAAAATGTTAATGTAAAAATGCTTAGTAAAGAGAATAGAAAAGATCAAAAGCACAGAGCAGCTCAAGAGTGCTCGTCCTGCAGATGTGGGCAAGCTGAAGATAAAACCAATGAAAATAAACCTGAAATATGATGTGGTGCCCTACAGGGCTTCTACATCTGCATTGCTTGCTGTTTGGGGTTTTAGGCTGGGTTTCTGTATAAGCACTTTGTGACATCTGCTGATGTAAAAAGGGCTTTATAAATACATTTGATTGTTTGATTGATACAGTGTAAATACAGCTAGACGTGTGTCAGTGCCCATGCTCCCCAAGGCAAAAAAGGAGCTTGACCGCATGGTGGCGAGTGGTGTGATCAGGGAGCCTACAGAGTGGTGTGATCAGGGAGCCTACAGAGTGGTGTGAGCAGGGAGCCCACAGAGTGGTGTGATCAGGGAGCCTACAGAGTGGTGTGATCAGGGAGCCTACAGAGTGGTGTGATCAGGGAGCCTACAGAGTGGTGTGATCAGGGAGCCTACAGAGTGGTGTGATCAGGAGCCTACAGAGTGGTGTGCTCCTATGGACCTGGTACCCAAGAAGAACAAAGACTAGCTGAGGGTATGTGCTGATCTGAGAAGGTTAAACAAATCAGTGAACATGGAGAAATACATTCTACCCACCATAGAGATATCCTGCCAAGTTGTCTTTTAGATGCAGCAAGTGTCTTCTGGCAGATTCAACTAGACAGAGAGAGTGCCAAGCTTACCACATTCATAACACCTTATGGAAGGTACAATTTCAACAGACTTCCATTTGGAATCACTAGTGCCCCAGAAATCTTCCAGCGCAACATGACAGAGCTCCAGAAGGATCAAGAAGGCGTGGCCATTTACATGGATGATATCCTTATCTACTCAGACACGCCAGAGAGTCATGAGGAGATACTCCAGAACACCCTATACACATTGGAGAAAGCAGGTTTGAAGCTCAACCCAGACAAATGTCTACTGCGTCAGAAACAGCTCAACTACCTAGGACACTGCATCGACGAGAATGGCATTTGTCCTGATGAGCCCAAGATCCAGGCCATCACGCAGCTGGAGCCGCCAAGTAACGTGATTGATCTGAGGAGGATCCTGGGTATGATTCACTACCTAGGCAGGTACCTACCGGGTCTAGCTGATGTCACCAAACCACTTAACGACCTGCTCAAGAGTGATGCTACATGGACATGGAGTGCAGTGCAGGAGGAGGCCTTTAGGAAGGTAAAGCAACTCGTCACATTGCCACTTGTACTGGCATTCTATTATATGACAAACCCTACCATAGTCCATGCAGTATTTATGGGTTAGGCGGGGTCCTACTACAGAAACACAATGGACAGTTAAAGCCAGTAGCTTATTGCATCAGGACTCTCACAGAAGTGCTATGCACAGACAGAAAAGGAGTGTCTCGCAGAAGTCTGGGCATGTCAGAAGTTTACCAGATATCTGTATGGCCTAGATGCATTCACACTGCAGAGTGATCAGAAACCCCTCATTCCACTGATAAACTGTAAAGACCTTGACTTAGTACCTTTGAGTTGCCAGAGACTGTTAATGCGCATGATGCGTTATAACCCTACAGCTGAGTATGTGGTGGGGAAACAGCTTGTTATAGGAGGCACCCTTTCCAGACATCCCCAGGCAGCTGTCACACAAGAGATCGTAGCTTACCAGTGAAATCGAGGCCTATGAGGATGCAATTCATACAGCATGGCCACCAAGTTTGATGTCGTCAAGAAGCAGACACATCAGGATGCAGAGCTGCAGATGGTGAAACACTATGTGACAACAGGATGGCCTAAGTATGCAGCCAAAGTGCCAGACAAGGTAAAAGCATAGTACACCTCCCGACAGCACCTCTCTACCTCACAAGGAGTAGTGTTGTATGGTGATAGTATAGTAATGCCACAAGAAATGAGAACTGAGATGTTAAAGTGGATACACGACGGCCATCAGGGCATTGTGAAGTGCCGGGAGCGAGCTAGAGGTAGTGTGTGGTGGCCTGGAATAAGTAAAAGCATCCAGAAAAGAGTCAGTACATGCAAAGACAGTCAGGAGTACAAACCTACTCAGAGGAGGGAACCTTTGATCACCACTCCACTCCCCAGTCACCCATGGGAAAGAATAGCAGCTGACATATGTGAACTCAACAAGCAAAACTACCTGGTAGTTGTGGAGTATTTTTCTAGATATATAGAAATAGCTTACCTCAAAGACATGTTAGGAGAAACTACTAGAGCTAAACTGAAAAACTGGTTCGCCAGGTGGGGATGCCCAAATGTGTTCATTACAGACAATGCTCCCCAGTTCTCAGGTAGAGCTTTCACGCAATTCTCTAAAGACTATGATTTCAGACACGCTACCACCAGCCCTCACTACGTCCAAGCAAATGGTGAGGCAGAGAGAGCCGTGCAGACAGCCAAACGGAACCTGAAACAGGCAGACCCATTCCTAGCTCTCATGACCTACAGAGCAAAGCCACTGCAAGCCACAGGTGTGAGACCAGCACAGCTCATGCTTGGCAGACAGCTCCACACCACAGTCCCACCCTGGAGGCTAACCTACAACCGGCATGGCCAGACCTCCAGCAGGTGAGACGTGTCGACGGCGACAGGCGTGTCTACAGCAACAGGTACAATGTCAGAGCCCTTCCAGACCTCCAGCCCGGAGTCAACATCGCCTTGAAGATGGACGACGAACAAGGCTGGACAAAGACAGCTTCAATGCTTCAACATTGTGACACACCCAAGTCATACTTGGTCCAGACAGACAAGGGAGCGCTGCGCAGGAATCGACGCCACCTGAAACCCCTCCACAGTGCTCCAGAGACTTCTCCAAAGGGTGGAGAGGAACACCCAGAGTGTGACACGGAGTTGCACTTACTTGTTTCAGATGCTGACCCACCTCCTGTCACAACACCACAGACTCCAGTGCACATTACTTCTCATGGCAGAGTTGGAAAACCACCAGACAGATATGGAGAGTATGTGCAGTAGTTAACACAGCCTGCATTATGTGGCAGAATAACCCCACTGCAGCTACAGTGAGGGAAACAAGTATTTGATCCCCTGCTGATTTTGTACGTTTGCCCACTGACAAAGAAATGATCAGTCTATAATTTTAATGGTAGGTTTATTTGAACAGTGAGAGACAGAATAACAACAAAAAAATCCAGAAAAACGCATGTCAAAAATGTTATAAATTGATTTGCATTTTAATGAGGGAAATACGTTTTTGACCCCCTCTCAATCAGAAAGATTTCTGGCTCCCAGGTGTCTTTTATACAGGTAACGAGCTGAGATTAGGAGCACACTCTTAAAGGGAGTGCTCCTAATCTCAGCTTGTCCACAGAAGCAATCAATCAATCAGATTCCAAACTCTCCATCATGGCCAAGACCAAAGAGCTCTCCAAGGATGTCAGGGACAAAATTGTAGACATACACTAGGCTGTAAATGGAATGGGCTACAAGACCATCGGCAAGCAGCTTGGTGAGAAGGTGACAACAGTTGGTGCGATTATTCGCAAATGGAAGAAACACAAAAGACATGTCAATCTCCCTCGGCCTCGGGATCAATCTCCCTCGGCCATGCAAGATCTCACCTCGTGGAGTTGCAATGATCATGAGAACGGTGAGGAATCAGCCCAGAACTACACGGGAGGATCTTGTCAATGATCTCAAGGCAGCTGGGACCATAGTCACGAAGAAAAAAATTGGTAACACACTACGCCGTGAAGGACTGAAATCCTGCAGCGCCCGCAAGGTCCCCCTGCTCAAGAAAGCACATATACAGGCCCGTCTGAAGTTTGCCAATTAACATCTGAATGATTCAGAGGAGAACTGGGTGAAAGTGTTGTGGTCAGATGAGACCAAAATTGAGCTCTTTGGCATCAACTCAACTCGCCGTGTTTGGAGGAGGAGGAATGCTGCCTATGACCCCAAGAACACCATCCCCACCGTCAAACATGGAGGTGGAAACATTATGCTTTAGGGGTGTTTTTCTGCTAAGGGGACAGGACAACGTCACCGCATCAAAAGGACGATGGACGGGGCCATGTACTGTCAAATCTTGGGTGAGAACCTCCTTCCCTCAGCCAGGGCATTGAAAATGGGTCGTGGATGGGTATTCCAGCATGACAATGACCCAAAACACACGGCCAAGGCAACAAAGGAGTGGCTCAAGAAGAAGCACATTAAGGTCCTGGAGTGGCCTAGCCAGTCTCCAGACCTTAATCCCATAGGAAATCTGTGGAGGGAGCTGAAGGTTCGAGTTGCCAAACGTCAGGCTCGAAACCTTAATGACTTGGAGACAAAATCCCTCCTGAGTGGGACAAAATCCCTCCTGAGATGTGTGCAAACCTGGTGGCCAACTTCAAGAAACGTCTGACCTCTGTGATTGCCAACAAGGGTTTTGCCACCAAGTACTAAGTCATGTTTTGAAGAGGGGTCAAATACTTATTTCGCTCATTAAAATGCAAATCAATTGATAACATTTTTGACATGCGTTTTTCTGGATTTTTTTGTTGTGATTCTGTCTCTCACTGTTCAAATAAACCTACCATTAAAAATTATAGACTGATCATGTCTTTGTCAACTTTTTTCCCTCACTGTATGAAGGTGCCTGACAGTCTACCCAGCCCACCTTAGTTTAGAATATAGTTAATGTTGAAGAAACAAGGGAATGTTCGGTCGACAGAAAATCAGTTGATGTTTCATGAGTTGTTTACGAATTAATATGTTAAGGAGACAAAAGTTTATTTCAGAGTGATGGACTATAAACAGTCATTCATGTAATGTGATGTTTTGACACATTTTAGAAACACATGTATTAAAAGATTCAAAGATGTTGGTGTATTGGAACTATTTTATTATGGCGCAGGGCGCTAAACCACAGATGTGTGTATGGTGTTTCCTCCAGAGCAGCGCAGCGCAGCGCAGCACAGGGCAAGTTGAGTTTTATGCAGAGAGGGGATTTGTCTCTACTTTACTGTGTTGCTGCCATTGTACTGCTGACTTCTGATCCTGCCTCTGATCTTTCACCAGTCTCTTACTACAAAAGAGGAGCCACTCCTCAGACGGCTGTTCAGGCAAGATCTGATGCAGTAATGGTTCTGTATAGCTTTGCACTTGCAGCTCCACCATTTGTTTACGTAATGTGTGAGATAATTGCTATACAACACACAAAGGTATATGAGTTCTCTGTAAAATATCTGGACAACCAGGGTAGAATGGATGTAACCTGAGAATGACAGAATTCTGGTTGATGTCTCTAAACTCTTCAGTGATCAGGGGTGCCCTCTGTATGACAGGGTTCCATCACCACAACTTAAGATGCCGGAACAGTGAGCACTGAAAGCTTTGATTCTCTGAATGATTGTTTTTAACTTCTCTATTCATGCAACACAACCTTATTAGGTAATCTCACAGGGTAAACGCTAGCTACTAAAATCTTTGAAGATTCAGTTGAAAATCTGTTATTTAAATCCAACAGAATTTAGGGTATTTCTGGAATGTCTGGCAAATGATAGGTTACTAGCAGCAGCTCTAGTCTCTGTATGGTTGTCAGAATGGGCCTCTGCAGGGTTCATTGGTGACTGAGGTGTGTTTTGACAGAGGGGTCCGGTCCACACACACATACAGTATATGCAGCCAGTGAGCTATGAAGTGTGTTCCGGGGGCAACTGTCTTCCCCCCAGCCCAGGAGCCAGACAGCCGTTCGCCACTCCTCTCCTCTTCCACATGGGCGTCATCGTTTCTTTCCCAGGAACTCAGCTCTAATCCAGTTAAAGACAGATTACCGGGTCTTGTGATTTTCTTAAACCCTCAATCTCTCTCCTTCCCTGGGTGGCACTGGCACAAAGTGCAGACTGTTAGGTATTCTGGGATATGTGCCCTTTTCTCCTCACTCACCTGCAGTCAGGAATCTGGGTCATATTCTCTGTAAATGATTGTAACTGGGAAACATTTATTGCAGGTGTGTGGAAGTGTTACCTTTTACCTTCATTTTGTATCAACTGGTGCTTTGCTATGTGCTGTCCTACTGTACAATCAATACAGAACTGGATATTTTCTAGACAGTGTCCTGTTCAGTGGAGGCTTCTGAGGGGAGGACAACTCATAATAATGGCTGGAATGGAGTGAATGGAATGGTATCAAACACATGAAAACCAAGTTTTGGATACCTTTTCATTTACTCCATTCCAGCCATTATTATGAGCCGTTCTCCCCTCAGAAGCCTCCACTGGTCCTGTTCAATGTTAAATTAACCATCAGTGAGAATGTGTACAAATCTGCCAATCACAGCACATCCCCCTATAGTTATCTGATCAGTCCATCAATTCATGGGATTGTCTAATGATAACAGTATAGTGACTGACACACTGGGCTTTAGTGCTGGAAGGCCATTCCACTGACTGGAATATGGTGTCAGAGAAGAGAGTGACTAGAAGGGACTGGATTCAAATCCAATAGATCACTGGAGCTCTGATACTGTATGCTTGACCATTAGGGAGTGAGGATTCAGAGACAGCTCGTAGGAGCTGCTGTTATTGGATAAGGGTCAACAATGACAGTTATGAGGGCAGTGGAACAACCAAAGAATTGCCTAGGGAGAGATGGTCTCTGAGCACAGTAAGCAGTGTTAGATCCAGTAGAGGAAAGAGAGGTTGACAGGTCCTGGCCCTAGCTGCTCTGACAGTCAATGGATTCACTGCTCAGCGCTCCATTCCAGTGGCTGAGAAAGTGTCAGGTAGTGTGTGGAATAATCCTGAGCCTGGTTCCTCTGACACCCCCCGACTGCCCTCCCCGGCTCCCTGTCCCAGCCCGTATAGAGATAAGCAGCACAGAGCATGTGTGGACGGGCCCTCCACACTCCAACACACACGTTCTACCTCCGCACAGGGGCATTGTGGGAAGGGGCGGAGTGTTTGGAACAGTCCGTGTCCGACACTTTGACACCTGGAATGTTTTTCTTCATAAATACACATTTCCCCTCTCGCAGTCTCCCTGCATTCTTACTGTAACGCCCTGTACAGAAGGGAGATAGGATGTTGGGCAAGTGTGTGTGTAGCTACGCCTTCCTTCTTTGGTATGCGTGTGTGTGTAGCTATGTGGCGGGCGGCGTACAGACACGTGCTTGACCAACGCTCTAATCAGACTGTGAGAAACCAGCTGTTGTCAACAGCAGTTTTGAAACCTTCCAAAGGCCTGTGTTTTTGTTCGCACACTCCAATACATTAGCATTAGGACGCAATCTAACAGTAACGTTCTCTCACATGTTGACAGGAATTAGCAAAAAAGGTGTTATTTGAGACCTGTGATGTAAATGTTAGTTTTACTTTATATATGTCAATTTCATCATTGATTTTCGTGAGCAGCTAGCTGTACTGTACCTCCTCTGGAGTTTTAAGAAGAAAACATGAACAGGCGTTGAGCGGAAGGGACAACAGCGTTTACACTGGTCTACTGTATATTTAAGCAATAAGGCACCTCTGGGGTTTGTGGTATATGGCCAATATACCACGGCTAAGGGCTGTTCTTACGCTCGACGCATCGCGGAGTGCCTGGACACAGCCATTAGCCATGGTGTATTGGCCATATACCACAAACCCCCGAGGTGCCTTATTGCTATTATAAACTGGTTACTAAAGTAATTAGAGCAGTAAAAATAAAGGTTTTGTCATACCCATGGTATACGGTCTCATATACCACGGCTGTCAGCCAATCAGCATTCAGGGCTGGAACCACCCAGTTTATAATAAACAATGGGTGCTTAGGTCGGATTTGAAAAACTCTTTGAAATGAATGTCGCTGTTATGTTTGGAGAAAAGACAGAGGAATGCAATAACAGAGTAGGTGAAGGCAGACCCTGGTGTGGCTTTACCAGGGACCTCCCCAAATACACTCTTACAAAACACATGCACACAAAGATACACACACACATGCACACACATGTGGGTGCACACACACACAATCACACACACACACTCACTGAGATACAGTAGATTGCCCCTTCAAATGTCCAGTCATGCAACACACCCACATTGCAGCTTAGAGAAGCCATTAGGGTCTGTATCACTGTCAGAGATAGCTTGTCACAGCCAGGGAGGGGTCCTCTATCTTTGTTCTACATCTCTGGTGAGCTTCAGGTATTCTCTGTGGGCAAATGTACAGCACTCCTAAAGGGACTTTTCTGTTTGCACAGGGAGAGTCGGATATGTGCAGATATCAACATTCCAAAGGTCACGCTTTGATTTTGAATGTCTCAGGTTAAGTAAGGCCCAGTGGCATATTGCCTTGTGTTAATGCTTTACTGCTCCTTTACTGGAATTCAGGGAATCTGATTCAGTTAAATATTTTACTTGAACAGGGGCCAAGTCATGGCACAGGTATAGGATCTTAATTTGATCACCCTGTTGCAGGAGAACAAAAAGGCTTCTGAAGTTAGTAATTTCCACTTAGAAATTTCAGACTTGGCCCTATGTTTACTTGGTTCTCCTATGACACCTACACATGCTCTAATGACTGGGTGTCTATGGGAAATATGACTATTTCATTTCTCATGGGTAACACATGATGTTTTTAATTCCACATCACACCTTCCACCTCCGTCGTGTCCCAACATGCTGTGTGTTTGCTGTTACCTGGGCCTCTGATGTTGAAAGGGGCCCCAGCGATCTCTGCATCTCTTTCCACATCTCTAGCTGCCTCTCTATTTCTCCCGCTCTGTAGAAAGTCATCAGTCCACCCTTTCTTTTCTCTGTCACCCCCTTCCTTACCTCTTCACTCTCTTTCTCTCTTTGCCTTGTTTTTATTCTCCTCACTCAATCACTCTCCCTTCCTCTCTTGTTGCTCTCAACCATGATGAGGCTGGTTTTTCAGAGTCAGTGATGTGTCGACAACATTTACGTGGGTGAGACGGACAACAGGGTGTAATACTCAGAGCCCAAAATAGGGCATAATAGGGCAATTCTGCAGTGGCCCTGGCCCCTTCTGAACAGCTACCTTGAACACAAGTGTCTCGTCCAGGTGCAGAAGGAGCTGTGCAGTTCATAGTTCACAGATTATGGCAGTGTGTTAAAGATGAGGTCGCAACAACGACAACAACAACAACATTTATTGTCTCTATTTTAACAGCCACCATTCAGCTGTGAGGAGCCCGAAGCAACACTAGCAGTAGTATGTCATAGAAACCAACTCCAGAGTCCTAGAGACAGCCTAAGGGAATCAGTGATTTATTTACCTCTCTTCAATGTTCACCTCAGACTCCTGGCTTGAGGGCAGGAAAGCAACATTACCCTTGTCCTGGAATCCCTCACCTGTCCTATGAGTCGTTCCATTAGATTTCAATCACTTTTTGACCACACCCCTTTTGATTTGAACAAAACTTTCCATAGATATTTGCCCATGGTAGAAGTGGTCAGAATGTTACTTTTTGGACCTGAATGCCAAAACATTTAGGAGATAAAGGGGGCTCAAAGTTAACCCATTTTGCATACCCCACCCTACCATGAGACATCCATGTCTTCATCACTGGAAAATATAAATGGTTGAGTTTGATATCATTTAAAAGCTTACAAACAGGGTTGTCAAACTATTTGATAATTTCTTGAAAACATTTGTTTTAAATAAAAATGATTTCATTTTCTATCCTTTAACTTCAATTATCTAAAAACGCATAACCTCCGATTTTTTTCATTTTCGCATAATTTGTAGCTTAGACCAAATTTTACATAATTTGAGGTGTTTGTGTTGTGCCCGCCATCAGTTGAGACACAGCATACTCTTGAATACAAGGTGGGTGTAATTTCAATCATAGAAATATAATTCATTCAATAGAATGGACATATCCCTTCAGACCACTGCAATTTAGCTGGTACACCATTGAAATTTGATTTGACATTTTTACTCCCAATTACTACCACAAAGATGGCCGCCAGTCCACCAACCATTGAATGTCAATATAAATAGGAATGTCTCTTCTATTATCTATATTTCTATGATTTCAATAGATTTCCTATAGAAGATTGAAATTATAATTTAAAACAACTGATATTCCCATTCAAGTCAACATTCTCTGATGTGTGGACTTCCAACCATCTTTGTGCTACCATTTGAAAGTTTACATTTAGTTTTTGTTCACATTTTAGTACATTTATCAGCCAAAACATGACACCCACCCTGTATTTAAGAGCATGCTGTGTCTCAACCGATGGCGGGCAAAACACAAACACCTCAGGTATTGTAACATATTCTAAGCTACAACATATGCGAAAATGAAAAATATCGGAGTTTACTTGTTTTTACATAATTGATGTTAAAGGTTAAATAATGACATAATTTGTATTAAAAAAACATTTGTTTCAAGAAAATGTTAAACAGTTTGACAACTCTGTTTGCACGCTTTAAATGGTATCAAACTCAATCGTTTATCTTTTCCAGGGATGAAGACATTGGATTTCTCATGGTAGGGTGGGGTTAGTCTGGCTGACACCTAACTCGAAGATCTCCTGACTTCAGAGTTTGGAAAGGCTGTTTTGATGTTGTCAGCATGATGCATGGATAATGAAGGGGGCTGTGCTTTTTTACTGATTGGTTCTCCTCTGTGTCTTTCTCACTGAAACACCCATGGACAGCCACACACCCCTGAGTGCCGCCCCCTTCCAATATAACTGTTGGATTTTGAAATCCAAACAACGTTAGGTCTCAACACCCCAGGAAAAAGATAAACATCTGAGATAACCAATTAAAGCTCAGCCAGAAATAAGCACAACTCTGTGCGAATACTGCATTTACAACGGCCTCCTGTCCAGACCAGTGTGTCAGCTCTCCCTCGCTGACCATGTGAGTCATGTTAGCCAGGCTAACGGCGGGGTATGCAAAAATGGTCAACTTTGAGCACCTCTATCTCCTAAATGTTTTGGCATTCAGGTCCAAAAAGGTACTTTCTGACCACTTCTACCATGGGCAAATATGTATACAAAGTTTTGTTCAAAATAAAAAAGGGGTGCTGTCAAAAAGGGATTGAAATCAAATGGAACGACCCCTATGTAACCTGATCTGATACCATTATTTACATTAGTTAACTTGATACAGACTCTATCTGCGCTGTCTGTCATCACAATTACTACAGATCTGTAACAGAGAACAGTTACTGCATTTACATCGAAAATGTGTCATCCTGTTACATGTATTTTGTTACTCTCCAACGCTAGTAGTAACCCAGTAACCACTGTAGAATTGTCTATGATGGAAAACAGAGATGTTTTCCTGTGATTTCCCAGTCAGGGTGGGACCGTAGCGCACATAGTGTAGTGTACAGGAGTGGGTGTATGCAGAGTGAGCTCATCCTCTGGTCCTGCCTACTGACTGAACACTGCAAACACTAGACTCTTAGTGAGACAGATACCACTCCTGTGGAAAGACAAGCCCATTGCCTCCAGTCACAAAGCATGAACTCATTACCCTTAAGTTCTCTTTACAGACTGCAAATATAACATGATACCTGAGTGCCTTGCAAAAGTATTCATCCCCCTTGGCGTTTTTCCTATTTTGATGCATTGCAACCTGTAATTTAAATGGAATTTTTTTTGAATTTCATGTAATGGATATACACAAAATAGTCCAAATTGGTGAAGTGAAATGAAAAAAATTACTTGTTTCAAGAAATTCTAAAAAATAAATAATGGAAAAGTGGTGCATGCATATGTATTCACGCCCTTTGCTATGAAGCCCCTAAATAAGATCTGGTGCAACCAATTACCTTCAGAAGTCACATAATTAGTTAAATAAAGTCCACCTGTGTGCAATCTAAGTGTCACATGATCTCAGTATATATACACCTGTTCTGAAAGGCCCCAGAGTCTGCAACACCACTAAGCAAGGGGCACCACCAAGCAAGCAGCACCATGAAGACCAAGGAGCTCTCCAAACAGGTCAGGGACAAAGTTGTGGAGAAGTACAGATCAGGGTTGGGTTATAAAAAAATATCCAAAACTTTGAACATCCCACGGAGCACCATTAAATCCATTATAAAAAAATGGAAAAAATATGGCACCACAACAAACCTGCCAAGGGAGGGCCACCCACCAAAACTCACGGACCAGACAAGGAGGGCATTCATCAGAGAGGCAACAAAAATACCAAAGTTAACGCTGAAGGAGCTGCAAAGCTCCACAGCGGAGATTGGAGTATCTGTCCATAGGACCACTTTAAGCCGTACACTCCACAGAGCTGGGCTTTACGGAAGAGTGGCCAGAAAAAAGGCATTGCTTAAAAAAAAAAATAAGCAAACACGTTTGGTGTTCGCCAAAAGGCATGTGGGAGACTCCCCAAACATATGGAAGAAGGTACTCTGGTCAGATGAGACAAAAATTGAGCTTTTTGGCCATCAAGGAAAACGCTATGTCTGGTGCAAACCCAACACCTCTCATCACCCCGAGAACACCATCCCCTCAGTGAAGCATGATGGTGGCAGCATCATGCTGTGGGGATGTTTTTCATCGGCAGGGACTGGGAAACTGGTCAGAATTGAAGGAATGATGGATGGCGCTAAATACAGGGAAATTCTTGAGGGAAACCTGTTTCAGTCTTCCAGAGATTTGAGACTGGGATGGAGGTTCACCTTCCAGCAGGACAATGACCCTAAGCATACTGCTAAAGCAACACTCGAGTGGTTTAAGGGGAAACATTTAAATGTTTTGGAATGGCCTAGTCAAAGCCCAGACCTCAATCCAATTGAAAATCTGTGGTATGACTTAAAGATTGCTGTACACCAGCGGAACCCATCCAACTTGAAGGAGCTGGAGCAGTTTTGCCTTGAAGAATGGGCAAATATCCCAGTGGCTAGATGTGCCAAGCTTATAGAGACATACCCCAAGAGACTTGCAGCTGTAATAGCTGCAAAAGGTGGCTCTACAAAGTATTGACTTTGGGGGGGTGAATAGTTATGCACGCTCAGGTTCTTTTTTTTGGTCTTATTTCTTGTTTGTTTCACAATAAAAAATATTTTGCATCTTCAAAGTGGTAGGCATGTTGTGTAAATCAAATGATACAAACCCCCCAAGAATCAATTCTAATTCCAGGTTGTAAGGCAACAAAATAGGAAAAATGCCAAGAGGGGTGAATACTGTCGCAAGCCACTGTAACTGTGTATAACCTAATGAATTGGTTCTATAGTATGTCATTTCTTTATGTCTCCTTATCTGATGTGCTACATAATATTGAACTATTCAATCCATATGCTTTATAAATGATAGAGTAACTAATCTTTTTTTATTTTGTGTTCTTTTCCTTCCTCTTCCCTGTCCTCAATTCCCCCTCAGCTCTTAGTGTTGTGGGACAGCAGCTCCCCTCAAGCCCGCATGGCTGCATGGAGGGCAGCTGTTACCCGGCAACAGGCAACCTGTTGATTGGCCGAAACATTAATCTCAGCGCCACCTCCACTTGTGGTCTTCATGGGCCTGAACACTACTGCATAGTCAGCCACCTGCAGGTGAGAACACACACAGGCACACGCACACACACCTGGACTTGAACCTGAACCTGTTTTGGAAATAAGACCCCATTATCCGTCTTAACCCACCCCATAATTGGTCATGTCTCTCAGTAGAAGTCAGGACATCCGGTGGGTTGAGGGACTTGTCTGTTTGCGCCAACGGCCTGTCGCCCGTCTATTTCCATCTCTACGTGCTGCTTCGCCACCCCTTGACTACCCAGCCTCCCAATGTCTTAATGTCCCAGGTGTACAGCGCACCCCACCTCCCTCCCTCCTCCAACCCCTCCCTACATCCCTCTCTCCCTCTCCCCCCCTTCCCCCCCCCTCCCTCCCTCCATCCCTGACACATTTTGACTTGAAGCTTGGCCTGCATGTATGTGTTCTACCTCATTGTTAGCCTGTGGGCAGCAGATACGGTAACACATTGTGGAGTGTTATAGGGTTACATGATTGATGGGTGGTGACTGTGGAATGGCTCTTAGAGCAGGGCGGGACATGGTGACAGCCCCTCATACTGTACTCCAGGTGGGAACCATCATCTGTCAGTCAAATCACTCAACTGCTACTTCACCGGCCCACACCAAACACTCCTGTCGCAATCATTCCGATTCATTCCACTGATGTTTTTCCTATTTTTTGGTAGTTGTACTCATTTTGTCCTGGTTTTCTTTTTATAATACCTGTAGTGGTATGTACACAGAAGAAGGAAAAAAAAAACTTTTGCCTGTTCAATTCATATTGTAACAAATGCAGCTCCTGGTCACTTCCTGCGTCCTCCTACAGTAATCTGATTATGCCAGTGTAGTGGCTGGACCAAGTCCAGGGCTGGGGACTGATCTGTAGTAATCTTCCTATGGTTTGTTGTGACGCTCCATCAGAGGGGTTCCCGTCTGGCCCCACGGCCCACTTGATGGACTGGAACTAAATCTTTAACGCTAGCCCTGCTTCCACTGGGTCGAGGATGGGGGAGCATGGGGGAGGATGGAGGAGCCAGTGGGCTGTGACACTCATAAGCCACAATTTTCCTGTGTCAATGAAGATCATTCAAATCAATGTCTTAAATGAGTGCTGATGAGTGCTAGTTATAATTTGAGTGTCCTCTAAGCTTGACTAATGGGAGGTAAATATGTCTAAGATGTGAGGAGAGGTAGAGAGGTTTGGTGATGGAGGATCCGTATATGATGGTACCCTTAGCTTGAAGAAAGGAATGCCCTTATAAGACGAGGTCCGAAATGAGGGTGTGAAAAGGAGATTTACGGTTTAAAGCTGGTGTGACAGGCATGTGCATGTGTGCACCGACACACACCTACTTATACACACTGTATGCTTTCCTATTGATTTCTCCCCTCAATCCTTTCACATAAATGTTGTTGGAGGCTTAATCTCCCTTGACAACAACCTAGTTAAGAGACCCTGCTCTGGCGTTTTTCCATGCCCCCCTCCCCCTCCCATCCCCTCTGCCCTCCTCACTATCCACCCGATCCGCTCCACAGTAATTAAGACTATGATCTAGGTGACAATGTTACCACTGCTTGGCTCCGGTCCTGCTAGCTGCCATTGTGACTTGCAAATGAGTGCCTGACCCACATTTGTAGTTTCCATAGGCAACCAGGGCTTTCCTGTTGGTGGTGTCAAACTCCTAGATACACATGTCAGCCGAATGTCGTAATTCAGTGAACAGGTCTATTTAAGTCAGTGTTACTGTATCACACACAAGTTAACAAATCCTTCACACCTGCTGCTTCTGTCTCCCTGTAGGAATTGGACAAGTGTTTTGCGTGTAACTCTCAGCGGCCTTATGACCCATACTACCACAAAAACAGTCACCGCGTGGAGAACGTCATCCAACTCAAGGACAGCAACGAGGACCTCACCTGGTGGCAGTCCGTCAACGGTGTGTGTGTGTGTGTGTGTGTGTGTGTGTGTGTCTCAGCTGTAATAATCTCATTGTGTTTTGTGTGATTTATTCCCTACAGGAGAGGAGGGTGTCAGTATCAGACTCAATCTGGAGGCAGAATTCCACTTCACTCACCTCATCATGAAGTTTAAGGTGAGAGTATGTGTGTGTTGCTGTCTGATGCCAGCTCAGGAATTTGTTGAATAATATCCAAGAGACATGAATCCAAATTACCTACAAACATATTATTACCAATAAAACAGACATGTAATAAACGTCACATAAATAATTCTGAATAAGTCCCAGCCGTTACTGAATACTGTTCCGGCTGTTCCATCTTTCTTTCCAAAGACATTCCGACCGGCCGCCATGCTGATAGAGCGTTCGGCTGATTTTGGTCGCTCCTGGAGACCGTACCGTTATTTTGCCTACAACTGCACCAAGACGTTTCCACGTGTGCCCTCCCACGCCCTCCACTACATCAATGATGTCATCTGTGAGGAGAGATATTCTGACATCGAGCCCTCCACGGAAGGAGAGGTGAGGCCATGAAGCGAGTTAGGGACAATGATGGAGTTTCCTTCTTTAGATGAAGAAATGTGTATTTGTTGATTATCTGAGCTGTGACACGACTCTCTTTTCTCGCTCAGGTCATTTATAAAGTGCTTGACCCTGCCATACATGTGAAAGACCCATACAGTCTGGAGATTCAAGGTGAGACAAATACTTGGGAAATGAGATCAGTTAAGAAGACAATCAGAGGACTACTGAAAGTAACCTATAAACTATACATTTTATAGGACTCCATTAAATAATAATGAAAGATTTATGTAAACATCCCCTTTTATTTGGTAGAGCTGTTGCGGATCACCAACCTGCGGATCAACTTCACCAAGCTGCACACCCTGGGAGATAACCTGCTGGACCGGCGTTCTGACGTGCTGCAGAAGTACTATTACTCCCTGTATGAGCTGGTGGTGAGGGGCAGCTGCTTCTGCTACGGACACGCCTCAGAATGTGCCCCCGTGCCAGGGGTTGATGCCAGGGACAGTGGCATGGTGGGTAGGACAGAGGCATAGCTCATATCCAGTCAACTCTTTTTACACCTCAGTTTGTGTCAGGTAGCCTAGCGGTTAAGAGCATTAGGCCAGTAACTGAAAGGTCGCTGGTTCGAATCCCAAGCCGACTGGGTGATAAATCTGCCGATGTTCTCTTGAGCAAGGTACGTAACCCTAATTGCGCCTGTAAATCGGTCTGGATTAGAGCGTCTGCTAAATGACAAAAATGAAAATGTCATATGTTGTCTCTGTGTGGGAACCCTTGGTCATTGCATATGCTGATGACTGTGAAAAATGTCCAAGAGACAATGGTAACTGTGATGTTTTCTTTCTGTGTTGTGATTGGTCAGATCCATGGGCGATGTGTGTGTAAACACAATACTGAGGGGTTAAACTGTGAACGCTGCAGAGTCTTCCACAACGACCTGCCCTGGAGCCCAGCCGAGGCCAACAACCCTCACACATGCAGAGGTGAGACTAAACATAACTCACCTGTAGTGGTAAGACAACACACACTCACTTGGAGTGGGAGGAATCTGTCAATGTAGTCCAACCCTGTATGTAGAAGTAACACTACAGTACACACACAGCTGCAGAAACAACATGCGGCACCATTTCTGATGTATGTGATTTTTTGCTTCTTTACCTAGAATGCAACTGTAACGGTCACTCCAGCGAGTGTCACTTTGACATGGCGGTGTACCTGGCCACGGGCAATGCCAGCGGTGGCGTCTGTGACCACTGTCTCCACAACACCATGGGACGCAACTGTGAGATGTGTAAACCATTCTACTATAAGGACCCCAGCAGGGACATCAGAGACCCAGCCGCTTGTACTGGTGAGCAAACCTGGAATAAAATACCGCAATCTAGTGTTCTGCTGTCTGCATACTACTATGCATACCGCTATCCATGTGTTTTGGTAATACAGTGTAGAAGGACTACTCACTTTTTGCCCATCTCGGTCTCTCTGCACTCCACTCTCATTGTGTGACTGTTTCTCTGTCTCTCTATCTTCCTACTCTCACTCTCCCTCTCTCTAGCGTGTGACTGTGATCCTGTGGGTTCCATGGAGGGAGGTGTGTGTGACAGCCACACAGACCTGAACATGGGCATGATCGCCGGGCAGTGCCGCTGTAAGCTCAACGTTAAGGCCACCCGCTGTGACTACTGCAAGGAGGGCTACTACGGCCTGACCCACAACGACCCACAGGGCTGCCAACGTGAGTGTGTATACCTTAACGTGTGCGTGTGTATGCATCTCTGTGTGTGTGTGTGTTGCCGCAGACAGTGTAAACCATATATGTGTCTACTGTTTGTTTCTCTCAGCGTGTAACTGTGACCATCGTGGGATCATAATGCTGGGAGCACCATGTGACCAGATCAGTGGGGACTGCTCCTGTAAGAGATACGTCACAGGCCGCTACTGCAACCAGTGTCTGGTAAGACTGGCCCTGTGCTCTTTACAGACCATCGTCTACTATCTCACACACCGTGCCTACTTTATACAGGATACTTTTCTGATGCCTCTTCTTCCATCTTGTAATGATTGTATATCGGTTCTGAGGATGTGGTCATAATGTTGTCTGTGTGTCCTCCCCTTTAGCCGGAGTACTGGGGTCTCAGTAATGACCTTGCAGGCTGCCGAGCCTGTGACTGTGACTTTGGTGGAGCCTACAGCAACAGGTACGTCCGACGTTTCAGGAGAATTGCTTATCTCTGTGTGTGTGTTTGTATGATTAATCACACTGAATAGGACTTAGCACTTAGTGTTGTGCAAGTCTTCATTATTAGGTGTTAAATCATGTCTAACTTTCTTACCGTTTCTTGACTGGTGAGTTGTGAATGTACGAGGCTATGATGTCTGTGTGTACTGTATGTCTGTCTGTATACAGGTGTATGGTTGAAAATGGCCAGTGTGACTGTAGAAGGCACCTGATTGGTCGACAGTGTTCTGACGTGCAGCCTGGGTACTTCTGTGCCCCACTGGACTACTACAGATATGAGGCAGAGGACGCCGTTGGCCACTCGCCTAGTGACCACAACCTTCCAGTAAGCATATACAGTACAAACAGAAAAACTGTCCGATAGGGCACTATTAATAGATGTAAATTGAGTATAGTCTAGTGTGAATTTAGTCCTTACAAGCATACCAGTGTTTGCAGTTCACAGCTCTCACCTGCTTCACTGCTAAATGTAGAATCCTTGAATAATATGTTATTTCCTTGGAAGATGTTAAGTCTTTCTTTGCTGGACAGTTAGGAAGTGAATGGTCTTTCTGTGGATTTGGTACTTTTCGTTTTCTCTTGTGCTTTAAATAATGTGTGTAAACACCTTTCACTGATATTCTATCCGACCTTGGGATTCTATATCTGTGCGATATGGTTTTTAGACTAAACTTTTCCATGTTTGGTCTTGGGCACAAACTGTTAACATAAGGAGATTTCACTGTATTATTTCACATTCAAGGTCGTTCTTAGTGGATTAGAAACTGTATGTCTGTGTCGGTTCTGCTAAGTCTCTGAGTAGAACACTATCTGAGGTCTTTATCTGTATCTGGGTCCCGTTGGGATGTTTGACTGGCTTTAACTGTGCCTTGCAGGTACAGGCAGAGCTAGAGAGATGGGTATCAGACCAGGAGAATGTGTCTCTGTGTGGGCAGACCCATAGCTCAGGAGTTGTGTGTGTGTGTGTGTGTGTGTGTGTGTGTGTGTGTGTGTGTGTGTGTGTGTGTGTGCGCACTATGGAAGGTACTGATAGTCTGGCTCCCACAGGTAAAGGGATTTACACTCCTCTCTGATTGGTCAATCAGATTACCTGCTGCGTGTACAGACCCCCCCCTACTCACCCAGACAGTTGCTGGAACAGAACACAACAACAGACAGACAACGGCTGCAGGCAGCAGGCCTCTGTGTTATGTTATCTCATATCATACCTCCTGTCTCCTCACTTCCCCCAGGACAAGCCTCAACATCCCCTACAAAAGCTAAATTTAAAAAAGGAATATGAAAGCATGAGATACAGTATGTAAGAGGCTGTCTGTAGAGTACAATAGAGTGCAGGACCAGGGGATTGTGGGTCATGCAGTAGCTGGACTCAGGGGTTAGTGTGTTGTCACTTTTTTAAAAGTGATTTATTATAATGTGATATGAAGGGTGGTCATGTGGTGTGAAAGGTGGTCATGTGGTGTGAAGGGTGGTCATGTGATAATAAACATTATTCTCTCTTGCACTACATCCCCTCTCTCTCTAGCTAACATGATACTGATTATACTTTCTCATTTTCTGGCATCTCTTTCTCTCTTTTTATTGACATGGCATCAGTTCATGCTTAGCATCAGCTCTGAGCCTGGCTCCTCTCTAGGTTTCTTTCTAGTATCCTGCCTTCTAGGGAGTTTTTCCTAGCCATTGTGCTTCTACGTCTGCATTGCTTGCTGTTTCGGTGTTTAGGCTGGGTATCTGTAAAGCACTTTGTGACAACTGCTGATGTAAAAAGGGCTTTATAAAATACATTTGATTGATCAGGTTTTCTCAGGTTTCGTAGCGTCTTCAAACTGCGCTCTTTTGAGGGTGACCTTGCATTAGATGAGGGTGGCAGCATGTTGTGTATATCAGAGGTCAGATAAGTGAGTATTGGCTGGTGTGTTAGCTACGGTAGTAGTGTGCAGTGGGCCTGCAGACAGAGCAGAGCCCAGTAACTCACCGACAGACACTGTGGTAGGCTAGGCTCCACTCAGAGCTATGACACTGGCCCAGAGCTGAAGTGACCCGGAAAAAGATCAGACGGTAGAGGAGATGCCAGCCTGTCACAGAGAGTTAGTGCTGCCTGCCACACACACATACACAAAGCCACAGCTCTCTGCCTCTTTTCTCTCTCTCTCTCTCTCTCTCTCTCTCTCTCTCTCTCTCTCTCTCTCTCTCTCCTCACCCACCCACACGTTCTAGCAATATCTCTAACAGCACCACTCCCTCACATACACTTTCTTTCTTTCTCTCTGTTGGAATGAATGTAAAAGTTTCCATTTAATATCCTCATGGTCACTAATTTCAGCCTAGTCAAGGTACAGCTATTCTGTTCCTAGCAAGGCAGGCACACTTAGTCTATAAGTCGGTAGTCAGTAAATCAGTTGAACTAATCCTCACCTCCACCTCTCCTCTCCCCAGGGCAAGGCCAGGCCCCAGGCTGAGGTCGACTGTGTGGAACACCTCAACAACCAGCTGAGGAGACACAGACGCCACAGACGCATCGCCACCACCCAGCAGCAGAGGACAGCACTGAGGCGCATCCGCCAGCTGCAGCAAACGGTAACACTCACTGTCTGTTCCCTCCATATAAATAAATACTACTACTGACCTCTATGTTTCCATTTGCCTTGAACCATGGTCAAAGTGATTTAATATCGATTGAATGATTACATTATCACACACAGAGAGAATGGCTGTTTAGTTTATTTTAGTGCACTTCAAAGAGCTCTGCTGATAAATCCCAGTGAAAGTGGCCCACATATGGTAGAGATAGTGGAGAATGTCTCCACACAGACATATTCCATAGACCAGTCAGTCAGATGGTTATGGGGTGGGCTGTGGGCGCAGGCAGCCAGGGCTTGACAGCAGGAATCTGAGTCCACCCATACAGTCCATACAGGTATGTGTTTGTTTAATCTCCCTGGATAGTCTCTCTCCTCCACCACAGACTAGATTACCTGTCAAGGATGTCTAAACAGGGCTGTTTTACATGCTGTTCATCTGACTCCTCTTGTTGGCATAGTACAGTATGCATGCAGGAATGTAGAACTGTTGACTGTGAGGGCCCTGATAGTCCTGTGTATGTTCACGGGTCATCTTCTATGTGTGTGTTCCAGCCTGATGTAAGGAGTGTTCACAGGGAGAGATCTCAGGGTCACATGGTCACCTGGACTGGACCTGGTTTTGCCCGGGTCAAAGATGGTGCTGGACTGGTATTCACAATAGACAACATCCCCCATGCCATGGAGTATGACATCATGATCCGCTATGAGCCAGAGGTACACTTCACTCTCAGAGTTCCTCCATGTCTTCCCCACAATGAACCATATACATTCATTCAAACCCAATGTACAGGATTACAGGATTACACTATCAGAAATAAAATATTTGAATGTTGTCTCCCTCCCTCATTTTATTACTCCACAGGGTGTAGTTGGAAATGATAATTGTGATAACGTTTACATTTACATTTTAGTTATTTAGCAGACACTCTTATCCAGAGCAACTTACAGTTAGTATATTCATTTTAAGGTAACTAGGTGAGACAACCACATATCACTGTCATAGTAAGTAAAAACGTTCCTCAATAAAGCAGATATCAGCAAAGTCGGTGCTTGTATGAAAAGACAAGTGTGAGTGTTAGTGCAAGAACAATGCAACAGTGTAACAATGGAACAGTGTAAAACAAATGCTGTTTCCACCCTTTAAAACACTGCCTGTTATGTGTGTGTGTGTGTAGTCTACTGAGGACTGGGAGGCCATAGTGAGTGTTACCTCCCTGCTGCTGCCCACCAGCTCCCGCTGTGGCAACCTGCTTCCCACTGAACAGCTCTACACTGTCACCCTGCCACACCACAGGAGGTACTACTGATACCAGCAGTGTGTGTGTGTGTAAATGTGCGTGAGAGAAAGAGAGTGTTTTAGTACATGTTTTTATTGTTATATATGTTTCCCATATATGTGGTCCTCTGTAGCTCAATTTGTAGAGCATGGCGCTTGTAACGCCAGGGTAGTGGGTTCGATCCCCAGGACCACCCATACGTAAAAATGTATGCACACATGACTGTAAGTCGCTTTGGATAACAGCGTCTGCTAAATGGCATATTATATTATATTTCATTATCGTGTACTAACCTGTATGTCAGTGTATGTGTGGTCTTTGGATTAAACCCAGGTATAAATCTAACAGTGACTTCAATTATATTATCTAACCCTCTAGCAATATTTACAATCCAGCAGATCAGCTGATAACTAAGGATTTCAGAACATTCCTAAAGGGATGTCTTGGATATTTCACTGTATACTGTATCTTGGTTCTGGCCAAACACGTGTGTGAGAGCACATTCTTCTGTTAAAGTAAATTGATAGTGTATTGAGATTGAGTAACGGTGAAAACGCCCAGTCTAGGTGAGAGCAAGTTGCTGTAGGTTCATTGAGTTCGTTTTAGATTTATTTAGCTGAGATCATCCTTGAGATTGCAGATGGTTAAGATAAAAGCTTGCCAGAAGATCACGTATAAATGATTTGACTGTGTGTATGAGTGTTCACCCGGTAGGGGGGCCTTGCAGTGAATAGGAGAGCATGTACTTTGTTACAGGTAATATACAGTACAATGTTTGCTATCAGCAATAAAGATGTAGTCCTTGTTGTGTTCTGTTCCTTTGAACTTTGCTATGGGAAATAGTCCTGCCTCCACATTCCTCTGTATATGGATGTGCCTGCCATGTGTGTTTGTCCTGCAGCATGCTCTTTGTCCACACTCATTCTCTCACACTCTGTCAACCATCACCATGGAGACTGGCCAGCCCAACCCTTTCCTTTCCTTCTCCACCCCACCTAGGAAAGACTCTGAGTCTACCTCTCTGTTTTTACCTGCCTAGTATGGTCTATTCTCTGGTCAACCAACCTATACATGTTGAGAAACTTCCCTTAGAATGAACTTGTGTGTAACAAAGAGTTCCGGCGGCCCTAGCCCGGATCTTACTGGCTCACTGGACCGTGGCTCCCCCTGCTGTTCTGCTCTATAATTGGCGCCTCAGGCAGAACCAATTAGCAAAGCAACCCAAAATACAGACAGCGAGTCAGAAGTCAGACAGGATGCCAGGGCAGAGAGGGAAAACAAGGGCACTAGGCACACAGTGGCTGGCAGACTGGATCACACACTCTTTGTTGAGAGATTAAAGAGGTGATGGGGTACTAACCCCTCCTCTTTATGAACTCAAAGACCTGTTCTAAATTAGTTGTGTGCAATTAGTTTTTGGGGAATGCAGCACATCTAAAAAAAGACAGACTGGATTGTTGTGTTCACATTTGAGTTGATTCATTTTGGTAGCCCGTCTGTGTCTCCGTCTGTTGCCTGTTTACCAGTACTGAAGAGCAGGAGGAGAAAGGCCCTCTGACAGAGACTGTTCATCTGTCTCTTCCAATCAGGGGTCCCAGACCTCCCTGTTTCATCCTGGCACTGGCACTACTGTATGTGTGTTTGTATAGTGGGTGTGTATGTGTGTTTGTATAGTGTCTGTGGGTGTGTATGTATTTTTGTATAGTGTGTGTTTGTTTCTGGTCCAGTGAGCCTCTTCACTCTGTGCGTCATCTGGTTGCAAGGCTAAGTTTGATTTATTTCACTTTAATTTTTCTGGCTGTATTTCCTTTCAACTTTATAATATAGAACAATGTAATATCAGATTGTCTGCTAAGAGAATCTCTTTGTGTGACCCAACAGGTATGTCCAGATGCCCAGGCCTTTCTGCTTTGAGCCCAGTAACCGTTATGTCGTGGCCATTAGATTCCAGCGCCACGGAGTGTCCCAGAGACACCTGACCGCTTTCATCCTCGTTGATTCGGTGAGACAGTCAGACTAGAGTGACAGCCCCGCATTAGATGGAGTTAATGTAAAACAGAAAGCAAAATGTTTATGTGTGTGAGTGAACGATCAGCAGTGGTGTGATAATAACTGTTGATCAGATACCGCAACCTAGTGGTCTGAAAACAAACGTGCATTTAGATTAAGATTGAGACTGCAATAGGTACCAAATTCACTTTACATATGAACTCCTTTCAGCTCTCACTCACCTTCTTTTACTACCTTTCATCCCTCCATTCCTCCTCCCCAGCTGGTGCTGATCCCCAAGTACACAGAGCTGCCTGGTTTCCAGGGTAACGACCCCGCGGTGGAGGAGCGCCGTGATGAGATGGTGCGCTACATGTGTCTGGACTCCTTCCTGGCCACGCCCATGCCCATGCTGGCAGAGATGTGCACCAAGCTCATCTGCAGCATCTCTGCCATCCTGCATGATGGAGCCCTGCGTGAGTGGACCCTCCACACAGCCACACACTGCACTGGGGGGTCAGGGGTCAAAGATCAAAGGAACGGGAACATTAGGCAATGCCTCCATTAATACCTTCTTATCGAATACTGGGTATTAAATACACTTTACTTACCAATCTACTATTACAAGCTGCGCTATGATAAGTAACACAATGTAACCAGTGTTGCCAACTATTTTTAAGTAAGAATCGCTGTTGGCTCCTTGATTTGTCGCTAGAAGTCGCTAGATTGCATTTTGCGACGACGTCACAGCATCAATTTGCTGCGGCCCCCGACGTAGCGTTTTTGCCCCCCTCTCCCACCACACACCCCCTCCTCTTGTGCTTCTCTTCCTGTGTGTGCACCGTTGCTGTGACTTCTGTTGGACAGACAGCTTCTCCCACTCCCGTTTGCGCCAGAATTTAGTGGGAAAAGTCGCTAAATGCTATCAAAACCATAACTCTCGGTGGCAAAACTCCTCAAAAGCAGCCTGAAAAGTAGTGAATTTGTCGCTATCCTCTAAAACCAATAAAAGTTGCTGGAGTGGCCTGAAAATTCACTAAATTGGCAACACTGAATGTAACCCTGTTGTAACACAATTTGATATGGTCTCCGTATGCCATCACCCATGGCTTGTTTGACTAAACACTTTTCTTCTCCTCTCATGTTCCCTACAGAATGTCAGTGCGACCCCCAGGGGTCTCTCAGTGCTGAGTGTGACAGGGTCGGAGGTCAGTGTCGCTGTAAACCCAACGTGATTGGACGACGGTGTGACCAGTGTGCACCTGGCACTTACGGCTTTGGACCATATGGCTGTACTGGTGAGTGAGCACTGACATCCTTCAGTCATTCATCATATCTTTGTTTTATTTATATATATATATATATACACAGTTGAAGTCGGAAGTTTACATACACCTTAGCCAAATACATTTAAACTCAGTTTTTCACAATTCCTGACATTTAATCCTAATAAAAATTCCCTGTTTTAGGTCAGTTAGGATCACCACTTTATTTTAAGGATGTCACAATAATTTTACATTTTAGTCATTTAGCAGACGCTCTTATCCAGAGCGCCTTACAGTTAGTGAATACATATTTTTTATTTTTTTATACTGGCCCCCCGTGGGAATCGAACCCACAACCCTGGCGTTGCAAACGCCATGCTCTATCAACTGAGCTACATCCCTGCCGGCCATTCCCTCCCCTACCCTGGACGATGCTGGGCCAATTGTGCGCCGCCCATGAGTCTCCCGGTCGCTGCCGGCTGCGACAGAGCCTGGATTCGAACCAGGATCTCTAGTAATAGTAGAGAGAATGATTTATTTCAGCTTTTATTTCTTTCATCACATTCCCAGTGGGTCAGAAGTTTACATACACTCAATTAGTATTTGGTAGCATTGCCTTTAAATTGTTTAACTTGGGTCAAACGTTTCGGGTAGCTTTCCACAAGCTTCCCACAATAAGTTGGATGAATTTTGGCCCATTCTTCCTGACAGAGCTGGTGTAACTGAGTCAGGTTTGTAGACCTCCTTGCTCGCACACGCTTTTTCAGTTCTGCCCACAAATTTTCTATAGGATTGAGGTCAGGGCTTTGTGATGGCCACTCCAATACCTTGACTTTGTTGTCCTTAAGCCATTTTGCCACAAATTTGGAAGTGTGCTTTGGGTCATTGTCCATTTGGAAGACCCATTTGCGACCAAGCTTTAACTTCCTGACTGATGTCTTGAGATGTTGCTTCAATATATCCACATTATTTTCCTTCCTCATGATGCCATCTATTTTGTGAAGTGCACCAGTCCCTCCTGCAGCAAAGCACCCCCACAGCATGATGCTGCCACCCCCGTGCTTCACGGTTGGGATGGTGTACTTCGGCTTGCAAGCAACCCCCTTTTTCCTCCAAACATAACAATGGTCATTATGGCCAAACAGTTCTATTTTTGTTTCATCAGACCAGAGGACATTTCTCCAAAAAGTAAGATCTTTGTCCCCATGTGCAGACAGAAGCTTCTAAAGCCATGACATCATTTTCTGGAATTTTTCAAGCTGTTTAAAGGCACAGTCAACTTAGTGTATGTAAACTTCTGACCCACTGGAATTGTGATACAGTGAATTATAAGTGACATAATCTGTCTGTAAACAATTGTTGGAAAAATTACTTGTGTCATGCACAAAGTAGATGTCCTAACCGACTTGACAAAACTATAGTTTGTTAACAAGAAATTAGTGGAGTGGTTGAAAAACGAGTTTTAATGACACCAACCTAAGTGTATGTAAACTTCCGACTTCAACTGTATTTACAGTACCAGTCAAAGGTTTGGACACATCTACTCATTCAAGGGTTTTTCTTTATTTAAAACATGTTTTACATTGTAGAATAATAGTGAAGACATCAAAACTATGAAATAACACATATGGAATCATGTAGTAACCAACAATGTGTTAAACAAATCAAAATATATTTTATATTTGAGATTCTTCAAATAGCCACCCTTTGCCTTGATGACAGCTTTGCACACTCTTGGCATTCTCTTAACCAGCTTCATGAGGTAGTCACCTGGAATGCATTTCAATTAACAGGTGTGCCTTTTTAAAAGTGAATTTGTGTCCTTCTTTTCTTAATGCGTTTGAGCCAATCAGTTGTGTTGTGACAAGGTAGGGGTGGTATACAGAAGATAGCCCTATTTGGTAAAAGACCAAGTCCATATTATGGCAAGAACAGCTCAAATAAACAAAGAGAAATGACAGTCCATCATTACTTTAAGACATGAAAGACAGTCAATGAGGAACATTTCAAGAATTTTGAAAGTTTCTTCAAGTGCAGTCGCAAAAACCATCAAGCGCTATGATGAAACTGGCTCTCATGAGGACCGCCACAGGAATGGAAGACCCAGAGTTACCTCTGCTGCAGAGGATAAGTTCATTAGAGTTACCAGCCTCAGAAATTGCAGACCAAATAAATGCTTCACAGAGTTCAAGTAACAGACACATCTCAACATCAACTGTTCAGAGGGGACTGTGTGAATCAGGCCTTCATGGTCGAATTGCTGCAAAGAAACCACTACTAAAGGACACCAATAAGAAGAAGAGACCTGCTTGGGCCAAGAAACACGAGCAATGGACATAAGACCGGTGGTCCAAATTTGAGATTTCTGGTTCCAAACGCCGTGTCTTTGTGAGATGCGGTGTGGGTGAACGGATGATCTCCGCATGTGTAGTTCCCACCGTAAAGCATGGAGGAGGAGGTGTTATGGTGTGGGGGTGCTTTGCTGGTGACACTGTCTGTGATTTATGTAGAATTCAAGGCACACTTAACCAGCATGGCTACAACAGCATTCTGCAGCAATACGCCATCCCATCTGGTTTGGGCTTAGTGGGACTATCATTTGTTTTTCAACAGGACAATGACCCAACACACCTGCTATTTGACCAAGAAGGAGAGTGATGGAGTGCTGCATTAGATGACCTGGCCTCCACAATCCCCCGACCTCAACCCAATTTGAGATGGTTTGGGATGAATCGGATGCCAGAGTGAAGGAAAAGCAACCAACAAGTGCTCAGCATATGTGGGAACTCCTTCAAGACTGTTGGAAAAGCATTCCAGGTGAAGCTGGTTGAGAGAATGCCAAGAGTGTGCAAAGCTGTCATCAAGGCAAAGGGTGGCTATTTGAAGAATCTCAAATTTGATGATTTGTTTAAGACTTTTTTGGTTAATACGTGATTCCATATGTGTTATTTCATAGTTTTGATGTCTTCACTATTATTCTACAATGTAGAAAATAGTACAAATAAAGAAAAACCTTTGCATTAGTAGGTGTGTCCAAACTTTTGACTGGTACTCTATATGGCAGGTGCTACAGCTTGTGTGTGTCAAACACTGGATAACCTCACAAAACACATCTGAAATACTATTTCCCCTTCTCTCTTTCTCCCTCTCTCTCCCTCCCTCCTTTTCTCTCTCCTCTCCCCCTCTCTTTCTCCCCCTCCCTCCACAGCCTGTGACTGCCATTCCCAGGGCTCTCTGGGGCACCAGTGTGACCCGGCGACAGGGCAGTGCCCATGCAGACAGGGGGCCAGCGGGCGCCAGTGTTCAGACTGCCAGCCTGGCCAGTGGGGCTTCCCCAGCTGCAGGCCGTGCCAGTGTAACGGTCACGCTGATGACTGCAACCCACAAACAGGGGCGTGCCAGGCCTGCAGAGACTACACTGATGGACAGTACTGTGAAAGGTGGGCAGTGGGAGTGGGATAGACAGGGTAGTGATTGGTAGTGGTCTGGGTAGTAGTGTTTTGGTGTAGTGTGGTTGGATCAGATAATTGTTTGATCAGTAGTAGTCCAATAGGTAATAGTGTGATGGGTAGTAAGTGTACCACATGAAACAGATTAGGTAATAGTGTGATGATGGGTACAATACTCAAATACACCTGTTCTGTCCCTCCCTGCCCAGGTGTGTGAATGGTTTCTTTGGGAACCCAGTGCTGGGGTCTGGAGATCACTGTCGACCATGTGCCTGTCCTGGGAACCCAGGAAGTGGACACTCCAACGGGGACTCCTGTCACACTGACATCTCATCCAATCAGATCCTCTGCAACTGTAAAGAGGGCTATACAGGTGAGTCCCAATGATACAGTTTAGCTCACTAAAAAATACATCCTAGCTTGGTTTATAGGCATTTCACTTATTTACCTAACCCTAACCCCTCCACTCTAACCTAACCCTAACCCCTTCCCCACCCTAGGCCCTCGCTGTGAACGCTGTGCCCCTGGTTACTATGGCAACATTGCGCTCCCAGGGGGGCAGTGCCGCCCGTGCCAGTGCAGTGGCAACATCGACACCCAGGACCCAGAGTCATGTGACCCCAGCACCGGCCAATGCCTGAGGTGCCTGTACAACACGGACGGCCCCTCCTGCTCCGACTGTAAACACGGTTACTATGGCAACGCCCTGGCCCAGGACTGCAGGCGTGAGTTACAACATGACAGTAGATGGTTGAATCTCTAATGAGTTCTCTGCATTTTCTTATGTGTGTAAGGGACTGGTCATGCCCACTGGAGACAAACAATTGGCATGTGTCTGCAGTGCACATTCGCTCAATTATATCTTATGACATTCTCTGCTCTGTTTGTGTTGTATTGTGTCTGACGTGTATCTTATTCCATCTGCAGGCTGCACATGTGTAACAGCAGGTACACAACAGTCATACTGCAGTGACGGTCATTGCCACTGTGACAGACAGACAGGAGCATGCCCGTGTCGGGAAAATGTGGTCGGGCACAACTGTGACCAGTGTGCCCCCGACTACTGGAACTATGGCACAGACAGAGGGTGTGAGCAGTGTGGGTGCCACCCTCATCACGCTATGGGATCCCATTGCAACATGGTAGGCCCTATAGTTGTGAAAGGCAGTTTTACATACTTTTGTTTAGTGTACTTTACTTTATCAGTGGTATCCCTCTCTCTGTCTGCCTGTAGTTTAGTGGACAGTGTCACTGTCAGCAAGGCTTTGGGGGAAGGCAGTGCACGGAGTGTGAGCAGTTCCATTGGGGAGACCCACGCGTGCAGTGTGAAGGTAATCACACATCACAGTTCAATAGGCTTTTCAAAGTCTGCCTTTAATTCTATATTCTGTATTACTGCCACCTTCATATTCACAATGTATATCTTCATGTGTATCTC
Source organism: Coregonus clupeaformis (assembly GCF_020615455.1). Taxonomy (NCBI): domain Eukaryota; kingdom Metazoa; phylum Chordata; class Actinopteri; order Salmoniformes; family Salmonidae; genus Coregonus; species Coregonus clupeaformis. The sequence goes on along the minus strand of NC_059215.1, from coordinate 30,153,608 downwards.
TCTCCCCCTCTCCATCTCTCTGCTCCATCTCTCTCCTCCTCTCCATCTCTCTCTCCCCCTCCATCTCTCTACTCCCTCTCCATCTCTCTACTCCCTCTCCCCCTCTCCATCTCTCTTCTACTCCATCTCCATCTCTCTTCTACTCCATCTCCATCTCTCTTGTCCCCCTCTCCATCTCTCTTCTCCTCCTCTCCATCTCTCTACTCCCTCTCCATCTCTCTACTCCCTCTCCATCTCTCTACTCCCTTTCCATCTCTCTACTCCCTTTCCATCTCTCTACTCTCTCTCCCCCTCTCCATCTCTCTTCTACTCCATCTCCATCTCTCTCCCCCTCTCCATCTCTCTTCTTCCCCTCTCCATCTCTCTACTCCCTCTACATCTCTCTACTCCCCCTCTCCATCTCTCTTCTCCCCCTCTCCATCTCTCTTCTCCCCCTCTCCATCTCTCTTCTCCCCCTCTCCATCTCTCTACTCTCTCTCCCCCTCTCCATCTCTCTTCTACTCCATCTCCATCTCTCTTCTCCCCCTCTCCATCTCTCTTCTCCCCCTCTCCATCTCTCTTCTCCCCCTCTCCATCTCTCTTCTCCCCCCTCTCCATCTCTCTTCTCCCCCTCTCCATCTCTCTACTCTCTCTCCCCCTCTCCATCTCTCTTCTACTCCATCTCCATCTCTCTTCTACTCCATCTCCATCTCTCTTCTCCTCCTCTCCATCTCTCTTCTCCCCCTCTCCATCTCTCTTCTCCCCCTCTCCACCTCTATTCTCCCCCTCTCCATCTCTCTACTCCCTCAGAGTGTAACTGTCACCGCCTGGGCTCAGAGATGGCCCAGTGTGACCGTGTGACGGGGGTGTGTGAGTGTAAGGAGGGGGCGGCGGGGCAGCGGTGTGACGAGTGTGCCCGCGGGTTCACCGGGGCATTCCCTAAGTGTGTCCGGTGCCACCCCTGCTTTGAGCTGTGGGATGACGCGGTGTGTATGATCCGCCGGGACCTGGACCACATCCGCCATGACATCCAGAAGATCGTGGAGAGGGGAGAGACGCCCGGCGTGGGAGACAAACGCATCCGCGAGCTGGAGAACAAACTGGCCCAGGTACAGGATCTGATCCGAGACGGAGACTGGGACAGACTACACCAGCTGATTGGCCAGTCCATCGATGACCTCAGGTAACAGCGTCATACTGTACTGTACTGTAGGTGGCACTAGAATGGAGAGTGCTCTTTGACCTCTTGCAGTGTAGAGTAGTTAAATCCACTGATGACAATAACTAATGAATCCACTGATGACAATACTGAGGGCCATACTAACATAATACACACACATAAAACTGGATTCTGTGTGAAATTGACAATACCCATTGACTATGGACTGAGTCATATAAGAAGTCAGAAGTCTAACACGACTATGTGGCATTCCAGAGCGGAGATAGCTCTGACTGACGGGCGTCTGATGGGTGTGGCCTGGGAGCTGAATGGGACAGCGGTGCAGGACGAGGTACTAAGGAGGAACCTGACCCAGATGGAGAGAGAACTCAGGGACCTCAACACCACTCTGGTGCACAGCCGCCAAGAACAGGAGAACTACCTCAGCTCTGGTTTCCAAGGTAACACCTTCCCCTAGACCCCCTTCTTCCCCAGTCACCAAAACAGACACATATACACTTGACGCTCACACACGTCTTGTACAACTAACCTTGTGGGGACACACAATTCAGTCCCATTCAAAATACTATTTTCCTTAACCCCTAACCATAAACCTAACCCTAACCTTAACCTTAACCCTAAACCTAGCCCTAGCTCCTAATCCTAAAACTAACCCTAGCTCCTAACCCTAACCCTAAACCTAATTCTAACCCTAACACTTTCTAACCTTAACCATAAACCCCCTAGAAATAGTATTTGACCTTGTCGGGACTAACAAAATGTCCCCTATTGGTCAACTTTTTGTTTGTTTACTATTATTGTGGGGACTTCAAGTATAGTACAAAAGTACACACACTGGCACACATTCTGATAAGCTGTAGACCACACTATTTACCAAGAGAGTTTTCATCTATATTTTTCATAGCTGTCTATTTACCACCACAAACCAATGCTGGCATTAAGATTGCTCTGAATGAGTTGTACAAGGCCATTAATCAACAGGAAAACGCTCATCCAGATGCAGCGCTCCTAGTGGCCGGGGACTTTAATGCAGGGAAACTTAAATCCGTTCTACCTAATTTCTACCAGCATGTTAAATGTGCAACCAGAGGGAAAAAAACTCTAGACCACCTTTACTCCACACACAGAGACGCATACAAAGCTCTCCCTCGCCCTCCATTTGGCAAATCTGACCATAACTCTATCCTCCTGATTCCTGCTTATAAGCAAAAACTGAAGCAGGAAGCACCAGTGATTCGGTTAATAAAAAAGTGGTCAGATGACGCAGATGCTAAGCTACAGGACTGTTTTGCTAGCACAGACTGGAACATGTTCCGGGATTCTTCAGACAGCATTGAGGAGTACACCACATCAGTCACTGGCTTCATCAATAAGTGCATCGATGATGTCGTCCCCACAGTGACCGTACGTACATACCCCAACCAGAAGCCATGGATTACAGGAAACATCCGCACTGAGCTAAAGGGTAGAGCTGCCGCTTTCAAGGAACGGGACTCTAACCCGGACGCTTATAAGAAATCCCGCTATGACCTCCGACGAACCATCAAACAGGCAAAGAGTCAATACAGGTCTAAGATTGAATCATACTACACTGGCTCTGACGCTCGTCGGATGTGGCAGGGCTTGAAAACTATTACAGACTACAAAGGGAAGCACAGCCGCGAGCTGCCCAGTGACACAAGCCTACCAGACGAGCTAAACCACTTCTATGCTCGCTTCGAGGCAAGCAACACTGAAGCATGCATGAGAGCACCAGCTGTTCCGGGATGACTATGTGATCACGCTCTCCGTAGCCGATGTGAGTAAGACTTTTAAGCAGGTCAACATTCACAAGGCCGCAGGGCCAGACGGATTACCAGGACGTGTACTCCGAGCATGTGCTGACCAACTGGCAAGTGTCTTCACTGACATTTTCAACATGTCCCTGACTGAGTCTGTAATACCAACATGTTTCAAGCAGACCACCATAGTCCCCGTGCCCAAGAACTCTAAGATAACCTGCCTAAATGACTACCGACCCGTAGCACTGACGTCTGTAGCCATGAAGTGCTTTGAAAGACTGGTCATGGCTCACATCAACAGCATAATCCCAGAAACCCTAGACCCACTCCAATTTGCATACCGCCCCAACAGATCCACAGATGATGCAATCTCTATCGCACTCCACACTGCCCTTTCCCACCTGGACAAGAGGAACACCTACGTGAGAATGCTATTCATTGACTACAGCTCAGCATTCAACACCATAGTGCCCTCTAAGCTCATCACTAAGCTAAGGATCCTGGGACTAAACACCTCCCTCTGCAACTGGATCCTGGACTTCCTGACGGGCCGCCCCCAGGTGGTAAGGGTAGGTAACAACACATCTGCCACACTGATCCTCAACACGGGGGCCCCTCAGGGGTGCGTGCTCAGTCCCCTCCTGTACTCTCTGTTCACCCATGACTGCATGGCCAGGCACGACTCCAACACCATCATTAAGTTTGCCGACGACACAACAGTGGTAGGCCTGATCACCGACAACGATGAGACAGCCTATAGGGAGGAGGTCAGAGATCTGGCCGTGTGGTGCCAGGACAACAACCTCTCCCTCAACGTGACCAAGACAAAGGAGATGATTGTGGACTACAGGAAAAAAAAAGAGGACTGAGCACGCCCCCATTCTCATCGACGGGGCTGTAGTGGAACAGGTTGAGAGCTTCAAGTTCCTTGGTGTCCACATCACCAACGAACTATCATGGTCCAAACACACCAAGACAGTCGTGAAGAGGGCACGACAAAGCCTATTCCCCCTCAGGAGACTGAAAAGATTTGGCATGGGTCCTCAGATCCTCAAAAAATTCTACAGCTGCACCATCGAGAGCATCCTGACTGGTTGCATCACCGCCTGGTATGGCAACTGCTTGGCCTCTGACCGCAAGGCACTACAGAGGGTAGTGCGTACGGCCCAGTACATCACTGGGGCAAAGCTCCCTGCCATTCAGGACCTCTATACCAGGCGGTGTCAGAGGAAGGCCCTCAAAATTGTCAAAGACTCCAGCCACCCTAGTCATAGACTGTTCTCTCTGCTACCGCACGGCAAGCGGTACCGGAGTGCCAAGTCTAGGTCCAAAAGACTTCTCAACAGCTTCTACCCCCAAGCCATAAGACTCCTGAACAGCTAATCATGGCTACCCGGACTATTTGCACTGCCCCCCACCCCATCCTTTTTACGCTGCTGCTACTCTGTTAAGTATTTATGCATAGTCACTTTAACTCTACCCACATGTACATATTACCTCAACTACCTCAACTAGCCGGTGCCCCCGCACATTGACTCTGCAACGGTACCCCCCTGTATATATAGCCTCCCTACTGTCACTTTATTTTACTGTATATATAGCCTCCCTACTGTCACTTTATTTTACTTCTGCTCTTTTTTTCTCAACACTTTTTTTGTTGTTGTTTTATTCTTACTTTTTTTTGTTTAAAATAAATGCACTGTTGGTTAAGGGCTGTAAGTAAGCATTTCACTGTAATGTCTGCACCTGTTGTATTCGGCGCATGTGACCAATAAAATTTGATTTGATTTGATTTGACATACACATGTATTTACTCTTCAGTTAGTCTCTTTCATTCATGTCTTTGGCCTTGTTCTTGTCCCATCCCAGATCAGTTTGACAATGTGAAGAAGTACTACGGTGAGTCCCAGGAGGCTCAACAGAAGTGCAACGCCTCAGTGTCCGGTCCTTTCAGCCCTGTGGAGGAGTCTAAAGCCACACGTGCACACACCGAGGGCCTTCTGAACAAGAGACGGGATAAGTTCCTGCGCACCGTGGCGGCCCAGAAGAAATCACTGTCAGAGCTGCAGAACAAAGCCCAGGATGTGGACAAGAAAGTCCACCACTTGAGCCACAAGGTACACTCTTAGAAAAGAAGGTGCTACCTAGAACCATAAAGGGTTCTTCAGTTGTCCCCAAAAGGGGAACCCTCTGAAAATGAAAAATGTTTTGGTTCAAAGTGGAACACTTTCACTAAAACAAAATTATACGTGGAACTCTTTCAACACAAAGGTTATAAGGATAACCTTTTTCACCACCAAAGGGTTCTTTCTACCTGAAACCAAAAAAAGGTATCCTATGGGGACAAACAAAGAAGCCTTTTTTCTCCAGGAGTGTAGGGGCCTGTAGGGGACAATATAGTGGGGTCTGTATCCTAAAGGGAAGCTAGTCGCCTTTCTTAGCAGGATTGGTCATCCCTGTCACATAGAGCTAACTGTCAGACCTGTCATGATTTCACTTGTGATAACTGTTACACTATCCCTGCCCTAAATATGTGCCCTGTAGCGCTCTGTGTCTCTCTGACAACTCTGTTGTTGTTTTTCTTCCAGGTATGTGGTGGCCATTCCAATGCCAGCTCCAATGGCACATGTCACGACAGCCCATGTGGGGGTGCTGGTTGTCGTGACAATGACGGTCGCCGGGTGTGTGGCGGGGATGGGTGTAACGGGACTGTTAGCGCCTCCCTAAAGGGACTGAAACATGCCAATGATGTCACAGACAACCTGACTGCTGCCAGTGAGGATCTCCAGGGTATGGCTAAAAAGGTATGTCTGCCTAAATATCTCACATGTACGATACCTCTGCATGCATGTATCTCAATATAAGCTGAATCACTGAGCAAAATCTGCCTTTATAAGTTCTCTAAAAGGGGTTGTATTATATGTCTGTCAGTGCTCTTGTGATTGTAAGCATGTTTTGTATATGTGTTGCATATGCAGTAATCCCCAGTTTTATGTTTCCAGCTCCAGGACCTAGCTATGCTGACCCAGGATGTGAAGAATCAAGCCATGGACACCCTGGACAAAGCCCAGAAGAAGAAGGACTTATTTGAAAACTCCAATAAAAAACTCAAGGAATTAATTCAGAAGATCAAAGACTTCCTGACTGGTTTGTTAATGCCAGTAACCTTCCAGATAACTTATCTCTATGGACATGTCTTATGATATGAAATTGATCATGGTTCTTCTCCACTATGTGTTGTGTACAGAGGAGGGTGCGGACCCAGAGAGCATAGAGAAGGTGGCTCAGCAGGTGCTGGCCATATCTCTTCCTTTCAACAGAACCACTCTAGACAGCATGGTCCAGCAGATTAAAGACAACATTAACAACCTGACAGATGTAGAGGGGGTCTTCAACCACACCTCCCAGCAACTCCACCAGGCCAAGGAGCTGCTCAACCGAGCTAAGGATGCCAAGTAAGACAGAGGGAGAAAGAGGCAAAGAGAGGCATATTAGACTTAGACGTATAGACTTATAAGTAAATCATGATGATCTTTGTCTGTTCACCAGTAGTTACTCTGTTATTAGCCTATGTGATATAAAATGGAACACAGGAAATGCACAGAGAGTGTTTTCATAGAACAGCAGAGCTCTCAGACTCACACATGTCCTGTGTGTGTTTGAAGGACACGGGCAGAAGGAGTGAAGGACACAGCCAACATGACTAAGCAGTCTTTGGATGCGTCTGAAAAGGCTATTCAGAATGCAACCAAAGCCCTGGACAATGCCCTGAACAATCTCAACAGCACAAGGAACGCCACCGCAACGGTACACTACTGTCCACAGCCACACCACAGTGTGTGTGTGTTTTACATTCTGATATCTTTCTTGTTGTATACCCATGCAGGTGGAGGAGAAACTTCAGGATCTGGAGGTCAAGCAGATGGATGCTATGATGCGACTGGCCAACCTGTCGATGGGGGTAGAGGCACTAAAAACCAAGACAGATCAGAACAGGGAGATGGCCCAAGATGCCAAGAACCAGGCCAAAAATGCCACTAATGCAGCATCGGGACTGGAGCAGGTGTGTGTGTGTGTGTGCGTGTGCATCCGTGCCTGTGTGCTTGACTGCGTGCTGGCATAAGCATGTGTATGTGTGTGTATGGATGAGTGTGTCCTGGTTGTGGTCCTCCATGTTTTTTTTGTCCGGAAGTTGTGGGCTGAGCTAAAAAATGTCTGTCAGAAGTATTACAATGTAAACTTACTTTTAATCCGTATGTCTGCATATTTCAAGACATGGCATATGGGGGTGTAGTGAGATACCCGATGGGCTGGACAATTCTCTTCTCATCACTCATCTTGAAAAAATGTATACTAAAAACTTAGAAGTCAATCAATCTGCCATTATTAACACAATGGAAAAATCTAATGATTTATTATTCAAATATTGAAATAGCATGGGCGACCAAGAAAAATAAATTGGTTCAATTTAAGGCCAAGTGACAAATAATAATGCAGGCACTAGGGATGGGGGTGTGAGCATGCAGGCCTGGGCAGATGAGATGTAGTCATTGTTTGTGTGTGTCTGTTAGTTGTTGTTTGTTTGTATAAGTTTGTACATGGACCACACTTTTTTAATGGCTAGCTCAGAATATGAGCTTTCCAACAGTCGTTTATATATGATATAAATCAGTCCTTTCGGGAGCCCAGATCATTTATTTATAAATCCCATCATTGGATGGTTCGGTAGTTGGTTTCCCAAGGGACTCCATAAACCAGCATAGCTGACCTAAGTTGTAAATATAGAAAAAAGGAGTTGCCTGGTAATGTGGATGTATCTTTCAAATCTTGGAATGTTCTCAACCCATTACTGTCCATGATATCAGCAAGGGTACGGATTCCACATTTTGACCATTGGGAGGATGCAAAAGGCCACCCTCCAGATCTCAGGGCATTATTGTGAAATATTGGAGTATGGCCATGCCATTTTGATTCCCAGTTACATTGTTTTTCAATTTGCGCCAAAAATAAATTGTGTGAGCAATAATAGGACCAAAGCGTAGTTTACATTGTTTAAGGCATATATCAGTGAAGACCACCTCTTCCAGGGCAATAGGAGACACCATATTTCTCTCTATACTCAGCCAGGGGGTGGAAGAATCATGTCTAAACCGATTTAGGAAGAGCCAAAATGCTAGTGCCTTGAAATACAATTTAAAGTTTGGTACGGATAGTCCTCCTGTGCCTTTCCCTATTTGTAAATGTGTTCATTTTATCCGGGATCTTTTACCTTGTCATATAAATGTATAAACCGCACTGTGAATTGTAGCCCAATAGCTAGAAGGGGGAGCCATGGGAAGCATTGAACTACAGAAATTCAGCCGTGGCAATATATTAATTTTGACAATAGATGTGGTCCTCCATGTTGACTTGTTGCTCTATGTGTCTGGTTGTGCTCCAGAGGCTGAATGAAACAGAGGATCGGTACAAGGAACTGCAGATGAAGGTGGACTCTCTGGATGGGGCCTCGGGGGGCCTGGGGAACGTCAACCAGAGGGCCAAGGAGATCAAGAAGGAGGCTGAAGACCTGCTCACTAAGGCCAACAAGGGCATAGAAACCCTACAGAGTATGTAACGTTACTGTACTGCCCTCTGAAACATATGATATAGAATACATGCTCAACGGGTGTAGATAGAGCAGTATGCATCCATAAAGCGTAATCATTGTTAAGAGTAGTCGATGGCCAAAGGATATCAACATGGTGTCTTTGGATTTGTATGCAGATGTGGTCGTAAGTGTGAACTGGAAATTCTGTACATAGTGCACTATTTTTGACCAGGGCCCATAGGGCTCTGCTCAAAAGTAGTGCATTATATAGGGAATAATGTGCCATTTGGGACGCAGCTAAGCTTTTCAAAGAATGTCCCTCTATTGTTGTCTTCCTATAATCTGTTCTCTGTTGTTCCGTTTTAGAGCTTGAGAGGAAGTTCCGTAATAATGAGCAGAGAATGCAGGACCAGCAAACCGAGCTAGGGGAACTGGAGAAGAACGCCACGGACGCCCGGGATGCTATACGAAAGCAGGTGCAGACATACAACAACTGTAACTGATCATGTGGATTGAACGATGTAGGAAACTGTATTAATGAAAATGTACCACTTTATTCCAATTATCCCTCTGTCAAATTTGAAATGAACTTAATAAAACAATTATCACACAAAAAAAGAAGTATGGCAACTGTTAGTGATGGGAGGAACACTGGGTAATGTGTACTGTATAGCTGTAGTCCGTTAGAACACAGCAGGGAGCTCCTTCTGATGTTGTGAATATGCCAGTAAAACTGTCAGTAAAACTGTTGGCACTACATAGATCATCTGCTTCTGTCAGTCAATGGTTAGAGTAACTCCCAATCATTCATTTCATGGTTTTGACATGATGCCATCTGCACAAGGTTGTTGTGTAGCTATGTCTTGAAGATGACAACTGGATATGGACCAATTAAATATGTTTTGTGTTCCAAGATAGATAGACTTTTGAATTAATTGAAGAAAAGAGATCAGAGAGAATGTTTTAGAGGAATATGTTCTTTTGACCAATTAAACGCTCTTTCAGGAATTACTTTAGATTTATTTTGACTACAGTACTTATATGCTATATGTACAATAGGACATTCATATCGAAAAAGTAATATCTGATACCTAGGAGTGACAGATGTTACAGTTTTATTTTGTAACCAAGTATGGTCTTGATGCAAAAAAAAGAATTTCGGCAGTCACACATATACAGTATACACAAAAACAAACACACGCACGGTCGCTCACACAAACAAACATTTTTCTACACGAATTTCATCCCTATTGATGTATAATTGAAATAGACATCTATGAAAATAAATATACATTTGATATCATGTTTAAGTTTTTTTGTCGTACATGTTATGATATGAGGGGGTAGTTTAGTGTGAGGCACATAGATGGACAACATACTAACTACACTTCCACACCTCATCCCCAGGGGGCAGCAGCAACTGCTTAAGGTGATGTACTCTGCCAGAAAGCCTTGATAATTACTCAGGTGTGGGCAATCAGGATTTTTGTAAGAGGAGGATTTGTTGTTGTTGAGATGAGGCCAGAAGCCTTTCAGCCGGCCTTTGTTTGTTTCATTCTTTGTGAGAATACATTGAGGCTTCTACCTTCCTCAACTGTGTGTGTGTGTCTTAACATTCAGTGTGCAATCGAACGCTGCTGGCACCCGCCCACCCGACTAGAATCACCACTCTCGACGGGTCTGACCTAGAGTATGTGGACAACTACAAATACCTAGGTGTCTGGTTAGACTGTAAATTCTCCTTCCAGACTCACATTAAGAATCTCCAATCCAAAGTTAAATCTAGAATCGGCTTCCTATTTCGCAACAAAGCCTCCTTCACTCATGCTGCCAAACATGCCCTCGTAAAACTGACTATCCTACCGATCCTTGACTTCGGCGATGTCATTTACAAAATAGCCTCCAACACTCTACTCAGCAAATTGGATGTAGTCTATCACAGTGCCATCCGTTTTGTCTCCAAAGCCCCATACACTACCCACCACTGTGACCTGTACGCTCTTGTTGGCTGGTCCTCACTACATGTTCGTCGTCAAACCCACTGGCTCCAGGCCATCTATAAATCACTGCTAGGCAAATCCCCACCTATCTTAGCTCATTGGTCACCATAGTAGCACCCACCCGTAGTCTGCGCTCCAGCAGGTATATCTCACTGGTCATTCCCAAAGCCAACACCTCCTTTGGCCGCCATTCCTTCCAGTTCTCTGCTGCCAATGACTGGAACGAATTGCAAAAATCTCTGAAGCTGGAGACTCTTATCTCCCTCACTAACTTTAAGCGTCAGTTGTCAGAGCACCTTACCGATCACTGCACCTGTACACAGCCCATCTGAAATTAGCCCACCCAACTACCTCATCCCTATATTGTTATTTATTTTGCTCTTTTGCACCCCCAGTATCTCTATTTGCACATAATCTCTTGCACATCTAGCATTCCAGTGTTAATACTAATTGTAATTATTTTGCACTATAGCCTATTTATTGCCTTACCTCCATAACTTGCTACATTTGCACACACTGTATATATATTTTCTGTTGTATTTTTGACTTTATGTTTTTTTTACCCCATATGTAACTCTGTGTTGTTGTTTTTATCGCACTGCTTTGCTTTATCTTGGCCAGGTCGCAGTTGTAAATGAGAACTTGTTCTCAACTGGCTTACCTGGTTAAATAAAGGTTAAATAAAAATAAATAAATAAAATTAATTGTGTGCACTGAGTGAAAATCCTCTCCCTCCCCCAGTCCTGAGAGAGAGAGAGTGAGGCCACTGCGTGCTACATAGTGGCCCAGGTTTATGGGGTAAAAAAAAAAGCTTGACTGTCCACAGAGAGCGAATGTAATACCACAAGTTAACAATCTATCCAGAGGCATGTTTCAAGATGTGCTAACATTGTTACATACACTGTATATTGTGTAACCATTATGAAAACCGAATAGCCTACTAGAGATCTATAATGTGTAATCATAAGATGCAATTTTGTGTTTTCTGAAAACATGTTCAAATTAATTCAAATGCATGTAGGCATTCCAACCAAATTAATATGATTTTTTCCAACCACCTGTTGTTGGGAAGGAGCATGGTTTGGTGATGGTTAACCTAACATAGCTGGCCTAAAAAGACACCTGAGCTGATTCCCAACTTCCGTTTTTCAGGGGAAACAAGATAGGTTGAAATTACTGTATCCCTGAAAGCCGGAAACATCAACTTTTTCAAGCCCGCGGAGAGTGGGTGATGGTAAGTATAGTAGTAGGAGGATATGTGCGCAGCATGGATTGTTCACTGAAGCAATCAAAGGGAACCTAATCCGTTCTCTCTATAGCGCGCATTCCTGTTTCCTAGGCGCACATCTATTCTCTCTGACAGACACGAGGGTCTTCTGAAAACCGGTGGTGGATTTTACACAGTACTTAAATTAACTTTCACCAACTTCTTCAAGGGACAGACACGGCAGCCAAAAGCAGGTGTGTCTACTGTCATTATGTGTATCAATCATGCCAAAATTATTATCTGAATCTTCAGGCCACTCTTTTGATTTGATCAAAGTCACAAGTTTATGCAGCATCGAGTCTAGTCAGTGATACCCGTATTAGCTATGTTTATGTTGATCATAGTCATAATGAATGTTAAAACCGTTTAATAGTGGAGTTTGCTCTGATGTTATTACACTACAATAAACATGTGCAGCCAGCCAGATATGATGATGAGCGCTCGAGCAGCCAGAAGCGCTCTAGGGTCCATTCCTACGAAACGAGGCTCCGCTACGGAGTTTCCATCAAACGAGACTCAGGACAGAACTTTGGAGAGTGGTCGTAAGACATCAAATACTTTCGAGAGTGGTCGTCAGACTTCAGATAATACTGGTAACTCCGCTCAACCTCGCATCAAATGAAACAGGGGGAATCGTATGGATTCGTGTTGATTTAAAAGACAGGGGGATCAAACCTACTAATATTAAAGTGTAAGTGTATTTTCTATCTCAGAAATGGTTTATTATAGTTTAACTATGCTATTAAACATAACTTCCAACCTGCAAACTTTACATTCTAATACCGTATCAGTTTATCAAAGTATTTTTATTTTTAAATAAATAAGTGCAGAATCAAAACAGCTCGGTCTTTTTTATTGATTGCGTTAACGTGTGACATTATTCATACCAGGCTATTTCTATTTAACATTTTCAGGCTGAATCTACTGTACAAGTCAAAGGGGACTGACCCATGAACATAAAACCATGCACGCGTCACTGGTAATGTTCATCTGTGGTAAGTAGCTTTGTGCACCGAGTGCTTTGAAGTCAATGAACATTTTCCTACGCCAACCAACAGCTTAATGATGCATTGAAAAGGGTATGAGTTGATGACTGCTATGTGGTTGTGTCTTTGTTGAATAGATGTGTTGTGAACTTGTGATGCAGAATTTAAAGGTTACAATCACAGCGAAATGTGTGTACCTCAAGCATCTAGAATTTAAACAAACGGACAGATACTGTACATGGCTGATGGTTGGGACAAAGAGAGAGGCAGAGGGTTGTTTACTGTCTCCAGCTCTGAGACAAGATAGCCTGCTTCTTTTGGGGGATTTCCTCTCTTCTTTAGAGGTTACTTCACTGTTCACAGTCAGGCAACTGTCCTTGGTGTTAAATTCCCATATGTATCTTCCTGGGTGGTGTTGGAGGTCTCTGGGTGGCACTCTGCTCTGTGGGGAGGCTAACCATCAACTCTGTTTATGGTCCTCTTAAAACAGCCCAGCTGAATCCGCAAATAGAGACAATCCATACCCCCCTAGGACAGCATCACAGTCTGTTTGTGTGTGTGTATGTTTATGAGGGGTGATTGGGTGGGATTGGAGGTTAATAGGGCATAACAAGGTTCTCAGAAAAATAGATTCCCTCTGGCATTTAGATCACACCATAATAGTACCTGATTGATTTTGGTTGTGTAAGGTTATTAATCTATAGGCCCATATACCAGCTGATTCATGTTTGCCATAGGGGTTATGCAGTTTGTTGTTATTCTTCATAACATGTTGAAGCTTTATTTAAACTTTCAGCTGAGGACAGGTCTTTGTTAGGGGATGGCTGCCATTTTATGGACTCTTAACCAACCGTGCAATTTTTTCGTATTGTTTGTAACTTATTTTGTACATAATGTTGCTGCTACCGTCTCTTATGACTGAAAAGAGCTTCTGGACATCAGAACAGCGATTACTGACCTTGAACTGGACAAATAATTTGTATTTAATGAGTTGGAAGAGAGGGATTTGCTCCAGACACCCGACAGGGCCCTCATCCCCATCATTCGCAGTAGAAAGAAAAGGAGATATCGTGGAAGGAGATCGGGGTGCTTGGTAAGGAGCCAGCGACGAGTGGCTAATCTGCCTTTGCCATCGATACTATTGGGCAACTTACAATCGCTTGATAATAAAGTGGACGAACTACAGGCACGAATATCCTACCAACGGGACATTCAAATACTATCCAGGTCTGTGCCCAAACAGTTTGAGCTTCTACTTCTAAAACTCCACCTTTCCAGAAATAAGTCTCTCACTGTTGCCGCTTGCTACAGACCCCCCTCAGCCCCCAGCTGTGCCCTGGACACCATATGTGAATTGATTGCCCCCCATCTATCCTCAGAGTTCGTACTGCTTGGTGACCTAAACTGGGATATGCTTAACACCCCGGCCATCCTACAATCTAAACTAGATGCCCTCAATCTCACACAAATAATCAAGGAACCTGCCAGGTACAACCCTAAATCCGTAAAACATGGGCACCCTCATAGATATCATCCTGACTAATTTACCCAGTAAATACACCTCCGCTGTCTTCAACCAGGATCTCAGCGATCACTGCCTCATTGCCTGCGTCCGTAATGGGTCAGCGGTCAAACGACCACCCCTCATCACTGTCAAACGCTCCCTAAAACACTTTACGAGCAGGCCTTTCTAATTGACCTGGCCCGGGTATCCTGGATGGATATTGACCTCATTCCGTCAGTAGAGGATGCCTGGTTGTTCTTTAAAAGTGCTTTCCTCTCCATCTTAAATAAGCATGCCCCATTCAAAAAATTCAGAACTAAGAACAGATATAGCTCCTGGTTCACCCCAGACTTGACTGCCCTTGACCAGCACAAAAACATCCTGCGGCGTACTGCATTAGCATCGAACAGCCCCCGCGATATGCAACTTTTCAGGGAAGTCAGAAACCAATATACACAATCAGTTAGGAAAGCAAGGCTAGCTCTTTCAAACAGAAATTTGCATCCTGTAGCACTAACTCCAAAACGTTTTGGGACACTGTAAAGTCCATGGAGAATAAGAGCACCTCCTCCCAGCTGCCCACTGCACTGAGGCTAGGAAACACTGTCACCACCGATAAATCTACGATAATCGAGAATTTCAACAAGCATTTTGCTATGGCTGGCCATGCTTTCCACCTGGCTACCCCTACCCTGGCCACCAGCTCTGCACCCTCCGCTGCAACTTGCCCATGCGCCCCCCGCTTCACCTTCACCCAAATTCAGACAGCTGATGTTCTGAAAGACCTGCAAAATCTGGACCCCTACAAATCAGCTGGGCTAGACAATCTGGACCCTTTATTTCTAAAATTAGCCGCCGAAATTGATGCAACCCCTATTACTAGCCTGTTCAGCCTCTCTTTCGTAACGTCTGAGATCCCCAGAGATTGGAAAGCTGCCGCGGTCATCCCCCTCTTCAAAGAGGGTGACACTCTAGATTCAAACTGTTACAGACCTATATCCTCCTGCCCTGCCTTTCGAAAGTATTTGAAAGCCAAGTTAAGAAACAGATCACAGACCATTTCGAATCCCACCGTACCTTCGCTATGCAATCTGGTTTCCGAGCTGGTCATGGGTGCACCTCAGCCACTCTCAAGGTCCTAAACGATATTATAACCGTGATCGATAAAAGACAGTACTGTGCAGCCGTCTTCATCGACCTGTCCAAGGCTTTCTACTCTGTCAATCACCGCATTCTTATTGGCAGACTAAATAGCCTTGGTTTCTCAAATGACTGCCTCGCCTGGTTCACCTACTTCTCAGATAGAGTTAAATGTGTCAAATCGGAGGGCCTGTTGTCTGGACCTCTGGCAGTCTCTATGGGGGTGCCACAGGGTTCAATTCTCGGGCCGACTCTATTCTCTGTGTATATCAATGATGTTGCTCTTGCTGCTGGTGACTCTCAGATCTACCTCTACGCAGACGACACAATTTTGTATACATCTGGCACTTCATTGGACACTGTTAACAAACCTCCAAACAAGCTTCAATGCCATACAACACTCCTTCCGTAGCCTCCAACTGCTCTTAAACGCTAGTAAAACTAAATGCATGCTCTTCAATCGAACGCTGCTTGCACCCACCCGCCTGACTAGAATCACTACTCTCGGCGGGTCTGACTTAGAATATGTGGACAACTACAAATACCTAGGTGTCTGGTTAGACCGTAAACTCTCCTTCCAGACTCATATTAAGCATCTCCAATCCAAATCTAGAATCGGCTTCCTATTTCGCAACAATTCCTCCTTCACTCATGCTGCCAACATGCCCTCGTAAAACTGACTATCCTACCGATCCTTGACTTCGGCGATGTCATTTACAAAATAGCCTCCAACACTCTACTCAGCAAATTGGATGTAGTCTATCACAGTGCCATCCGTTTTGTCACCAAGCCCCATATACTACCCACCATTGTGACCTGTACGCTCTCGTTGGCTGGCCCTCACTACATATTCGTCGCCAAACCCACTGGCTCCAGGTCATCTATAAATCACTGCTAGGCAAATCCCCGCATTATCTTAGCTCATTGGTCACCATAGCAACACCCACCCGTAGTATGCGCTCCAGCAGGTATATCTCACTGGTCATCCCCAAAGTCAACACCTACTTTGGCCGCCATTCCTTCCAGTTCTCGGCTGCCAATGACTGGAACGAACTGCAAAAATCTCTGAAGCTGGAGACTCTTATCTCCCTCACTAACTTTGTTAGCATCAGTTGTCAGAGCAGCTTACCGATCACTGCACCTGTACACAGCCCATCTGTAATTAGCCCACCCAACTACCTCATCCCCATATTGTTATTTATTTTGCTCATTTGCACCCCATTATTTCTATTTGCACATCATCTTCTGCACATCTATCACTCCAGTGTCAATACTAAATTGTAATTATTTTGCACTATGGCCTATTTATTGCCTTACCTCCATAACTTACTACATTTGCACACACTGTACAGTCGTGGTCAAAAGTTTTGAGAATGACACAAATATTAATTTTCACAAAGTCTGCTGCCTCAGTTTTTATGATGGCAATTTGCATATACTCCAGGATGTTATGAAGAGTGATCAGATGAATTGCAATTAATTGCAAAGTCCCTCTTTGCCATGAAAATAAACTTAATCCCCAAAAAACTTTTCCACTGCATTTCAGCCCTGCCACAAAAGGACCAGCTGACATCATGTCAGTGATTCTCTCGTTAACACAGGTGAGAGTGTTGACGAGGACAAGGCTGGAGATCACTCTGTCATGCTAATTGAGTTAGAATAACAGACTGTAAGCTTTAAAAGGAGGGTGTTGCTTGAAATCATTGTTCTTCCTCTGTTAACCATGGTTACCTGCAAGGAAACACGTGCCGTCATCATTGCTTTGCACAAAAAGGGCTTCACAGGCAAGATATTGCTCATAGTAAGATTGCACCTAAATCAACCATTTATCGGATCATCAAGAACTTCAAGGAGAGAGGTTCAATTGTTGTGAAGAAGGCTTCAGGGCGACCAAGAAAGTCCAGCAAGCGCCAGGACCGTCTCCTAAAGTTGATTAAGCTGCGGGATCGGGGCACCACCAGTGCAGAGCTAGCTCAGGAATGGCAGCAGACAGGTGTGAGTGCATTTGCACGCACAGTGAGGCGAATACTTTTGGTGGATGGCCTGGTGTCAAGAAGGGCAGCGAGGAAGCCACTTCTCTCAAGGAAAAACATCAGGGACAGACTGATATTCTGCAAAAGGTACAGGGATTGGACTGGGGTAAAGTCATTTTCCGATTGTTTGGGGCATCCGGAAAAAAGCTTGTCCGGAGAAGATAAGGTGAGCGCTACCATCAGTCCTGTGTCATGCCAACAGTAAAGCATCCTGAGACCAGTCATGTGTGGGGTTGCTTCTCAGCCAAGGGAGTGGACTCACTCACAATTTTGCCTAAGAACACAGCCATGAATAAAGAATGGGACCAACACATCCTCCGAGAGCAACTTCTCCCAACCATCCAAGAACAGTTTGGTGACGAACAATGCCTTTTCCAGCATGATGGAGCATCTTGCCATAAGGCAAAAGTGATAACTAAGTGGCTCGGGGAACAAAACATCGAAATGTTGGGTCCATGGCCAGGAAACTCCCCAGACCTTAATCCCATTGAGAATTTGTGGTCAATCCTCAAGAGGCGGGTGGACAAAAAACCCCACACATTCTGACAAATTCCAAGCATTGATTATGCAAGAATGGGCTGCCTATCAGTCAGGATGTGGCCCAGACGTTAATTGACAGCATGCCAGGGCGGATTGCAGAGGTCTTGAAAAAGAAGGGTCAACACTGCAAATATTGACTCTTTGCATAAACTTAATGTAATTGTCAGTAAAAGCCTTTGAAACTTATGGAATGCTTGTAATTATACTTCAGTATACCATAGTAACATCTGACAAAAATATCTAAAAACACTGAAGCAGCAAACTTTGTGAAGACCAATACTTGTGTCATTCTCAAAACATTTGACCACAACGATTTTCTATTGTGTTTTTGACTGTACGTTTTGTTCATCCCATATGTAACTCTGTGTTGTTGTTGTTTTTATCGCACTGCTTTGCTTTATCTTGGTCAGGTCGCAGTTGTAAATGAGAACTTGTTCTCAACTGGCTTACCTTGTTAAATAAAGGTTTTTATTTTATTAATTTTTTTACTTTTTAAAAAACTGTAATATCTTATGTTTCACCGAGTCGTGGCTGAACGAAGACATGAATAACATACAGCTGGCGGGTTATACACTGTATTGGCAGGATAGAACAGCAGCCTCTGGTAAGACAAGGGGTGGCGGTCTATGTATATTTGTTAACAAAAGCTGGTGCACGATATCTAAGGAAGTCTCTAGGTTTTGCTCGCCT
The DNA here is from genome assembly GCF_020615455.1 of Coregonus clupeaformis. Taxonomy (NCBI): domain Eukaryota; kingdom Metazoa; phylum Chordata; class Actinopteri; order Salmoniformes; family Salmonidae; genus Coregonus; species Coregonus clupeaformis. The sequence continues at coordinate 30,134,921 of NC_059215.1, read as the reverse complement.
GAGGTAGAGTATCTCATGATAAGCTGTAGACCACACTATCTACCAAGAGAGTTTTCATCTATATTTTTCGTAGCTGTCTATTTACCACCACAAACCGATGCTGGCACTAAGACCGCACTCAATGAACTGTATACGGATATAAGCAAACAGGAAAACGCTCATCCAGAGGCGGCTCTCCTAGTGGCCGGGGACTTTAATGCAGGGACGCTTACATCTCCTTTACCTCATTTCTACCAGCATGTTAAATGTGCAACCAGAGGGAAAAAAACTCTAGACCACCTTTACTCCACACACAGAGACGCATACAAAGCTCTCCCTCGCCCTCCATTTGGCAAATCTGACCATAATTCTATCCTCCTGATTCCTGCTTACAAGCAAAAACTAAAGCAGGAAGCACCAGTGACTCGGTCAATAAAACAGTGGTCAGATGAAGCGGATGCTAAGCTACAGGACTGTTTTGCTAGCACAGACTGGAATATGTTCCGGGATTCTTCCGATGGCATTGAGGAGTACACCACATCAGTCACTGGCTTTATCAATAAGTGCATCGATGACGTCGTCCCCACAGTGACTGTACGTACACACCCCAACCAGAAACCATGGATTACAGGCAACATCCTCACTGAGCTAAAGGGTAGAGCTGCCGCTTTCAAGGAGCGGGACTCTAACCCGGAAGCTTATAAGAAATCCCGCTATGCCCTCCGATGAACCATCAAACAGGCAAAGCGTCAATACAGGACTTAAATCGAATCGTACCACACTGGCTCCGACGCTCGTCGGATGTGGCAGGGCTTGCAAACTATTACAGACTACAAAGGGAAGCACAGCCGCGAACTGCCCAGTGACACAAGCCTACCAGACGAGCTAAATTAGTTATATGCTCGCTTCGAGGCAAGTAACACTGAAACATGCATGAGAGCATCAGCTGTTCCGGACGACTGTGTGATCACGCTCTCCGTAGCCGATGTAAGTAAGACCGTTAAACAGGTCAACATTCACAAGGCCGCAGGGCCAGACGGATTACCAGGATGTGTACTTCGAGCATGTGCTGACCAACTGGCAAGTGTCTTCACTGACATTTTCAACCTCTCCCTGTCTGAGTCTGTAATACCAACATGTTTCAAGCAGACCACCATAGTCCCTGTGCCCAAGAACACTAAGGTAACCTGCCTAAATGACTACCGACCCGTAGCACTCACATCTGTAGCCATGAAGTGCTTTGAAAGGCTGGTCATGGCTCACATCAACACCATTATACCAGAAAACCTAGACCCAATCCAATTTGCATACCGCCCCAACAGATCCACAGATGATGCAATCTCTATTGCGCTCCACACTGCCCTTTCACACCTGGACAAAAGGAACACCTATGTGAGAATGCTATTCATTGACTACAGCTCAGCGTTCAACACCATAGTGCCCTCAAAGCTCATTACTAAGCTAAGGGCCCTGGGACTAAACACCTCCCTCTGGACTTCCTGACGGGCCGCCCCCAGGTGGTAAGGGTAGGTAACAACACATCCGCCACGCTGATCCTCAACAAGGGGGCCCCTCAGGGTTGCGTGCTCAGTCCCCTCCTGTACTCCCTGTTCACTCATGACTGCATGGCCAGGCACGACTCCAACACCATCATTAAGTTTGCCGATGACACAACAGTGGTAGGCCTGATCACAGACAACGACGAGACAGCCTATAGGGAGGAGGTCAGACACGGCCAGGACAACAACCTCTCCCTCAACGTGATCAAAACAAAGGAGATGATTGTGGACTACAGGAAAAAGAAGAGGACCGAGCACACCCCCATTCTCATCGACGGGGCTGTATTGGAGCAGGTTGAGAGCTTCAAGTTCCTTGGTGTCCACATCATTTCCATCCCCTCAGGTCATGGGCCAGACTAGGTTAATTGCTCTACATGAGTGGGTGAAAGGGCCGGGCTGATCACAGACAAATCCCTGCTCTTCTCTCTCTCCTCCTCTTGCTTTCCCTTTTCTCCTCTGGAGAAGATGCTATAGGATGAGAGGGTGGGGATTTTAAAGAGCAGTAGGGGGAGGGGGTGTATCTATTTTCTATAGGTCGTTGCTGGCAGCTGAGGCTCCTGTCTCACCTTCTAAATTTAACTGGAGGTCTTCTGGGTTGGCGGGACCACTGCTGATTGACAGCCAGTGAATGACAGGTGTGGTGAAATGGTGGTTATAATCATTGGGTCATTTGTATCACAGTAGTCTCCACCCAAACATTGTGAAAAGACTAGCAGGTGATTTTACATGTGAGCCCCTAATTTAGTGATTTGTCGAAGGTTATCAGCTGCTGTGTTAAGAAAGACCCTGAACAGGGACCTTCGTTACTCTGGAGGGAAAGGAGAGAAGAAAAACAGGGTTCCAAAAAGGCTGAACAAACTGTGTTCTGTTGAATAAATCTTCATCTGAAAGGCTGTACGCTGGTGGTGAGTGATTAGGTTCACATGAAAGAGGACAGAAGCTTTCCTTAAATCCTGTCTTACATAGCATTCTTATAGTCTCCTGGAGCACTGGTGTGGTTTTTGCTATCGCTGCTCTCCATAGATGTGTGTGTGTGTGTGTGTTTGTGTGTGTGTGTGTGTGTGTGTGAGGGTGGGCGGGCGGGCGGGCAGGTGAGCGACAGGCACAGTCTGGTGCCCAGGGGCGGAAGCTGTGTGATCCTGAGCCCCTCTGTGAGCGGAGACTCCGGAACTTAGTGGATTCCAGAACAATGGGCCAGTAAAAGCCAACCGCCGCAACCAGAGGGAGTGAGGGAGGGAGAGGGAGGGAGAGGGGGGGAAGGGTGTAGAGAAAAGGAACAGGTTTGGTTTTTATGAGAGGAGAGGAGTGGTAAATTAGGTTTCCCTCCCGTGGGCAGGGACTTTTCTTTGTGAAAAGAGGTGCAGGAGGAGGAGACTGGCATTGTTGGTATCCACATGTTTAATCTGACCCCAGTGTAGTTGATATACACTGAGTGTACAAAACACTAATATTGAGTTGCACCCCCTTTTCCCCTCAGAACAGCCTCAATTCGTCAAGGTATGGACTACAAGATGTCGAAAGCATTCCACAGGGATGCTGGCCCATGTTGACTCCAATGCTTCCCACAGTTGTGTCAAGTTGGCTGGATGTCTTTTGGGTGGTGGACCATTCTTGATACACATCGGAAACTGTTGAGCGTGAACAACCCAGCAGCGTTGCAGTTCTTGACACAAACCGATGCGCCTGGCACCTACTACCATACCCCGTTCAAAGGCACTTAAATATTGTATCTTGCCCATTCACCCTCTGAATGGCACACTTACATAATCCATGTCTCAATTGTCTCAAGGCTTAAAAATCCTTCTTTAACCTCTATGGGATCGGTGTCCCGTATACGGGACAGTTGAGATAACATGCGCTAATGTGATTAGCATGACTGTTGTAAGTAACAGCAAACTTTCCAGGACATAGACATGTTTTATATGGGCAGAAAGCTTAAATTATTGTTAATCTAACTGCACTGTCCAATTTACAGTAGCTATTACAGTGAAAAAATACCATGCTATTGTTTGAGGAGAGAGCACAACAACAAAAAACTTATCACGGCAACTGGTTTGATACATTCACCTCTGAAGGTAAATAATGTTATTACATTTAGTAATCTTGCTCTGATTTGTCATCCTAAGGGTCCCAGAGATCAAATGTAGCATAATTTTGTTTGATAAAATCAATTTTTATATTCAAATGTAGGAACTGGGTTCTACAGTTTGAACCCCTGCTGTCTCTGGCTCCACACCAACCCCGCCCGGCCATCTAGATGTATGAAAGTTAGTGTATAAGCTAATGATCCATCACGTATGACATTCCTGGGAGTGTGTAAACTTACATTTTGTATTAAGTCGCTCTGGATAAGAGCGTCTGCTAAATGACTAAAATGTAAATGTAAATGTATTACCATATCATTTTTGTATGTTCTCTATAGTTATGTACTTGAAAATGTATCAATGGACCAATTCAGCACGTTTGGGCAGACTTGATACAAAATAGTCCAGTATTGCAATGCTTCACTGGATCAATCTGAAACTTTGCACACACACTGCAGCCATCTACTGGCCAAAATCTAAATTGCGCCTAAACTTCAATATTATATTGTGGCCTTTCTCTTGCATTTCAAAGATGATAGAACAAAAAAACACATGTTTTTTTGTTTGTATTATCTTTTACCAGATCTAATGTGTTATATTTTCCTACATTAATTTCACATTTCCACGAACTTCAAAGTGTTTCCTTTCAAATGGTATCAAGAATATGCATATCCTTGCTTCAGGTCCTGAGCTACAGGCAGTTAGATTTGGGTATGTCATTTTAAGCAAAACTTGGAAAAAAAGGGTCAGATCCTTAAGAGGTTAACCTTTTTCCTCCCCTTCATCTATACTGATTGAAGTGGATTTAACAAGTGACATCAATAAGAGATCAAGCTTTCACCTGGATTCACCTGGTCAGCCTGTCATGGAAAGAGCATGTGTTTCTAATGTTTTGTACACTCAGTGTATGAGGTTGTGTATAACATGAGTGCACTTGAAGTTAAGAGTGTAAACACAATGCGTCACGTAAAAGTTAGGATTGCTTCCTACCAGTTTTCACTTGAAACAGTGGGTGTATGAATGAAGGTTAGAATTTCTATTTGTTCTACCTTGCCCTTACTCTCTCCACTGATTGATGGCCATAGCCCCATCTTGCTGTGGGCTTGCATGTGAAAACCAGATAAGATCATGTGTGTTTTTCAAGCTTTAACCACAGTGCACACGGTGTTCCCGTTAGCTGTTCCTCTACTCTGCAAATACCCTTTTGCTAGGAAAGAAGCATTTCCTCTACATACTCTGATGGGCTGCTTTCTCTTCTAATCTTACTCTAAGAAACAGAACAGACAAGGCCCCTGGGGAGGAGAGGAGAAAGCCTGGACTGTGTGGCCCCTCCAGGCCTATCCAGCTTCTGCCTCTTCATCTCACCGCTGTATGGATCTACAGCCAAGCTCTTTGTATAATGACAGGTTCTGTCATGCGTCTCGTTAAAAAACACTCGAAGGCAGTTACTTACACACCTGTATTTAAAGCAACCTGCAGTTGCTACATCCATTTTTGGAATTATAAATTAAGGATACAGTGAGGGAAAAAAGTATTTGATCCCCTGCTGATTTTGTAAGTTTGTCCACTTACAAAGAAATGATCAGTCTATAATTTTAATGGTAGGTTTATTTGAACAGTGAGAGACAGAATAACAACAAAAACATCCAGAAAAACTCATGTCAAAAATGTTATAAATTGATTTGCATTTTAATGAGGGAAATAAGTATTTGACCCCTCTGCAAAACATGACTTAGTACTTGGTGGCAAAACCCTTGTTGGCAATCACAGAGGTCAGACGTTTCTTGTAGTTGGCCACCAGGTTTGCACACATCTCAGGAGGGATTTTGTCCCACTCCTCTTTGCAGATCTTCTCCAAGTCATTAAGGTTTCGAGCCTGACGTTTGGCAACTCGAACCTTCAGCTCCCTCCACAGATTTTCTATGGGATTAAGGTCTGGAGACTGGCTAGGCCACTCCAGGACCTTAATGTGCCTCTTCTTGAGCCACTCCTTTGTTGCCTTGGCCGTGTGTTTTGGGTCATTGTCATGCTGTAATACCCATCCACGACCCATTTTCAATGCCCTGGCTGAGGGAAGGACGTTCTCACCCAAGATTTGACGGTACATGGCCCCGTCCATCGTCCCTTTGATGCGGTGAAGTTGGCCTGTCCCCTTAGCAAAAAAACACCCCCAAAGCATAATGTGTCCACCTCCATGTTTGTCGGTGGGGATGGTGTTCTTGGGGTCATAGGCAGCATTCCTCCTCCTCCAAACACGGCGAATTGAGTTGATGCCAAAGAGCTCGATTTTGGTCTCATCTGACCACAACACTTTCACCCACTTCTCCTCTGAATCATTCAGATGTTCATTGACAAACTTCAGACGGGCATGTATATGGGCTTTCTTGAGCAGGGGGTCAAATACTTATTTCCCTCATTAAAATGCAAATCAATTTATAACATTTTTGTTGTTATTCTGTCTCTCACTGTTCAAATAAACCTACCATTAAAATTATAGACTGATCATTTCTTTGTCAGTGGGCAAACATACAAAATCAGCAGGGGATCAAATACTTTTTTCCCTCACTGTATGTACCCATTGATTCTTGAAGAATTAGCAATGGGTGTGGCTGAAATAGCCGAATCCACAAATTTGAAGTCGTGTCCACATACTTTTGTATATATAGTGTGTATATATATACAGTATATACAGTCGTGGTCAAACGTTTTGAGAATGACACAAGTATTGGTCTTCACAAAGTTTGCTGCTTCAGTGTTTTTAGATATTTTTGTCAGATGTTACTATGGTATACTGAAGTATAATTACAAGCATTCCATAAGTGTCAAAGGCTTTTATTGACAATTACATTACATTTATGCAAAGAGTCAATATTTGCAGTGTTGACCCTTCTTTTTCAAGACTCTGCAATCCGCCCTGGCATGCTGTCAATTAACTTCTGGGCCACATCCTGACTGATGGCAGCCCTTTCTTGCATAATCAATGCTTGGAATTTGTCCGAATTTGAGGGGTTTTGTTTGTCCACCCGCCTCTTGAGGATTGACCACAAATTCTCAATGGGATTAAGGTCTGGGGAGTTTCCTGGCCATGGACCCAAAATGTCGATGTTTTGTTCCCCGAGCCACTTAGTTATCACTTTTGCCTTATGGCAAGGTGCTCCATCATGCTGGAAAAGGCATTGTTCGTCACCAAACTGTTCTTGGATGGTTGGGAGAAGTTGCTCTTGGAGGATGTGTTGGTACCATTCTTTATTCATGGCTGTGTTCTTAGGCAAAATTGTGAGTGAGCCCACTCCCTTGGCTGAGAAGCAACCCCACACATGAATGGTCTCAGGATGCTTTACTGTTGGCATGACACAGGACTGATGGTAGCGCTCACCTTGTCTTCTCTGGACAAGCTTTTTTCCGGATGCCCCAAACAATCGGAAAATGACTTTACCCCAGTCCTCAGCAGTCCAATCCCTGTACCTTTTGCAGAATATCAGTCTGTCCCTTATGTTTTTCATTGAGAGAAGTGGCTTCCTCGCTGCCCTTCTTGACACCAGGCCATCCTCCAAAAGTCTTCGCCTCACTGTGTGTGCAAATGCACTCACACTTGCCTGCTGCCATTCCTGAGCAAGCTCTGCACTGGTGGTGTGCCGATCCCGCAGCTTAATCAACTTTAGGAGACGGTCCTGGCGCTTGCTGGACTTTCTTGGGCGCCCTGAAGCCTTCTTCACAACAATTGAACCTCTCTCCTTGAAGTTCTTGATGATCTGATAAATGGTTGATTTAGGTGCAATCTTACTATCAGCAATATCCATGCCTGTGAAGCCCTTTTTGTGCAAAGCGATGATGACGGCACGTGTTTCCTTGCAGGTAACCATGGTTAACAGAGGAAGAACAATGATTTCAAGCACCACCCTCCTTTTAAAGCTTCCAGTCTGTTATTCTAACTTAATCAGCATGACAGAGTGATCTCCTGCCTTGTCCCCGTCAACACTCTCACCTGTGTTAATGAGAGAATCACTGACATGATGTCAGCTGGTTCTTTTGTGGCAGGGCTGAAATGCAGTGGAAATGTTTTTTTGGGATTAAAGTTTATTTTCATGGACTTTGCAATTAATGGCAATTTATCTGATCACTCTTCATAACATTCTGGAGTATATGCAAATTGCCATCATAAAAACTGAGGCATCAGACTTTGTTAAAATAAATTTTTGTGTCATTCTCAAAACTTTTGACCACGACTGTACATACTGCTGATTCCGCTTTAAGAGTGACCATGAAGTTCATTGCATGGAGCCTGAGGGGGATGGTCAGTCAACTAGTGTCCCACTAACACCGCCCTCCCTCTTCCTGCACAGTCTCCAGTCTCCACTGCCCCAGTTATAATCACAGGGACAGACGGTTGCCTCGTAAAACCACTCACATTTAAACCCAGATGAGCTCTATGTGTGGTCATAAAAAGACAGGTCAGTGCTCACCTGTTATTGACTGATATAAAGAGACCTCCATAGGGAGAGCTGGGTTGGCTGGCTTAGTTTGGCATTACATGTGGATTTGGGTTACGTGAAATTCTGAATGGGGCCAGAAGGTGTGCGTCTTCCCCTATAGGCCAAAGGTATGTTCCAGTCATCTGGAAGTGAGATTTCTTAGCTCTTCCCTGCTCCATTACTCATCTCACTGTCTCTGGGGATACCTGTAGAGAAATGGCAGGAATGGTCTGGCGTTCTGGATGTCAGACCCCTGCCTTACCCAGGTCATTCCTCTGTGTCTCAAGGGATAGGAAGGGTTAGCTGTTCGTCTTGGTTCAACTGAAGGGGAAAGAGAAATGGCTTCCTACCGTCACACATATGAATGGAGGCATGTTCAGGCTCAAATGTACGGTACACATACACACACAAACACACACTTTTGGGCCTGTGCAGCGCATGCATAAATGTGCACACACACACACAGACACACACACACACACTGAACAGAACAGACTTGACCTAATCCTGAAGTTATTCAAAGATTGTACAGGAAATCGATTGAAATACCAAACAGATTTACACAAAAGTCTTTGATTGTCTCCCTGATAAAATGTATCAGGAGACTGGAGGACACTTGGAATATAACAAAATTACAAATCCCCTATGTACTTTCTAAGTAGAAACACATTTGTGTGAGTGAGTGTAATTAGCTCATGTTCACATCTGCTCGGTCTCATGATCCAGTGGAGAAGTTGAGTGAATCTCCATTCATCACTCCAGCTGGTAAGGAGGCAAATCAAGCGCACTAATCAGTACGTAAATCAAACCCACAGCCACTTGACTGGCTGGCTGCACCCAACATCTGCTGCACGTGTGTCTAACTGCCCCTTAGAGTTAGACTCAGCAACATGGCCAGGAGCTCGTGGCTGGGAGTAGGTCTGGGACCTGGGAGTACCATAGGGGATGGGAGGTATGGCAGGGGTCTGGGGCTATCATAGGACTTTGGAGACGAGTCAGAGACCTGGGGCTTTACGTTATGGGCAACAACTGTGTATCCAGCATTGGTCTCTCATGCCCACCTGTCTGGTGGCCCGCAACTTTTTCCCGAGGTGGAAGGACCAGAGTATTTTACATCCAGCAGGAGCAGATGCTTCTCAGTGGCAGACTTAGTTATTCCTACGGCTGGGTAAGTAACGAGGCAGGCCTAGGCTCTTTCAGCGCAGCACTGCGGTACCGATGGCCACAACTTTTTCGGAGTCTAGGAGTTCTGCTTTCCATCCCTGCTCGGCCAATCTGCCTGCCTGCGACACCTCTCCTCTCCCCCGGGGAATCACGATCTGAAGTGAGATTCCCAGAAGTCAATGCTGCAAGGGAGGAGAGGAAGGAGGAGAGAGTCGCCCTTCTCTGGATGTGGGAGTAGACTGTTCATTAGAAGAGATCAGCGAGAGAGAGAGAGAGGAGGGAAAGAGAGGAGGATAGAGTGAATGTAAACTAATTAGCGGGAGGGTTTAAAAATAAAAGGCTGTTGACTTTCTCCTGCCCTGTGGAGGCTAGTTTGCTCTGGGCCAGTTCTATACTTATCTGTGCTCTCTCTCAAAGCCACATGCACATTCAGGTCAGGTACTGTATGCCATGTAGGGACGTTTGCCTGTCTGCAGTGCTATTCTGATTCTGTTTCCTCGCTTCACACGCAAGCTGCTCCAAAAGCTCAAAATGCTGCCATCAACTATCCTGAAAACAAGTGTTCTAGATGTACAGTGGCATAATCTCCAAAGCTGTCATTTTTGGGGGTAAAAATCTCCCTTTAATCTTTTATGAGTGTCTGTGTATTTGTGTACTGTATGCGAGTGTGTTTGTCTTCATGATTGGTTCCAATGTTTACTCCTAGGAAGATGCTGAGAGCAGACTCTTTCTCGTCTCTGTCACCCAGTCAGATTGGAATGTGTCGTCTTGATGTCACATCGCCATCCCTCCTGTCTCTTTCCTAACACAAAGCAGTAACATGTCATGTCCCTGTTCCTCTAACTCTGGGGGACAATGACTGGTTGTCTCATTCTTAACAATCCTCCACCTAAGCCTACCTAGGAAAACAAAGTGCCAGAACCTTTATTGAAAGTTGAGGAAAAGGAGAAGAAACAGAAGAAAGTGACTTGGCGGCAGGCAGCTGTGTAACAAAGCTGACAGGCACAGCAGTGTTAATCCCATCTCTCCAGAGTGTGCCAGAACAGGCAGTGGGGTTTCACATAGATGCTTATAGTACAGTACATACCAGAGAGAGAGAGAGAGAGAGAGAGAGAGAGAGAGAGAGAGAGAGAGAGAGAGAGAGAGAGAGAGAGAGAGAGAGAGAGAGAGAGAGAGAGAGAGAGAGAGAGAGAGAGAGAGAGAGAGAGAGAGAGAGAGAGAGAGAGAGAGAGAGAGAGAGAGAGAGAGAGAGAGAGAGAGAAATGATACAGGGGAGAGAGAGAGAGAGAGAGAGAGAGAGAGAGAGAGAGAGAGAGAGAGAGAGAGAGAGAGAGAGAGAGAAGCACCCTCTCTTTGTGTAGTGGTCCAGGCCATTACAGGGAGATTAGCCTTGGCAAGGCCGAATGTAGAACAGAGAGGATGCTGGGAGCTGTCCAATCCAAACTCATTACACTTGTTTTGGGAAGACATGGAAATAACTATTATTATACACATAATAAACCACATTAGTAGTGCATAGTGCAGTGGAGTTCCAGTTATAGCCCAGGGCAGAGGAGAGAATCACTCAAAATGGAACAGCATGTTGACTGAGATTTATAATGATGGTCAGTTTAGAGCACATTTAATGGATTTGATCTCTTTATTTCTGCCAAAAAGGGGAGGATGTTTCTTCTTGTTAGCATTACGTTGAACAGTAGGCTTGTACAGCAGTATCTCTTGTTTGTGGCAAAGCTCACTTCTGCTATCTCCTGGTATGTGGCTAGGCTAATACAACCTCTCCTGGTCTGTGGCTAGGATAATACAACCTCTCCTGGTATGTGGCTAGGCTAAATCAACCTCTCCTGGTATGTGGCTAGGCTAATACAACCTCTCCTGGCATGTGGCTAGGCTAATACAACCTCTCCTGGTATGTGGCTAGGCTAATACAACCTCTCCTGGTATGTGGCTAGGCTAATACAACCTCTCCTGGTATGTGGCTAGGCTAGACTTTGTTAGCTCGGAGGTACGCCTCCCTCTCAGCTGATCAGCCTGCATTCCTCACTGCCTGTCCATGTATGGGTAAGAGAATGGCAGAGAGTAAGAGTGAGCTGCTGAGATGAGATGGCCACACTGCTACTTAGTCAACCCTCCCTCTCCATCCTCCCTGGTTGAAATCAAACATTCCAAATATGCTTGTTATTAAAGCATCAAGTGGGAATGTCATTTGGTCAAACCAATTTCTGTATGACTTACTTGACAGAAAGAGGGTGGTTAATCATCAAATAGGCTTCTCATACATTGTGCTTTGATCAAAATAACTCTCACCCTTGAGAAATAAATACTGAAATGTAAAAAGGCTTTCAGTTGACTGATGTTAAACTGTATATAACCTGGTGAGCCAATCTTGTTGTGTTCTGGAGGGACTGTGATGTCAACTCCCTCAGCCTCTGTCCAGGGACTGGGACAGGGGTGTAGGAGGTCTGTGAAAGCTCTCTAACAGAGACAGACAAGACAGAGACAAGATAAAAGAGTTTAGGAGAGGCCCTGAAATTATAGTCTGTACATCAGCCCCCCCCCTTCCATCTCCGCTCTTTACAGACTATACACACACCTTTGAGTGTGTGCCAACAACCAAAATAGATATCATGTTGCGCCTGGATGAGTCCTCTCAATGTCTCTACAGAGGCTTTGTATTTATCCATCTCTCTCTCTCTCCCTCGCTTCCTTTTCCTTTTCACATCTCACTCTGTCTCTTATCTCTCTATCTCCCCCTCCCTCTCTATATACCCCTCATGACCAAAGACTATAGCCTTTGCAGAAAAAAGAAGGAAAAGTGTATTGTGCAGTTATGTCTCAGGCCATTTAGTTTGTTTTTGCTCTTGTTTTAAAGTCTTGCTTCTCTCTTGTTTTTCTATTGTTAATTGGCTAAGTAATTGTTGAGGGCAGAATGTTGGGGTTACAGCATAATTACACAGGCCTAGCTTGATTTACCACAGTGAGGTTTCCTGGCAACAGGAAAGGGAACTGAGATAACATTACTACAGCATTCAGATAACAGTATTGAAGTGATATTATCCTTACTCAAAGAAAAGTGTTTCACATCTTCCCATCATTGTCTGTCTACACAAATGCACTGTTGGCATAGGAAACATATGATCTAGGCATTTTCTAAGGTATAGTCATTATTATGTGTTGACTGAATGGCAAGTGTATCACTGTGGTGTGTGTGTGTGTGTGTGTTATGTGTGTGTTTTGTGAGCGTGCGTGCGTGTTTGGTGCCTGGCAGTGGTACCAGTGTGAGTCTGTTTGCCAGGCAAACACAGGTCTCCTCTAGAGAGTGTCATGTTTATGTTGGTCGTCTCTGTGAAATCTCCTCAGGACTTTTCCTAGGAGACTCACAATCCAAAGCAGTCCTAAAATCATAATATGCAGCAGAATACTGAATGTTGATTCATCGTGTACGTATTTATCTCTGTTTGTGTTGCATGTTTTTGCTTCCTGTATCTATAGAGTGCCTTAGACACACCTGCTGTAGACAGACAGACAGACAGAGCCTCTCAGTAAGACCCTGTCAGACCCCCTCCCTGGCCCTGCTCTTTAGACTGAGCGTCTCCACGTCCCACTAGCACTTCACTAGGAATATATTTCAGGATGTTGACTGGAATGCTTGACGACTGTTGGGTTATTTTCAAACACCCCACACACAGTTCATCCATCGAGTCACACGCACACGAAAATGCATGCACACAGACTAACACACAGAGACACACACAAGCTCACATGCCCACACACACGCATACACACTTTCCTGCTGTGCTGTCAGAACCTGGCCTCGTTGACCTCCCTGTTGACCTATGGGTTTGTTTCCAGATTTAGCGGCTGTAGGGCCCCATGTCAGGTCAACCGTTTTGGACTCCAGGAGAGTGAGGCACTGCTAACAGATTCCCCAAATGATAATCTCTCTAATTGTTTTTTTAAAACATTGTTACTCCTATTAATTAAACATTGACTGTTGAGCTGCAGGTGGGCTAGCAGCAACTTTTGTTGGGCTCTGTTTTGGTCTCAGGATTAAACATAGGCTTACTTCCTCTCTTGACGTCCTTTTCCTGTACTGATTAGAGTTCATGGCCCTGTAATGTCTTAGAAAGAGAGAGAGAGAGAGATAGAGAGTGATTTGTTTTCTAACACAGAGGAGTGATCCATCTAGCTAAACAATCATCTTTTTTTCTTCACTCTAAGTGACTCAGCTGTGATGTTGTTTCCTGTCCTTTTGTTAACCTCCTCTTTATTCTCCAGCCCTGGCATATGCCAGCGCCCGGGAGCCAGACCACGCCCACGGCTGTACCCATGGCAGCTGTTACCCGGCAACAGGAGACCTGTTGGTGGGCCGTGAGAAGAGCCTGAAGACATCATCTACATGTGGCTCCAGGAAGAAAGACCCCTACTGCATCGTCAGTCACTTACAGGTGTTTGTGTGTCTCCAACATCCTCTCACTCCCCCTACCTACCATCTCACCTCCCTCTGTCCTGAGCTTCTGTTTAACCTCTGACCTGTGTCACCTCTGACCCCTGTAGGATGAGAAGAAATGTTTCCAGTGTGACTCTCGCCGGCCATATGATCCTGTCTACAACACCATCAGTCACCGCATTGAGAACGTCATCACCACGTTCAAACCACACCGCAAGAAGTCATGGTGGCAGTCAGAGAATGGTGAGAATTGAGATTGCATTCATAGGGGTTGCAATTATATCCATGTTTAAATGTATATACACGGTTTGATATTAAAACATTATACATAAAATCATTCACCATGTTGCAACTTTTGAGAAAGTATAGTGAACCTTTGATTTTATGAGAAGCAGTGTTAAAACAGATTTGTCCTCTATTTCTGCCCCCTGCCTTTGGTTACATGACATGCCCCCCACATGCAGCTGTCAGTGGTATGAACTCATACAGAATCCATATCAGCCGTATTATTAGAGGCCTAATCTTGGTTACTACTATTAATAACAGGTCTGTTCAGAGACTGAGAAAGAGAGGGGGAGTGGAAGAGGGAGGGATGATGAGTGGAGTAGAAAAGGGCAGAAGGACAGAGTGAGGAAGCAGTAGTGAGAGGGTGAGATATGGGGGAGAGAGAGGGGGCCGAGGATCCTGGAAGCCGCATTGAGTCATTACAGTGAGTTCTGGTAGCTCTGTTCTGAAGGGCCTTCAAAACCCAGAGGTCCACAGCCTCCATCACACTAAATCACCCTCTGTACTCTGTAGTAGCCTACTATACTCTGCCTGGACCAGACCCAGACCAGACACAGGCCCACAGCTGTTTGTATGGGGATAATAACAGAGCAGGCTGTACCCTGGCACTCCAACAAAGACAGGAACGAGAAAGAGAAGAGAGGAAAGGAGGGTGGGGAAGGAAGGGTTCAGAGGAAGAGTGGGAGTCAGAGAGAAAGAGAGAAGGGGTACGCTGATGGAGGGATAGAGAATTAGATTTGGAGAAACTATTTCAAGAGACCAGCTGAGCAATTCTCCTTCTTCATTGTTCATGAGAGCCCACATCACTGCAAACAAAAGCCCATTTCAGGTCTATTTCTGAGTGATTGACTACTGTGGACCACTATAGCACTGCCTGTACTCTATGTAGAACACTGAGAGGTGGGGGACAGGAAACAGTCACTATTTTTACTCCCAGTCTCCATGGCGTTTCTGGCAGGGCTTTAGAGTATGTGATATGAAGCACAGTGGGCTGCTTGTGCTACATGCGTGTAGACCACAGTCCCTGTGTCTCTCTGGTGTGAGGCCCCTTCCTTTACTAAGTTCCTAAAGGGCTTGGAGTGGAAGGCTGGGTTATCCACTGTTCTGTATAGCAGCTTGGGCCACTTCTACTCTGTGGTACTTTGAAGTGGTATCAAGTAGGCTACAAGAAGGATGTGCGAGTGGGTTGGTTCCGTTAGTGGAGTGTACCAGTTACTAATTGCTCTCCATTAGCCAAGCCTCACAACAGCGGTAAAAAAATAATAATAATCGCTGTGTCCCCTCTCCCACTCTCCAGTTCTTTCTCGCTTTTCCTTCCCTTGCCCTTTCGCTCTCTTTGCTTCTCTCTCCTCCTCATTCTCCCTCTCCTCCACCCTGACTCATTGGCTCTAACACACCCTCCTCTCCTTTCCTCTCCCTCTGTTTCCTTCCTGATGAGCCTTTCATTAATGAGTGCAGGTAATGGTTCACTGCCTACAGCACAGACTCATAGCCCCAACGGCCGACATCCAGTTTGACCTCTTACTCACAAATGTGTCTCTGTGTGTATATACAGTATGTGTGTATCAGGGTGGTTTATGATTGTATGAATCTTCAGAAGATTTGTGAGACTCTCTCTCTGTTATTTCCAGATATCTTTTTATTTTATTGTGTTACTTTTCCACAGGCCTGGCTCCCATCACACCACACCACAGCCTGCCTGAGGGGTAGATAGCTAGTGATGTTAATGTTGAGGTGCCACCCCGGAAGCTGTACTCTGTCATTACCTCTCTCATTGTTTCATGTGCTGAGTTATGGATTTTATCATTGTCTTCCTGCTGTTTGGATTCACTTCAAACTGCATTTGAATATGGGAAAAGATCCTTAAAGCACTTAGCTTTATGAGCATGTGTTTTGGGTGTTCTCAGAGGTTTCCCTTTGAGCTACGTTGTGGCATGTAGACATTTCTGATGGGACTTTTTACTGTGGTTATTATGTTATTTATATGCTGTAGCAGTTAAATGTTCCACCTGCTAGAAGGGGACATGCCCCCTTGGCATAAGGCAGAACCTCCTACACTACTATTGGAACTGAAGACTTCTTCTCTACCAATTAATTGTGAATAATGGCCCAACTCAAGTGGTTCTTCAGGATGGATGGTGCTCAGGAAGTGTGTGGAATTACCCATGTGGACGACCACATCTCCAGCCAAGACGAGAATGCTTTTTCCTGTTCAGATGCCATTACTCAAGCCAAAAGACGGACAGGGTTTTCCCTCACAGCTGGTAGTTGAGTTATCACTGGTGAAAACATGGGTTTGCATTTCCTGTAACAGACAGATTGACAGGTTGATTGAGTGCATAAATTGTAGATTTAATAGCAACAACATAAAGCTTGACATAACCTCTCTCTCTTTCTCTCTCCCTCTCTTCCTCCGTCCCTCTCATTTTGTCTTCAGGAAAGCCTGATGTCTTCATTCAGCTGGACCTTGAGGCAGAATTCCATTTTACTCATCTTATCATGATCTTCAAGGTTAGACACAGAGCACTTAGTAACCCTTGGAACAGGGGTCTCCAACCTTTTCTAGCATGAGAGCTACTTTTTAAAAGATTAACATGTCGCAAGCTACTCATTTTCTTTCTAGCTTTCAAATAGGCACGTTCTTCTCCTTTCCCCTGCAACTCTTTCCGGGTCTTTAGTGTACAAGAGAAAGTAGTGCACTATGATTTCTGTCAATATACCTGGTAAAATAATGGTTAATAAACAACTCTAAGGGGGCCCTATAGAATCTGTGATTTCTTCCCCAAAAATTATGTTTTATATATTCCCAAATTATGTTTTCATAGTTTTATTTTTCCTGGTTTTAGATTTCTTTGAGTTTTTCACTCTCAAAATTACAGTTATTCATAGAGAAACACCAAAATTGGATGTTCTGAGTTGATGTCAATGCATAAATCATATCATAAGACCATTTATTCCCCTTTTTTCCATTTCTGTCAACCCACAAGACGGTTATCACATCAACTGGCTACACATGGAGTGATAGACAAACGCCTGCACCACACAGACAGAAAGGGGCAATATTCATGGGAATTAATTGGCAGATATTGTGTTAGGTTTGGCTTTTTAAGCCAATAGTGGCTAACCAGGGTGGGATAATGTCAATGTTGCGTTGCTTAGATAGTAGCTGGGAAATTGCGGTGTCTAATACTTGTAAGATTTGTTTATTACAGTTTGCAGTGGAACACGTGAAAATTGCATATACTTTTGGAATTGTTTGGTGAGCTACTCGTAGGTGGGCTGTGAGCAACTGGTAACTCACGATCGACCTGTTGGAGACCCCTGCCTTAGACAGTGTGTCAAATCTATGCAGCATATACAAATGTTCTGTGTCTTCAAATGTGCAACTACACACATCACACATCACACCCCTCTCTTGGCACACAGACATTTCGCCCAGCAGCCATGGTGATTGAGCGATCTGCAGATTTTGGACGTAACTGGCAGGTGTACCGCTACTTTGCCTACGACTGTGACTCGGTCTTCCCCGGGGTATCCAAGGGTCCCCTGCGCAAAGTGGACGACGTCATCTGTGAGTCGCGCTACTCTGACATTGAGCCGTCCACAGAGGGAGAGGTGAGTCTGATTGGCTGGGGATAAATCAGTCTTCCCTATGACCACAAGATGTTGGAAAGACGTTGACAATACTTATTGTTGGTTGAAAATACATATTTTTGTTTGAAAATACATTGAAAATACGTATTTTCAATGTATTGTGATCACTGGATTACTATAGTTGTATACATACAGTGGGGGAAAAAAGTATTTAGTCAGCCACCAATTGTGCAAGTTCTCCCACTTAAAAAGATGAGAGAGGCCTGTAATTTTCATCATAGGTACACGTCAACTATGACAGACAAAATGAGAAATAAAATTCCAGAAAATCACATAGTAGGATTTTTTATGAATTTATTTGCAAATTATGGTGGAAAATAAGTATTTGGTCAATAACAAAAGTTTCTCAATACTTTGTTATATACCCTTTGTTGGCAATGACACAGGTCAAACGTTTTCTGTAAGTCTTCACAAGGTTTTCACACACTGTTGCTGGTATTTTGGCCCATTCCTCCATGCAGATCTCCTCTAGAGCAGTGATGTTTTGGGGCTGTCGCTGGGAAACACGGACTTTCAACTCCCTCCAAAGATTTTCTATGGGGTTGAGATCTGGAGACTGGCTAGGCCACTCCAGGACCTTGAAATGCTTCTTACGAAGCCACTCCTTCGTTGCCCGGGCGGTGTGTTTGGGAACATTGTCATGCTGAAAGACCCAGCCACGTTTCATCTTCAATGCCCTTGCTGATGGAAGGAGGTTTTCACTCAAAATCTCACGATACATGGCCCCATTCATTATTTCCTTTACACGGATCAGTCGTCCTGGTCCCTTTGCAGAAAAACAGCCCCAAAGCATGATGTTTCCACCCCCCATGCTTCACAGTAGGTATGGTGCAACTCAGCATTCTTTGTCCTCCAAACACGACAAGTTGAGTTTTTACCAAAAAAGTTATATTTTGGTTTCATCTGACCATATGACATTCTCCCAATCCTCTTCTGGATCATCCAAATGCACTCTAGCAAACTTCAGACGGGCCTGGACATGTACTGGCTTAAGCAGGGGGGACACGTCTGGCACTGCAGGATTTGAGTCCCTGGCGGCGTAGTGTGTTACTGATGGTAGGCTTTGTTACTTTGGTCCCAGCTCTCTGCTGGTCATTCACTAGGTCCCCCCGTGTGGTTCTGGGATTTTTGCTCACCGTTCTTGTGATCATTTTGACCCCATGGGGTGAGAACTTGCGTGGAGCCCCAGATCGAGGGAGATTATCAGTGGTCTTGTATGTCTTCCATTTCCTAATAATTGCTCCCACAGTTGATTTCTTCAAACCAAGCTGCTTACCTATTGCAGATTCAGTCTTCCCAGCCTGGTGCAGGTCTACAATTTTGTTTCTGGTGTCCTTTGACAGCTCTTTGGTCTTGGCCATAGTGGAGTTTGGAGTGTGACTGTTTGAGGTTGTGGACAGGTGTCTTTTATACTGATAACAAGTTCAAACAGGTGCCATTAATACAGGTAACGAGTGGAGGACAGAGGAGCCTCTTAAAGAAGAAGTTACAGGTCTGTGAGAGCCAGAAATCTTGCTTGTTTGTAGGTGACCAAATACTTATTTTCCACCATCATTTGCAAATAAATTCATAAAAAATCCTACAATGTGATTTTCTGGATTTTTTTTCCTCAATTTGTCTGTCATAGTTGACGTGTACCTGTGATGAAAATTACAGGCCTCTCTCATCTTTTTAAGTGGGAGAACTTGCACAATTGGTGGCTGACTAAATACTTTTTTTCCCCACTGTACATACATTAAAATGGCATTCAACCACCTGTCCTGTCCGTCTTCTTCCTCCAGGCTATCTACAGAGTTCTGGACCCTGCCATCCACATTGAGGACCCCTACAGCCCCAACATTCAGAGTAAGATACACTCATAGATGACATGATACAGCAACTGCCACCCTACCATATAATTACAATCTGCCATGCTCATACAGTACAACACCTAAACATAATGGCCCATGACAGTCTGCACTCTGGAGTCTGAAGCCTAGCGGGATGTGAAAACCAGCTGCTCTCTCTCTCCCACACAAGCTGGCCCTTCTATTTTGACCGGCATAACTTCACTGTTTTTCCAGGAGTAAGAGCAGCCTTCCCTAAGTAGTGACACGGGAGGCTCTGTTCTTAAGAGTCTTAATAAAACCAAGGTATAGATTGACCCTCACCCTTTAACTGGATATGTTTCCATGTTGTCCAGACAGACACACTCTGAATGAGTAGCTAGCACACTGGCATGCTCATTACTGCTCTCCACTTGTTTAAGGGAACCTGAGTCTAAGTCACTCATTAGCTCACCCTTATGGTACATCTAATTGGAGCTCTCACTCTATATCGGCTTTAGCTCGGGTTTGACAGAGAGAGAGACACATTTTGAGGGGGTTTAGTAATTAAAGTGCTGAAACCTGATGTTTTCCTGCTGTAATGGAGGCAGTGGAATCTGCTAGCGTGCCATAGAATATCAACATGGAGGGAGGATGTCTTAGAGGAGGGCGTTAAAATGAAGGCTGCCTGTCAGGGGGGTATACCGTTACAGAATGCCTATGGTTTAGTTTGAGCACTTTCCCATGCAGAGATCCTCCACAGCTAGAGAGCTTAAATATGGATGGCTCTGTTCTGATAGAGGTAATCCTGTCAGGGAAGTTGGGGGAGCTATTAGCAGGAGGTACATTAGTATGTTCATAATAACAATGAAATGACTTTAGCAGTGGCCTCACTGATACTCATAAGAGTTGGACATGGTGTATTGTGGCCCTGGCAACAGCCTGATATTCCCCAAAGTCCTGTGGAACAGTGGAACTTATTGTCCCACTGGTTTGTGAGAAAGGGAGTGGTGTTTTGCCTGTCAAGGTCTAGAGAACAGGCCTCTTCTGTGTGTGAGAACGGATACGCTCAGATAACAGAGGCCAGGAGTACTGATAGGGCCTGGATTTGAGGCTGCCATGCTGCTCTCCCCTCTCTCATTTTCAGTGTAGATGAATGGAACAGAGGTACTCTACACTAATCTCTTCACTAACTTTAGTTGAATGAAACAATAACTCCTGCACTGTATGTGAGTCAAATGAAGGTAGGTAATGGAAGTAACCACACAAAGAATACTAATAAGTGTTTAGTAGGAGTACAGTGAAGGTAGCCGCCCCAAAACACTGCTTTTTTGCTTAGAGGTGTGAATTATTCTCCATTTGATTGTGTTGAAACACTGTGTTCAAGCGGAGAGAGTGCTGATTGATTCCACACACTGTCTGTAGCGCATCTCTTTTTCGGTAGTCTGTAGGGGTAAGTTGAGCCATTTTTTACATTCAGCATCACTCCGTCAAGGGAAATATAGTATTCTTTCTAACAAAGATATCTACATATACTGTATTTCAGGATGTTGTTTATCCCTGGAAATAATCAGAATTCATGTAAACATAACAGTTTTGAAAGCATAGCTTCTCCAAAAAAAGTGGTCTCTTGGCACAACTTACCCCTGGTATGGGGTAAATTGAGCCTCATGACAAGTTAAGCCGCCTACAACTTTCTGTAGTGAATGAAATATTACCACTACCTTTTTAAACCATGTCTATCTTTATTTACCAAACACAATCACAATCGCTTGCTGTCTTTTAATCATTAAAAAAAAATCTATAACAGAAAATATCATTTTTACAGCTGTTTGAAGCTTGTGGACCAAAATGTTACTTTCAGTTTTGGTCCACCAGCTTCAAACAGCGGTTTTGGTCTACCAGCTTCGAGCAGCTGTAAAAGCAATATTTTTGTTATTGAAAATATATTTAATTTAGATGGTACAATAATTCACTACACTATTCAGTGCTTGTTTTCTCACATAAACTGAAATTGAGCGAACAGTGTAGAATTTTTGCAACCAGGAAATTATCGATTTCCACTAGATAACACAACCACAAAGTCAGAACAGCTTTCCCAGTTTGACAACAGATTCCGCTCCGGCGGGAGAAATCAATAGGCGAATATCACAGCCAATCACAACACTGGCAGGTAAGTAACAGTGGTGTAAAGTACTTAAGTAAAAATACTTTAAAGTACTTAATAAGTCGTTTTTGGGGGTATCTGTACATTACTATTTATATTTTTGACAAGTTTTTATTTTACTTCACTACATTCCTAAAGAAAATAATGTACTTTTTACTCCATACATTTTCCCTGACACCCAAAAGTACTCGTTACATTTTGAATGGCTAGCAGGACAGGAAAATGGTCCAATTCACACACTTATCAAGAGAACATTCCTGGTCATCCCTATTGCCTTTGGTCTGGCGGACTCACTAAACCACGTGCTTCGTTTGTTTGTTATGTCTGAGTGTTGGAGCGTGCCCCTGGCTATCCGGAAATAAAAAAAACTAGAGAATGGTGCCGTCTGGTTTGCTTAATATAGGGAATTTGAAATGATTTACACTTTTACTTGTAATACTTAAGTATATTTTAGCAATAATATTTACTTTTGATACTTAAGTATATTTAAAACCAAATACTTTTACTGAAGTAGTATTTTACTGGGTGACTTTCACGTTTACTTGAGTAATTTTCTATTAAGGTATCTTTACTTTTTCTCAGTTATGACAATTGGGTACTTTTCCCACCACTGGTAAGTAATACTGTGAAACACTATCATTCCACTATTAGTGGCAGATACATTATGGACATTTTCTGAAATTAATAATGCAAAAATAAAAATAAATCATATGTGTAGCACCTTAATTCTAAACACTTTTTTAAACACTTTTAACATAGGCCAGGCCCTGTTGTTACCTCATATCCCAGCGATAATGTCTTGCATTACGCCTGGGAAGAAAATGCTTCAATTTGCTAATCTTGTCATTGGCACAACTATTGTCTCAACTTACCCCAAGGCAAACATTTTGACTATAGTAGCCCACACAGCTACAAGGATGCACTTTCATGCTAGGTTTAGGACCTCATATTGAAGCTTATAGATACCCCAACTGATGTATAGAACAGTCTTAAAATGATATACTTTAGTTTAGATACAAGCATCATGAAACTAACAATATATTCATTTGACTTGGGGAAAATCCGTTTTTTTGGACCTAACTTGCTTACCACTTTTCCATGTGGTTTCTTTCTTCACAGACTCCATGAAATGATGACCTCTTCGTAAATATTTGGTAAAATGATACATTTTGTGTATGGTTTCGTAGTGAACAGCTGGAGCGTGACTGACAGCAGGGAATGTTCTGTGCACAGTAGCAACCTACCGTCCCTCTGTGAGAGTTTATCAAGGATTGCGTCCCAAATGGTACCCTATTCCCTTTATAGTGCACTACTTTTGACCAGGGCCCATAAGGCTCTGGTCAAAAGTAGTGCACTATATAGGGAATAGGGTACCATTTGGGAAGCAACCCAAGTCTCCTAACAACACCCTCCCTGCCCCTGCCCTTTCAGTCCCCCCTTATTTTCACCACTCCTCCCGAGGTCTCTCCTTCTCACAGTGCCCCCCCCCCCCTCCCACACACCCACAAAGGAAAGGTAGCTGGAACCTTTCCTTTGGCTTTGAAGTATAGGAATTAGGATGTTCATATAGCTCGTTGTATATCTTGTTGTATATCTCCTAATCTCTCTGTCTCCCCCCTCTACCTCTCTTCTCTTCCTCTTGTATCCTGAAGACCAGCTGAAGATCACTAACCTGCGTGTGAACTTCACCAAGCTGCACACCCTGGGAGATAACCTGCTGGACTCCCGCGTGGAGATCAAGGAGAAGTACTACTATGCCATGTACGAGCTGGTCGTCCGCGGCAACTGCTTCTGCTATGGCCACGCCTCCGAGTGTGCCCCCATCGATGGGATCAAGGATGAGGAGGGCATGGTAAGTAAGGGGAACACAGCACTGCCCCCTAGTTGTATGGAGGAAGACTACCCTATATAGATTGCTGTGTATGAAAACAGAGGCATCTGTGCAGAGAGGAGTTAGAATGTGAGGGTTTGTTTAGAATTCCCTGCGATTTATGTAATTCAGCCTCCCTGTCTCACAGGTCCATGGGAGGTGTGTCTGCAAGCACAACACGAAGGGTCTCAACTGTGAGCTGTGTGATGACTTCCATAGCGACATGCCCTGGAGACCGGCTGAGGGACGCAACACCAACGCCTGCAAGAGTGAGTGGTGGTGGACCACACCATAACAAGCAACATCTCTTACTCCTCTCCTAACATCACTGATTATTATTATTATGAACACACCAGTCATAAGTCATAACCAAAGGAATGAGAATCTTGATTATGATGTTAGTTTCTGTACCCTTTGTCTCTCCCAGAATGCAACTGTAACGGCCACTCCAACCAGTGCCACTTTGACATGGCGGTGTACCTGGCCACGGGCAATGCCAGCGGTGGCGTCTGTGACCACTGTCTCCACAACACCATGGGACGCAACTGTGAGATGTGTAAACCATTCTACTACATGGACCCCAGCAGGGACATCAGAGACCCGGGGATCTGCATTGGTGAGTAGAGGGGATCGACCCTCAGGACTGGGGCACAGGAACTGTGTGTATATTTCTCACATTATCATACTGTGTATGAGTGATGGCATAGGTATGTACGTGTACAGGTTATTTTCACGTTTGAATCCCTGGTATCACTTTATGTCCATTAGATGTTAGTGTGTTTACACGTTTTCTAGGTAGTACGTACTACTGTATGATTATGGTGGTTAAGTTTAACAGGATGTTTGTTGTCTTCCTCCTGCTAGCCTGTGACTGTGATCCTGATGGTTCCCTGAACGGGGGCATCTGTGACGGGCATGACGAGCCGTCCTTGGGCATGATCGCTGGGCAGTGCCGCTGTAAGGACCACGTGGAGGGGCATCGCTGTGACAAATGCAAGTCTGGCTTCTTCGGCCTGAGTGCAGAGAACCTCCGCGGGTGCCAACGTGAGTGGAGAGGAGCACAATCATGATTCATTCTGACAAATTGCACTGATTGTAGTCCAAATGACCCCCATTTTGTGTATTTTTTATGTTAGATTTTGGAACAATCTTTTGTTCAATCTTTTTTGTTAATCTCTCTCAGTGCTTTGAATAAAATAATGTATGCCCCCATAACTACTACTATGCCCCCCTCAGCCTGCCAGTGTGACCCCAGGGGTACTGTGTCAGAGAGCCCAAAGTGTGACCCTGTGAGCGGGGACTGCTTCTGCAAGCGACTGGTCACTGGACGCAGCTGTGACCAGTGTCTGGTAAGGGTCCAGGAGAGCCTCCCTCTTCTAACCATAACACACAGAGATACACTCTCTCTTCCCTCTCTCGGCTCTCTCTCTTTCGTTTCTCTCTCATCCCCCCTTCCTTTCATTCATACACTACCAGTCAAAGGTTTGGACACACCTACTCATTCAAGGGTTTTTCTATATTTTTTACATTGTAGAATAATAGTGAAGACATCAAAACTATGAAATAACACATATGGAATCATGTAGTATTATTCTACAATGTAGAAAATAATAAAAATTAAAGAAAAACCCTTGAACGAGTAGGTGTGTCCAAACCTTTGACTGGTACTGTACAGACATACATACAGTGAGGGAAAAAGGTATTTGATCCCCTGCTGATTTTGTACATTTGCCCACTGACAAAGAAATGATCAGTCTATAATTTTAATGGTAGGTGTATTTGAACAGTGAGAGACAGAATAACAACAATAAAATCCAGAAAAACGCATGTCAAACATTTTATAAATTGATTTGCATTTTAATGAGGGAAATAAGTATTTGACCCCCTCTCAATCAGAAAGATTTCTGGCTCCCAGGTGTCTTTTATACAGGTAACGAGCTGAGATTAGGAGGTCCTAGGTGGTCCTCTGTAGCTCAGCTGGTAGAGCAATGCACTTGTAACTACAGGGTAGTGGGTTCGATCCCCGGGACCACCCATACACAAAAAAAAAAGAAATTAAATAATGTATGCACGCATGACTAAGTCGCTTTGGATAAAAGCATCTGCTAAATGGCATATTATATTATTATTATTATAGGAGCACACTCTTAAAGGGAGTACTCCGAATCTCAGCTTGTTACCTGTATAACAGACACCTGTCCACAGAAGAAATCAATCAATCAGATTCCAAACTCTCCACCATGGCCAAGACCAAAGAGCTCTCCAATGATGTCAGGGACAAGATTGTAGACCTACGCAAGGCTGGAATGGGCTACAAGACCATCGCCAAGCAGCTTGGTGAGAAGGTGACAACAGTTAGTGCGATTATTTGCAAATGGAAGAAACACAAAATAACTGTAAATCTCCCTCGGCCTGGGGCTCCATGGAAGATCTCACCTCGTGGAGTTGCAATGATCATGAGAATGGTGAGGAATCACCCCAGAACTACACGGGAGGATCTTGTCAATGATCTCAAGGCAGCTGGGACCATAGTCACCAAGAAAACAATTGGTAACACACTACGCCGTGAAGGACTGAAATCCTGCAGCACCCGCAAGGTCCCCCTGCTCAAGAAAGCACATATACAGGGCCGTCTGAAGTTTGCCAATGAACATCTGAATGATTCAGAGGAGAACTGGGTGAAAGTGTTGTGGTCAGATGAGACCAAAATGGAGGTCTTTGGCATCAACTCAACTCGCCGTGTTTGGAGGAGGAGGAATGCTGCCTATGAGCCCAAGAACACCATCCCCACCGTCAAACATGGAGGTGGAAACATTATGCTTTGAGGGTGTTTTTCTGCTAAGGGGACAGGACAACTTCACTGCATCAAAGGGACGATGGACGGGGCCATGTACCGTCAAATCTTGGGTGAGAACCTCCTTCCCTCAGCCAGGGCATTGAAAATGGGTTGTGGATGGGTATTCCAGCATGACAATGACCCAAAACACACGGCCTGTGGAGGGAGCTGAAGGTTTGAGTTGCCAAACGTCAGCCTCGAAACCTTAATAACTTGGAGAAGATCTGCAAAGAGGAGTGGAACAAAATCCCTCCTGAGATGTGTGCAAACCTGGTGGCCAACTACAAGAAACGTCTGACCTCTGTGATTGCCAACAAGGGTTTTGCCACCAAGTACTAAGTAATGTTTTGCAGAGGAGTCAAATACTTATTTCCCTCATTAAAATGCAAATCAATTTATATAATTTTTGACATGCGTTTTTCTAGATTTTGTTGCTGTTATTCTGTCTTTCACTGTTCAAATAAACCTACCATTAAAATTATAGACTGATCATGTCTTTGTATGTGGGCAAACGTACAAAATTAGCAGGGGATCAAATACTTTTTTCCCTCACTGTAAGTAGTCCTCTGTAGCTCAGTTGGTAGAGCATGGCGCTTGCAACGCTAGGGTTGTGGGTTCGTTTCCCACAGGGGGCCAGTATGAAAATGTATGCACTCACTAACTGTAAGTCGTTCTGGATAAGAGCGTCTGCTAAATGACTAAAATGTAAATGTAATACTGTTGAAGTTGGATGTTTACATACACTTAGGTTGGAGTCATTAAAACTCATTTTTTTCAACCACTCCACAACTTTCTTGTTAACAAACTATAGTTTTGGCAAGTCGGTTAGGACATCTACTTTGTGCATGACACAAATAATTTTTATTTAACTTATAATTCACTGTATCACAATTCCAGTGGGTCAGAGGTTTACATACACTAAGTTGACTGTGCCTTTAAACAGCTTGGAAAATTCCAGAAAATGATGTCATGGCTTTAGAAGCTTCTGATAGGCTAATTGACATCATTTGAGTCAATTGGAGGTGTACCTGTGGATGTATTTCAAGGCCTACCTTCAAACTCAGTGCCTCTTTGCTTGACATCATAGGAAAATCAAAAGAAATCAGCCAAGACCTCCGAAAAAATATTGTAGACCTCCACAAGTCTGGTTCATCCTTGGGAGCAATTTCCAAACGCCTGAAGGTAGCACGTTCATCTGTACAAACAATAGTACGCAAGTATAAACACCATGGGACCACGCAGACGTCATACCGCTCAGGAAGGAGACACGTTCTGTCTCCTAGTGATGAACGTACTTTGGTGCGAAAAGTGCAAATCAATCCCAGAACAACAGCAAAGGACCTTGTGAAGATGCTGGTGGAAACAGGTACAAAAGTATCTATATCCACAGTAAAATGAGTCCTATATCGACTTAACCTGAAAGGCCGCTCAGCAAGGAAGAAGCCACTGCTCCAAAACCGCCATAAAAAAGCCAGACTACGGTTTGCAACTGCACATGGGGACAAATATCGTACTTTTTGGAGAAATGTCCTCTGGTCTGATGAAACAAAAATAGCACTGTTTGGCCATAATTACCATTGTTATGTTTGGAAGAAAAGGGGGACATTTGCAAGCCGAAGAACACCATCACAACCGTGAAGTACGGGGGTAGCAGCATCATGCTGTGGGGGTGCTTTGCTGCAGGAGGGACTGGTGCACTTCACAAAATAGATGGCATCATGAGGAAGGAAAATCATGCAGATATATTGAAGCAACATCTCAAGACATCAGTCAGGAAGTTAAAGCTTGGTCGCAAATGGGTCTTCCAAATGGACAATGACCCCAAGCATACTTCCAAAGTTGTGGCAAAATGGCTTAAGGACAACAAAGTCAAGGTATTGGAGTGGCCATCACAAAGCCCTGACCTCAATCCTATAGAAAATGTGTGGGCAGAACTGAAAAAGCATGTGCGAGCAAGGAGGCCTACAAACCTAACTCAGTTATACCAGCTCTGTCAGGAGGAATGGGCCAAAATTCACCCAACTTATTGTGGGAAGCTTGTGGAAGGCTCCCAAAACATTTGACCCAAGTTAAACAATTTAAAGGCAATGCTACCAAATACTAATTGAGTGTATGTAAACTTCTGACCCACTGGGAATGTGATGAAATAAATAAAAGCTGAAATAAATAATTCTCTCTACTATTATTCTGACATTTCACATTCTTAAAATAAAGTGGTGATCCTATCTGACCTAAAACAGGGAATTTTTATTAGGATTAAATGTCAGGAATTGTGAAAAAACTAGTTTAAATGTATTTGGCTAAGGTGTAGGTAAACTTCCGACTTCAACTGTACATACATACACCCTCCCGAAGAGTCATTGGTGTTTCTGAGTGATTCACATCCCCCTGTCACTCACATAACTTCCTTGCTGTGCCAGTAACAGTACCCAGGAATGTAAAGCCCTGCTTGGGGCTTCATATCTAAATTTAGTCAGGCCTCTCCGGGTGGTGTAGGTTACAGCAGGTTACAGCATGCTAAAAATGGTCAGCTGTAGTCCTGACTAAGTGGATCCTAAACTCTAAAAAGCTACATTTACCAGACACTCTTATCCAGAGCAACTTACAGTTAGTGAGTGCATACATTATTTTTTTATTTTTCATACTGGCCCCCCGTGGGAATCGAACCCACAACCCTGGCGTAGGCAAATGCCATGCTCTACCAACTGAGCTACATTCCTGCCAGCCATTCCCTCCCCTACCCTTGACCAATTATGCGCCGCCCCATAGGTCTCCCGGTCACGGCCGGCTACAACAGAGCCTAGATTCGAACCAGGATCTCTAGTGGCACTTTAGACCGCTGCTCCACTTGGCAGACGACATAAAGGCTTGTTTTAAAGTCAAGAACAGACAACCACTATTTTGCACCCATAACTTAAGCTCTACCAGCCTGTCCTTTGACAGACAGGATGTATCTACAGTATGTCATTTTGGAGCTAGGAACACCTGGTTGAGATATCTGAGAAGTTACCTATGATGTAAGGTCCAGTAACCCTGGCTGATGTAGTAGGTAGTCAGGAATGTCATCTGTCTGGTGCTAACAGCTGTCTGTTTGTCTGCCCACAGCCAGAACATTGGGCACTGAGTCACGACCTGAATGGCTGCAGAGACTGTGACTGTGATGTGGGCGGAGCCACAGATAACCAGTGAGTGACAGCATGGCCGCAGGAAGATGTTCTGGGTTGGGGGTGCTGTCGAGGGGTTACATGCTTACTGCATATATTTCTTATGTGTCTTCCCCAGCTGCTCAATGGAGAATGGGCAGTGCCGCTGTCGTAGTCATATGATGGGCCGTCAATGTACCCAGGTGCAGTCTGGGTGGTACTTCATGGCTCTGGACCACTATACCTACGAGGCTGAGCTCGCCATACTGGGACAGGTAACTACTACTTCTTACAGATAAGACTGGGGTGGACCCTTATTTGGATTGTTTGTACTGTCTATGTTTGACTTTGTGTGAATGCTTGATGGTATTTGTGTGTCTCCAGGGCTGCAGTGTGGAGCAGAGGGAGCACCAGCCTGGGCGCCCTGCCACCTGGACTGGCACTGGGTTTGCCAAGGTCCCAGAGGGCAGCAGCCTGGAGTTCTCCATCAACAACATCCCGTACTCCATGGAGTACGACCTCCTCATCCGCTATGAGCCACAGGTTAGTGCCTAGTCACACACATACGACGCTTGGGCGGTATCAAGATTTTCATATTGTCATACCATCCTTCTCTCATACCGGGATTTACGGTATTACCAGCATAGCACACAAGGGGGCATTAAAACGCAAGAAAAGCCCATTGGGCCTCTATTACCAGAATGCTAACAAAGTTAGTACAAACTAATAGCGAAATCACGTAGATGCTGTTAGCTAAATGCTAACGAGTGAAAACTAACATAAACTAATTGCAAAAACAGGCAAATCCAGCTCATAAAGTTATACAAGCATATATAGTAGTAGTGTGGACATTTACAAGCGAAAGTGAATGAGATAAATTGTGCAAATGAACAAAGTTATGATGCATGCTTTTCTGAAGGAAGAGCAGTATGTGTACACAGAGAAGATGGGAGAAGAACGGAGGAGGAAAAAAACGCTAGTAGGAAGCACAGGGAAAAAATGACAGCTGTACAGATAACTCATCCACAAGATAACTCATCCACAGCTCTTTGACTTCTGGCAGAAAGCCATTATAAGATAACTGATGGCAAACATGTTGTAGTGAATTGCTTACAAGTGTAACTTCATCATCTCATGTGCGCCACACAACAGAGACTCACTGATAGATGTAGAGCGCTATGGACTCATTGGCTCGCTTTCTCTCATTGTGCTGTTTACAAACAAACACGTGAGTGGCTCAACTGTTCTGGGGAACAATGGTAAGCTTCATAATGTAAAATAATGTGACAGGTAAAATGAAGAACACAATCTGCTTTATCTCTGTATTGCACAAGTTGACTGCAGATATTAACTTAAAAAGTAGCTACAAATATTTAAATGTATTGAAAAACTTCTAAGAAATAGTTTTGAGAGTATTGAAAAATCATCCCGTGGCTTTTTCCAAATACCCCGGTATACGTATGTACGGTATACCGCCCAAGCCTAACACATACGCACATACGCGCACGTACGTACGCACACACACACTCCCTTCTGTTTTCTGGGTGTGCACAGTACAGTGTGTAACTGTATATGACTGTTATTGTGGTGTGTGTGTTGTGTTAGATGCCACGTGACTGGGGGGAGGTCCGTGTGACGATCATTCGGCCAGGGCCCATTCCCACCAGCAGCCCATGTGGAAACACCATCCCTGCAGACGACATGCTCACTGTGTCCCTGCCTGTAGGATCCAGGTGAGGGACTCACACACACCTCACCATGGAATATACAGTGCCCTTGTGTCTGGCTCAGGTGACAGTGATACACTTGTGTAATTGGATGTTAGTAATTTTGTATTTCCTTAAAGTTTACATTTTTCTGTGTGTGGTTTGTGTGTTTGTGTGTGCTGCAGGTTTGTCGTGCTGCCTCAACCTGTATGCATGGAGAGAGGAGTGACCTACACTCTTCGCTTTGAGTTCAGTGGCTATCTGGATGGGAACAGTATTCTCATTATCGGTACTACCGCTGCCAACATTCTAGTGGACTCTGTGAGTATCAAGACTCAACAAATTGAGCCTCCCGAGTGGCGCAGCGGTCTAAGGCACTGCATCACAGTGTTGAGGCGCCACAACAGCCGGGGGTTTGATCCCAAGCTGTATCACAGCCGGCCGTGACTGAGAGCCCCATAGGGCGGCACAGAATTGGCCCACCATCATCTGGGTTAGGGAACAGTTTGGCCGGGGGGCTTTCCTTGGCTCATCGCGCTCCTTGTGGCGGCCCGTGCGCCTGCAAACTGACTTCGGTCGTCAGTTGAACAGTGTTTCCTCTGACACATTGGTGCAGCTAGCTTCTGGGTTAAGTGAGCAGTGTGTTAAGAAGCAGCGCGGCTAGGCGGGTCATGTTTCGCAGGACACATGACTCGACCTTCGCCTCTCCCAAGCCTGTAGGGGAGTTGCATTGATGAGACAAGATCGTAACTACCAATTAGATATCACAAAAAAAGGGTAAAAATTACAAAATAAATTATTTAAAAAACCTTAACACTCAACAAGATTTGGTCTGCAAATCTCTTTATCTCTCTCTCTCTCTCTGTCTAATTATGTTCTTATGCAGTCCAGCTAACGCTCCTCCCTGCTTCCTCTCCAGATCTCCCTGCTCCCTCGTTACTCCTCCCTGGAGATGTTCATTGGCGGTGACCCCGCCTCCATCGCCCGGAAGCAGAGCTACGAGCGCTACCGCTGCCATGAGGGGGCCAAGAGCGTGACACGCCCCCAGATCAGCGACGTCTGTGCCAAACTCATCACCAGCATGTCAGCCATCATTAACGATGGAGCCCTGCGTAAGTCATTCCAGAAATTCCCTCATCCATAATCAAGATCTGCTGTCATCAAGGATGCCTGGTAATTATTTTCACAATGAAATGAAAATCACTTCTTTTTTCTTCACAGCTTGCCAGTGTGACCCCCAGGGCTCAGTCAGCTCAGTATGTGACATGCACGGAGGTCAGTGTCGCTGTAGGCCAAACGTGATTGGACGTCGCTGTGACCAGTGTGCTCCTGGGACGTACGGCTTTGGACCTGCAGGATGTAAATGTTAGTGTCGCACAAAGAGTAAAGGCAACTCCTGGTGTTATCCAGTAGGGTACAGTAGGGTTTGTACTGTACTGTCTGTCTATTCCACTTATGTGAACAGCTGTACTGGTGGCGCCCCCTGCTGCCTCATTACTTACTGACCCACTCCTCTCTTGATCTACACTTTCCTATAAATCTCTTTCTCTCGCTCCCTCCCTCCCGCTCTCTCTAGCATGTGAGTGCAATCTGGAAGGTGTGGTCACTCGGTTCTGTGACCAGCTGACTGGGCAGTGCCCGTGCCGCCCGGGTGCGTTTGGCCAGCGGTGCAATGGCTGCCAGGCAGGACACTGGGGCTTCCCCAACTGTAAGCAATGCCTGTGTAATGGACACGCTGAGGAGTGCCACCAGAGGACCGGAGCCTGTCTCAACTGCAGGGACAACACTGGAGGAGACAAATGTGACAGGTTAGGATTCACCATGGGGACAGTGGGGAATCTGAAATAAGAATTAAGGTAGTCAATGTAATGTTATTGACAAGCCAACTGCTATTGCTGTATTTCAAGGTGTGCCAACAGTTACTATGGCAACCCAGTGTTGGGCACAGGTAATGGTAACCAATGTCGGCCCTGCCCCTGCCCAGATGGCCCAAACAGCGGACGCCACTTCGCTGCCTCCTGTTACCAGGACAACCGCAACAGACAAGTGGTCTGCAACTGTAACCAAGGATACACAGGTACAGCCCACGCCTCCATTTCTCCATTGAGGTGTCTTCTCTTTCTCCCTCCCCTGTTCTTCCTACTCTTCTTCAGCCAGGGAAGCGGACGAAGGACGTTTGATCATGTCTGCATGAATGAGCAGATGCATCATAGGGTTGATGATGCACTGTGAAAAGAGATCTGTTAGTGTGATTAAACTCAGGGAAAATGTCCATGGTGTGATATTCCAAGTCATTCGCCATGTTGGGTCTTTTGGTGAGCCAAATAGACACTACTCTAGTAGAACGTTTATCCTACCAGGAAAAATGTGGAATGATAATGTGTGTTGTTTCCTCCCTTACCCAACTTGGCACAGGGGGGATGGTTAAGCGCTCCGAGGGTTCCTTCAAGCGTGAGTAATGATGATGGTGACCCCCACCCTCCTTACCAACCCCCCCCGCCCCCTGCATGGCTTCAGCACCCCACCCATCTATGGTGCTGTGCCACAGTGCACTCCTGCCTCAGAGTAGATGGAGCTCCCAAGATCTGACCAAGAATCAGTTTAGACAAATTGTATAACACAAATAACTGTGTTTGAGTTGGAAGGCTGACACTGAGTCTGGGTGAACTTCTACAGTGTCTCCTGTGTATAACAACTATAATGTTATACTGGGCACATACAGTCAGTGCTTGTTACTCCTGCTGGCTTACACAGGCACCAAGCAGCCGGACAGTCAACCAGCTGAAAACAACAGAATCTCTGCCACGCTGCATTTTGCATTGTGATTCTCTGCCTCTATTGCAGACACAAAAGACAGTAACAGGTACATCACTCATAGTAGACAAGCTGAAGCTAGTGAGACTACGCCAACCTATTGTTCATTCACATCCACTGTGAGCCTGTGACAGAAAGACAAACAAGCATTCTGCATACTCTGCTTTAGACAGCTTTGCTGCAATCAGCTCAATATGATGTGCTTTACTGTAAACTTACTTACCATCAACAGCCCCTTCTATGTGTCATATCCTTTTATTCTATACATTTAGTTTGCTCCTCAAAGACAGAAAGACAAAAAAACAAAGACACAATGATCACCTAAACACAAAAGAATAGTATCACAATGCCCCTTTATCAATCAAGTGAGGAAATCTTGTCCGTTAAATGAGGAAGTCCTATGTTGTGTTCCACTATGGGTTAGAATACAGTACTTCCCTGCTAAGAGTGGCATCTCTCCTTGTTATGCTGGAGAGACCACAAGACCAGCAGCTGTAGGTTGTCTGTCAGACCCAAAAGTCAGCCCCCCTCACACACCAGCATACTCTGCCCCCTGTAGCCGTCAGCTGGACTCAAAAATGGCAAGTATGTCTCCCTTCCTCTGAATCCATACTACGAAGAAATGGGCTCTTTGTGAGAAAAGCTAATTGTTCACGGTGTCTGCCGAAAGACTGAGCATAATCCACTTTGCAACAGTGTGATCACAGAGATCCTCACTAATCACTGTTAATCTCCTGGGTAACCAACTCCCTTTTAACCCAATATATAATAGCATTGCACAATGATAAAATATCAAAACTAATCAAATGTATAACATGATGTTTACAGTTTGAGTAACATTCTGATAACTACTTTACTGATAGTCACTGAGGTGGGTTTCACACACAGCACATTACTCTGTCTACAGAAGCTATCACGCTGTAAGCGTCTTGCTTAAGTCCACTGGAAAACAGTTTGGAAATACTTAGATATACCAAGTCATTTTTCTCCATCACCCAGCCAAGAAATATCTCAATCTCTTTTTATTTTTTTATTTGCTTTAAAAGATTTACCCCTTTTTTCTCCCCAATTTGGTGATATCCAATTGATAGTTACATCGCTGCAACTCCCGTACGGACTCGGGAGAGGCGAAGGTCGAGAGTCATGCGTCCTCCGAAACACGGCCCTGCCAAGCCTTACTGCTTCTTGACACACTGTTCGCTTAACCCATAAGCCAGCCGCACCAATGTGTCGGAGGAAACACTGTACAACTGGCGACCGAAGTCAACGTGCATGCGCCCGGCCCGCCACAGGAGTCGCTAGAGCGCGATGGGACAAGGACATCCCGGCCGGCCAAACCCTCCCCTAACCCGGACGACGCTGGGCCAATTGTGCACCGCCTCATGGGTCTCCCGGTCGCCGCCGGCTGCAACACAGGCCGGGATCAAACCCGGGTCTGTAGTGCCTTAGACCGCTGCGCCACTCGGGAGGCCTAAATATCTCAATCTCAACATGAGATATTCCACTTTCCAACACTTTCTTTTTTTAAATGTCCCTCCTTCTCCCTCAACCTTTTTTCCTATTGGTCACAGGTTCCCGGTGTGAGGAGTGCGCCCCTGGTTACTATGGTAACCCCTCCCAGCCAGGTGGGCGGTGCCAGCCGTGCAGATGCAGTAATAACATTGACATGTCAGACCTGGATGCGTGTGACCGGCGGACAGGAGAGTGTAAGAAGTGTCTCTACAACACAGAGGGACCAGACTGTGGTGTGTGCAAGAGCGGTTACTATGGAGATGCCTCGCGACGCAACTGCAGAAGTGAGTCACTGTTGACGCATCCTCTTTACACACCAAAAAACGTAAGAACCTTTAATTGTAGGAATGTTGCATTTAGACTGTATGTGTTGTGCACCCTAGGAAAGTTTCAATCTACTCTCTTCCGTATGTTTTCCCAGAGTGCACCTGTAACTTCCTGGGCACAGAGCATACCCAGTGTACAGCGCGGGATGAGTGTGTGTGCCAGCGTGCCACGGGGCAGTGCCAGTGTTTACCCAATACTATCGGCCTGACATGTGACCACTGTAAGCCCAACTACTGGAACCTGGCTAGTGGGCGGGGCTGTGAGGCCTGCGGCTGTGACCTCAACAACGCTGTCAACTCTGCTTGCAACGAGGTTTGTGTGTGTGTGTGGTTCCATTACTAAGGTGCTTTATGAGAGACCTCTTCTGTGACCTCATGCTCATGTTTGACCTCCCTGTGCCCCAGTTCACTGGAAAGTGTCAGTGTCGTGATGGATTCGGTGGGAAGACCTGCACAGACTGCCAAGAGAACTACTGGGGAGACCCCAAGATCCAGTGCAGAGGTCAGCATTAGCGTCATGTAACGTTATTATAACTTATTTAACATGTTATTCATAAGTCATGGAACATGTTATTCATAAGTCATGGAACATGTTATTCATAACTCATGTAACGTTATTCATAAGTCATGGAATATGTTATTCATAAGTCATGGAACATGTTATTCATAACTCATGTAACATGCTATTCATAAGTCATGGAATATGTTATTCATAAGTCATGGAACATGTCATTCATAACTCATGTAACATGTTATTCATAAGTCATGGAACATGTTATTCATAAGTCATGGAATATGTTATTCATAAGTCATGGAATATGTTATTCATAAGTCATGGAACATGTCATTCATAAGTCATGGAACATGTCATTCATAAGTCATGGAACATGTTATTCATAAGTGTGGCATCAAAATATCAGCAGCAGACATATACTAACAATCCCTCACTCTCTCTCTCTCTATCTCTCTCAGTCTGTGACTGTGACCGCCGGGGCATAGAGACCTCCCAGTGTGACCAGAAGTCAGGCCACTGTGTGTGTCAGCAGGGGGTGTCGGGCGTGCGCTGTGACCAGTGTGCCCGGGGCTTCTCAGGCCAGTTCCCTAACTGCCAGCCCTGCCACCAGTGCTTCGGGGACTGGGACCGGGTGGTGCAGGACCTGGCTGTCCGCACCAAGACCCTGTCGGAGCGGGCTCTAGAGATCCAGACCACGGGCCTGACTGGAGCCTATGAGAAGGCCTTCAGAGACCTGGAGGAGAAGCTGGCACTGGCCCAGGGCATCGTCAACGCCCGCAACACCACCGCAGAGGCAGTCAGCAGCCTGATGGAGCTCATTGAAGACCTCAGGTACAAGGCATACACACAGACACTGTATTATACTGTACATAACAATACACATACATCGATAGACTTTCAGTCTGCATCTCCCGAGTGGCGCAGTGGTCTAAGGCACTGCAATGCAGTGCTAGCTGTGCCACTGGAGATCCTGGTTCGAATCCAGGCTCTGTCGTAGCTGGCCGTGACCGGGAGACCCATGGGACGGCGCACAATTTGCCCAGCGTCGTCCAGGGTAGGGGAGGGAATGGCCAGCAGGGATGTAGCTCAGTTGGTAGAGCATGGCGTTTGCAACGCCAGGGTTGTGGGTTCGATTCCCACGGGGGGCCAGTATGTAAAAAAAAAAAAAAAAAAAAATGTATGCACTAACTGTAAGTCGCTCTGGATAAGAGCGTCTGCTAAATGACTAAAATGTAAATGTATAAAGATTCACCATAAATATGCCTCTCTTCCAGTTTTGGAGTTTAACTGTACTTTCCTGTCCCTTTCTCATGCAGGTCTCAGATAGGGGAGACCACAGACACACTGAATAGTCTGGAGGGAGACCTGACCAGTGTGCAGAACAGCAACGTTGAGGCCAGTAATAAGCTCAGTGCTCTGGAGAGAGAGGCCAAACAGCTGAACCTGACCTCAGATCAGCTCCACCGTCAACTAGACATCCTCAAGAACTCCAACTTCCTGGGTGAGCAGAGACTTCCTTTCCCCCTTCCACCAGAGGTTTTCTGGGATACATAGTGCCATAATGACTGATGCTATCAATGTTTTGTTGTAGAAATACTTTTTAAATATTAGTTAAATGTAGTATTAAATGTGTTCTTATTATTAGTTGGCACGCTCATTCCTCCAGGTGCATATGACAGCATCCGCAGCTCCTATAACAAGTCCCGTGATGCAGAGCGGCGAGCCAACCAGTCAACCACCACCACGCCCAGCACTGTCAGCCAATCAGCAGACACACGCCGCAAGACAGAACACCTCATCTCTGCCAAGAAAGATGACTTCAACCGTAAGAACGCTGTCAACAAGCGAGCCCTGGGGGACCTCAATGCAAAGGCACAGACTCTGGACATGAAGAAGATCAACGAGAAGGTGAAGCAAGCATCATCTGTCTGATTGGATTAAACCCCTTAAACAGCACAAGACCAGAGGAAGAGTTCAGGCAAAGTTATAAACAAATGTAGTAATCTGATACATGTTCCTCCCCCACCCCCTTTGATCAGGTCTGTGGGGCCCCTGGCGATGCCCCCTGTGCAGAGAGCCTTTGCGGAGGAGCAGGTTGCCGTGATGATGAGGGGAACAGGCACTGCGGAGGCCTGAACTGCAACGGTGCCGTAGCGATGGCAGATAACGCCCTGAAGAGGTCTAAGCATGCAGAAAAAGAGCTGAACAAAGCCATGGGGGAGGTAGAGGAGCTCTTCCACAAGGTCAGTTACAGTGATAGGAAATGGAGACCTGCAAATTCTATTGCGGCATGCCACTAAAGCATACAGCTGTATCACCTACAGTATGAGGGTACTTGATAACAGTTATCCCTGATTCTCTGTATCCCCCTGTATGGCTTCTCAGGTGGCAGATGCCAAGACCAAGGCGGAGGAGGCGAAAGGTAAAGCCCAGGCAGCTCTGGACAAGGCCACCAACACCAAGAACAAGGTGGAGCGCTCCAACAATGACCTGCGAGACCTCATAAAGCAGATCCGGGACTTCCTCATGCGTGAGTTGGCTAAAGTGATAGGAAATTCAGATATTCTAGGAAAAGTAAGTTCCTTGTCTACATGGGACCATACAAGCAATTTATCTTAAACTCAGGATTGTCATCATGATCATCATCACTAAGTGTTAACTTCCCATTCTACGTCAAAATTCTCTGTGCTGATCTGAATATCCATCTCCTTGCAGAGGAGGGTGCTGATCCAGACAGCATTGAGACGGTGGCCAACCGTGTCCTGGAGCTGTCCATTCCAGCCTCACCCCAGCAGATCAGACACCTGGCAGAGGAGATCAAGGACCGGGTCCGAAGCCTCTCCAACGTAGACACCATTCTGCAACAGACACAGGATGATGTGCGCAAAGCAGAGCAGCTGCTGCAGGAGGCCAAGAAGGCCAGGTGTGTGTGTGTGTGTGTGTGTGTGTATTCCCCCCCCCTCCAGGACGTTGAATAGGCATATTGTCACGTTCGTTGAGAGACGGGTCAGACCAAGGTGCAGCGTGGTATGCGTACATGTTTATTAAGACGAATAAACACTTGACAAAACAACGAAACGTGAAGCTCAAACAGTGGCTACAACAACAAGCCAAACAAGAGTCAAGATCCCACAACTAAGGTAGGCAACCAGGCTACCTAAGTATGAGCCCCAATCAGAGACAACGATCGACAGCTGCCTCTGATTTGGAACCACACCCGGCCAACATAGATCTAAACATACTAGATCTCCACATACTAGATCTCCACATGACACGTGACAGTACCCCCCCAAAGGTGCGTACTCTGGCCACACCAACCTGACTCATTAGGGGAGGGTCCGGGTGGGCATCCAGCCTCGGAGGCGGCTCCGGCTCCGGGCGTGACGACCTCTCCCTCTCTGACTCCCCGTTGCACCCCTGGTCTGTTCTGGACCTCGGCGCGATGCTTCCCCTCTCCTTCCTCCCACGATGCACCAAGCCCTGTCTGGACCCTGGTGTGGGAGGCCCCGAACCTGGAGAGGGGCTGACGTCTGGGCCTGGATCGGCAATCCTTCCGCGATGCACCAAGCCCTGTCTGGACCCTGGTGTGGGAGGCCCGACCCTGGAGAGGGGCTGACGTCTGGGCCTGGAGTGGAGCCTGCTGACCGGAGCTGAACTGGACCCCGGTGGAGCGGACTGCTCTGGCTCCGGAGTGGAGCCGCTGACTGGAGCTGGACTTGGCACCGGTGGAGCGGACTGCTCTGGCTCCGAAGTGGATCTGCTGACCGGAGCTGGACTAGGCACCGGTGGAGCGGACTGCTCTGGCTCCGGAGTGGAGCCGCTGACCGGAGCTGGACTTGGCACCGGTGGAGCGGACTGCTATGGCTCCGGAGTGGAGCAGCTGACCGGAGCTGAACTGGACCCCGGTGGAGCGGACTGCTCTGGCACTGGACTGGAGCAGCTGACCAGAGCTGGACTGGGCCCCGATGGAGCGGACTACTCTGGCACTGGAGTGGAGCAGCTGACCGGGCTGCGGACACGCACCACTGGTCTGGTGCGAGGAACAGGCATGGGCCGCACCGGGCTGGGAACACGCACCACTGGTCTGGTGCGAGGAGCAGGCACGGGCCGTGCCGGACTGGAGACGCGCACCACTGGTTTGGTACGAGGAGCAGGCACGGGCTGTGCCGGACTGGATACATGCACCACTGGTTTGATGCGGGAGCAGATACGGGGCGTACCGGGCTGGCAACACACACCACTGGTTTGGTCGGGGAGCAGGTACGGGCTGTACCAGGCTGGAGACACGCACCACTGGTTTGGTGTGGGGAGCAGGTACGGGGCGTACCGGGCTGGCGACACGCACCACTGGTTTGGTGCGGGGAGCAGGTACGGGCCGTACTGGACTGGATACACGCACCACTGGTTTGGTGCGGGGAGCAGGTACAGGCCGTACCGGACTGGATATGCGCACCACTGGTTTGGTGCGGGGAGCAGGTATGGGGCGTACCGGGCTGGCGACACGCACCACTGGTTTGGTGCGGGGAGCAGGTACGGGTCGTACTGGACTGGATACGCGCACCACTGGTTTGGTGCGGGGAGCAGGTACGGGGCGTACCAGGCTGGGGAGGCGCACTGGTGACACAGTGCGTAGAACCGGAGCAGGATATACTGGACCGTGGAGGTGTACTGGAGGTCTGGAGTGTACAGCTGGCACAACCCGTCCTGGCTGGATGCCCACTCTCGCACGACATGTGCGGGGCGCTGGCACAGGACGCACTAGGCTGTGAATGCGCACTGGCGACACAGTGCGTATCTCCGCATACCTTGGTTCCTCAATGAACACACGCTCCTTTTGTTGCCTGACCAGCTCCTCTCTCCGTGCATCCACTACTTCCTTCTCCCTACGGGCCTCCTGCAGCGCCTCCTCTTGAAGGGAGCTCTCCTGCTCTATTCTCCCTATCAGCCCCCGTACTGTGGTGGCCTCCTCTCTTAAACTGCAGATCCGCAGGTCTTGGAGGACCTCTAAAATAGCGGCCCCCTCCTCTACAGTCAGCCCTTTCACGGCCTCCTGCTGCCTCGTCGTCCACCCCGTGTGCCCCCCCAAAAAAAAATTATTGGGGCTGCTTCTCTGGCTTTCTTCGTGACTGAGACCTTTTAAGTTGCCGTCTCTCCTCCCTTGCTGCCTCTGTCTGCTCCCAAGGAAGGCGATCCATCCCAGCCTGGATCTCTTCCCATGTCCATGATCCCTTAACATTTAATATCTCCTCCCAAGTCCATGATTTCTGCTTCTCCTGGGCATGCTGCTTGGTCCTTGTTTGGTGGGATCTTCTGTCACGTTCGTTGAGAGACGGGTCAAACCAAGGTGCAGCGTGGTATGCGTACATGTTTATTAAGACGAATAAACACTTGACAAAACAACGAAACGTGAAGCTCAAACAGTGGCTACACACAACAAGCCAAACACGAGTCAAGATCCCACAACTAAGGTAGACAACCAGGCTACCTAAGTATGATCCCCAATCAGAGACAACAATCGACAGCTGCCTCTGATTGGGAACCACACCCGGCCAACATAGATCTAAACACACTAGATCTCCACATAGAATTACACATTACATAGAATACTCACACCCTGACCAAACCAACTAGCGAACTCTATGTCAGGCCGTGACACATATTTTCCAGACGTTGAAAAATACGTATTTTCCGGACATTGAAATCAGGCTCATTTTTGGTTCTGAATGAAAGTTGAAAATAAGTCATTTATAGACGTCTATGTTTGGGCCAAATCAAGGCTGGTCCAGACCGGACCAAAAATCTATATCCGTGGATGTTGAAATCAAGGCCGGTCTGGAACTGCACCAAAAAAAGACGTCCAAAAGGGTTCAGCATCGGTCTGTGCTTACTGAGGTGTAGCCTACAGTGTTGCCTGAAATTTTATTTTATGAATGCCCATCCATGTGGTAGGCCCACCGTTTGTAAAACAGGCCCTTGCATTGGCTTTATTAGTCTTGATTACTGTGACTAATCAATTTGGCTATTTAAGCTCTGAATATCAGCTAGTAGCTACCCAACTTTATCAGGAGTTATCGCAAGCCTATTTGCAATGTGTTTACACACTGGGATATGCAGAAGTATTTACTTTTTTGCTATGATCAGCTTGTCAAAAATTGACAGATACAAACTTGAAACACTGATCATGACAATAGGGTGAAACTTCTGGACAACAGTTGTGATTGTCCATTCCATATTGTCCATTTTACTTTGACCAGTCCAGTTTTTAGGATATGTTGTTTGTTAACATGACAGCTAATTTTTTATATGATTGTGCGCCATTTAGGTTAGGCTATTTGATTGGAGAAACCTGCATGATGTAAAAAGTGTCAATTTCATTACATTGTCATACATTTTATCTCCATTTTATCTTGGTCAGTTTAGCTCAGAAAATGCTGCCATAGGAGGCCGCCTAATCCTGTCTAATGAGCGGGCCGGCCGTGCACTCACTAAGTCTCTGGATAAGAGCGTCTGCTACATGACTAAAATGTAAATGTAAAATAGACTGACCAGGTGAATCAAGGTGAACGCTATGATCCCTTATTGATGTCACTTGTTAAATCCACTTCAATCAGTGTAGATGAAGGGGAGGAGACAGGTTAAAGAAGGATTTTTAAACCTTGAGACAATTGAGACATGGATTGTGTGTGTGTGACATTCAGTGGGTGAATGGGCAAGACAAAAGATTTAAGTGCCTTTGAACGGGCCTTACAAAAAAAGATTGCAGTTTTGAAACTGCAGTAAAGGTGTAGTAACTGCAGTTGACTGTGTTATTTTGGACGCAGTAATTGCAGAATAACTGCAGTAAAAAAAACTTATTTTGGATGCAGTATTTGCAGCATACTGCAGTTATACTGCACTCTGACTGCAATATTTTTTTCGTAAGGGGGGGGTATGGTAGTAGGTGCTAGACAAAATATTTAAGTGCCTTTGAACAGGGTATG
This sequence comes from Coregonus clupeaformis, assembly GCF_020615455.1. Classification (NCBI taxonomy): domain Eukaryota; kingdom Metazoa; phylum Chordata; class Actinopteri; order Salmoniformes; family Salmonidae; genus Coregonus; species Coregonus clupeaformis. Next base: position 30,091,604 of record NC_059215.1, on the reverse strand, counting down.
GTAGTAAGTGCCAGGTGCACCAGTTTATGTCAAGAACTGCAACGCTGCTGGGTTTTTCACGTTCAACAGTTTCCTGTGTGTATCAGGAATGGTCCACCACCCAACATGGGCCAGCATCCCTTTGAAAAGCTTTCCACACCTTATAGAGTCCATTCCCGACTAATTGTGCTGTTCTGAGGGCAAAAGGGGTTGTGTGCAACTCAATATTAGGAAGGTGTTCTTAATGTTTTGTACACTCAGTGTAGATTATAGCAGTATCAAGTAAAAGGGAATGGTCCAGCACAGCAAGACACTCCTGATTCTAACATGTGTTTCCGTTCTGTAGGAATCGGGCAGAGGGGGTGAAATCCACAGCAGAGACGGTGAAACAGGCACTTGAGGATGCTAAGAAGGCCCAGGTCACAGCGGAGAAGACCATACAGCGGGCTAGGGCTGACATTGGTGAAACGGAAGCCCGACTAGCACAGGTACTCTACTGAGTGGACACCATCTATATGCAGTTTGACGTGATAAAGGAATCAAAAGATAATACATTCCTGATGTTTTCCCTGCTTTTAGATTGAGTCTGAGACCTCCAGCAGTGAACATGACCTGAATGATGCCATGGACCGCATGGGCAACCTAGGTCGGGAGATTAATGCTCTGAAGCTCAAACGTGCCCACAACAGCGTGGCAGCAGCTCGAGCTGAGGAGACAGCCACTATGGCACGTGACAAAGCCAATGAGGCCAAGCAGGTGTGTATGTTTGTTTGTGTATATTTGTGACTGTAATACCATGTCTGTTACTGATTATGCTGTCTTCTTTCTCTCAGATTTTAGATGGCGAGTTGATAGATAAGTATCACACAGTGCAGGAGTTGGTGGACAGGAAAGCCAAGACCATCCAGGAGGCGAAGAAGAAAGCAGAGCGCCTGAGAGATGAAGCCAAAGAGCTACTGAAGGATGCCCAGAACAAGCTCCAGAGACTAGCAGGTGTGTACGAGGGACCCTGGAGGGAACTGGGCCTCCTTTGTTTTAGAGCAGCATTACTTTTGATTTACACACGCTAACCTTGAAGAATAGCGAAGGCAACATTGCCCTCTTGTGGTTAAAAGTGTCACTGTATTGTCTCAATTTGTCTGATTGTGGTGAACTTCGACCAGAGACCAAACTGTAGGTCTGTCAGCCAGGTTTGGTTATTCTAAGATGAAACATTAAAATATAAATTTGACATACTTTATATCCACAGAGCTAGAGAAAGACTATGAAGAGAACCAGAAAACTTTGGAGGGCAAAGCCCAGCAGTTGGATGGCCTAGAAGACAAGATGAAGGCTATCCTCAACAACATCAACAAGCAGATCCAGATCTACAACACTTGTCAGTAACAGCCAGGACCTGGCTGGTCAAACCAACACTGACAGACACTATGTGAAACTACTACTGTTTTACCCTGCTGAGCCTGTACACTATGCACCTAGCCATGAAGGTGCCTGTCCAGCTACACTGTGTAACCGTGCCTTTTTGATTGTGAGATTTCACACAACTAATATAACATTGTGTGGCCACATTGTGTATTACTGAGTGACTTTCAACTGAAGGATAGAAGTGCCTCCACATGACATTTCAATTCAAATGTGTCCATCTGTGCATGTAAAATACAGAAATTTGCACATGATGTTTGTGCCAAAACTCAGATCACCCCCCAAAACATTGCCACATTCATAATATAAAGAATGCCAAAAAATAACTTAGAAATATATTGTTCTGGATAAACAAGCAATGAACAAAAGTTATGTATCCTACCCACTGGATGAATGGTCACTTTTTCATAGTTTCTGATTTCTCTCCTGGATTCAATGATGGATGCATGTTCTCATTAAACCCTGCATACATTAAATGGTTGGTATTATTTTTTGTAATGGAGAGAACTGTTTTGGGTTTACCTGAAAATAGACATTGAAAAAGCATTTCCACTCAGCACTCGAGAAACTGAAATTGTGTGACTATAACACTGGAACACCATCACTGCACATATTATTATTATAATAAACATACATTGAAGATGCAATGGTGGGGATCACCTAAGGAGAAGATTGTCAACAAATGTAATGTCCAAGGTTCATGTCCTATTCAATATTCCCTTATAATAACCCCCCTATAATAAACCAGTGTTACTAATTCCATGCCCTGCATGCATAGCCGCCTGTAGAACCAACCAAGAAAACCTTGGTCACATGGGGAAGGTTTGGTTTGGTAGCAACAGTGCTGCCTTCAGGAAGTGGCAAGTCTTCGGAGTGGATTTCGGTTTGGACTGTTTTTGTTCCTAAACAAAGTGCGAGTCATTGCGCGAGGGCCGGTAAATTAGGTTGACTCGATTGATCGTCATTTACTTCACCTTTATTTGCATCATATATTCGGTATATATAAGAGATGGGTCCTGGATAACGAGAATCTTCGAGAAACACCGGAGTACGGGGTTTCGATTGCAGGCAGGGATGAGCAGAGGCCCGCGGCGGTATCAAAGAGCTTAGCGAGGGCTGAAGTCAGAAGTAACGTTACGGACTCGGCGGCATTGTGCCCAAAGACCGGGAGACGATCCTCCAAATTATACAAGTTTTGTAAGGGCCACTATTGCTATTATTATTTTAAAAAATATATATATATAACAAGGCGTGAGGTGATATTGTCAATATATATTGGTTGTCTAGCTTGTCGACATAACAAACGTCAGGTAGCAAACTAAAGCTAGCTAACTGTTGTTAGCTTAGCAGCTAACTAGCTACGTTAGCTAGTAACGTTAGCCTACTCACGTTACATTGGCAATTTAGCTATCCCTGTCATTAATGACATGATATAGATCACATGTTCACATTTTAATGTTCAATTGTCTGATTATTGAACAACTTGATTTGCCAATGATCATTGACAGCTAGCTGACTTGCCGCATCAATGACGCCATTACATCGAGGATAAAGAGACTGTGGCAGAAATGTACATCAAGGTGTAACGTTGTTAACTAGGTAGCTAGCTAGCTATAGCCAAGTGCAATTTGTAGAGTTAAACATTTATAACTAGTTACTTAAAGATATTGTAGTTAGCCAGCATTGTACCAAAGAGGTAGATATTTGCTATCCACATTGACTAACGTTAGCAATCGAGGGTGCAACATACAAGGCAAAACATTCAAGATAGTTCGCTACTAGATACAGCAGCTAATATCTCATTGTTTGGGTGTCTAATTTGTAGCTAAGTTAGACAGCTACCACCAGTCAGTTTAGCTCTCTAATAGCTAGATAATACTAACTAATCCTGACTCATCCTACCCATGCTAGGTTACGGAGACATCATTTATAGATCGGCAGGTAAGGGTGCTCTCGAGAGGCTAGATGTTCTTTACCATTCGGCCATCATATTTACCACCAATGCTCCTTATCGGACACATCATTGCGCTCTATACTCCTCTGTGAACTGGCCATATCTGTATACCCGGCGCAAGACCCAGTGGTTGATGCTTATTTATAAAAACCCTCTTAGGCCTCACTCCCCCCTGATATACCTACTAATACCCTCATCCTTAACATACAGCACCCGTTCTGCCAGTCACATTCTGTTAAGGTCCCCAGAGCACATACATCCCAGGTTCGCTCCTCTTTTCAGTTCGCTTCAGCTAGCGACTGGAACGAGCTGCAAAAAACACTCAAAATTGACAGTTTTATCTCCATCTCTACATTCAAAGTCCCAATCATGGACACTTTTACTGACACTTGTATTGTTGTCTCTACCGTTTTGCCCTTTGTGCTGTTGTCTGTGCCTAACAATGTTTGTACCATGATGTGGTGTTGTCTTAGGTCTCTCTTTATGTAGTGTTGTGCACTTGTGCTGTCTCTCTTGTCGTGATGTGTGTTTTGTCTTACATTTTTAATCCCAGCCCCCGTCCCCACAGGAGGCGTTTTGCTTCTTGGTAGGCTGTCTTTGAAAATAAGATTTTGTTCTTAATTGACTTGCCTAGTTAAATAAAGGTTAAATAAAAGAATGTATGCAGAGAATATTTGCAATGTTTGCAGAGATAATACTATCTTACAAATGTACAGGAAATGTTTGGAATTAAAATGTTTCATCTGAAAGGGGTGAGGGTTACAATTTTGGCTATTTGTGTGTGTGTTCTGTAACATTTTACATTTAAGTCATTTAGCAGGAGCTCTTATCCAGAGTGACTTGGCTACAGTTAGTGCATTCAACTTAAAGATATTTTCTGGTGCGTTTGTATACTTTTTAGCCAGTAGTTCTGAAAGTAGCGCCCACAAACCAAAAGTGGTCAGTGAAAATTGCCTACTACCGAAGACAGTGCAGTATGACGATAGGCAGAAACTGCTTATCCAATAGATATCCCCGATCACACTTGTCGGCGATGTCATGGCGACATTGGTTAGCTAAGCTCATGCGCAGAAACGCGTCATTGGGTCTAATGGTCGTCTCGCGCTGAACTGCGCATGTGCAGGCCATCAAAGGCACTCCTTCGATATAAAGTTGTTTTTGACAAATGAAAAGGTGTCACTTTAACACGTTTCTAGTAATAACATGTTCAACTGAAGACATTGGCTTGAATCTAGGTTGTGCCTTTAGATTTCAAGAAAATTCACAACTACGGAATAATTTTTCACCTCTCATTGACTTCTCAAACCCCAGCCTGGTCTGCTTGGTCTGTTTCATAAGCGTTCCCGGAAGTCTCGTGATGTTGCACCTCTTGGTTTAGAAACTTTGTGCTGTTACGTCACAAATATGCAGATATGTGCACCACATCATTGCTTTCTATCTCGCTCTACTGTGTGTGTGTGTCTTGCTAGCTGTCACTCAAATGGCGAGGGGCTGAAGCCCATTGGCTGAAACTTGAATTGCTACGTGGCTGACCCATGTGGGGGTAAATGTAGGGAAAAAGGCATCTCACTGCTTCCAGAAAAGTGTCTTTTAAACTAGGGATTCCATGGCTAATTGAGGGAAGTCTGTAATTCTGCTCATAGATTATGCGTGTATGAACTACACATTGACACATCCAGCCCAAAGCGGGAGGTAAAAACTTGTCGCCAAAGTACCGGAGCATGTATTTTTAAAGGGGGGCTGAACTGGGGGCCCAACTGCATAGATGACACTCTTAATGACCCTTATGTAGCTCTGCAACACTCATTTATAACGGTGTTGGTTTTCTGACTCTTCTCAGGCCCCCTGATTCTGTTCTGGGAGAGTTCTAACTTGTAACATCGCCAAGATAGCTGGACCGGGCAGAAAGCGGCACACCTCAGAACCAGACCCCAGCAGCAGCGACGCCAGCGACGGGCGTTCCGGGAGCGCCAAGTGCCTGAAGATGGCCAGCAGCAGTGAATCAGGCCGGCGGAATGGGGGTCAGCGCAGCGCTGGTGACAACACCAGCAAGAAGAAGCAGAAGGACAGGGCCAACCAGGAGAGCAGGGAGGCCAAGCGAGCAGCAGCAGCAGGGGCCAATGCAGAGCACAAGAAAGGTGAGAGGGTTAAAGATGAGCTATTTTGGGTGCGTTAAGGCAGGAGGGTTTGCCCCTGAGATGCTCCTTTATTAGCAATGCGTGAAGTGTTTGCTGTGAGCAAGCCTATTTGTTATGTTGAGCCTATATTTTGATTTGTGTATGACGTAACATCTGAATGCAAAAACCTGACGATACAATGGGGAGAACTAGTGGTGTTGAAGGGTACTTCAAGTTTGCTTTGTTTCATCTATGGGAGTACTGCTCAGTTCCCTGTTTGTGGTTCCTAAAGGACTTTTGATACAGGACATTTGGCTATAGAATTTTTGTTTAGTGTCCTCCAGTAAGATGTTTGTCATTTGCAGCCTTCTCTTTTATTGTAGAATATAGAACAGGTCCCGTAATGTGTTATATGGGCCTTGGAGGTATTTTCTTTGTCTTACAAGGTATCATCTTCCAGTGTTTCCCCTATATTCATTTAGCTAAATTGTTTCCGGCACTCCCAAAAATCGGATAAAAAAAAATAATATATATATATATATATATAGTAAAAAAACAAAAACGTTTTCAGTGTAAACTTTAACGACTAAAACCACATACAGTGAGGGGAAAAAAGTATTTGATCCCCTACTGATTTTGTACGTCAGAGTTATATTATCTCTACAATATCAGCTAACGATTCCATCAAGCCTGCGATTAGCACCAGCCCTCAAAGTAAACACACGGCTGCCTTTGGAACGCTGGTTCCTGGCTCCGGTTGGGGAGCCTGCGGAGATGGTGGGAGATGATGGGTGAAACCAGCTGAACGGCCATGCTCCTGACTGGCTGCCCAGGAGTTAGAGGCCAGGCCACTCACCATACCCTTAGGGAGGCACACACAACCTGGGACATAAGGCACAGATACATACAGTGAGGGAAAAAAGTATTTGATCCCCTGCTGATTTTGTATGTTTGCCCACTGACAAAGAAATGATCGGTCTATAATTTTAATGGTAGGTTTATTTAAACAGTGAGAGACATAATAACAACAAAAAAATCCAGAAAAACGCATGTAAAAAATGTTATAAATTGATTTGCATTTTAATGAGGGAAATAAGTATTTGACCCCCTCTCAATCAGAATGATTTCTGGCTCCCAGGTGTCTTTTATACAGGTAACGAGCTGAGATTAGGAGCACACTCTTAAAGGGAGTGCTCCTAATCTCAGCTTGTTACCTGTATAAAAGACACCTGTCCACAGAAGCAATCAATCAGATTCCAAACTCTCCACCATGGCCAAGACCAAAGAGCTCTCCAAGGATGTCAGGGACAAGATTGTAGACCTACACAAGGCTGGAATGGGCTACAAGACCATCGCCAAGCAGCTTGGTGAGAAGGTGACAACTTTTGGTGCGATTATTCGCAAATGGAAGAAACACAAAAGAACTGTCAATCTCCCTCTGCCTGGGGCTCCATGCAAGATCTCACCTCGTGGAGTTGCAATGATCATGAGAATGGTGAGGAATCAGCCCAGAACTACACGGGAGGATCTTGTCAATGATCTCAAGGCAGCTGGGACCATAGTCACCAAGAAAACAATTGGTAACACACTATGCCGTGAAGGACTGAAATCCTGCAGCGCCCGCAAGGTCCCCCTGCTCAAGAAAGCACATATACATGCCCGTCTGAAGTTTGCCAATGAACATCTGAATGATTCAGAGGAGAACTGGGTGAAAGTGTTGTGGTCAGATGAGACCAAAATCGAGCTCTTTGGCATCAACTCAACTCGCCATGTTTGGAGGAGGAGGAATGCTGCCTATGACCCCAACAACACCATTCCCACCGTCAAACATGGAGGTGGAAACATTATGCTTTCGGGGTGTTTTTCTGCTAAGGGGACAGGACAACTTCACCGCATCAAAGGGATGATGGATGGGGCCATGTACCGTCAAATCTTGGGTGAGAACCTCCTTCCCTCAGCCAGGGCATTGAAAATGGGTCGTGGATGGGTATTCCAGCATGACAATGACCCAAAACACACGGCCAAGGCAACAAAGGAGTGGCTCAAGAAGAAGCACATTAAGGTCCTGGAGTGGCCTAGCCAGTCTCCAGACCTTAATCCCATAGAAAATCTGTGGAAGGAGCTGAAGGTTCGAGTTGCCAAACGTCAGCCTCGAAACCTTAATGACTTGGAGAAGATCTGCAAAGAGGAGTGGGACAAAATCCCTCCTGAGATGTGTGCAAACCTACTACAAACCAACTACAAGAAACGTCTGACCTCTGTGATTGCCAACAAGGGTTTTGCCACTAAGTACTAAGTCATGTTTTGCAGAGGGGTCAAATACTTATTTTGCAGAGGGGTCAAATACTTAAAATGCAAATCAATTTATAACATTTTTGACATGCGTTTTTCTGGATTTTGTTGTTGTTATTCTGTCTCTCACTGTTCAAATAAACCTACCATTAAAATTATAGACTGATCATGTCTTTGTCAGTGGGCGACCATACAAAATCAGTAGGGGATCAAATACTTTTTTTCCCCTCACTGTATAAAGTATGTAGAAAATATAATGGAGCTTTATATTTATAAGATCATTTGTTCATACTCGGAGGTAAAAATGGTGATGCAAGAATGATCACTTTACCTATAACCCCTTAAAGAAGAACTTGAAAATATTATACTGAGTAAGAATGTCTAGTACAAGACACACAGCTGAGCAAACAAATGTACAGCAGCTTTTGCCTATGTATTGTGTTTGAAAGTAAGATGTGAGCGCTGATGGAGTGAGCTCATGCATGGTCACCGGCCATTTATGTTGCTGCTCTCTGCTTAATGCTGAAGAGTTGTAATCCTAGCTGGTGTAAGGCCGGCCGCAGGGAAACATGCCATGTCAAGGTCACAAGAGCTGTTGTGCCTCTCTGGTCGGCTCTCTCCAACCAGAATACATGAGCCCAATCAATCAATAACTAATTTACTGCCTGGTGATAGGCAGGCCAAAACTCCATCCCACCAAAACAGGCAGACATTTCAGGACGTCTTTTCAAACAGCTCTAACACTAAAAGGGCATTCTCATCAATTTCACAATATTATTCCAACCTCATAGTGTGGAAATATATATATAAAACATAGGAAGATCATGTTTTGGACTGCACTGGGCCTTTTAAAATAGTAATTTTGCTCTTTGAAATCAATGTTTTTTGTTTGGCATACATTTTGATGTGAAAAATCGGGGTCTCCGTGTAATTTCGTTATCGTGGAATTGCCCGTAGCTAGATGAGGTAATAGAGGACACTGTGTGGGTAGGTAGAGACCACAGGAGTTTGACACATTCATTGGGGAGAACGGGCTTGTGTTAATGACTGGAGCAGAATTCGTGGAATGGGATCAATGGTTTCCAGGTGTTTGATGCCAATCCATTTGCTCCGTTCCGGACATTATTATGAGCTGTTCTCCCCTCAGCAGCCTTCCGTGGTAGACTCACACTGGCCAGCTGGCCCTCTGAATTCCATTACCATGGAATTGCCCGTACCCCCAGTCCCATTGTCCACACTGTATCCTTTGTGACCTTCCAATGCCTTGGCTGTTGAATTGGCTATTGTCTATGCCATTCACTGATTCTCACCAAGCACCTTCCCCGTTTCTTTCATATGTTAGTGGTGTAACCCATTAGTAAAATACATATTTTACTTTCAATGTATGTGGCACTATGTGCATAGTAAGCTGGGCCTAAAATTAACACCCCCGTTCGCAGGTCGATTTTGGCATTGGCGGGTAAGAATATCTAATTCACCAGCCACGTTGACAGGTGGTCCCACTCAGGGCTGTAGAGTGCAAGCATTTAATAAAAATAGTCAAAAGTCAAGTATGGGCATGTGCGAGTTGTGATTTTATAGCTGCAGTAGCTGCCATTTTGTTTAATGTCTGGTAAATGTACTAAGAAATACGAATCCTAATGTTATATTCCACCTCGCGCAGCAACACTGCCTGGTTGGGGGGCTGTGCGCACTGTGAGTGAAGTGCTGAACTATTCGTTTTTTGGAGCGATGCGGACAGGCATAAAAGTTGTTTTAACTAAAGTGAGACTTTATCCTCCTGTTTCTTGAATATTTGTTTTGTTCACAAGTTAGGTTGTTTTTCAATGTTTGAGTTTGTTTCCACTGCTAGCGAAGAGATGTCGTTGACATATACTAGTCAGATTTTCACAGGCACACGTGATGACTCAAGTGCAGTGTTCCCAACAATTTTTCAGTGAGATCCGCTATTGGCTCCTTGATTTGTTGCTAGATGAGGTTATGTGCTGCAACAACGTCACTGCACGAATTTGCCTTGCTGTGTTCCACACATCCCCTCCCCTTGTGCTTCTCTGCCTGTGAGTGCACCATTGCTGTGACTTCTGTTGCACAGACAGCTTCTCCCACTCTCGTTTGCGGAAGAATTGAGTGGGAAAAGTCGCTAAATGCTATCAAAACCATAGAAACCCTCTGTGCAAATGTATGTAAAAAAAAAAACGGATTACATTTACCTAAGTATTAAGACCCTTTACTCAGTACTTTGTTGAAACACCTTTGCCAGCGATTACAGCTTCGAGGCTTCTTGAGTATGATGCTACAAGCTTGGCTGTATTTGGGGAGTTTCTCCCATTCTTCTCTGCAGATCCTTTCAAGCTCTGTCAGGTTGGATGGGGAGCGTCACTGCACAGCTATTTTCAGGTCTCTCCAGAGATGCTCGATCGGGTTAAAGTCTGGGCTCTGGCTGGGCCACTCAAGGACATTCAGAGACTTGTCCCGAAGCCACTCCTGCGTTGTCTTGGCAGTGTGCTTAGGGTCGCTGTCCTGTTGGAAGGTGAACCTTCAACCCAGTCTGAGGTCCTGAGCGCTCTGGAGCAGGTTTTCATCAAGGATCTCTCTGTACTTTGCTCCGTTCATCTTTCCCTTGATCCTGACTAGTCGTCCCTGCCACTGAAAAACATCCCCACAGCATGCGGCTTCCACCACCATGCTTCACCGTCAGGATGGTGCCAGGTTTCCTCCAGACGTGACGCTTGGCATTCAGGGCAAAGAGTTCAATCTTGGTTTCATCAGACCAAAGAATCTTGTTTCTCATGGTCTGAGAGTCCTTTAGGTGCCCTTTGGCAAACTCCAGCGGGCTGTCATGTGCCTTTTACTGAGGAGTGGCTTCCATCTGGCCACTCTACCATGAAGGCCTGATTGGTAGAGTGATGCAGAGATAGTTATCCTTCTGGAAGGTTCTCCCATAACCACAGAGTAACTCTGGAGCTGTGACCATTGGGTTCTTGGTCACCTCCCTGACCAAGACCCTTCTCCCCTCAGTTTGGCTGGGCGGCCAGCTCTAGGAAGAGTCTTGGTGGTTCCAAACTTCTTCCATTTAAGAATGACGGAGGCCACTGTGTTCTTGGGGACCTTCATGCTGCAGAAATTTTTTGGTACCCTTCCCAAGATCTGTGCCTCGACACAATCCTGTCTCGGAGCGCTACGGACAATTCCTTCGACCTCATGGCTTGGTTTTTGCTCTGACATGCACTGTCAACTGTGGGACCTTATATAGACAGGTGTGTGCCTTTCCAAATCATGTCCAATCAATTGAATTTACCACCGGTGGACTCCAATCAAGTTGTAGAAACATCTCAAGGATGATCAATGGAAACAGGATGCACCTGAGCTCAATTTTGAGTCTCATAGTAAGGGGTCTGAATACTTATCTATATAATGTATTTCTGTTGAATTTTTAATACATGCAACAATTTCAAAGATTTTACTGAGTTACAGTTCATATAAGGAAGTCAGCCAATTGAAATCAATTCATTAGGCCTTAATCTATGGATTTCACATGACTGGGAATACAGATATGCATCTGTTGGTCACAGATACCGTTTAAAACAAAACAAAATAATAGGGCCGTGGATCAGAAAACCAGCCAGTATCTGGTGTGACCACCATTTGCCTCACACACACACACACACACAACCATTTCAAAGAGTTACAGTTCAAATAAGGAATCTCCTTCGCATAGAGTTGATCAGGCTGTTGATTGTGGCCTGTGGAATGCTGTCCCACTCCTCTTTAATAGCTGTGTGAAGTTGATGAATATTGGGGGGAACTGGAACACGCTGTCGTACACGTCGATCCAGAGTATCCCAAACATGCTCAATGGATGACATGTCTGGTCTGCCGGCCATGGAAGAACTGGGCCATTTTCAGCTTCCAGGAATTGTGTACAGATCCTTGCGACATGGGGCCATGCTTTATCATGCTGAAACATGAGGTGATGACGGCGAATGAATGACAATGGGCCTCAGGATCTCATCATGGTATCTCTGTGCATTCAAATTGCCATCGATAAAATGTAATTGTGTTCGCTGTCCGTAGCGTATGCCTGCCCATACCACAACCCCACCGCCACCATGGAGCACTCTGTTCACAACGTTGACATCAGCAAACTGTTCGTCCCCAGGACGCCATATACAGGGTCTGCGGTTGTGAGGCCGGTTGGACGTACTGCCAAATGAACATTTTAAATTATCTGGCAACAGCTCTGGTTTACATTCCTGCAGTCAGCATGCCAATTGCACACTCCCTCAACTTGAGACATCTGTGCCATTGTTGTGTGACAAAACTGCACATTTTAGAGTGGCTTTTTATTGTCCCCAGCACAAGGTGTACCTGTGTAATGATCATGCTGTTTAATCAGCTTCTTGATATGTCACACCTGTCAGGTGAATTGATTATCTTGGCAAAGGAGAAATGCTCACTAACAGAGATGTAAACAAGTTGCGCACAAACATTTAGAGAAATAAGCTTTTTGTGCATATGTAACATTTCTGGGATCTTTTATTTCAGCTCATGAAACATGGGACCAACACTTTACATGTTGTGTTTTATATTTTGGTTCAGTGTATATAATTAATTGCTCCTGTCTAAATAAAATCATTCAAAATACTTAACCAGGGAGCATGACTTAGCCACAGAGGATAATTAGCTTCTTTAAAAAAATCTATCTCTGGATTGTTTCAAATCACAAGTGTGTTTGGGAAGCCTGCAATTTGGGTAGTGCGTGTGGCAATAGGTCTAGCTGATTGAGTTGCGGCTGTCAGCGAAAAGCGTCTAAAATGTGTGTAGGTAATGCCTTGAGTATAATTTTAAAATGTTGCATCAAGAAGAAGGGGAGGGGGCTGTGAGGAAGATATGGTGCGTCTCCAGAATACATGCATATGTAGGAAAGTGCCCATTTGGCAATGTCTTATTTCTGATTGCCTTAACTCCCCACGTACACCACTCTTTTTTTTTCTCCGCCTCACACAAGTCAACAAAGTCGTTTTTTTTAACATCCATTGCGAATGATCGTTTCTCAGTATTTGAAAAATCTTTCCAACACTCCCGGCCTCGATAATCACCAAACTTCGGTGTGAAAGAGCAGAATATCAATGCCCGTCCAACTGATTTGTTCTGGTGCCGGGTCTGCTGAAAAGTAGCTGAATTTGTCGCTAGAATCATTTACCAATAAAAGTTGCTGGAGGGGTCAAAACATATAGCCACAAAGTCGCTAAGTTGCCAAAACCGCTGGAGGAGATCCCGGTACCATGGTAACCTTAAAGGGGCAGCTGAACATTTGTCTCGTCTGTGATATCTTGGTTAAAAGTTAAAATATTAAATTGAGCAATATATAATATAACTTGTTACTAGTAATACATTCCTTGTTTTAGAAATGTTACTAAGCATTATCCTCCATTATTATTTTTTGGGGTGTAGTTAATGTGAAAAGGTTTTGACTGGTAAAAATCGACCTGCCACAGTGGCTGGTAGACAAAGTTAGTTTTAGGCCCTGATAATAAGTGACAGGCCATTCAACAATTTATAGACAACACAAATGAAAGACACCACGGACTAGCCTATTGGTAAAGTGGGTTGGCAGTTCAAATAAGAACAAATGTCAATACTATGGTGATATCATAGTGGACCGTAGCAGGGTTTAGGGAGAGGGTGTCACATGGCATACAACCCGACTGGGAGCCCAGCTGTAGAGGGTTTGGTGTTGCCTGTGACCTTTTTATTTACAGCAGCTGTGTGTGAGAGAGAGAGGGTGTCCTGTATACAATATGTGTGTGAGAGCCATAGAGCGGGAGAATAAACAAGGCATAGTCTGTTGTAGTGGTGAACGTGAGCACCTTGGACTGAACTGAACACTCACACATGGTATATACATGACCGAAGGCACTCTAGCTTCACTATGACGAAAGGTACAGTATAATAATAATAAATAATAATATGCCATTTAGCAGACGCTTTTATCCAAAGCGACTTACAGTCATGCGTGCATAAATTTGTTTGTGTATGGGTGGTCCCGGGGATCGAACCCACTACCTTGGCGTTACAAGCACCGTGCTCTACCAGCTGAGCTACAGAGGACCAAGCATTGCCGATGTTTGTTGTGATTTCATATTCCGGTTTGTTGTTGCCAGAAAGAGGATTATTCTTATCTTATTTTGAGTATTTGTGGATTTTGACCATTGTCATTGGGGGGTCGTTTTTAAAGCTTTGCTTACTGTTTAGCAGTAAGTTCATCTTTGTCTAGGCCTATACTGGCCAAAGAAGTTGAATCAGTGTTGTGTGCATTTCTGTAGATCTATCTCTTGTGAAGATGCAGTATGTTTGGAAGCCTTTTCTCTGATGAATAAATGACTTTAATCTTTATCTAATGGTAATTGTAACGGTATCGATGTAGTCCTCAAAGTATATCGATGTTCATCTGTTGTAGACCATTGTAGGCTGATTTGCTTTTTGATTTGTTTACTTTCCTAACAGTCAGTCACAGCATGTGCTGTTCTTCTTACAGAATCTATTTTGAAGGTGCTCTCTGTGATATGCTGAGTGTACAAGTATTCCTCTGACAGATTTATTTGTCTGCTCGGTGCTGTGTAGATGTGTTTGTGGACTGGAAGCAGAATGCGAATGAGGTGACAGTGAGGCTGCGCTGTGGAGAGGGGTTTCAGAGTGTGGAGGACGTCACCACTACCTTCACTGACACAGACTGTCAGGCCTGCTTCCCAGGTCAGATCACAAGCTACACACACACACACACACACACACACATCTGAAACTAACTAGGCCGCCTACATGTCTTCTAGCTTAAGTGTATGTGATGATTGTACATGTATGACAGCTTGTATAGACTACCTGTCTGTGTGTGCTGAGATAGCGTTTGAATGATGGAGTATGTGTTTTTACGTGTGTGTGTCTTTGATCTGCGTGTGCTTGCGTGGCATTAGTTTTTCACTGTGAACGTGCAGCATTAGCACAAGTCTGATGGCCCACTGCTCTCTCTTCAGATGGGCGCCAGTGGGACTGTCACCTGCAGGAGGAGATTGAGGGCTCCTGCAGCAAAGTGCAGTACAAAGAGAAGGGTGGCTTCCTGCTTTTGGTCATGCAGAAGAAGATCCCCTTTCACTCCTGGCCCTCCCTTATGGTGAGTCAGCCTGCTGCCCTCCCTGCCTCCATCCTGTCATTTAGCTTATGGTTCTTTCATTGAAAATCATCAACTGCCAACCTTAAATGTCTCTATTGCCTATCCCTTGTGAAGGTTTCAACACCATTTCAAAAGAAATGCATACAAAAAAACAAACATTTTGTCTCTTCTCCCTGTAGCAAAATAAAAAGGAGAAGGAGCCTGTGCAGGCCAAGAATGGCAAAGAGCAGAAACCGCCGCCTGTGGTAAAGCCAGAGAAATCTGTCCCTGAGACTGCAGATAAGCCCAAACTGTCCACCCAGCCATCTGCTCCACCGGCACAGAGCGAACAGAGGTGTGGCAAAGCAGAGCGAGGTGTCAAACGCACCATGAAGAACAAACCAGCAGCAGACAGGCCAGAGTCTGGGGTGAAGGCTGCAGGAGAGGGGCAGACCAAGCCTGTCAGTAAAGGGGACCTGCCTCAGGAGCCTAGTGCCAAGCGCACCGTCCGTCCCCCCAAGGCCTCCAAGGACTCTACTTCACAGACTCCCAGGGATACACACCCCAAGTCCACAGCCAATGGGAAACCGCACACCCCCACTCCCACTGGCCGAGACCCCCAGACGTATACAGCTGGTGACAATCGTGCTGACAGGCTAGGCAACGGTCATGAGTGTACAACACCCGAGATGGCCTTCAGCCACACACAGCAGGAGATGAAAGTTCAGGTGAGTCCCAGTTTCTCTAGACTGTAGCATCTCACCAGGCACCGAGTTCTGTGTGGTTTGTGATTATCTGCTGCTCTGGATCTGATTGTAAAGCCCATTATTGTTTCAGCTGGAGAAGGACCCAGAGTCTGATTTCAAGGCTGGGGCAGAAGAGGAACGCATACCGGCAGCCACTTTGTCCAGTGCTGTGAGCAGCCACAAGGCTGAAGACTCCACTAGCAGAACAGAGAGGCAAGGGGAGGCTGAGGCTGAGAGGACTGAGTCCTCTACGGTAGTGAGAAAGTCCCAGGATGAGGCTGACCAGGCCACTCTAACACCAACCCAGCAGTCAGGACCAGAATCAGGGGAGCCTGTGACTGCAACACCTACCAAGCAGGCTGAGTTCCCCAGCAGGAGCAGTACAGAGGAGGAGAAGAAGGACCGGTCTAAAGAGGAACCTCTGGACATTAAGCAGCTGGAGGAAGGTCAGTGGACTGGGGTCACAGTCTCAAAAGGACACGGATATTTCACAAATATGATTGAAATGTGCTTTTTGTCACGTCATTAATTTGTCAGGATAGCTCTAGGCAGAACATGACTATGGGAACTGTGGTTTGTAAGTGAAATGGACAGATCAGTTGCAGTGAGGATAGACTCGGCACTGAGGTTTGAGGTCCGCAGTGATCTGAAACGTAGCCTGCCTGCGGTTATCTTTTAGCAGTTCCAGAGCCAATGGTGAACCTGAATTTTGTGAAGAACGACTCGTACGAGAAAGGGACAGACCTAATGGTGGTCAACGTGTACATGAAGGGCATCTGCAGAGAGACGGCCAGGGTGATCTTCAGGGAACAGGACTTCACCCTCATCTTCCAGACCAGGTAACTTGGCCCTTCTGACTTTTCACCTCAGTGGCCTTTGGGATTTTAGTGGTTTACTGAATTATCTTCCCTTTCTAACAGCGATGCAAATTTATTGCGCCTTCATGCGGACTGCGGAGCAAATACAGTATTTAAGTGGCAAGTCAAACTCAGGTAAGACTTTGAATTTGAACTTGGTATGTGAGTTTGTGTGGAGTTTCTATTGATATGTGAATTGGACCCTTGGCTCTCATTGAGATCATGAGTTTCACAAGCTGTGATCCACTGTTGCAGGAACCTCATCCAGCCTGAGCAGTCTACGTATGCCTTCACCCCGTCCCGTTTAGACATCACTCTGAAGAAGAGACACAGCCAGCGCTGGGGGGGCCTGGAGGCCCCTGCTACACAAGGTCTTTCTGCTGCCTGGCTTCTACTGCTCATTGCAACCACTATACACACGTCTATTACACTAGCTATCACATAGCATCCCCTTATAAACATTACACACAATTACTTTCACACACATTTATTCACTGACTTATAGTACTTTATATTGCTACAAAATTACCTCCACACAAATGTATTCACTGACTTACTTTATATTGCTGTTTTGGAGAGCACATGGATACGTTTCAGTTGAACCAATATTCTAGTAAACCATTAAGGCTAATCCTGATATGTATGTAAGCATGTGAATTACGTGGGAGGGTTGATACCAGGATTTGTGTGTGTGGGTGTGGGTGTACGTGTGCCATGCGTGACTGTGTGTTAATTTGGGTGATAGGCAGGCGTGTGGGTGTGTACATTCAAGACGGCATTCCAGACAGGAATCTGAGCATTGAAACTAATCCAGTAACTCAGTATGCGTGGCTCAGTCCCGTCTGCTGCTCTCCCAACCCAACGGACCTCTGGGTGTCTTAGCCTAGGCACTGCAGTGTTGCTCTATGTCCTTAACTTCTAATATCTGTTGTTGTTGTGCTGGCACTGGTATCTTTTGATATAGTTTACAATACTAGTAGGCCTAGATGTAGTTTGTGGTACTTGTACACGTTGCTGTTGTCTAAACACAGCAAGCAGACAATATAATTTTTGTACTTCAATGAATGAAAACGATTTGACGTGCAAAGGGCCACTCAGTTCATCGGCCATATGCAATTGTTCTTCTCTTGGTCCTGACAGTTGTTTGTCGTTGACCACAAGCTCCATCCCCCTCTGTTTAAGGTGCAGTGGGGGGCGCCAAGGTTGCTGTGCCATCCGTGCCGTCATCTCAGACGAGTCAGCCGGGCAGCAGCCAGCACACCCTCCCTGCCAAGGAGGAGCCCCCCCGGGCAGAGGACGGAGGCCTTGACAATGTGTCAGCCCGCACCGTCTCAGACCATTCCCCTATCAAACAGGAGTCTGCAGTCACGGTGAGTTGGACAAGACAGAGGATGAGATTGTGAGAGAGAGGGCCAAATAGGGAAATGGTATGAAGTGATTGAGGTGGTGATTTGGAAATGAGTAGGGGGAAAGAATCCGTTTTCTTTATCACGTTATCCTTTGAGCCTTGAAGGTTGGTATTTCATCCCTTTATTTCTCTGTCTATGCCTCTCAGCCCAAGCCCACCTGTATGGTCCAGCCCATGACCCACGCGCCTCCTGCTGGCAGTGAGCGCAGTGTTGAGGAGGAGGAGAAGAAGGTGTGTCTGCCAGGCTTCACAGGCCTGGTCAACCTGGGCAACACCTGTTTCATGAACAGCGTCATCCAGTCTCTGTCCAACACCCGAGAACTCAGGGACTACTTTCATGGTCAGTCTTCTCTAATTTTCTCTTCCCTACTTTCTTTAAGTTGATCACTTTTAATTTTTATGAAATAAATCTCTTGTAATGTACATATGGAACTAGTATCTGTTGCTGTAGATTGATATTAAACAATGAACTGTGTTCTCTCCCCCTCTGTGCAGACCGTGCGTTTGAAACTGAGATCAACTGTAATAACCCATTGGGGACGGGTGGTCGGCTGGCCATCGGGTTTGCTGTGTTGCTGCGGGCTCTGTGGAAGGGTACCCACCATGCTTTCCAGCCCTCGAAGTTAAAGGTGACAATCCACTCTCTCCTGAGAGTCCCATCTTTAACTCCCTCCTGTTATTTTTAACCACAACACCATCATGCCTTCCACACAGATTAACAGCAGCAGTATTCGGGTTAAGTACAGCCTCTCCCTTTAGTCTTCATCTTTATGTTTTGTCTTTACCCCCCAGGCGATCGTGGCCAGTAAGGCCAGCCAGTTTACAGGCTATGCCCAGCACGATGCCCAGGAGTTCATGGCCTTCCTCCTGGATGGTCTCCATGAGGACCTGAACCGCATCCAGAACAAGCCCTACACAGAGACGGTGGACTCAGATGGACGGCTGGACGAGGTGGGTGAAATAGAGGTTTGAGCAGCACCATTCGCATATCCACATTGCTGTCTTGCTGACTGCTGTGCCACTGTTCCCTTGAGTCCAATTGTCCTGGAAAATGACATGATGGTGTGGTTGTGATGTAATAGGTGGTCGCAGAGGAGGCGTGGCAGAGGCACAAGATGAGGAACGACTCGTTCATCGTGGACCTCTTCCAGGGCCAGTACAAGTCCAAGCTCGTCTGCCCTATGTGCTCCAAGGTAAGACACAGAGGAATTATTGTAATTCCCAAGCAACTGTCTTGACGTGACTTTCATTATTGTGATGACTATTATTTATCGAATAATTACCTACTATGTTTAATTGTTAATAGATTAAATTAATCATGTAACAACTCATTAGGAATTTGGGGTACCACGGGAAAAGTTGTTTAACGAGTTAACATTTCCTGAATTAACTCTAAAGATATCTAGATATCTCTTGTCATTTAACAGTAATTTATTAATAATTTACCTCATATCAGTCTCATTCTGAAAGTTGTAGACTCTTTAAGTCTGCACGAACCCGGGTCTTACTGATCATTCCGTACCACACAAATGTATTTAATTCTTGATTTACTAACTAATTAAAAATGATAACACAAGATACAAACACGTACACAGTATAGGTAAGGATTAGAAACTTAATACAAAGAAAACGGGTCCCTAGCGGACTAACACAATATGACACTTGTTACAACACTTGGATACACATGGACCTACGCTCACAGTAATCCTAATACTTTGCCCCGAACTGCCGCCCGTTTGGGAAGAAAAGCAATGCCTGTATTTACGTGTTGGAGGTCTTCGTCGTGTATCTCTGTTGGACCCAGGCCTTTGTGGGAAGGATTCGATTGGGCCTTCTCTTTCGGATGGCCTTTCAGATGTAAGGCTCAGATTGTCCACAAGAGGTCACAATGTCCTTCTTCTTAGTTGTCTGTTTAGTTTCACTCGTTCTGGAAGTGGTCTTCTGATAACGGCTAATCAGCCGTGTCGATGATCCCCTGTGGGGTGATGAGAGCAGTGTAGTAGACAATGGCTTGAAGAGAGTAACAGGATGGTCCCACTTAAATTCACCTTCTTAGATACAGTACTTAGAACAGCTACTCAGCCGTAACATTGATTGTTAGTGGAGGCAACTTTGTCTTCACCTCATGTTGATTTTCAGGGTCGGGACCAATATGGAAAAAAGCTGCAGCTTGAGGTCCGTCTAGTCTGATCTGATAATTCTTATCTCAATCTTTTAGGCACTCTGGTAAAGAGGGGCGTTTCCGTCATACTGACACGCTCTCTGAGCTCCCTCGGGCGTGGCTAGTTACGAGGCAAAAGTATTATCATCACTATGATTTTGTTAGAAAGCTAAAATCACATTCCTATCTTCACGAAAACATTGTCTTCCTCCTTGATATTTTCTACACAAGGTAAAGGATGTAAACATGATATCCACAGTGTAAAAGCTCTTCAAGTCACAATGTTTTCATTATAACACCTTTATACCATTTTTAATGACATCACAAAATAGACATTCATTTTCCATATTCCATTTCTCATCATTCCCAACGTTTGGATGTTGAAATATATTGTCCCAATGTTCATTGTTGGATGTTGAGGTTTTTGGGCGACAAAAAGTATCTGAAACAAAGGCATTCCTTTCACCATACTAGAGTGCCAGAGAGAGATTCTCCTCCTCTCTAATTTATGGCAGTATTAAGGTGTCAAGACCGGCACAGCCCTCCATGGTAAGAGGGTCTGGTTGTTGTCGGCCATTTGCCAAGCTGATGTGAGGCCTTTGATCCTCACCCAGGGAGAGTCATGACACAACACTCAACCTGTCTGAAGATATCTAGGTGTTCGTATTGAAGTGTGTTTTGTATTGAGGCTAAGTGGAGCTGGGAGGTTTGTTTTGTCTTAGAATGCATCAGTCAAACTCTCAGGGATGATACTATAGTACCTCTGTTGCTGCGACCGTCCACTCCTGAACACAGACCCTGACTGTTTTAAGCATTTCTGCCCCAAAGGCACCATGATAATGGGCATTTAATATGATGTAGATGATGAGAGGCTCAGGGGCCTGGCTGTCAGGCTGAGATGGAGGAAAACCTAATTTAATAATAGAGGAAATGGACCGATCAGAAGCATTTACTCTAATAGTGGATCTGTGTGGATGGCTTGCTGGCTGTGTGGCAGAGTGGAACTAACTTATTTATTCAGTGGTGCGATAGAGGGCACTACAACTCTGTAACCTGATTCACAGTGTCACTGTTCTGACCTGTTTGTTTTGTAAAGGTCAAATGTCTTTCTCCTCTCGCTCTCTCTAGGTTTCCATAACCTTTGACCCCTTCCTCTACCTGCCCGTGCCCCTGCCACAGAAGCAGAAGGTCCTCACTGTGTTCTACTTTGCTAAAGAGCCTCACAAGCAACCCATCAAGGTAAGATGAGATGTTGGTTTTGTTCAGATGTCAGATGGCTTCAGTTGATTATTTATTTATTTATTATCTCGTACCTTCTGTGTGTGTCAGTTCCTGGTGAGTGTGAGTAAGGATAACTCGAGCACAGCCGAGGTCCTGGACTCAATCTCTCGGAGTGTGAGGATCAAGGCAGAGAACCTGAGACTGGCTGAGGTGGTGAAGAGTTACTTCCACAGGATTTTCCTCCCCTCCCACTCCCTGGACACGGTCTCCTCCTCAGACATGCTCTTCTGCTTCGAGGTGCTGTCTAAAGAGCTGGCCAAGGAGAGGGTGGTGGTGCTCAGAGTCCAGCAGGTAAACGGCAGCTTCAACTCCCTAGCCTTCCTATTTAAACCGTATGGGACTATAACGGAAGTACCTAGTGACTGTCTCTGTGTTTAAGTCATATCTGTGTCTCTGTCCCCCTCCAGAGGCCTCAGGTCCCTAGTATCCCTATTTCCAAGTGTGCTGCCTGCCTGAAGCCTCCCTTCTCAGAGGAAGAGAAGCTGAAGCGCTGCACCCGCTGCTACCGCGTGGGCTACTGCAACCAGTGAGTCAACATGCTAAATGTCAGCTGGCACTAATGTCACGAGGCAATTGAGTCTCTCTCCCAATAATGACACAGGATAAATTTTTCAGAACTATTTCCCTTTGTCTCCTAAATGATTCCTAACTCATGAAAAAACTAACTTTTTTCCTTCATGTTTCAGGGCTTGCCAGAAAAATCATTGGTCCAACCATAAGGTTCTGTGTCGCCCCAACATTGAGAACGTGGGGCTTCCATTCCTGGTCAGCGTCCCTGAGTCCAGACTCACCTACGCCCGTCTGTCCCAGCTGCTGGAAGGATACTCAAGGTACCACAGGGATCTTCGCAATTGATGGATGATATGAATGCTGCTCTTTATAGATGCCAATACTAGGGGTGTGACGTTTAAATGAATTTGAGATCGTTAACATTTAGAAAAAAAATCCCTAAGCTAAAATGTGTTTGTTCTTCTTTTTTTTACTAAATTAAAATTGCAGTGCAGTTATCACAAAACTACAATTAACAGGACCCCCATCATCATCATCATAAAGGCTAAAATAAAAATTTAACAAATACAGTTGAAGTCGGAAGTTTACATGCACCTTAGCCAAATACATTAAAATTCTTCACAATTCCTGACATTTAATCCTAGTAAAACTTCCCTGTCTTAGGTCAGTTAGGATCACCACTTTATTTTAAGAATGTGAAATGTTTGAATAATAGTAGAGAGAATTATTTATTTCAACTTTTATTTCTTTCATCACATTCCCAGTGGGTCAGAAGTTTGCATACACTCAATTAGTATTTGGTAGCATTGCCTTTAAATTGTTTAACTTGGTCAAACGTTTTGGGTAGCCTTCCACAAGCTTCCCACAATAAGTTGGGTGAATTTTGGCCCATTCCTCCTGACAGAGCTGGTGTAACTGAGTCAGGTTTGTAGGCCTCCTTGCTCACACACGCTTTTTCAGTTCTGCCCACAAATGTTCAATAGGATTGAGGTCAGGACTTTGTGATGGCCACTCCAATACCTTGACATTGTTGTCCTTAAGCCATTTTGCCTCAACTTTGGAAGTATGCTTGGGGTCATTGTCCATTTGGAAGACCCATTTGCGACCAAGCTTTAACTTCCTGACTGATGTCTTGAGATGTTGCTTCAATATATCTGCATAATTTTCCTTCCTCATGATGCCATCTATTTTGTGAAGTGCACCAGTCCCTCCTGCATCAAAGCACCCCCACAGCATGATGCTGCCACCCCGTGCTTCACGGTTGGCATTCCCCTTTTTCCTCCAAACATAACGATGGTCATTATGGCCAAACAGTTCTATTTTTGTTTCATCAGACCAGAGGACATTTCTCCAAAAAGTAATATATTTGTCCCCATGTGCAGTTGCAAACCGTAGTCTGGCTTTTCTATGGCGGTTTTAGAGCAGTGGCTTCTTCCTTGCTGCGCAGCCTTTCAGGTTATGTCGATATAGGACTCGTTTTACTGTGGATATAGATACTTTTGTACCTGTTTCCTCCAGCATCTTCACAAGGTCTTTTGCTGTTGTTCTGGGATTGATTTGCACTTTTCGCACCAAAGTACGTTAATCTCTAGCAGACGGAACACGTCTCCTTCCTGAGCTGTATGACGGCTGCGTGGTCCCATGGTGTTTATACTTGCGTACTATTGTTTGTACAGATGAACGTGGTACCTTCAGGCGTTTGGAAATTGCTCCAAGGATGAACAAGACTTGTGGAGGTCTACAAATTAATTTCTGAGGTCTTGGCTGATTTCTTTTGATTTTCCCATGATGTCAAGCAAAGAGTCACTGAGTTTGAAGGTATGCCTTGAAATACATCCACAGGTACACCTCCAATTGACGTCAATTAGCCTATCAGAAGCTTCTAAAGCCATGACATCATTTTCTGGAATTTTTCAAGCTGTTTAAAAGCACAGTCAACTTAGTGTATGTAAACCTCTGACCCACTGGAATTGTGATACAGTGAATTATAAGTGAAATAATCTGTCTGTAAACAATTGTTGGAAAAATGACTTGTGTCATGTACAAAGTAGATGTCCTAACCGACTTGCCAAAACTATAGTTTGTTAACAAGAAATTTGTGGAGTGGTTGAAAAACGAGTTTTAATTTTATGAATCTTTCAAATGATTTGCCAGGGATAGAAAGCACTCCGCACGTCATCGTTGTTAACAGAGACAGAGAGTGAGACAGGGAAGCGACAGCAGTGAAGTCCTGTATCGCAATACTTTGAGAAGTTAAATAATAAGGTTGTGAAATGCAAACATTGCGAGGTGGAATTGAGCTACAGTGGCAGTACAGGTGCAATACTGAAAGAGGCATATCTACAACCAGACTACAAGATGCCATGTCGATAAACCGTGACGGCCCTGATGGAAAAATTGTGCAATGATTGCTCTGCAAGTACAAAGCGTGAGCTCTCAAACACCATATGTAGAGTGAACAGATTGTTGGACATCTATGAACACACTGTCATACGTCACTGCAACGAGCCATCACATTGATGAGAAGTGGGACATGAGGGATGTACTGAGCTTATGGAGGAGAGGCACACAACAGAGAACCTAAAACTGTATTAATACCATCGTTGCTGAGTGGGTGGGGGACAGCAGTAAGGTGAGCGCTGTCTGGTAGGGTTTCCACTAGTTATCACGGCCACAAAGTCATATCGTAACAAATATCTGTGTGGTTAGGGTTAAAATCACATTTTAAGAAGAGAAATTGTAGAAATAGGCGGGCTTTATGACTTTGTGGCTGTGGTAGCCAGGACTGCAGTAGATTGAACTGCTTTGCCCCCTAGTGGTCATACACAGAACCATATCGTATCTGGGTTGTGCATTTGCGTCATTTTATGGTTTATTTATTTTTAAACGGAGGGATTTCACTAAGCTAACATGGAATTGTTTTAAGGTGGTCATACCAAGGATTATTTAGCTATTTGATTTAGAATTTTAGGATCCCTTTAGGTATAAAAATAAATCTGATATTTTTTTGGGGGAAACATTGAATTCGGCTCTACTGCTATTAGCCCATAGAAACACATTGAATAACAGATTCATACATGGAAAAACAAACGTCCTTTTGGTAAAATTTTTTTGACTAAGTGTCTGTCCTATATCTGAGAGTTATAGAAAGATAAGGAATACACATTTTTACCCATATTTAACCAATTGTTTTGGCACTAAACTACTTCCATATACAGTGGGGAGAACAAGTATTTGATACACTGCCGATTTTGCAGGTTTTCCTACTTACAAAGCATGTAGAGGTCTGTAATTTTTCCTGAAAATCACATTGTATGATTTTTAAGTAATTAATTTGCATTTTATTGCATGACATAATTATTTGATCACCTACCAACCAGTAAGAATTCCGGCTCTCACAGATCTGTTAGTTTTTCTTTAAGAAGCCCTCCTGTTCTCCACTCATTACCTGTATTAACTGCACCTGTTTGAACTCGTTACCTGTATAAAAGACACCTGTCCACACACTCAATCAAACAGACTCCAACCTCTCCACAATGGCCAAGACCAGAGAGCTATGTAAGGACATCAGGGATAAAATTGTAGACCTGCACAAGGCTGGGATGGGCTACAGGACAATAGGCAAGCAGCTTGGTGAGAAGGCAACAACTGTTGGCACAATTATTAGAAAATGGAAGAAGTTCAAGATGACGGTCAATCACCCTCGGTCTGGGGCTCCATGCAAGATCTCACCTCGTGGGGCATCAATGATCATGAGGAAGGTGAGGGATCAGCCCAGAACTACACGGCAGGACCTGGTCAATGACCTGAAGAGAGCTGGGACCACAGTCTCAAAGAAAACCATTAGTAACACACTACGCCGTCATGGATTAAAATCCTGCAGCGCACGCAAGGTCCCCCTGCTCAAGCCAGCGCATGTCCAGGCCCGTCTGAAGTTTGCCAATGACCATCTGAATGATCCAGAGGAGGAATGGGAGAAGGTCATGTGGTCTGATGAGACAAAAATAGAGCTTTTTGGTCTAAACTCCACTCGCTGTGTTTGGAGGAAGAAGAAGGATGAGTACAACCCCAAGAACACCATCCCAACCGTGAAGTATGGAGGTGGAAACATCATTCTTTGGGGATGCTTTTCTGCAAAGGGGACTGGACGACTGCACCGTATTGAGGGGAGGATGGATTGGGCCATGTATTGCGAGATCTTGGCCAACAACCTCCTTCCCTCAGTAAGAGCATTGAAGATGGGTCGTGGCTGGGTCTTCCAGCATGACAACGACCCGAAACACACAGCCAGGGCAACTAAGGAGTGGCTCCGTAAGAAGCATCTCAAGGTCCTGGAGTGGCCTAGCCAGTCTCCAGACCTGAACCCAATAGAAAATCTTTGGAGGGAGCTGAAAGTCTGTATTGCCCAGCGACAGCCCCGAAACCTGAAGGATCTGGAGAAGGTCTGTATGGAGGAGTGGGCCAAAATCCCTGCTGCAGTGTGTGCAAACCTGGTCAAGACCTACAGGAAACGTATGATTTCTGTAATTGCAAAAAGGTTTCTGTACCAAATATGAAGTTCTGCTTTTCTGATGTATCAAATACTTATTTCATGCAATAAAATGCAAATTAATTACTTAAAAATCATACAATGTGATTTTCTGGATTTTTGTTTTAGATTCCGTCTCCCACAGTTGAAGTGTACCTATGATAAAAATGACAGACCTCTACATGCTTTGTAAGTAGGAAAACCTGCAAAATCGGCAGTGTATCAAATACTTGTTCTCCCCATTGTATACTTCCATTCATTTTTTAAATCTGGTAAATAAAACAAAATGTTATTGGTCACATACACATGTTTAGCAGATGTTATTGCAGGTGTAGCGAAATGCTTGTGTTCTTGGCTCCAACAGTGCAGTAGTATCTAACAATTCACAACAATAAACATCTCAAAGTAAAAAAAAATGAATTAAGAAATATATACATCCCTACAACAGCGCCTGCTACAAGGCATTCTGACAGAGGCCAATGACAGTTTGGATGACTTACTACTGCACAACAATGTCAGATGGTTCAGCAAAGGCAGGGTTTTGGAACGCTTTTGGGCCATTCAGGAGGAAATCAAAGATTTCTTATTAGAGCAAAAGAGTGACAAGGCAACTCAGTTTTCTGAGTTTTTGGAAGATGAGGAGAAGATGGAAACAGTTGCATTTTTGACAGACATTACATCACACCTTAATCAACTGAATGTTAAGCTGCAGGGACGGGACAACAGTGTGTAATATGATAACAGCAGTCCGGGCTTTCCAGAAGAAATTGGAGCTTTTCAAGAATGATCTCCAGGGAGAACTTGACCACTTCCCCAATCTTCTGGTGCAAATGCAGGGACACAAAGATGTTCCCAACCATGTTGATTTCATCCAGAAGCTGATGGATAACTTCAAGGCTCGCTTTGATGACTTCACTGTTGGAAGAGAACTGCTGCTGCTCATCCAGAACCCCTTCTTGGTCACAAATGTGACAAAGTTGTCAGAAGAAGCAAAACAGATCTTCAGATGGGTAGATATTGCATCACTGCAAATGGAGTTGATTGAGCTGCAAGAAAATGTGGCTTTGAATGAGCAGGCTGGTGATTGTGACCCTGTGACTTTCTGGAGAAAGATGGTGCCTACAGCTGATGTCCCTGTCCTCAAGAAACGGGCACTATACATCCTGACCATGTTTGGCTCCACATACAGCTGTGAATCAGCCTTCTCCACAATGAACTTTATTAAAACAAATACCGCACCAGGCTCACCAATGAACACCTGCACCAGTGTCTCAGAGTTGCTCTCACAACATTTGTGCCGAAGTTCAAAGCATTGGCAGGAGACAGAAAGTGTAATTTCTCTCATTGATGCAAGGGCATGGCCCACAGTGACGTTCTGTGCATTGAGTATTATTTTTGTTTAACTCTCCTTTATTCTCCAGAAAACATGCACTTGATTTTTTATTTTTTATTTTTTTATTCAAGGCCCATGTATAATGGTTCACAGTGCACTTTTTGCATAGACAATTATGCAACCACTTTTGTTCTTCTGCAATGTTGCACGTGTTTACATTCGAAATAAGTTGTAATTAATTCAAATTCTTAGTCTAATTTAATGCATTTAATGTAAATGTTATATAACAACATGTTTCCTAAGTCGTAGACGACTATGTTTGTTACTACGCTGTACCACAGCGACGATAACTATCCGGACCTTTGCCACCTAGGAAATGTGTGTCACTGGACCTTCTCAAATAGTAGTTGAGTACCCCTGATCTAGGGTGTCGGGTAAGGTGGAGGTGATATGACCCTTAACTAGCCTCTCAAAGCACTTCATGATGACAGAAGTGAGTCATTTAGTTCAGTTACCTTTGCTTTCTTGGGTACAGGAACAATGGTGGACATCTTGAAGCAAGTGGGGACAGTAGACTGCGATAGGGAGAGATTGAATATGTCCGTAAACACTCCAGCCAGCTGGTCTGCGCATGCTCTGAGGGCGAGGGATACCGTCTGGGCCGGCAGCCTTGCGAGGGTTAACACGCTTAAATGTCTTACTCACGTTGGCCACAGAGAACGAGAGCCCACAGTCCTCGGGAGCGGGCCGCGTCGGTGGCACTGGGTTATCCTGAAAGAGGGCGAAGAAGGTGTTTAGCTTGTCCGGGAGCAAGACAGTGTCCGCGACGTGGCTGGTTTTCCCTTTATAATTCGTGGTACCGGGCTACCTTCAGACGGGTCTTGTGAGGCTTGTGGGCGTCCTAGAGCAAAACAACCGACATGTACGTGTTCGTTAGTCTCACATTTCCATAGAGGGGTCATATTAGTGTGTAGCCCAAACTGTTCGCATGCTACAGACAGAAGTTGGCAGATGGGCGGTACCGACTTCAGACAAGCCCATGCAAAAAAAACATATCTCTTTTTATTATGCTAATTAGATTTCCGCAGGGGGCACGGACATCAACTCTAGGGGGTTAAATACAAAAATGGCAGTTTGAACATTAAAAAACATTTTACATTTTGTCACATCCCTAGTCAATACAACTTGCTGATTTGGCATCGTTGGACTGTCACTGATTCCTATGTTCACACCCCTTTCCCCATCTCTCTGTGTAGGTATTCAGTGAACGTGTTCCAGCCTCCCTTCCAGTCTGGCAGGACGTCCCCAGAGGCCACCCAGTGCCGGGCTGACCTCCCCCCTCCAGCAGAGACCCCTGAGGGTGTGGGGCCAGGGGATGAGGCCAGGGGCGGTGGGGCAGGGGACTCTGATCAGGAGAGCCCCTTTCTGGTCCCTGAGTCTCCATTAGAAACAGCCCAGGCTTCAGTACACCTAGCCGAAGACCCAGACGCTCTCTCCACCCGCACCACAGACTCTGGCTTCTCTGAGCCATCCTGCTGCTCCCAGGACCCCCAGGGAGAGAAGGAGACCTCCTGTGAGAAGGCTGTCAGGCCAGAAGGTAAAGGCAAGCATCGTCTGTCATTGAGATATCGATAATATTGTTTGTTACTTCCACTTTTTCCATGAGATTTTTCACCTGACCATAGATGTCTTTCATTGTTTAATCCCCTGTCACTCTATGATTTGTGACTGTATTTTGTACTAGCTGCAGTGACAGGTTACCAGCAACCCTCAGAGTCTGCGTCCAGCCATGCTTCTCAGTTCTACATCTCCGTCCTCGACTCCAACGGCAAGGAGCAGAAACTGGAGGAAAAAGGTAAGAGAAGGGCCTAATAGGGCACTATCCCAAACCCATCCCTTACCCCTAGTGGAAGACGAAGCAGAAATGCATTGATCTGCTGTGTATTATTCAATATTATTCCTTTTACAATATGTGTTTTTCAGTGTCTTAATGTTGTTTGTCATGTCTTTCCCCCCTCCAGAAGAGGCCGTTCTGGACCTCCCTGAGGAATCCACACTGGCACTAGTGTGGAAGAACAACGAGCGTCTCAAGGAGTATGTGCTGGTCCGGTCCAAGGAGCTGGACTTTAAGGAGGACCCTGGGTCGGTCAGTGAGACGGCCAGGGCTGGACACTTCACCCTGGAGCAGTGCCTCAACCTCTTCACTAGGCCTGAGGTGCTGGCACCAGAGGAGGCATGGTATGAACAACACACACATCAACATAGCCTTCAACGTGCGCACATACTCAAACAAATGTAGCCCTACAGTCACATAAAGCTATGCACTAACACACGTGTACATGCACAGTTAACATAGACATTGTTCTCTTACTGATTTAGCCATTGTTTTGATGGATTATAAAGCTAACAGGAACTCTCCCGCTCCTCTTTCTCTTTTTCAGGTACTGTCCAAAGTGCCAGCAGCACAGGGAAGCCTCCAAGCAGCTGCTGCTGTGGCGTCTGCCCAACGTCCTCATCATCCAGCTCAAACGCTTCTCCTTCCGCAGCTTCATCTGGAGGGACAAGATCAACGACATGGTCGACTTCCCAATCAGGTAAAAATGACATTATACACAGACGTTAAAGGGATAGTTCACCCAAATAACAAAATTACACATTGGTTTCCTTACCCTGTAAGCAGTCTATGGACAAGGTATCACAGCAATCCATGATTTGGTTTAATTTTCTGGCACTGTTTCCACATGCTAACGTTTTAGTATTTGTGGCACAAATCCCATTCAAGTCATGGGACCAATACTGGCATTTTTTGCGCATCATGTCTAAATCATCCAAAAGTATTTAAAATTGATTGTGAAGCTCAACAGTCACTTAAAGATGATTTGAACGTGATGCGCAAACAATGCTAATATCTGTCCCATGATTTGAATGGGATTTGTGCCACAAATGCTAAAACGTTAGCATGTGGAAACAGTACCAGGGAAACTAAACCAAAGCATGGATTGCTGTCATACCTTGTCCATAGACCGCTTACAGTGTAAAGAAACCAGTATGTCATTTTATCATTTGGGTGAACTATCCCTTTACTATATCACACCCTTTATACTACCCTTCGCTCACACCACTCAATGACTTGGGTTGAATTCCCTCAAATACGACAAGGTTATCACAGCATGTTTTCTTGTCTTTCAGGAACCTGGACCTCAGTAAATTCTGTATTGGTCAGAAGGACGACATGCAGCAGCCGCCAATCTATGACCTCTATGCGGTCATTAATCACTACGGGGGCATGATCGGAGGTCACTACACCGCCTACGCACGCCTGCCCAGTGCCCAAAACAGCCAGCGCAGTGATGTCGGTGAGTGGTTGACTGAAATAGGCTTCACAGTAGGATACACTGAGTATACAAAACATTAGGACATGCTCTTTCCATGACATAGACTGACCAGGTGAAAGCTATGATCCCTTATTGATGTCACCTGTTAAATCCACTTCAATCAGTGTAGATGAAGTGTAGGAGACAGGTTTAAGAAGGATTTTTAAGTGTTGAGACAATTGAGACATGAATGGGGCAAGACAATGGGCAAGACAAAATATTGAAGTGCCTTTGAACAGGTTATGGTAGTAGGTGCCAGGCGCACTGGTTTGTGTCAAGAACTGCAACGCTCAACAGTTTCCCGTGTGTATCAAGAATGGTCCACCCAAAGGACATCCAGCCAACTTGACACAACTGTGGGAAGCATTGGC
The DNA here is from genome assembly GCF_020615455.1 of Coregonus clupeaformis. Lineage (NCBI taxonomy): Eukaryota > Metazoa > Chordata > Actinopteri > Salmoniformes > Salmonidae > Coregonus > Coregonus clupeaformis. The sequence goes on along the minus strand of NC_059215.1, from coordinate 30,060,124 downwards.
GTCAACATGGGCCAGCATCCCTGTGGAACGCTTTCAACACCTTTTAGAGTCCATGCCCTGATGAATTGAGGCTGTTCTGAGGACGAAAGGGGGGGTGCCACTCAATTCTAGGAAGGTGTTCCTAATGTTTGGTACTGTATACTCTGTGTATATTGTATTTCTGGCCATGGCAAGCATTGGTTTAAACATATGTTTGTTGTGTTCTGTTCATACTAATGTACTTGGAAGAAAATAATTAAACTGCCCCTCTCCTCTTCCTCCTCCTTTCTCTTGCCCAGGCTGGCGTCTGTTTGATGACAGCACAGTGACGACAGTCGAGGAGAGTCAGGTGGTGACGCGCTATGCCTACGTGCTGTTCTACCGCCGCCGCAACTCCCCTGTGGAACGACCACCTCGCTTCCTGGGGCCCCTCGGGATCGAGTCCCCCACCGCTGCAGGAGCCACCGCCAGCCAGGTGAGGGTGCCAGTCTTTACCTCTGAGACCCCTCCCCTGTATCATTGGGGACACAGTGGGGAAAAAAAGTATTTAGTCAGCCACCAATTGTGCAAGTTCTCCCACTTAAAAAGATGAGAGAGGCCTGTAACATTCATCAAAAAAAATCAAGAAAATCACATTATAGAATTTTTAATGAATTTATTTGCAAATTATGGTGGAAAATAAGTATTTGGTCACCTACAAACAAGCAAGAATTCTGGCTCTCACAGACCTGTAACTTCTTCTTTAAGAGGCTCCTCTGTCCTCCACTCGTTACCTGTATTAATGGCACCTGTTTGAACTTGTTATCAGTATAAAAGACATCTGTCCACAACCTCAAACAGTCACACTCCAAACTCCACTATGGCCAAGACCAAAGAGCTGTCAAAGGACACCAGAAACAAAATTGTAAACCTGCACCAGGCTGGGAAGACTGAATCTGCAATAGGTAAGCAGCTTGGTTTGAAGAAATCAACTGTGGGAGCAATTATTAGGAAATGGAAGACATACAAGACCACTGATAATCTCCCTCGATCTGGGGCTCCACGCAAGATCTCACCCCGTGGGGTCAAAATGATCTCAAGAACGGTGAGCAAAAATCCCAGAACCACACGGGGGGACCTAGTGAATGACCTGCAGAGAGCAGGGACCAAAGTAACAAAGCCTACCATCAGTAACACACTACGCCGCCAGGGACTCAAATCCTGCAGTGCCAGACGTGTCCCCTTGCTTAAGCCAGTACATGTCCAGGCCCGTCTGAAGTTTGCTAGAGTGCATTTGGATGATCCAGAAGAGGATTGGGAATGTCATATGGTCAGATGAAACCAAAATATAACTTTTTGGTAAAAACTCAACTCGTCATGTTTGGAGGACAAAGAATGATGAGTTGCATCCAAAGAACACCATGCCTACTGTGAAGCATGGGGGTGGAAACATCATGCTTTGGGGCTGTTTTTCTGCAAAGGGACCAGGACGACTGATCCGTGTAAAGGAAAGAATGAATGGGGCCATGTATCGTGAGATTTTGAGTGAAAACCTCCTTCCATCAGCAAGGGCATTGAAGATGAAACGTGGCTGGGTCTTTCAGCATGACAATGATCCCAAACACACCGCCCGGGCAACGAAGGAGTGGCTTCGTAAGAAGCATTGGCTAGGCCACTCCAGGACCTTGAAGTCTCCAGATCTCAACCCCATAGAAAATCTTTGGAGGGAGTTGAAAGTCTGTGTTGCCCAGCGACAGCCCCAAAACATCACTGCTCTAGAGGAGATCTGCATGGAGGAATGGGCCAAAATACCAGCAACAGTGTGTGAAAACCTTGTGAAGACTTACAGAAAACGTTTGACCTGTGTCATTGCCAACAAAGGGTATATAACAAAGTATTGAGAAACTTTTGTTATTGACCAAATACTTATTTTCCACCATAATTTGCAAAAAAATTCATAAAAAATCCTACAATGTGATTTTCTGGAGAGAAAAAATCTCATTTTGTCTGCCATAGTTGACGTGTACCTATGATGAAAATTACAGGCCTCTCTCATCTTTTTAAGTGGGAGAACTTGCACAATTGGTGGCTGACTAAATACTTTTTTCCCCCACTGTACCAGGATCCATTATATGGGGGTAGTAGGAAAACCTCTTCAAGGCATAGTGCAGCATGAGTGAATTCAATTAAACTTTCTTGAGGTATATTGTAATTTTCTGAGATTAGATGTTCACCACATGAGTGAGAAATGTAATACTGTGTTAATCTATTCCTCTTCATGGAGTGATATTTGATTGCTTGCTTGTGGTCCTTTTTGAGAAATGATCTCAGATGCCAGGGGGCTAATGTGTGTTTCTGCTTCTGGATGAGAGAAAGAGGTTGGATCTAATTTCATTGCTCTCAAGGCCATTGGTTTGTTCATCAAAAGTGTTTGATACAAGACAACCTGTTTCTAAATTGAACAGGTGCTTTGAGAAAAAGCAATTCACACTTACAACTTATTATCCTGTGCACATTTTTGAAGTGACAGACATGAGCTTTCTCTAGACCCTTTGATCTGATCTGTATTGGCATTTAAGATGTATTGTTTTCTGTCCAAATGCTGAAAACAAAGTTAATTACCAGAATGAATAAGTTGGGGCTGTGTGTATTCACGATCAAGTCACACCTTTGTGGAAGCTGTCTGTTCATGCCTATGAAAATGATTGAGTGTATGGTACATTTCTCTTGAACTCATGAGTTTATATTGGGGGTTGGAGTCTGTCTAAATATGTGTGATTTAATTAATCTATTAGCTAACTCTTAAAAAGAAAGATATGAGACACCACATTTCTGTCTATCCATCTGCTTTCTGAAAGGCTCCCCTCACATCGCTCTGAGCTGTCCTCATGCTGTGTATGCCATGTGAATGAGTGAGAGGTGTCTTGGTTAATTTGTCAGAACCACAGTAACGTATTCCTTGAAAGAGTCTGGCTTGTTCTTGACCCTATGGCAGGGGTAGGCAACTCGATTCAGCTGCGGGACGATTTTTGACGAAGTTGATGGTCGGAGGGCTGGAACATAATAATTTACACAGCAAATTGACCACAACTAAACCCAAAAAGAGATTGTGTTTGAAAATAACAATCATTTCATACCTTTATTATGCTGAATTAGCTGACTCCCCCCCTTTGGGTGGCCAAAAGAAACCACCTGTTGCCGACCCCTGCCCCTGGAAGTCTGGCTGTGGTGAGGGGACGGTGCTTTAGCACCAAGCCTTTCCCAGAAGCTGACACAGGTTTCCACCATCGCAGGCCTCTCTAATATGGCAGGAACTGGAGGAGGAAGAGGAGGGTCTTGAGGAGGGCCCCCGGGGCCTGTTCCGCACCAGGCTGGGGAGAAGAAGAGCAGCCAGAAGGAGGGAGGAGGAAGTGGAGGGGGTGGAGGGGCAGGTGCGACGGCGGCGCCAAAGGATCTCTGATTATTCCGATGACGACTGCATCCGATATTTGGTCCTGGGCACCTTGGCTGCTCTGCTAGCGTTGTTCCTGGACCTGCTCTACAGAGCCAACTGGGGCTAAGTGGCCAGTCTCACACCCTATTGCATACACACCCGCATACAGACGCACATGCAAGCTTATACACTGAGAAATTAAAAGTAAAATTTATTGCACTTTAAATTAAATGTCTATGCCATTAGATATATTTTTTATTTATTTGTAGATGGCCTATAAATCAACATTCTGCTAAACACATTGAAATGAAATGAAATTATACACAGAATGTCCTTTAATCAAATCTAGGCTATGCATCATTAAAGAGAAACCGACTGAGTTCCAATGTAGCTTCTACTAGTTACTTTGCTCAGCATGGCTTGGCCTGGTTGACTATCTTTATTTTTTTTGGCGTACTGCAGTCCATAATTTAGGCCCTTAAAATCTACCCTAGATTCTAGTTCAAGCATACCTCAACAGATCTCAAACGTACTCTCCCCTTTATTTGTGTTCCTCCCAAGTCTCTCACCATGTAGGTTTTTAGTACTAAAATATGAAATGCACATTTAGAAATGGATAGGCCCACCAAGTAATGCTGCTGAGATGACTTGAAGGCTATAGTGTTGAAGTCCTACTGTAATAGTGTTCAGTTGGTGAGCGAATAATGCAGTGTAGTACTGCTCACTCACAGATATGTAATCCTTTAGCACCACCCCAGTGATTGTATGATGGGCGTATCTGCTTGCTTGTACAGTCATGACTTTGTACTGTAGCCTGAAGACAGCTAAAATTGTGTTTTTGCCTTCTCAATGAATAGTGTTTAGACTCACTAAGCTATTATATGCCTTAGCTTTTTCCTGTTTGTCATGTTGCTGATTATTTTAGATTTTATGTTGTCAATGGCTCTTAATTCAGCAGGTTTATTTATTTCTGTCCATACATTTTACTTATCCCTGTCGTACTTGTATTGGAACTGTTTTCTCTTTGTTTCATGAAAGCCTTTTAAACAAAAGTAACCTTTTTAATGTGCTGCTTTGCATTACACTTTTGGTGAAGTAGCTAGCTATGTCCAAGCTTTATGACTGTTTGAGAAGCGGCCTCTAAGTGCACTGATGTACAGTATAAACAGTTCCTAGTTTAGGAGGGATTTAAGGACATTAGGAAAGAGATGCCGTCCATCTCTCTATAAGTTGCTACAACATTTCATGATTATCTGTGCTGCTGGTAAATGGACTACGCCCTGTAACAGTGTTGTAGTAATATGTTCAAGTCTTAGGGATATCACAGTGCATTCTGTAATGTCTCTCCCTTGTAGGTGGGTTTTCAGAGGCTGAGTCTAGTCACTATATCTGCTTTAAATGCCCAGTATGTGTCTGGGCACATACACATTGATTTATGCAATCGTGATAGTATGCAGTACGTATTTCATCTAATTTAAAATGCATCATAAAATGCATCATACCGGCTGTATTTTGAAAGATATATATCTTGAAAACGTAATTGCTGACATGCAAAAGATTTTGGGACTATATCAACAATGGACTAATGAAACAAATACCAAAAGGTAGGTTTTGGCAGGAATTTTCCTTTTAAGAGCGCTCTGTAATTGGAATAGTTGCTATTATTTAAAAAGAAAGGACATTTCCCAGCAATAATTTGTTCAGGTACTTCCATCTCAATGCTGCTGCAATAAACAAGCACTTGTACTGCTATTTAATATAAAATGTCAGTCTTATGCTGTGTTAATGAATATTATTTTTCAATCAGTTACTGTCTGGAATCTTTCGGATATTATTTCAAACATGGAAATTGTCCTGCCAGTTGGAAATGATGTTATGTTTTCCCAGGTTTTATTTTTGCTGCACAGAGTGGGTCGGTCTGTCAGTCCAGTGATTTTGCTTTTGCATTGTTTACAAACAGGTCTGGTCTTCCTGTCAGGTAGCTGGTCCAGAAAAGGCATGATTTATAACAATGGTTTATTTTACAGGCCTCTAGCCAGGCACTCTTTGGGACAGACCTGGACCCTGAAGGACCCCCTCTGCTGACCCCAGAAGTGACCTCTGAGCTGTTTGCACACTCTGGAGAATGTGCTGCTCCGTCCTACAGCAACATGGAGGAGGTGGACTAGGGCATGGCTGAGACGCCAACGACATGGCATAAAGTTCCAGCTGTGGAAATATTCTCCTCAGTAAAAGACACTTCAGTGCTTACTAATTAACTCGGCATCTTTAGGGTGTCCCCTCAGTGGTGCAATGCTAGAAATTAAAGAACTGGTTCTGTGGCCGAAAGACCAGCACATGTACCCGTCACCACAGATGCGGTGGACAGACCCACAGACTCACACATTTTCCACGTTCATCTGTATTTACACATCAACTGATACAGACCAACTCATACTGTATATGTAGGAATATCCATGCAATGCATTTCCTCACACATACTAAACACACACACAAATACAAACGGCATGTTTGCACTTACAACAAAAGCCTCCACACTCCTGTTGTCCTAGAGCCCCCGGGTTGCAGCCCATTGTTGGCTGATAGAAGAGAAGTGCTCAACAGCCCATCTAGACAATGTTGGTGGCCCTGCCGCTCACAAATGCACCTTTGTTTGGGTATCCCCTAAAACGCCACTTGAAATGACACCTATTTATCCCATGATCATGCTTTGGCTCAGAGGTCACAAAGGGAGGTCGCCAACACCAAACTAATTCCCCCCCCCACAACAACAGCCTGTTGTGAATGAGGGGAAACGGTGAGGTGGGAGGATGGGAGATGTGTCTGTGTAAGCATTTGTTTGTGTTTTTCTTTGATACTTCTCATTGAGGTATTGCCTGGTCTGATGTGTTTTGTGATTTTTGTTGGATTCTGTAAGCTGGGTTGAAATTGTAGCAATTGATGTAAAAGTGTGATGGTGCATAAATTAAAGGTAGACTCAGCAATATGACAGATGCAGAAAGTAAATGGCATAGTGGGTCAATTTCCGCAACAACTAAGAATGTTGAAGTGCGAGGCTCAGTTTCTCTGCTGTTTTGGTGCTTTTGCTACCACACTGTGAACAGCGTGAAGCGAACCCGTGCACATGCACAGATACATGGTGTGACTGTGTGAGAGCAAAGTGTTGCATCTCGCTCATCTCTATCTCTGGTGCTGCTTGTGGCAATGTCATTTCACTGAGTCTACCTTTTTAAGTTTGTTTTGTAACAAGTTACTGGATTTCTGTTTACTACTTTCATACCCATCTGGATTTAGTTGCTTTCCTTTAGATTTTTATTTTATTTTTACTTGGTAAATTATCCAATCCTGTGGATGCAATTTTTGGCAAGATACCAGCTTGATATACACTGAAATGTGCATGTTGATACACAGTAGCCCTAGAATAAAATGCGGTTACCTCTCCTGCTACATATCTTTATTTCTGTTTGAGTGGACTGTCTTGTACACCCCTCCTCTCCCTTCCTTTGTAATGGACTGCATAATGAGAATGCTGCTGTGAATAAAATATAAATGGTTTAATATAAATAAAACCCTTTTTGAGAAGCGCTAAAAGGTTGTTTGTGTACACAGACTGATTCAGTAGTGACGTGAATGAAGTTGCCTGGCAGAGAAGTTTGGGAACGTTTAATTCTTTACCAAATCAGATGGTTTTTTTTTTACCCTCAGTTTGTGTACAATGTTCTGTGTGAAGTTGTTGGTCCTCCAACCGGCACTGCTCCTCTAGATGGCGCTTCTTACTGTATTTACTTGCAGACTCCACACTTTACAGTAAGAGAAGAAGAAACGGCGTTTCACAATGAGGAAGTAAAAACAAACATTTTCTGGCGCTGAGTCAACGGAAAAGCCGGTAGGGTGGTATGTTTATGTGACTAGTTGTACAAACTTAGACAGCTAATTTAAAGAAAATGTTTTACTACATAACGAACCTGTTTTGACAAGTGTAATAGCTGTCTTATAGCCATGTAGCTAGCTAGCTACAAATCGAGTTACTGTTGTGGACGAAGAGGTTCTGGTTTCAGTAACTTGCCTTAAAACCCTCTGGCTATACTCATTGACAACTTGGTTAGCTAGCTAGTTAGTCAAAGAAAAGTAGGTTTCCACAACCGATAATTCGAGAGTGGAGCCACATCATGGCATACTGCGACAAGACCGGTGATCATCCCTTAGCTTGTCTAAACAATGAGGACAGTCGTAATGGACATGACCCGGCGACAGATAAGCAGCCGACTCCACACTCCAAAGGAAATGAGAATGATTACTGTGCCACTGAAGAAGCCCTGACAGTGTCTGTCCCTAAAGGGTTGTATCTAAAGAAGAAAAAGCTTGTCCTTCACGTTGACCTCAATAACACCATCTTGGTGTCTGATGCCGTGACAAGTCAAGGAACTATTGCAGCTTTGGATTACTTTATTTCCACTGTGACATGGGGACAAATGAGTAAACAAGGTAAGACCAGGTTGAAATATAAGTGACAAGCCTCTTAGGGGCCAGGCGACCTCAGTCTAAAAAGCCACTTAGTTCCTACATGTAGCCAGTTTTATTTGAAGTAGTGGTCTATTCTATAAAAATGAAAATTATCCTAAATATTTCTTAAGGAGCAGATGCCCCACTTACTATGTAGTGGCACACCTCTATCCTTTTTCTATAAATGACATGACAATTCAATAAGTGGAATCACTACTGTGCCTACCTGCCATGGTGATGTCATTGCTGTGTGCAATTGCTTAACATCTGCTTCTTTATGTGCTCTGTAGGTAAATGGATGTGGATGAGTGACTCACCTTCCCTACTCCCACCATGTGAGGGCGCTGTCAGCTACTACTCGCAGTTTGGCCGGGTGGCAGGCTTCACCAGCTCCACTGCAGGTCGTCGGTTCCGGGGCGTGCTGGACGAGCACTTGGCGATGCTGCGATGGCCAGAGGAGCTGAAGGGGGACAAGGAGCTGGCTGTGAAGGGGGAGGACGGACAGCTGTACCACTGGATCTTGCCCTCTTTCTTCCAGCTATTGAAAGACCTGGTGGCAGAGGGGAGGGACTTTGCTATCCTGTTCCGCACCTTTGGCTCAGACCTTCCCCGCGTGCTGTCTGCAGTGTCCCGTGCCCTCACTCAGGGCTCCCACCCACTCTTCCCTGACCTTCCAGCACTTAAGGTAAATCAAATCAAATTGTATTTGTCACATGCGCCGAATACGTGACCTTACCGTGAAATGCTTACTTACAAGCCCTTAACCAACAATGCAGTTTTAAGAAAATATTTACTAAATAAGTAAAATAAATAAAAATAAATAAATAAAAATAAAAGTGATGAGGCTATATACAGGGGGACCGGTACCGAGTCAATGTGCGGGGGTACAGGTTAGTTGAGGTAATTTGTACATGTAGGTAGGGGTAAAGTGACTATGCATAGATAATAAACAGCGAGTAGCAGCAGTGTTAAAACAAAGGGGGTATCAATGCAAATTGTCCAGGTGGCCATTTGATTAATTGTTCAGCAGTCTTATGGCTTACATTTTAGACATTTTAGTCATTTAATAGACGCTCTTATCCAGAGCGACTTACAGTTAGTGAGTGCATACATTATTATTTTTTTCATACTGGCCCCCGGTGGGAATCGAACCCACAACCCTGGCGTTGCAAACGCCATGCTCTACCAACTGAGCTACATCCCTGCCGGCCATTCCCTCCCCTACCCTGGACGACGCTGGGCCAATTGTGCGCCGCCCCATGGGTCTCCCGGTCACGGCCGGCTACGACAGAGCCTGGATTCGAACCAGGATCTCTAGTGGCACAGCTAGCACTGCGATGCAGTGCCTTAGACCACTGCGCCACTCGGCGATAGAAGTCTTTTGGACCTAAACTTGGTGCTCCGGTACCGCTTGCCGTGCGGTAGCAGAGAGAACAGTCTATGACTTGGGTGACTGGAGTCTTTGACAATTTTGATGAGTGCTTTGGGTGGTGATTGAGGGTGTGATGCTGGATGTGGTGTCATTAGGACAGTTGCAATAATGATTGTTGTCCTGGCATTTTACCAAGCTCTTACTCACTGGCTACCATATTAAATAGGCACATTGCTCTTATCATAATCACTACTGTTAGCTAACTTGCCAATAGCCCAGTAATTGCAATCATTACTCATTGTAGGCTCTCTGTTGCAGCTTGTCATTGAGAGAGTGACACTATGTTACAGGTGGCTATGCTACTGAGAGTGAGTTATAGTCCTTTGAGAGAAGTGATGTTCTTCCTCCTCTGCCTGAATTAAGAGATCAACCACACTTCACAATTATAGACCAATTTTTCAGCTTGGGCCAAGTCTGTTTCTTCTGAAAGACTACAGTTATTGTGTGTGTGTGTGTGTGTGTGCATGCGTCTGGGCTTGTGTGTGTTTGTGAGGTTGTGGCAGTGGGATATAGGGGTCAAAAATCTGTAAACTTGTTCCCAGAAGATTGAACAGTGCCCTGTTCAGAAGGTCATTCACAGTGAGATGTAGGGTTGGTGGTGCTACTCCCCTGGGTATAGAGTGTGCCTGCAGGCTCTTCTCAGCCCCCTCACCCTGTTCTTGTACCTGTTCGTTTACTGGAGCAGAACACATCGATTTCTGCAGGGAGGAGGCTCAAAGGCTGCTACGGCACACACAGTTAGCTGCAAAAACATAAATAAACATCCAGATGATGACTTATTCAAACTGTCTCCTGTCAAGGGCGTCTCGGCACTGAGTTTGAGGGTGAAAGAGGATAATTTGATTTAGCAGGTTTGGAACTTGCATGACCTGTAAGCATAATTGTTTCCTCTCATTCTAAAATGATAGCTATGCTGAAGTACAGATGATTTCCATAATTTCTGATAGATACCTGATACCTGTACATCTCTAATAAACTGCCGATCAGAGAGAGTATAAGAGATGTTAAAGCCAGCTGTGTTCTTTCTGCTCCCTCCCCAGCTGAGTGTGAATGAGACACCAGGCCAGATCCGCTGCAGTAAGAAAGGGGCGGTCCTGACCCGGGCAGAGGAGCGTCTGTCCACACGTGACGGGGAGCGAGCCCTGTACCAGTACCTCAGCTCTGTCCAATGCCTGGGGGGCTTCCAGGACCATTTTGACTGGTAGGTGGACCTTTTACAAAAGACTAACGTCTAGCCTAATCACACCAATGAAGGCACTCTAGTATTGGAGGTGCCCTAGTTTTCTGGCAAGCTCATAAATCCATCTTTGAATAGGTAATTTAGCCCAAGTTTTATTTGTAATGTAGAAGTTCTTTCTGCATTGACCTCAATGAAAGTTTCAGTCTCGTTGATGTAGTCAGGACAATGGTCTCTATCTGTAGGTGGGCCAGGAACACCTACTCCATCCTGGGAGGGAAACCTCTGTGGGTGGACCCCTTCGACCAGGATGTCCAGCACATCTTCATCGATGACAACATTCGACAGAATGACAAAGACACCATCGTCCATCCAAAGGTATGTTTTTGCCTCGGTTAATGTGCTTTTGGATGGTTTGTGCATACTCATATGGAAGTGGATGTTTCCCCTTGCAGATAAGTTGTTTGCCTTAAATATCCTCATGGTGTTTCTGTTCTTGTTCCATGGTTCTGAAGGTGTTCCTGGACCGAGACAGCTCAGAGACACGCACAGCCTCCACCTCAGAGCTGTATGACCTCTGTCTGGTCCAGAACGACCTGCTCAGGGCCATCTCAGACCCAGAGTATTTCACCCAGCGCATCAGCATCTGCCAGGAGAACTATGACAGGAACCTCCAGCAGGGGGCAGGCTAGAGTGGTTTGTCTGCAGCCCAGAGCCCCAGGGTGAGAAGGGGTTGGGAGAACTCAGGGGTCTGTAGACTGGAGGTGGAAGGTCAAAGGGAGCTCCTGTAGTTGCTCCAACTCCTCCTCTAAGGTCAATATTCTCAGGGTGTGACACTGGCAACCAATATATTGCATATGTAGAAGGCATTATTTTGTAGTAGTATTTTGCTGCTGTTTTTAAATGAGAATATAAAAAAATAATAGGTAATCGATATAAAGGCATTGTTTACGTATACCAAAATCTGTTCAGAAAAGACTTGAATGGTCATACTTGAATGTTTCTAATATCACAAAGAGAGAGAGCTACATAGTTGAGCAGTAACTGTTACAACTTGATACATACTCTAGTCTACAGACATGTTAAATTACTTTTATATTAACCACATTTAGTATTACTGTTTGACTATTTATCATGGCAATACAATGGATGAGCTTGACCTAATATAATTTGGGTTTATGTGGTTTGGGGGTTTATCTGCACTGAAAATTACTTTACTTTCTTTGGAAGCGCTCTTATGTGAAAAAAATGATGTATTTGTGTCACACATTTTCTTGAAGGTTTATCATGGTGGTGGATGAGGTGAGGTGAGCGTCCCCGTTACAATGTAAAGCGCTTTGGGTGTCTAGAAAAGCGCAATACACTGAATGTACAAAACATTAAGAACACCTTCCTTATATTAATATTGTGTTGTACCCCCCCTTTTTGCCCTCAGAACAGCCTCAATTCGTCGAGGCATGGTCTCTCAAGGTATCGAAAGCGTTCCACAGGGATGCTGGCCCATGTTGACTCCTATGCTTCCCACAGTTGTGTCAAATTGGCTGGATGTCCTTTGGGTGGTGGACCATTCTTGATACACACGAGAAACTATTAATCTTGGAAAAACCCAGCAGCGTTGCCATTCTTGACACAAACCGGTGCACCTGGCACCTAATACCATACTCCGTTCATAGGCACTTAAATATTTTGTCTTGCCCATTCACCACCCTCTGAATGGCACACATACACAATCCATGTCTCAAGGCTTAAAAATCCTTATTTAACCTGTCTCCTCCCCTTCATCTATACTGACTGAAGTGGATTTAATAAGTGACATCAATAAGGGATCATAGCTTTCACCTGGATTCACCTTGTAAGTCTGTCATGGAAAGAGCAGTGGTCCTTAATGTTTTTGTTCACTCAGTGTATAAGTCGAATCAATGATTAGTATTAGCATATATATTTTTAAGCTTAAAGGGAGTGTGGCGTTTGACTACTGCAAATTTGAGACACCTTTTCAAAGTAGCCCATCACAATCACCAGGATGTGGGTAATTGTGGAAGATAAAGGTGTCAGCATGCTTCAGTTCGGCTGGCCCGGCTAGGCGAACCGAATGAGTGTGCTTGCATACTCCCTTAAAAGACCTTCGCTTGAAAAATGAGAAAAAAGCGACAATAGTACTGTTTGTCCATTTTGAGACACCGTAGTAGTATACACTTCCTCGAAGTAGTCAGAATTAATCTAAGATAATTCAAAAAATCGCTCATTAATTTTATCGTTTTTGCCGAGGAGCTCTTAGTCGCGCAATTTTACTTCTAACTAAGATGTTTGGTGCAGTATTTTCAATAAAAAATGTGTATGAAAATGAGTCGTCTCGTTGAACGACAACAAAGACTTAATTGAAGAATCCCTACTGTTGACTAATCACTGACTAAGGGGCGTAGACTTCGGCAACCAACTTCGGCTTGCCTCAAGAAAAAATGTTGTGTGCTCGAACAGCCGAAAAAACCTTTATTGAAGTCCAAAACTAACAAAAATGTCCCAATGCCGTCATAACTGTTTAGACTGGGAAGCATGCGGACGCCTTTTAAAAGCACAATCAGGCCTTTGACTGCAATTGTACAAAAAGAGGCATGGGGCATTGTTGCTAAGGCAAAGTCACATTTGATGGGAGACAGATTCAGATGCAAGATTGTCTGTTGAACCGACTGACTGTTACCTTATCATGCACTCACAAAGTCAGTCTGAATGCTTGAATCTGGAGATACTTTGTGTCTTTTTGTATGTCATTGTCTTACATCAGATAGCGTGACTAATCGTCTGCACTGATTGTCAGTTGGGGGAAGAGTAACGCGTAGGAGTGACACCACCTGACTTAAGACAATGCTTGTATGTTTCATGATGTACATTCTCAACAATCAGCTTGTATTCATGTGTGGTGTTCAATAAACCTCCTGAGTGGAAGAAAATGTACTTTTGTGTCACCTAGACACACTGTGTGTATGTGAATGTAATGACCAAGTATTGATCAGAGTATTACTGTCACATAAAAGCACTATTGATTTCCCCTCAGGCCTTTTGGATACAGTTAAGTTGTGAACATGTAAAAGTCATTGATTATCAGCCTACATGGTGAAGACTAATAGTGTACCTTGGGGAACAAATCAATCAGGAATCATAAGCAGTTCAGTGTGTGAGGTTACATTGAGTGTGATGGAAGTTTTATTATTAGGGAGATACATTGATAATTGAATGCACTGTGTACTTATAAATTAGCCACGTTGTAGACTACAGGGACTTGAAGAGAGAAACGTAGTTCTAAGAGCATTTTAGTCTGGAAAATAGTTAGACAGATTAGTAATGACATTGTAATAAATAGTTAGCACACTACATGTGACTGGACACTTGTAACCTGAAAGGACATTATTGTGGTCCTATCTCTGCAGACTCTCCAGGCTGGGCATACCCAATCTTTTTTTTTTTTTTTGTGATCCACTTGACATTTTAGTCATTTAGCAGACGCTCTTATCCAGAGCGGCTTACAATTAGTGAGTGCATACATTTTTCATACTGCCCCCCCTCTGATCTCCAGCACAATATGTACAGGGTTGACTAATGTGATGTAATGGCCATTGTTGTGTTGCCTGATTGCAGCAGCAGATGCTATGTCCTCTCATTACAAGCCAAATGGGCCAGCACAGTGTGTACAGTAGGAAGACTCCCTCGCTCAGAGTACACCAGAGTGTGCATGTCCAGTGTGCTCATTGTGTTTAATGGTCTGTTCACAATACTAGGTAGTATTTAACTCCTGACTCCAAGTAAAGGTCTCCAGGGAAATAATTTGATATGAGTTGTAGCCTGTGTCAGATTTACTTTATAAATATGAAGCCTAAATGGCATGATAGTCTTATCACACACATTACAGTACATGTTTTCCCTTAGAAAGATCTTGTGGTCAATTTGCAAATGATTTGTAATTATGTTCTGCCCCCACAACCATCTGCTCAAGAAAAAATTGGCCCGGCTAAATCTAGTTGATGATCCCTGTTCTAGGGTGTCTGGGATGATGGAGTTGATGTGTACCATAACCAGTCTTTTAAATCACTTCATGATTACAGATGTGTGCTACAGGTTGGTAGTCATTGTGGCAGCTAGACTTGGGAGCAGGAATGATGGTGATCAGCTTGAGACATGCAGTGATTACAGACTGGAACAAAGAGAGTTTGAAAATTAACTTGAATATGCCTGCCAGCTGTTCTGCGCATGCTCTGAGAACGTGCCCTGGAATACCGTCCGGCCCCACCAGTGTTGCCAATTTAGCGACTTTGTCGCTATATTTAGCGAGTATTCAGACCCCTCTAGCGACACATTTTCAAAAAAGCGACTAGCGACAAATCTAGTGACTTTTTCTGGTGTTATTGGAGACTTTTGGAGACTGACGAGAAAGCACGTATCGTTCTTACTCTTCTCAACGAGCAGCAGGTGCTGCCGTGGGCCCCACCCCCCCCGTCCCAAAGCACTCACAGGCGGCCCAGTCCTCGCGCAGCAGTCCCTCCCAGCTGCAGTCAGAGCAGGAGATGTTCACTCCTCCGCGTCCAGACTGCAAATGAATCGTGCATGCGGGAAGCCGCCGCTGGCTGATCCCGCCCTGGCTTACATTCAGGGAGGGATGTAAATGTAAAACATTTACAAAAACAAGAATCGACAGAAGAAAGTTAATTTGTAGTTCTAAACATATTGAGGGAGTTTTTACTCACTTTTTGTCTCTCCCACGACGTTATTCCTCTCTCCTACAGCATCCATCACAATTACATGCACATGGCCAATTATGCAAAGTAGGTGATGACGTCATTTAGCGACTTCTATCGACTTTTAGGACAGCCAATAGCTACTTTCCTTGCTGAGGAGTTGGCAACACTGGCCGCCCTACAGCCTTGCGAGTGTTGACCTGATTAAAAACCTTATTCACGAAGGCCTTGGAGAGCGAGATGTTGGGGATGTTTTTGTTGAAGCATGCATAAAATGCATTGAGTTCGTCTGGTAGGGAGGCATCGTTGGGCAGATCAAGGCTGGGGTTTCCTTTAATCCATAATGCACCGTAGCCCCTGCCACATGCAGCGGACGGTGAAGCATGTGTAATAGGATTCCATCTTGTTCCTATGTTGTCCTTTTGATGGCTCTGCGAAGGTCGTAGCGGGACTTCTTGTACTTGTTTGTGTCCTCAGCCATAGCCTCGGGGTTGGCTGCGAAAGCCCTGTGTGCGGTAGCCCTGTTCTTTACCTTAGCGCCAACCTCTGTGTTAGTTCCGAATTTTTGATTGGGGAAGCAGCGAACATTCACTGTGGGGACAACGTCGGCGATGCATTTCCAAATGAAGCTGGTGACAGAGGGGGTTAGCTCGTCGATGCTATCGGCTGTGTCCCGGAACATATTCCAGTCAGCGCTAGCAAAGCAGTCCTGTAGCATAGCCTCCAGTATGGAGGACCATTTCTCTACGGAGCGTCACAGGTACTTCCTGTTTGAGCTTCTGCTTGTAGACAGGATCAGGAGTATAGAGTCATGATCTGATTTGCTGAAGGGGGGCGAGGGAGGGCCTTGTATGCTTGCTTGTGGGTATATTAACAGTGGTAACCTCCCGAGTGGCGCAGTGGTCTAAGGCTGTGCCACTAGAGATCCTGGTTCGAATCCAGGCTCTGTCGTAGCCGGCCGCGACCGGGATACCCATGGGGCGGTGCACAATTGGTCCAGGGTAGGGGAGGGAATGGCCGGCAGGGATGTAGATTCGATTCCCACGTGGGGCCAGTATGAAAAAATATGCACTCACTAACTGTAAGTCGCTCTGGATAAGAGCGTCTGCTAAATGACTAAAATGTAAATGTAATGTCTAGGACTTTATCGCCCCTAGTGGCGGAGAAATGTTGATGGAAGTTTGGCCTCACGTGTCTTAATGATGCGGAATTCAAATCACCAGCAACAAGGAAAGCAGCCTCCGGTTGCATGGTTTCCTGCTTGTTTAGAGTCTCGTATAGTTCGTTATGTGTCAGCTTGTTGTTTTTCTTGTCCTGGGGTGGAATATTTACAGCAGTCACAATAACAGCTGAAAACTTTCTCAGGAGGTAGAAGGGTCGGCTTTTGACCATCAGGTATTCAAAGATAGGTGTACAATGGGTCGAGACTTCCCCTGCGCTAGTCAGCAAACCATTTGCTGTTGATGAAGAGGCATACCCCTCCCACTCTCGATTTCCCTGAATCCAATGTCCTGTCCGTTCGGTGAATGGAGAATCCATGGAGTTGGATAGCCATTGGGGGTATCTTGTCCGAAAGCCATGTTTCAGAAAAGCAGAGAATATTGCAGTTACGAGAGTCCTGTTGATAGCATATCTGCAATCGGGGGTCATCCATCTTATTATCAAGTGACTGATTGGCCAATAGAATGGAGGGAAGAGGTGGTTGGTTTTCCCTTCATCTTAATCTCGCCAGGACTCCCCCTCTCCTGCCTCTTTTACGCCAGCGTTCTGTCTTGGGTTGACTGAAAATTGGGTTGGAATTACACAAAGAGCAGATGGGCAGATGAGTCGAAGTTGAAGCTGGAATTGAGGTTAGAAACTGCCGATCTGATGTTCAAAAGTTGTTGTTCGATTGTCGTGTATTAGGATTATGCCTTTGTTAAATGTTTTTCATGAAGAAATGGAATGTTGTTTATGTTAGGTCAAATGTGGCGTTTGTGGGGTGACGCCCCAGGGGAGACTGGTGATTGGCCAGAAGAGGGAGCACCCATCTTTTTGCATTGTTTATAAGTAGGGGCTAGACAAAGAGAAGGCAGAGCGACCATTGCAATCCGGGCCGTCGCTCTCCGGATGTCATGACATCTGTCACTTATGCTGAAGCTTGTGATATGAATAAACCTTATGATCCAAGTTCAGTATGAGCGGACTCCTTTGTTTATCAGCAATACCCACCAGCATTCGACGCGATACCACACGATCATAAGAAATTATAGCGAATACATTTCATGCAAAAAAAGTTCAGATAAACACCAAAATAATCACAAAATAGCAAAGTTGGGTCGGAGCTAGCAAGACGGCAGCCATACAGTACGGTGCCATCTCACACACAGGTTGATCTGAAACATTATGAAGCCTACCCCAGTCTCCACCTCATGGTTTTAACTTCCTCAAGAGGGCAGTGGAGATTCTGGATATTTTGCTATATATCTATACATCAATCTCAGATGAGTGTTTACTGTGTAAATGAGATGTGCAACACGAATTTCAAACTAGTAGAATTTATGATAGAAGTAAAAGATATTGAGCATCAGAGAATCACCACAGGGAAGACATTTGTTGTAGCTTATTATTATTCTAAGAATGGAAATTGCTCACTGTTGCTCTCCAAGGCTGTGTAGATATTCCAAAATGCACCTCGGGCTAAATGAAAGGACAATATGGATTTTGTTTATGCATGTTAATACGACTCAATAACCTACAATGTTAGCTGGCCCACGCTATAGCTCAGGTTATAAACTCACAGACTCAATCATTGATTGAAATAACAATGCACAGTCGATGTCTTTATGTTATTGATTGGCTATTTCAAAGAAATTATAAGATAACACCAATGACCATGAGGAAAACACGAACTTTGGCTCATTGATGTGGAATGCCCAAACCAAAAATATGTTGTTAGGTGAGAGTAGCCTATAAATAGCACCTGGAATATCAGTCTGATCAAATCCAATTTTATTTGTCACATGCTTCGTAAACAACAAGTGTAGTTAGTGAAACGCTTACTTAGGGGCTATTCCCAACAATGCAGAGACAAAAATGATAAATAATAGAAAAGTAATAACATGATGAATAAATACACAATAAGTAACGATAACTTGGCTAAATGATTGATGAACCTATACAGATGAGTACATGTTGAAGAGGGCCAATAAATGTATTTTAAATGAATTAATTAACTTGAGAGTGCCTTTGAGACGCTGTTGCGCACGAAGTTGGGAGGAGGGCAGAGCGAGCTATATTATAGTGAGCCAATGGAAAGGCGCCCAGGTCTTGCTCACTGTCGGCTTTGCTCAAGACTAAAACGGGAACAATATCTCTGTCAGGCGCATACTGTCTTCGAGTTGAGTCCAGAGGACTCACCATCTCAGTGACTGGGTCTCTATCCCTGCAGTGGAACACGGTATTGTGCGTTTTGTTAAAACTTTTGTTGTCTTTTTGTGTCCTGTCTACTTTTCCTATAGTTCGTGTTTTATTAGGCGACTTTTCTAATGAAAAATAGGTTTCAGGAGACACTCTGCTATAGCCTAGTGTGCAATTAATGTTTTAAATGACTAGTATAGCTCTGCATTGTATGTGTGCAGCAGATAGGCTATGCTTGACTTCTGATGCGAGGATAGGCTATATAAACTGCAACATGAATGCATTATAAATTTGATGACGAGCATTGTCCACATTTGACGCGCAGATGCATTCGTGGTGTGCGTTTTTTGGCAACCGCGCCACTCTTATGCGCACTTTGACATTACAAAACTTGGGCGTACGTTTTCATCCTTTGTGAAAAATGATCGTGGTGTGAAATGCACACACCGTTGTCTGCTTTAGAGAGATTTGATGGATCGTTGCCCACTGAGCACACCACGTCATTTCAACTTGGATAATTGGCTAATATTTGGTTGAGACGTTGATCAATGAGACCTATATTCACGCACTCAAAAAGACAGCCAAAAGTTAGTTGAATTTCCGATGTGTTATCACTACGCTTTCAACCACCATCTAAAAGCACAACCAAATTCCAATGGAAAATTAAAGTCTTATTTTTGGTTAAGTTGTCACCAAAATGTCTATCACTGCGCATTTTTTTCAACCATTTAAAAGCACAGCAAAGTTCAAATACAATGTCAGATATTTTGTTTATTTATACAAAACATTAATGTATTATCACTGTTCTTCATCTAATAGCAGAACCAAATGACCTTGTTTGCAGTTAAGATTACATTAAAGTACATGGTGAAAGTGATCAATGCTGTTTGAGATTTTGCACAGATTAGGGACAGTTCGAAATTTACTGGGGGAGGGCTGGTCCAAATCAAGGTGTCATAAAAAAATGCACCCCCCCTCCCCAACATGAAAACTATTTTCACATTACCCTCTACGTGTACTGCAAAATACATTGCACACCCTCCCCCTCATAAAATTAACTCCAAATAATGTTTACGACCACAAATAACAATAACTCTAGTGACCCTGTGTTTATATTTTTACATGTTTTGTCATTTAGCAAATGCTCTTATCCAGAGCGACTTACAGTTAGTGAGTGCATACATTATAATTTTTTATACTGGCCCCCGTGGGAATCGAACCCACAACCCTGGCGTTGCAAACGCCATGCTCTACCAACTGAGCTACATCCCTGCCGGCCATTCCCTCCCCTACCCTGGGCCAATTGAGCACCGCCCCATGGGTCTCCCGGTCACGGCCGGCTACAACAGAGCCTGGATTTGAACCAGGATCACTAGTGGCACAGCTAGCACTGCGATGCAGTGCCTTAGACCACTGTGCCACTCGGGAGACAAGTTGAAGTCGGAAGTTTACATACACCTTAGCCAAATACATTTAAACTCAGTTTTTCACAATTCCTGACATTTAATCCTAGTAAAAATTCCCTGTTTTAGGTCAGTTAGGATCACCACTTTATTTTAAGAATGTTTTGGGTAGCCTTCCACAAGCTTCCCACAAGAAGTTGGGTGAATTTTGGCCCATTCCTCCTGACAGAGCTGGTGTAACTGAGTCAGGTTTGTAAGCCTCCTTGCTCGCACACGCTTTTTCAGTTCTGCCCACAAATTTTCAATAGGATTGAGGTCAGGACTTTGTGATGGCCACTCCAAGACCTTGACTTTGTTGTCCTTAAGCCATTTTGCCACAACTTTGGAAGTATGCTTGGGGTCATTGTCCATTTGGAAGACCCATTTGCGACCAAGCTTTAACTTCCTGACTGGTGTCTTGAGATGTTGCTTCAATATTTCCACATAATTGTCCTTCCTCATGATGCCATCTATTTTGTGAAGTGTACCAGTCCCTCCTGCAGCAAAGCACTCCCACAGCATGATGCTGCCACCCCCATGCTTCACGGTTGGGATGGTGTTCTTCGGCTTGCAAGCCTTCCCCTTTTTCCTCCAAACATAACGATGGTCATTATGGCCAAACAGTTCTATTTTTGTTTCATTAGACCAGAGGACATTTCCCCCAAAAGTAAGATCTTTGTCCCCATGTGCAGTTGCAAACCGTAGTCTGGCTTTTTTATGGCGGTTTTGGAGCAATGACTTCTTCCTTGCTGAGCGGCCTTTCAGGTTATGTCGATATAGGACTCGTTTTACTGTGGATATAGATACTTTTGTACCTAATTATATAAAATATGCAACACATTTTCCACCAACAGGTTTCTGTGCCAATGCACCACACAATCAATAAACAAAGCATACTGACTAAGGGCACTTCAATATCATGGTTTGCGTTTTCAACACCACAATAAATAGACAATGTCAATCTCGACAAACAGAAAATACATCCCTCCCAATCTTGTAGGCCTACCCATTATCAAAGGCTTGGCTTGACAATCTCAGAACTTTTGGGTGTTTTGTAACATATGTCTCTTTCCAATCCAGTAGCTGTGCGTCTGTAAAATCAATGGGGAAGCCAAGCAGGATATATATTTTTTTACAACCTATGTTGTGATAATTGTGTTGTTTGCTCTATAACCCGTTAAATATGCATTTATAGGGCACCATAATAGCCAATATAAGGCCGATAAGCCATAGTCTACATCATTTCACAGACACAGTTCCAAAAGACAAGTGTCACACAGTGGCGGAATCAATTTAACCACATTCGTTTGTGTTTCATCACAGTTAAAACCGGAGAGCAACATCTGTCCTGTTTAAGTCCACAAAGAAAATATTGTATGTAACAAAAAGTTACATGACCTACACAGCATGGTCAAATGCAAGTTAAAGTTAGTTGGGAAAGTTAATTTCACCACCTGTTTGCTCAAGTTGTAATAAAGTCATTACTAAAATGTTTCCGAAGCGGCAAGATTAAAATAGCCTAATGGGAAATGTAACCACAATGCACTTCAACTTTGAGGCTAACTATAGAGAAGCCACCAGAATACTGATGTTAACCTGTGGTAACCCCAAGATGTGCATTAAAACAGTAAAACAGCGCACTCTAACTATTGATTCAGAACCACAGAGAGTTACTGGAATGTGTGGCCTATCACTATCAGCACCAACAGCTGGACAGCACCTCTCTGGCGGAGGCAGCATCTCAACGAGCACATTCACACTGACTCATCAAAATAATATGTGCAACTTAGAATAAACGTGAAGAATATATGCCAACAGTCCAGACTAGATAAATAGTTGAGTATTACCATCTTGCTGCAAAGATGGAAGCAAACGTGAAATAAACTGAGCTAAAACAATTAATAACATGGTACGCAAATTGAAAGCATATAGACATTGATCATCTTACAGCAAAGATGACAACACAAACCATTTCAACTTCAACATTTCAACAACATTAACTATATGCCTAGCCTATTACAATAGCAATTTAAAGACACCAAAAACAATTCAGTCCAATCAATCAGTGTGTATGTGTGTGTGCAAAGAGAAAAACATGTTGACTCACCAAGTTATCTGTTTCTGTCTTCAGTCCTTTCTAAATAGGATAGATGGGCTATATGGGCTACGGTATAGGTTGAATGTGATAGTCTGCCTATAACCAGCCTGAGTAGGCCTATAACTCCATTCCGATTCTATTCAGAGTTTAGAGAAATTAATCAAATTGAAAATGAGCGATTATCAGGCTGGTTAATGCAATGAATGTCTGTTGAATTTGGAAAAATCCACCCGCACTCGGCCCCGCCCCACCTACTCAGCCAGTCAGGAGCCGCTACTGCATTGCGGCCGTGGTATACTGCATACTTTTTACTAAATGGTACATGCTAAATAGTATGCAACGATGAGTACATAGTATGCAGTTTAAGTATGTAGTACGCTAGTATGGGGATTCGGACACGGCCATTGTTTTCTATTAACAATGTTCCTACTACATTATGTAAGCACAATGAATGCCACTCGCTGCTATTTTTACTCAGTCAATTGCAATATTTGTCAACAACAGTTACAGATTGCACCTTTACTGTAACACTGTCAGCGCGTTGTGGTAATTGCCATATGTTCTGTTCTGTAATGATAACCTGCTCAGTCTGTCCTCATTTGCATAATTATTTCTACAGTTTGACATGAAGCTTTCCTGCCTATCTTACATAATAGGAGAGAAGCATTGATGTGTCTGAGTCCCCATTGTGCTGTTAAATACCACCCTCAATCAGTCTATTACTGGATGGCACAATGCCTGACTGTGCCAGAGAATAGGACCTGTGTCAGTAGCTGAGTGTAGATGCGGTGAGGAATCAAGCGCAGGAAACACGGGCGTTCGTCAACAGACTTTAGTAACAAAAATAACAGCACCAAACAGGCGAACAGCCAACCCAACCGGGAGGCAAAATACAAAGTACGCACAATACACACAGTGCGTAAAAATGACGATAGCGCACACAGTGCGGACTCTCGGAAAAAACAACAATCCTGAGAGTAATACCAAAGAGCAACAGCTTGACAAATAAACATGAAACATCGAACGGTGGCAGCTAGTACTCCGGGGACGACGACCGCCGAAGCCTGCCCAAACAAGGAGGAGGAGCAGCCTCGGCCGAAACCGTGACAGTACCCCCCCTTGACGCGCGGCTCCAGCCGTGCGCCGATCCCGGCCTCGGGGACGACCAGGACGACGCGGAGCAGGGCGCGTAGGATGACCCCGATGGAACTCGGTCAGCAGGGACAGGTCTAATATGTCCCTCCTCGGCACCCAGCACCGCTCCTCCGGGCCGTACCCCTCCCACTCCACGAGATATTGGAGACCCCCATCCGGCGTCTCGAATCAAGGATGGACCTCACAGTGTGCGCCGGAGCCCCTCGATGTCCAACGGGGCGGAGGAGTCTCTTCTATCTCATAGTCCTGGAGTGGACCAGCTACCACCGGCCTGAGGAGAGACACATGGAACGAGGGGTTAATATTCCTGTAATCAATAGGCAGTTCTAACCTGTAACACACCTCGTTCAACCTCCTCAGGACTTTGAATGGCCCCCACAAACCGCCGACCCAGCTTCCGGCAGGGCAGGCGGAGGGGCAGGTTTCTGGTCGAGAGCCAGACTCGATCTCCAGGTGCGTATACAGGCCCCTCACTGCGGTGGAGATCGGCGCTCGTCTTATGCCGATGGATGGCCCGCTGCAGATGAACGTGGGCAGCGTTCCATGTCTCCTCCGAGCGCCGCACCCACTCATCCACCGCAGGGGCCTCGATCTGGCTCTCGTGCCAAGGTGCCAGAACCGGCTGGTACCCTAACACACACTGGAAAGGGGTTAGTTGGGTGGAGGAGTGGCGGAGAGAGTTCTGCGCCATCTCGGCCCACGGGACGTATCTCGCCCACTCCTCCGGCCGGCCCTGGCAATAAGACCTCAGAAACCTACCCACATCCTGGTTGACACGTTCAACCTGCCCATTACTCTCCGGGTGGTAACCCGAGGTAAAGGCTCACCGAAACCCCCAACCGTTCCATAAACGCTCTCCACACTCTGGAGGTGAACTGGGGGCCTCGATCAGACACTATATCCTCGGGTACCCCGTAATGCCGGAAGACATGGGTAAACAGAGCCTCAGCGGTCTGTAGGGCAGTAGGGAGACCCGGCATGGGAAGGAGACGACAGGCCTTCGAGAACCGATCCACAACGACCAGGATGGTAGTACTCCCCTGTGAGGGGGGAAGGTCTGTAACAAAGTCCACCGAGAGGTGGGACCAGGGTCGTTGTGGAACGGGCAGGGGTTGTAGCTCACCCCTGGGCAAATGTCTGGGCGCCTTACACTGGGCACCCACCGAACAGGAGGAGACATAAACCCTCACATCCCTGGCTAACGTTGGCCACCAGTACTTAGTGCTAAGGCAGTGAACTGTCCGGCCGATACCTGGATGTCCAGAGGAGGGGGACGTATGAGCCCAATAAATGAGGCGATCGCGTGCCTCGAGCGAAACGTACGTCCGACCCACTGGACACTGTGGAGGACTTGGGTCGGTGCGTAACGCCCGCTCGATCTCTGCATCGACCTCCCATACCACCGGTGCCACCAGACAAGACTTTGGTAGTATGTGAGTGGGCTCAACGGACCTCTCCTCCGTGTCATACCGCCGAGACAGGGCATCTGCCTTCCCGTTCTGGGACCCAGGGATGTAAGTGATTTTAAACACAAACCGGGCTAGAAACATAGTCCAGCGGGCCTGGCGAGGATTCAGTCTCCTAGCTGCCCGGATGTATTCCAGGTTACGGTGGTCAGTCAAAATGAGGAAAGGGTGTTGAGCCCCCTCAAGCCAATGCCTCCACACCTTTAGGGCCTGTACCACGGCTAACAGCTCCCTGTCCCCTACGTCATAATTCCGCTCCGCCGGACTGAGTTTCTTAGAATAAAAAGCACAGGGGCGGAGTTTAGGTGGTGTGCCAGACCGTTGTGAGAGGACGGCCCCAATACCGGCCTCGGACGCGTCTACCTCTACCTGGAATGGTAAAGCGGGATCCGGATGCGCCAACACCGGCACCGAGGTAAACAGGTCCTTCAGTCTCCCAAAAGCCCTGTCCGCCTCAGCTGACCACTGCAAGCGCACCGGACCCCCCTTCAACAGAGACGTTATGGGAGCTGCCACCTGTCCAAAACCCCGGATAAACCTCCGGTAGTAATTCGCAAAACCCAAGAACTGTTGCACCTCTTTCACAGTGGTTGGGGTTTGCCAATTACGCACAGCTGACACCCGGTCAACCTCCATCTTCACCCCTGACGCAGACAACTGATAACCCAAAAAGGGAGACCGACTTCTGAAAGAACAGACATTTCTCTGCCTTGACATATAGGTCATGCTCCAACAGCCTCCTCAACACTCGGCGCACCAGGGCTACATGCTCTGCTCGGGTAGAACTGTACACCAGAATATCGTCGATGTACACGACTACTCCCTGCCCCTGCATGTCCCGGAAAATCTCATCGGCGAAGGATTGGAAGACGGAGGGAGCATTCATTAACCCATATGGCATGACGAGATACTCGTAATGACCGGAGGTCGTGCTAAACGCTGTCTTCCATTCATCGCCCTCTCTAATGCGCACCAAGTTATATGCGCTCCTGAGATCCAATTTTGTGAAGAACTGAGCACCGTGTAATGATTCCGTCATAGTCGCAATCAGAGGAAGTGGATAGCTGTACTTCACCGTAATCTGATTGAGACCGCGGTAATCAATACACGGGCGCAGACCTCCATCCTTTTTCTTCACAAAAAAGAAGCTTGAGGAAGCGGGTGAAGTGGAGGCCCGTATGTATCCCTGTCTCAGAGACTCGGCGATGTAAGTTTCCATCGCCTTCCTCTCCCTTGGCTCCGCGGGAGGGCTGCTCCTAACTGGAGATCTATCGCACAATCCCCCTGTCTATGAGGCGGCAGCTGCGCCGCCCTAGTCTTACTAAACGCCAGTGTCAAATCCTCATACTCGGGGGGAATGTGCAGTGCAGGCATTAGATTCGGACTTTCCACCGAGGTCGCCCCTATGGAAACACCCAGACACAGCCCCTCATACTGAGCAGACCACCCTTTAAGAGCTTTCTCTCGCCACGAAATAGTAGGATCATGGGTAATCAACCAGGGAAGCCCCAGCACCACCGGATACGCAGGAGAGTCAATCAGATAGAGCTGAATCGTCTCCTCATGACCCCCTGCGCCTCCATCTTAAGGGGCGCTGTGACCTCCCTAATCAACCCAGATCCTAACGGACGGCTATCTAGGGCATGTACAGGGAAAGGCTTATCAACGGGAAGGAGAGGAATCCCTAATTCTACACAGAACTGGCGATCTACAAAGTTCCCAGCTGCGCCTGAATCGACTAGCGCCTTATGCTGGGAACGAGGTGCTACCTGTGGAAAACAAACAGGCAAGGTTATGTGAACGACAGAAAGCTCTGGGTAAGTAGGGCGCCTACTCACCTGGGAGGACTCCCCAATGCGTGGCCTGCCTTCACCTCCACCGGGGGACCTTCCCCAACACCTAGCCGCGGTGTGCCCTCCACGGCCACAGTTGGTGCAGGGACGGCCCCCCTCGGGTTCCTACTCCTCCTTTCTCTAGCGCCAGCACCTCCGAGCTCCATAGGGCTCGGCTCGGAGGCGCTGGAGGGTGAAATGGGCGACCCCCATCCGGGACGTCCACGGGTGGCGAGCAGGGTGTCCAACCGAATGGCCATGTCGACTAGTTGGTCAAACGTCAACATGGTATCCCTGCACGCCAACTCTCTTTGGACGTCCTCCCGGAGGCTACAACGGAAGTGGTCTATGAGGGCCCGCTCATTCCACCCCGCATCTGCCGCTAGAGTCCGGAACTCCAGGGCAAAATCCTGTGCGCTCCTCATCCCCTGTCGGAGGAAGAACAGACGGCTCCCCCGCCGCCTTCCCTTCTGGTGGATGGTCGAACACGGCCCGGAAGCGGCGGGAGAACTCCGCATAAGTGATGGTAGCGGCGTCCATTCTCCTCCATTCGGCGTTGGCCCACTCCAACGCCTTGCCGGTGAGACAGGAGATGAGGCGGAGACGCCTCGTGTCCCGAGAGCGCCGGGTGTACGGTGGCGGTAGAGCTCCACCTGTAGCAGGAACCCTT
Source organism: Coregonus clupeaformis (assembly GCF_020615455.1). Lineage (NCBI taxonomy): Eukaryota > Metazoa > Chordata > Actinopteri > Salmoniformes > Salmonidae > Coregonus > Coregonus clupeaformis. The sequence continues at coordinate 30,032,832 of NC_059215.1, read as the reverse complement.
GACACCCGGCAGCGGAGCCATCGTACGCCCTCGGGAGCGAGAGCCGAATCCCACTGGGTTCCGGAATGTGGACAGGAGGACTGACCGATGGGGATGGTCCGGTAGGTGGGGCGTGGGTACCCCGCTGCTTTCCCATCGGTGGAGAGTGTTCATCACCCGATCCAAGGCGTGCCCGATCTGGTTAATCCGGTCCTCCTGTCCACGAAGACGGTCCTCCATGACCTCTGTCGGCGCGGGTGCTCCTGCTGACTCCATGGTGTGATGTGGTATTCTGTCAGTAGCTGAGTGTAGATGCGGTGAGGAATCAAGCGCAGGAAACACGGGCGTTCGTCAACAGACTTTAGTAACAAAAATAACAGCACCAAACAGGCGAACAGCCAACCCAACCGGGAGGCAAAATACAAAGTACGCACAATACACACAGTGCGTAAAAATGACGATAGCGCACACAGTGCGGACTCTCGGAAAAAACAACAATCCTGAGAGTAATACCAAAGAGCAACAGCTTGACAAATAAACATGAAACATCGAACGGTGGCAGCTAGTACTCCAGGGACGACGACCGCCGAAGCCTGCCCGAACAAGGAGGAGGAGCAGCCTCGGCCGAAACCGTGACAACCTGTTCCTGCCGTTGATGTCCCAAACTCCTTCTGTGGTAGAAAAGGAGAATCATTGTTGTGTACTTATAATCAGTGCACTCATGATGCTTTCTAAGAAAAGTTCATATTTCATAGGTATATGAATGTTATTCAGTAAATGCAAATGGTGAAATCTTCCAAATCAAGGAACCTTTCGCTGTATACTTTGTATTTGGAAAGCCTGAATATACAGTACCAGTCAAAAGTTTGGACACACCTACTCATTCCAGGGTTTTCCTTTATTTTTACTATTTTTATATTGTAGAATAATAGTGAAGACATCAAAACTATGAAATAACACATATGAAATCATGTACTAACCCAAAAAGTGTTAAACAAATCAAAATATATTTTATATTTCAGATTCTTCAAAGTAGCCACCCTTTGCCTTGATGACAGCTTTGCACACTCTTGGCATTCTCTCAACCAGCTTCATGAGGTAGTCACCTGGAATGCATTTCAATTAACAGGTGTGCTTTCTTAAAAGTTAATTAATGGAACTTCTTTCCTTCTTAATGCGTTTGAGCCAATCAGTTGTGTTGTAACAAGGTAGGGGTGGTATACAGAAGATAGCCTATTTAATAAAAGCAAAAAAGCAAAGAGAAACAATAGTCCATCAATACTTTAAGACATGAAGGTCAATCCTGAACATTTCAAGAATTTTGAAAGTTTCTTCAAGTGCAGTCGCAAAAACCATCAAGCGCAATTATGAAATTGGCGCAATGATGAAATTGGCTCTCATGAGGACCGCCACAGGAATGGAAGACCCAGAGTTACCTCTGCTGCAGAGGATAAGGTCATTATAGTTACCAGCCTCAGAAATTGCAGCCCAAATAAATGCTTCACGGAGTTCAAGTAACAGACACATCTCAACATAAACTGTTCAGAGGAGACTGCGTGAATCAGGCCTTCGTGGTCGAATTGCTGCAAAGAAACCACTACTAAAGGACACCAATAAGAAGAAGAGACTTGCTTGGGCCAAGAAACACGAGCAATGGACATTAGACCGGTGGAAATCTGTCCTTTGGTCTGATGAGTCCAAATGTGAGATTTTTGGTTCCAACCGCCGTGTCTTTGTGAGATGCAGAGTAGGTGAACGGATGAGCTCCGCATGTATGGATCCCACCGTGAAGCATGGAGGAGGAGGTGTGGGGGTGCTTTGCTGGTTATCTATTTAGAATTCAAGGAACACTTAACCAGCATGGCTACCACGGCATTCTGCAGCGATACACCATCCCATCTGGTTGGCGCTTAGTGGAACTATCATTTGTTTTTCAACAGGACAATAACCCAACACACCTCCAGGCTGTGTAAGGGCTATTTTACCAAGAAGGAGAGTGATGGAGTGCTGCTTCAGATGACCTGGCCTCCACAATCCCCCGATCTCAACCCAATTGAGATGGTTTGGGATGAGTTGGACCGCAGAGTGAAGGAAAAGCAGCCAACAAGTGCTCAGAATATGTGGGAACTCCTTCAAGACTGTTGGAAAAGCATTCCAGGTGAAGCTGGTTGAGAGAATGCCAAGAGTGTGCAAAGCTGTCATCAAGGCAAAGGGTGGCTACTTTGAAAAATCAATATAAAATCGATATAAAATATATTTTGATTTGTTTAACACTTTTTTGGTTACTACATGATTCCATATGTGTTATTTCATAGTTTTGATGTCATCACTATCATTCTACAATGTAGAAAATAGTAAAAATAAAGAAAAACCCTTGACTGAGTAGGTGTGTCCAAACCTTTGACTGGTACTGACGATAAACTTTAGAATTAGTATCTTGATGTTGATTTTCTAAATGCTAAAGCTGCCTTCATGTCTAGACTTTACTTTAGTTTTTGTAAGTACCGTTGTCAGATAAAGGACAGAAACTGAGGAGTCCTCAAAGATGACATTTTAGTCTTATTACGCTGGTATAGAAAGATTCAGTCCCTCTCTGGTCTTTTAGATGTTCTAAATGTTGTGTTCAAACTGTTCAAACCTATTTAATGGTGACATTAGATGTAAGACTCCAGTGGAAGTGTCCTTGCAGGGGAGATTGCCAGTAGTCATGGCTGTTTGTTTTTTAAGCAACATTCTCAGACTCCCAGAGAGTGACGGTATTCCCTTGTATGGAGCTGGGCCAATATATCCATCAATGGATTAACTAGGATGGAGTCTGGGACACTCAAAATCCTCTGTCACACACGTCCATGTAATGGTCTAATGCTGAGAGAGAATGCTGAGAGAGAGAGAGAGAGAGAGAGAGAGAGAGAGAGAGAGAGAGAGAGAGAGAGAGAGAGAGTTAAGTTCTCGTACACCACATCCTTGCTCAATTCAGATGCTTAACATGTCTCACAATCACTTTAACACCTGTTCAGTGAGAAATTATGTTTCTGTGATTAAGTCTGCTAACAATATATAGAGATTTAATATAGTATATAATATATGCCGTTTAGCAGATGCTTTTATCTTCGTTAGGATTGATGTATAAATACATGAGTAATAGGTTTGATTATCGAGAGGAGCCCAAACCCAGGAAACACATTAGTGATTCCTAGTGGTGTGTGAGAGAGGAACCGCAGTCGCTCTCCTCTCTAGTGAAGCCTCTTCCTGGCAATATGAGAGGTCTGATGGATGGCTGTACACATCCCTCACTTAACCCTGCCACCCTGCCCTCCCTTGGTCTCCGCCGGCCCCCGGCAACCCACCGGAACCCCAAACCCGTCACGTTAATTACAGTGCTGTTAGAAGCCATGCTCCGATGCTTTGATGCCAATTTGAAGGATATCAGGGGCAGATAAAGTGCTCAGGCTCAGTCATGGCATGGGCAGGGGCGGTGTGTTCATTAGGGCGATATGGGCGACGCACTGCCAAACGGGAAAAGGAAGGGATTTTTTTTCTAATCAATTATATCACGGCAACAGTAGTTATCAGTGTTCTAATCTAGACGTCTGATCTGCCACTAAATGTCCAATCAGGCTAAAGTCGTGCTTCAAATGGCCCCGCCCCTTTTGGGGCGATTTCAGTCAGGTTGAAAATCGCCCAGGAGTCTCTCATAGACTATCATGTAAAATATATTTTTTTTCAAATATCAGAGCTTTCAATACAATCTCTATGGGTTCCGGGGAGGGCTTGCACTTACGCGCTTTCGTCATCACGTAACATAAGTAACCATGAACATAACTAAGAAAAGAGCGGGTAGCAGCGTCAATCAATTCACGTACAACTGTCAAGATGGCTAGCTTTGCGATGCAAAGATGAAACTGAGGGCTCCACCAACCCTGGTATTTTTATTGGACTTGTCAACTTTGTGGCACAATTAGATGAGGTGTTTGATGACCATCTTAAAAATGCTAAAGTTTTCAAGGGCACATCAAAGACCATTCAAAACGAGCTACTGGAGTGTATGCTAGCGGTCATGAGGGAACATATTGTGGAGGAGGTGAAGTCGGCGAACTTCGTAGCTATCCAAGCTGACGAGACCACGGACGTTTCTACACAGACACAGCTGGTGCTTGTGCTGAGGTACATAGATAGCAACCACAAAGTGCAGGAGCGCTTTTTTGAGTTCCTTCCCATCTCGGAATCAACCTCAGTCTCAATCGCCAGTGTGCTTTTGGAGAGACTGAACGGTCTTTTGCCGACGACGAGAAAGTCAAACTCATTGCGCAAGCTTACGATGGAGCCAGTGTGATGAGGGGAGAGAAGGCTGGTGTGCAGCAAAAGGTGCATGAGCATTTCAAGAATGCCCATTACGTGCATTGCTATGCGCATCAGCTGAATTTGATCATGCAGCAAGCTAGAACAGTTTCAGTACAAGTAATGTAGCCTCTCTCTCTCTTTGTCCCTCCCTGTCTGTCTCTTTAACACACACACGCCCAAATCAGTTCACAGTTGATGTTGTTTAAAATAGTTATTTTTCATTTTTTTTAAAGTAAAAAAATAAATAAAAATCTGTTCATGTTCATTTTTACAAATCTATACAATTGGCCAGAATATGGTTGTTCATATTTACAAATCTATACAATTGGCCAGAATATGGTTGTTCATTTTTACAAAGCCATACAGATAGCTGTGTTTACATTTTCTAGAAATTATTTTCAAATTCTGTTTTCAGGCAAAATGTCTATCACTGTTCATTTTCACAAATCTATACAAGAGGGCAGAATATGGAAGTCTATAAAAATTTCTTATTACCAATAACTTGCATCAATGTTTTCAGTAGCCTCTATCAAAAGCTCCTGCTTGCTTGTTGTGAATTATGCTCAGGTGCACATATTTCCAATTCAACCATGAGGCCTTTTTGAAGCAAGTAATGTGTATATCAGTATTGACTTATATGCTGCCCCTGTCTTCATGTTGTTGCTGGACATATCTTTTTTAAAATGTGTGTAGGTCACCTAAATCATCAGAAAAATTTCCCCCCCTGAGAATTTTTTCAGGAGCCACCACAGGGCATGGGTAACAGGTATAGTAGCTGAGATTGTGGCATTAAACTGCGGCATATCCGTTGCAAATGCGGCCACATTTTATTGCTTAACCAATTAAAAAGGGATATCTGTGGCCAACCATCTCCTTTTTAGCAGCTGGAGGGTTTGCATAAGGAATGGTTAGATATCCCTCCATCGTGGATACATTCCAGGCTTTCCCTGTAGGGATTTCCAGATGATCTTGTAATTTCCTGTTTGAAATCCCCAAGGAATGGGGTAGTACTCCCTGTACACCCACGACTACGTGGCCAAACATGACTCCAACACCGTCAGTACGTTTGCAGACGACACGATGGTGGACCTGATAGTAGACGGCGACGAGACAGCCTACAGGGAGGTTAGAGCCCTGGCACCAGGGAAACAGCCTCTTCTTTAATGTCAGCAAAACCAAGGAGCTGATCGTGGACTAAAGGAAACAGGGGAACAATCCCCTACTGTCATCGACAGGGCTGCATTGGAGAGGGTAAAAAGCTTCAAGTTCCTCTGTGTGCACATCAGAGAGAACCTGACATGGTCCAATCACACCACCACCTTGGTGAAGAAGGCACAGCAGCTTCTCTTTAACCTCAGGCGCCTGAAGAAATTTGGCATGGGCCCACAGATACTAAAGAAGTTCTACAGCTGCACAATCGAGAGCATCTTGACCATCTGCATCACTGCTGGGTACGATAACTGCACCGTCCTCAACAGGAAAGCCCTACAGAGGATGGTGCGGACAGCCAAATACATCACTGGGGGCGAGTTCCCTGCCCTCCAGGATATCTACACCAAGCGGTGTCTGAGGGAGTATCTGGGATTTGTAAATACAGTGTAAATGCAGTCCATTATTACTATGCATAGTACCTATTCTATTACTTCTACTACTTACATTTACATTTTAGTCATTTAGCAGACGCTCTTATCCAGAGCAACTTACAGTTAGTGAGTGCATACATTTTCATACTGGCCCCCCGTGGGAAATGAACCCACAACCCTGGCGTTGTAAGCGCCATGCTCTACCAACTGAGCTACACGGGGCCCCAATTATTGATTAATGTACTGCATTGTTGAGGAAGCTAGCACATAAGCATTTTGCTGCACCTTTTATACCTGCTGTAAATACCTGCTTTCTTGTATTATTACCTACAGCTGAAAATAACTTTTGGATATTAGATCGGTGGTCACTCACAAGAAATCAGAGCAGAAATTCAACTTCCCTGATCTGGATCCTTTGTTTGAACTTCCAAGGCAGCTCTATTCATCCCGGGGGCTGCGCCAAAACGCAGACGCCGGAGAAGAGGAAAAAGAAGTGGGGCCCTATTCCGAGTATATTACTCCCTAACATTCAGTCCCTGGACAGTAAATTAGACGGGCTCAGGGTCAGGATCTCCTTCCAGAGAGACATCAGGGACTGGAACATACTCTGTTTTACAGAATCATGTCTCTCTCCGGGTATATTGTCTCCGGCCATTCAGCCAGCGGGGTTCTCCGTCCATCGCGTGGACAGGAAGAAAGAACTCTGGGACAAAGAAAGGTAGAGGAGTTTGTTTCATGATTAACAACTCATGGTGTGATTGTGGTAACGTACAGAAACTCAAGTCGTTTTGTTCTCCCGATCTGGAATACCTCACCATCAAATGCAGACTGAATTACCTCCTGAGAGAATTTAATTAATTGGTTATCGTCACTGCTGTGTATATTCCCTCCCAAGCCGACACAGCAACGGCTCTCAAGGAACTACACTGGACTATATGCAAACTGGATACCGCATATACCTGAGTCTGTATTCTTTGTAGCTGGGGACTTTAATAAAGGAAATCTGAGGAAATCTCCTGTGCTACACGCGCAAAACAAACCCTGGATCATTGCTACTCTCCCTTCTGGGAAGGCTACAAGGTCCTCCCCTGCCCTCCCTTCGCCAAATCAGATCACGCTTCCATTCTGCTCCTCCCCACTTATAGGCAGAAAGAAAAAAGCTCCCGTGGTAAGGACTGTTCAACGTTGGTCTGACCAATCGGAATCTATGCTTCAAGACTGTTTTGATCATGTGCACTGGGAAATATTCCTGGTCGCCTCTGAGAATACAATCAACGTATACACTGACTCAGTGACTGGGTTCATCAGAAAGTGCATAGAGGATGTTGTTTCCACTGTGACGATTAGAATTTATCCAAACCAAAAATCGTGGATAGAATTCGTGCAAAACTGAAAGCGCAAAACACCATATTTAGCCATGGCACGGTGACTGGGAACATGGACGTGGACAAATAGACCAGCTATGACCTTCTTAAGGCAATCAAAGAGGCTAAACGACAGTACAGGGACAAAGTGGAGTCGCAATTCAACGGCTCAGACACGAGACATATGTGGCAGGGACTCCAGACAATCACGGATTGTAAAGGGAAAGCCAGCCAAGTCACAGACACTGACGCCTTGCTCCCGGATGATTTAAACACCTTCTTCGCCCGCTTCGAGGAAAATAACATTGTGCTGCTGCCTCCAATGTCGTTTTAGAGAATTTGGCAGTACGTCCAACCGGCCTTACAACTGCAGACCACGTGTAACCACACCAGCCCAGGACCTCCACATCTGGCTTCTTCACCTGTGGGATTGTCTGAGGGGGGGTGGAGGGGTACTGAGGAGTATTTATTTCTGTAATAAAGCCCTTTTGTGGGGAAAAACTAATTCTGATTGGCTAGGCCTGGCTCCCCAGTGGGTAGGCCTGGCTGCCAAGTGGGTGGGCCTATGCCCTCCCAGGCCCACCCATGGCTGCACCCCTGCCCTGTCATGTGAAATCCATAGATTAAGGCCTAATGAATTTATTTCAATTGACTGATTTCCTTATATGAACTGTAACTCAGTAAAAGCTTTGAAATTGGTGCATGTTGCGTTTATATTTTTGTTCAGTATAAATGACTATTTCCACGTAGCACTCACTTCTGTCACCATGAAGTGCTTTGAGAGGCTAGTTAAGGACCATATTACCTCCACCTTACCCGACAACCTAGACACGCTACAATTCACATAAAGTCCCAACGGACACTGCAATCGGCATTGCACTGCCCGCTGCCCTACCCACCTGAACAAGAGAAATACCTATGTAAGAATGCTGTTCATCGACTACAGCTCAGCCTTCAGCACCATAGTGCCATCGAAGCTCATCACTAAGCTCAAGGCCCTGGGTCTGAACCCTTCCCTGTGCATCTGGGTCCTGGACTTCCTGACAGGCTGACCCCAAGTGGTGAAGGTAGGCAACAACACCTCCGCCACACTGATCCTCAACACGGTGGCCCAACGGGTGCGTATTCAGCCCCCTCCTGTTCTCCCTGTTCACCCATGACTGCGTGGCCACGCATGTCTCCAACTCAATCATCAAGTTTACTGACGACAACTGTGGTAGGCCTGATTAACAACAATGATGAGACAGCCAACAGGGAGGAGGTGAGACCCCTGGCGGCGTGGTGCCAGGAAAATACCCTCTTCCTCAACGTCAACAAAACGAAGGAGCTGATCGTGGACTACAGGAGACAGCACAGAGAGCACGCCCACATCCACATAGACAGGGTTCGCAGTGGAGAGGGTCAAAAGCTTCAAGTTCCTCGGTGTGCACATCACTGACAACCTGAAATGATCCATTCACACAGACAGTGTGGTGAAGAAGGCGCTACAGCGCCTCTTCAACTTCAGGAGGCTGAAGAAATGTGTCTTGGCCCCTAAGACCCTCACAAACTTCTACAGATGCACCATTGAGAGCATCCTGGCTGGCTGTATCATTGTCTGGTACGGCAATTGCACTGTCCGCAACCACAGGGCTCTCCAGAGGGTGGTGCGGTCAGCCCAACGTATCACCGGGGGCACACTGCCTGCTCTCCAGGACATCTACAGCACCCGGTGTCACAGGAAGGCCAAGAAGATCATCAAGGACCTCAGCCACCTGAGCCACAGCCTGTTCACCCCGCTACCATCTAGAAGGCGGAGACAGTACAGGTGCATCAAAGCTGGGACCGAGAGACTGATAAACAGCTCCAGGGCATCAGACTGTTAAACAGTCACCACTAGCTGGCCTCCGCCCAGTACCCTGCCCTGAACCTTAGTCTCTGTTACTAGCCGGCTACCACCCGGTACTCTACCCTGCACCTTAGAGACTGCTGCCATATGTACATAGAGTAATTGAACACTGGTCACATTAATAATGTTTACAAACTGTTTTACCCACTTTATATGTATATACTGCATTCTAGTCATGGCTCATCCTATATAACTACTGCTGTACACACCTTTTCTATTCATATATTGTCCATACTGTCTATACACACCATTATATAAACTTTGATTAGATTTTATACTGTGTACAGTATGTTACGAATACATTTGATTTGATTTGAGACCGCTAAAGGAAGGTTTGAGGAGGCCTGTTGCAGAAGTGACACCCGTTACTAAAAAGATCATCCTATAACACTACTTCTCAACTACGACACATTGCTCACGTTTAGATGAACATGCACGCACACATACACACTTATCTCAGTTGGTTTATTAGTACAATCTGTTGGGGAAATGTGTAATTGCCCTGCTGCAAATGGTGTAAGGTGTATTGTTATGTAATATCAAATTAATTGATTCCCTGCAAAGAGGAGGGGACTGAATTCTCCCATAGCATATTTTACCTCTTAAATTAGGTTTGTCAGGGCATATGCTCAACCCAGCATGATTATTAATGTTGTTAGAAAACTGCCTACTTCATCACTTTACTTTGCTCTTTCTCCTCCCTCCCCTCAGGAAATCAGGGAACTAAATTCATTAAGAGGCATACAGTGTTCCTGTGCTGCTCTTAGACAGCTTGTTGGTAGTCCCATTGGGAGCCTGGGGTTCCATTAGAAAGTGCCCGAGAGAAGAGAGTGAGCGAGAGGGTGAGAGGGTACATTCTCGCCTGGGTAGTAAAAGTAGGACGTTAGTGAAGTGTTGGGTAAACGGCCCCAACCCACTACACTATGTAGACAGTAGATTATTCAGTGCATCTATTTTGTTGACTCCCATTGCTTTTCCTATTCCATCCTTACTGTATCTCTCAGTAGGTTTAAGCTGTTTCTATACCTTGTATCACTCGTCCATCTATCTCTCTCCTTTTATTCGTCCACCTCTTTCTCTCTCTCTCTCTCACTCCCTTCCTTTCTCACTCCCCTGTTCCTCTGTATCTGTTTAAAGAGGACATGATATGCTAGATATCAAGGTTCAGAAGTGGATGATCTGAATGGTATAAATCTGAAGTCCCAGTCATGTCAAAAAGCTGGTGCCGAGAGAGAAAGTGCCAGTGCTGTTCTGCTTGCTCTCTGTGGAGAGATTTTGATCAGTGGAAGGGAAGGTGTTTTGTCTCCACAGTGTCCTGTTGGCCACATATTTAGCTGTGGTGGTATCATAGACATGACAGCTCCTATTTCCTCTCTCGCTCTCCCTGTCTCTCTGGCTGCTAGGTACGCAGTTAGCAGTGAAGTCTCAGTCCTGCAATCTCTGCCATGACAACAAATATGTCTAAAAGACTGCGTAATGCAAGTGATAGGAGATCGATAAGATTTGATATAAAGTCAGTAGGTAAATCTACGTCTGATTAGGTGGAAGAAAGAAAGGGGTTAACATAGCTTACAGCTTCTAGTCTATATCCAAATTGTATAGGCTATGGTTGTATTAGTGGAAAGTTACTCTCCTTCCTTACAGTCCTGTTTCTACACCACCTTCCATTGTTATTGCAAAATGTACAGTTCTCTGACAGTGGCCAAACCTGCTGATGTATCTATCACAGTTTATATTTGCTGGGGCACTCTTTTAGTGAGATTAACTAGTTATTGGCCGTCTCAGTGGCTCAGTAGGTAATACTTTTTGTTATCCTGGGTTGGATCAGGACTCCTGCAGCTGTACAGACAGGGCAGAGGAGGGCACTTTTACAATGACCATCACTCTCTCAGCTCAGTTTGGTTTCTAACACTTCAGTGAAATACTGTTATATTGTGGGATCTACTGTAGATAGGCTGAATCTTCACATGTCATTGCTGTACAGAGTTCAAACATCCCTTTACTTTACTACTGATGAGAGTAGGATCATGGGGATGGTGGATGAACCCTCGTAGGGGTTATTCTGGCTTATGGGTATTTGTCAGCCAGTATGTGAGCCTATAGGGTCATGAGTCTGTTGTGTGGCTGCTGTGGTGCGAGTTATACCAGGGCCTTCAGTTCTGATTATCCAAGGCTGGGTTGGGCTATCTTCATGTTGTGGGCCAGTGGAGCGTCTGATTGGACAGTTGACCTAAGGAGCACCAGTGGCCATTTTTCCTGCTGTTTCATCAGTGGCAGATGAAGCTTTCGCTTTCTTTCTTTCTTTCTTTCTTTCTTTCTTTCTTTCTTTCTTTCTTTCTTTCTTTCTTTCTTTCTTTCTTTCTTTCTTTCTTTCTTTCTTTCTTTCTTTCTTTCTTTCTTTCTTTCTTTCTTTCTTTCTTTCTTTCTTTCTTTCTTTCTTTCTTTCTTTCTTTCTTTCCTCGGTTCTGATTAGGTGGAATACAGCTACAACTGGAAGTTACTTTTTCGGAGCAGGTTAGAAGAACTTATGCAGCAGGTTAGGATAATTCATGTGGCAGTTTAGGAGAATTAGGTTCAGGTTACGAAAATGGTTACGAAAAGTCACTTCCGGCCATAGCTGTAATTCCTATAGTAACAACCCTCTCCCTCCCCCTCCCCCTCTCTATCTCAAATTCAAATGCAAATTCACCATTCACCATTCATCATATCTCTTTCTCTCTCTCGCTCTCTTTCTTTCTCTTTCTCTCTCTCTCTTTGTCATTCATTCTCCCTGTCACTATCTTTTTCTCTCACATGTTCTCTCACTTTGTATTTAGCTCTCACATTCTTCCTCCCCATGCACTCATTCACTCTCAATCTATCTCTCTCATGTATCCCTCCTCCGTTCCTCTCTCTCTCTCTCTCTCTCTCTCTCTCTCTCTCTCTCTCTCTCTCTCTCTCTCTCTCTCTCTCTCTCTCTTTTGTTCACAATATGAATTAGCATGTGTGTGTATGCGTGTGTGTGTGTGTGTGTACTGTCAGACTGTAAATTATTTTTCACACGCTAGTTTAATCTCAATTGAAATTCTCCATACTCTTTGTGTGTGTCTGCTGGTTCCTCCATTTGTTAATCACTCTTTTCTTTGGGGAGGGGGCAGCCTGAGATTTGTGAAGATGCTTTGATTAGTTCTACGATGTGCTGGATCTGCCAAGACAGCTGACAGACATTAGCCCTCCATGGGTATCTCCATTTAGCCAAATCTACCAGAGTGGTTGTTATTGTCTCATCAGCATGTTCGTTGCCAAACCCAGAGAACCAGAAGCCTCTTGGACATACTGTAATACCAACTGTTAAAAGGTTTCTGACAATGTAGACAGACATTTTGTTATTTATAGCGATAACATCAAATGTTTAGAAATTTCAGGGTTGATATACAGTCTTGTTTTACTGGCAACATTAACAACATTTCCTTTGATTGCAATATTTGGACCTCCTGTGAAACTGGAGAGGAAGTGTGCATGCCTACTAGCAAGCTTGAAGAAAGCTATTTACCGTCTCTCTACATTCATTTGCACTGATCAGTGGAAAATTATTTACCCCCACATCATTTAAATATGCAACACATGTCAGTGTTCTACTACCATTCCATAATGAACTTAACCCTCATGGCCATGAATATATTCATGCATATCTCTGTCAATGTCTGTGTAATTTTCAATTTACTGCATGTAGGCTATCATTACTATTGAGGTTTTATCTGTATATGATATATTCTGAGCTTGTATTGCCTGTGGCTTGTTCTCTTTCTCTGAGTTGAGACTTTTTTTTAGCTCTTCTTCCTCTCAGATCCTCTCTGTGCTCAGTCCCTCTGTGGGACACATCCAAACTGAAGTAGCTTGTGTGGACGACTGTCTGCAGGGATGGGAGAGTGGTGTGTGTTGCGGAGGGCCAGAGGAACACAGTGGACGTAGGGGAGATGAATTATAAATGACAGGCGGCATCAACATTTCAGATTGAATTTGTAATGTAGGAAGACAAGAGGAAGACGAAACTGTAAGGGTTGTTTGGCTCCTTACCTTCAACTGTGTTTGGGTTCTTTCCATGATGAGGTGGCTGTAAAAATGTTTAAGGGTTTTGAGTTTGATTCATGAAAGGTGCCAGCAGTAGTAATTATGCAATTGTCTCTGAGTGCATTTTCTGAAGAGACGACAGAAAAGCCCTCACCAAACCTACCCAAGAAGCATAGCTGCGGGAAGTAGTTTGGGGGTGGGAGTGCTGCGATATTTTTTGTCGGTAAAAACATTCTGCACAAGCTGTAGACGGCTATTTCAGTCCGCTAATACAGGACTATTAAAGGCCCAGTGCACTACTTTGTCACGTTCGTTGAAGGACGGGTCAGACCAAGGCGCAGCGTGAAATGCATTCATGTTTATTATAACGATAAACACACGAACAAAACAACGTAACGTGAAGTCCTCAGGCTAAACACAATACAAGCCTATACATGGAACAAGATCCCACAACTAATGAGTGCCAACAGGCTACTTAAGTATGATCCCCAATCAGAGACAACGAGCGACAGCTGCCTCTGATTGGGAATCACACCCGGCCAAACATAGAAATACACAACCTACAAAGAGAACATAGAAAATAAAAAATAGAACTCCACACCCTGACTCAACATACTAGAGTCCCATAAGTCAGGGCGTGACAGTACCCCCCCAAAGGTGCAGACTCCGACCGCACAAACCTTACATAACAGGGTAGGGTCCGGGTGGGCATTCCACCTCGGAGGCGGATCCGGCTCCGGGCGTGACGACCACATTCTCTCAGCCTCCCCGTTGCGCCCCATGTCTGGTCTGGACCTCGGCGCGCTGCTTCCCCTCTCCTTCCTCCCACGATACACCAAGCCCTGTCTGGACCCTGGTGTGGGAGACCCCGAACCTGTAGAGGGGCTGACGTCTGGGTCTGGACCGGAGCCGCTGACCGGAGCTGGATCGGGCACCGGTGGAGCGTACTGCTCTGGCTCCGGAGTGAAGCTGCTGACTGGAGCTGGACTAGGCACCGGTGGAGCGGACTGCTCTGGCTCCGGAGTGGAGCTGCTGACCGGAGCTGGACTGAACCCCGGTGGAGCGGACTGCTCTGGTTCCGGAGTGGAGCCGCTGACCGGAGCTGGACTGGGCACCGGTGGAGCGGACTGCTCTAGCTCCGGAGTGGAGCAGCTGACCAGAGCTGGACTGGACCCCGGCTCCGGAGTGCAGCAGCTGACCGGAGCTGGATCAGGCACCGGTGGAGCGGACTGCTCTGGCTCCAGAGTGGAACAGCTGACTGGAACGGGCACGGGCCGGAACAGGCCGTACCGGACTGGCGACACGCACCACTGGTCTGGTGCGAGGAGCAGGAACGGGCCGGGCCGGACTGACGTCACGCACCACTGGCTTGGTGCGAGGCACAGGAACGGGCTGGGCCGGACTGGCGACACGCACCACTGGCTTGGTGCGGGGAGCAGGCACGGGCCGTACCGGACTGAGAACACGCACCACTGGTCTGGTGCGAGGAGCAGGAACGGGCCGGGCCGGACTGACGTCACGCACCACTGGCTTGGTGCGAGGCACAGGAACGGGCCGGACTGGCGACACGCACCACTGGCTTGGTGCGGGGAGCAGGCACGGGCCGTACTGGACTGAGAACACGCACCACTGGCTTGGTGCGAGGAACAGGAACGGGCCAGACTGGCAACACGCACCACTGGCTTGGTGCAGGGAGCAGGCACGGGCCGTACCGGACTGGGAACACGCACCACTGGCCTGGTGCGAGGAACAGGAACGGGCCGGACCGGACTGGCCACACGCACCACTGGCCTGGTGCGAGGAACAGGAACGGGCCGGGCCGGACTGGGAACACGCACCACTGGCTTGGTGCGGGGAGCAGACACTGGCCGTACCGGACTGTGGAGGCGGACTGGAGGTCTGGAGCGGAGAGCTGGCACAACCCGTCCTGGCTGGATGCCCACTTTTGCACGGCACATGCGTGGTGCTAGCACAGGACGCACTGGACTGTGCCGGCGCATTGGCGACACAGTGCGTAGCTCCGCATAACACAGGCCTGCACGGTCACACGCTTAGTACGGGGAGTTGGCTCTGCTCTGAACCCAGGCTCCGCCAACCACCCCGTGTGCCCCCCCCAAAAAAATTATTGGGGCTGCTTCTCAGGCTTTCGTCGTGACCGCGTCCTCTTGGGTCGCCATTTCTCCTCTCCTGCCTGGGCTTCCTCCTTCGCCCAGGATTCTCTCTCCTTCTCCACCCTCATCCCTTTCAGGGCCTCCATCTGCTTGGCCAGATCCTCTCTTATCTCCCCCCAAGTCCATGATATCTGCTCCACTACCTGTGTCCAGGGTGTCTGCTGCTCCTGGGCATGCTGCTTGGTCCGTGTTTGGTGGGATCTTCTGTCATGTTCGTTTAAGGACGGGTCAGACCAAGGCGCAGCGTGAAATGCATACATGTTTATTATAACGACAAACATACGAACAAAACAATGTAACGTGAAGTCCTCAGGCTAAACACAATACAAGCCTATACACGGAACAAGATCCCACAACTAATGAGTGCCAACAGGCTACTTAAGTATGATCCCCAATCAGAGACAACGAGCGACAGCTGCCTCTGATTGGGAATCACACCCGGCCAAACATAGAAATACAACCTAGACAGAGAACATAGAAAATACAACATAGAACTCCACACCCTGACTCAACATACTAGAGTCCCATAAGTCAGGGCGTGACATACTTATTATATATATTTTTTTTTTTTTGGGGTGGGATGCTGCAGCACCCTCAGCACCCCTGCTTTCTGCAGCTATGCCAGGAAGTGAAACACATCCTCGTTCTGAGGCTGCTTAGTAAGACCTGTATACCTGCTGTAGCCTACAAGAGGTTTCAAGGGGCTGAGGTAACATGTGGCAACATTAAAAATAGCACATTATTATAGCCTATACTGCTGACCAGATTCTGACTCATAATAATAATAATAATAAGACATTCATAATACTGTTTCACTTAGTGATCCCCTGATTAACAAGTCACTCTGCAATTCAGATTCACATCAATTAATTACGCATTAGTTTAACATTTAACTCAATTCTAATTTACATAATCCTGGCTATTGACTATTGTCTTTTCTGTGAAAGCCTAAACTCCCTTCTAAATATGAGTAGAGTACTCCTGAAAAAACCATACTAGTGGTGAAATATCACCTGCACGTGTGACTGAATGAGTTTGGTTGCTGCGGCAGCAGCACTGGCTGTCATGTGATCCTCAGGAGGGGCCCAGGGGTATGCTGGGCCTGTCATATGGGTCGCCTCACAGCTTATTACTGTGGCATTGACATCATATGCAGCTGAGCAGCCCTGCTGGGGTCTGATGGGGTTTCAGCGGCTTGAAGTGGGTCTGCAGCCAGCCTCTGTCTCTCTCTGTGTCTCTGTCCATCTCTGTCTCCCTTTCTCTTTCCCCCGTTTCAGAGGGTCTCTGTCTGCTGTCTGTCTGCTCAAAAAGAGAGGGGGATTTCACAGCCGGCACAAGGAGGAAGGGAAAGAAAGGGATGAAAAGATGGGAAAGAGGGAAAGGGCCTCCAAAGATAACAAAAGGAGTATAGCTGTGAAAGGGTGAATATACACATTAAAGACCCTCGAAAACAGTTTGGCATTTGCACATCCAAACCAATGTACCATACTCCACACGCCACAGTCTCTGGGATTCTTAATGCAATACTGTAGCTGCCATTTAAAGATACTACTGTTTACATTACATTTCTTTGGTATTCATATACAGTACATATTATTTTGGAAGAGTAAAATGAACATCGGTGGACTGACATATAAGTAGATGTTAAGTGAGCCAGGCAGATATAAAAGGCTTTATGGTATGGTTGTCATGGTACTGATCTCAGTATCAGTGGCCTTGACTGAGCCTGCAGAGTCAAGTGCTTTGAATTCACCTATTGAGAGGAAAACACAACTAAGACAATCAATCTAGTAGGTCACACACTGCAGCTCAAAAGGTTTGTGAAAAAACCCACAGTGCTATCCAGGACCCACTCCACTCGGAAATATAGTGGCACTAGAACAATGTTGCAATAAATATGTACCAACGAACAAAGTCAAGCCTATTTCCTGTTACTGTTGTGTTTTGATGTCTTTTTCAATCTGTGAGGGGAAATCCTAACAAGTGCATCTGACTGTTGTCGTCAAGGGAGTTAATTCCACTGTGGTTTGTTCTGTTGCGATTTATTTAGCTTGATTTAATTACATGATATGTATTCCCACCTGAGGAGGCAGTTAATTACTGGTGCTCTCTTTCTCTCTCATTCTATATCTCTCCCTCTTTTTGTCTCTCCACGGTGTACCTACAAGTTAATTGATTGTTTTTCTCTTGTTCTGTCTTGTTTGATTTCCCCTCCTGCAGGAGTAAGAGCTTAGGTAAGCTCCTCCAGGACCTTTTCTGCCACAACACAACTCCAAGCTTCTCCTCTAATCACCCCTGGACTACACCTACCACTAAGGCACAGCTTCAGAAGACTACCGGGAGAGTCAGATTCCTGCCCCTGGAATACCAATAAGTGTGTGTCCTTTTACACCCCCCATCCTTCATTTCTAATCCACCAACTCTGATTACGAGGGGGAAAAAAGTTTGCTAGCATCTCTGACCTCTTGGAATCAATCCTATGAGAACTGTTCTAGTTTTGAGTCTGCATGGCTTCAAAGTCATTGTGTTCCCAGCTCATTCGTTTGTTTATGGATGTCACAACTGACTCGGACCATCTGGTGTGTTTCTATTGAACACCTTCAGGAACTAACACATAGGTCTAGTACATTGCTGCAGGGATACATAAGTACATTGTAACCTAACAACAAGCCCTATCAGAAGAGGTAGAGAGGAGGGGCCCATCTGGAGTGTTCCCACTGGGCACAGATGTCAATTCAATGTCTATTCCACGTTGGTTCAACATAATTTCATTGGAATGATGTGGAAACAAGACTGACTAAGACTCAGCCAGTGTCGCGCCACCGGGCCTCTATGTGAATTGCTCTACATCTCCCCATATCTGTCTTTCTCTGTCTGTTTTCTCTCTATCTTTCTTTTTACCTGTCTATTTTACTTCCCCCTCTCTCAATTTCTCTCTTCCCCATTCATTCTCATTCTCTCTTTCCACAACACCCATTCCTGTCACATGCTCTCTCCGTTCTCCTAATTAACGATGCTTGTGTACCAATTAGACTTTCAGTCGGTGCGACCCGAGCCCTGAGAGCCCCAGTGGAAGCAGGGACCTTTGGAGTGCTGCTGGTGTGTGGATTGTGCTGTTCCAGACCTCAACCTCCCGGTCCCCTCCAGGACCCCCTGTCATTGGCCCTGGCTGGAAATGTCACGGAGCTGACTGGCCACGGCTGAATCCTCCACAGGGTCACATGGCTGGCTCTTTTATTTTCCAAAGGCCAGCGATCTCTGTGGGAGCCTCACTGTGTCTCAGGGGAACAAACGTTACCCCTCAGCCCCAGTTGGGCCCTGGCAGCTGCCTTCTGGGATTTAGAGGTTTGGTCTAATTAGAAATATTCTGTCTGACCTCGAAAGCTTGCTCCTATTATACTTGGAGGGAGTTTTCATTTAAAGACTTTGATCGGTTTTCTTAGTTTTGGTTATTACCCTCTTCACCAGATTCAAATAGCAGCTGGAGCCCAGTATAATTGCCTTTGGCTGAAAATGTGAATGTAGGTTCCTACCAAGTCATTGCAGTGGATTATCAAGCCCTGTGAAGGTCACACCCTGTAGGTTTTTCTCATTTGTTTTTTGATCCAGCTCCATCTCCCACTTGACACTAACATTTCACAGGGATTGCGCATAACCCCAGGCACACCTTTTGAGTGTGTTCGCCACAGGAAGCCTTCATAAAACCTTGTTTTAGCATATTCCTCTCTGGAGAGTAGCGCACAGCTGCACACCAATCAACTGCAGTGATTTTTTTTACCAAAATAAAGGCCCTTGAATGGAGTAAAAAGACAAATAAAGGGCAGTGGCAACCCTGCACTAAAACATCAACAAATGAATTAATAAAACATTCGGTGGTAGAGGCATTTGGCAGAGTGCTGAAGTAGTCTCTCTCCCTCTCTTTCTCTCTCTTTCTCTGTCACACTCCCTCTCTCACTTGAGACAGGGGATCAGTAAGCAGAGCAGAAAGACAGGAGGTTGATCCGCAGTGCCCCTGCTTCTCTGTTTGTTGTGTTTTTGTTTGTCCCCCCACCCATCTGTGCATGTAATGACCCATCACCCCTGTCAGCCTCAGGAGAGATGCCTATACTTGAGATGGCAGTGAGCCTAGTCAAGTCCCTGTACTGGGAGGTGTTCCCCCCCATGTCCACGTGCAGGGTCTACTGCACCCCTGTGTTCCATGACGGCCTGCTCTATGTGCTGGGGGGCTGCAGTGAGACAGGCCTGCCTCTAGATACTGCCGAGGTGCTGGACATAGAGAGCCAGACATGGACCCAGCTACCTCCACTCCCTACAGCCCGTGCGGGGGCGTCAGCGGTGGCCCTGGGGGGTCAGGTGATGGTAATGGGGGGCATGGATGGCCAGCAGAGCCCCCTGTCCTCCGTGGAGGTCTACAATCCTGACGAGGGCAAGTGGGAGAGGAAGGCCAGCCTAGGACAACCCTCCATGGGCATCTCCTCTATAGAGAAAGGTAAGAGTCCACCTCATACTGTACTACTGCTGCCACAGGATAATATAATGTTGAGCTCCAACACTCTCACTCTGCTAAAGTTTGATAATTTAACTTTGAATAGTACTGGAAAAAGCTTTCCAAAGCACTGCCAAGCTCTCTCAAGAGCAGATTCTGTTTAGTTCTAATTAACTAAGATCTTTAAGACAGTTATGCATAGTGAGGAGCTTTAGTTGTTGTCTCGAGAAGTGGTTTAGAAGAATGCCTCATCCTGATTAAGAAAACATATTGGATATGAAACCATTTCCCCTTTCCCTGACGTCTGAGAGTTGTCTCAGGTTATGTATGTTTATGCAGTTTGAAGAGCCGCTGGAGAGAGGAGATATATGGATGTTTAGCTTTAAGTGCTCCTCTGCAGTTTCCTGTTGCTCTCTGTTTACATTACTAGCTGTAGTTCTGAGATCGTGAGTGAGTACACTACTTACCAGACGGCTGCATCACTATAACCTTTCAAGGTCATAATATAGAGTCATACTGATGATAGGAAACAGCAGAAGTAGACAAGTGACTTTGTTCAGCATACAGTGAGGGAAAAAAGTATTTGATCCCCTGCTGATTTTGTACGTTTGCCCACTGACAAAGACATGATCAGTCTATAATTTTAATGGTAGGTTTATTTGAACAGTGAGAGACAGAATAACAACAAAATAATCCAGAAAATAAATTTATTTGCATTTTAATGAGAGAAATAAGTATTTGACCCCCTCTCAATCAGAAAGAATTCTGGCTCCCAGGTGTCTTTTGTACAGGTAACGAGCTGAGATTAGGAGCAAACTCTTAAAGGGAGTGCTCCTAATCTCAGTTTGTTACCTGTATAAAAGACACCTGTCCACAGAAGCAATCAATCAATCAGATTCCAAACTCTCCACCATGGCCAAGACCAAAGAGCTCTCCAAGGATGTCAGGGACAAGATTGTAGACCTACACAAGGCTGGAATGGGCTACAAGACCATCGCCAAGCAGCTTGGTGAGAAGGTGACAACAGTTGGTGCGATTATTCGCAAATGGAAGAAACACAAAATAACTGTCAATCTCCCTCGGCCTGGGGCTCCATGCTAGATCTCACCTCGTGGAGTTGCAATGATCATGAGAACGGTGAGGAATCAGCCCAGAACTACACGGGAGGATCTTGTCAATGATCTCAAGGCAGCTGGGACCATAGTCACCAAGAAAACAATTGGTAACACACTACGCCGTGAAGGACTGAAATCCTGCAGCGCCCGCAAGGTCCCCCTGCTCAAGAAAGCACATATACAGGGCCATCTGAAGTTTGCCAATGAACATCTGAATGATTCAGAGGAGAACTGGGTGAAAGTGTTGTGGTCAGATGAGACCAAAATCGAGCTCTTTGCCATCAACTCAACTCGCCGTGTTTGGAGGAGGAGGAATGCTGCCTATGACCCCAAGAACACCATCCCCACCGTCAAACATGGAGGTGGAAACATTATGCTTTGGGGATGTTTTTCTGCTAAGGGGACAGGACAACTTCACCGCATCAAAGGGACGATGGACGGGGCCATGTACCGTCAAATCTTGGGTGAGAACCTCCTTCCCTCAGCCAGGGCATTGAAAATGGGTCGTGGATGGGTATTCCAGCATGACAATGACCCAAAACACACGGCCAAGGCAACAAAGGAGTGGCTCAAGAAGAGGCACATTAAGGTCCTGGAGTGGCCTAGCCAGTCTCCAGACCTTAATCCCATAGAAAATCTGTGGAGGGAGCTGAAGGTTCGAGTTGCCAAACGTCAGCCTCGAAACCTTACTGACTTGGAGAAGATCTGCAAAGAGGAGTGGGACAAAATCCCTCCTGAGATGTGTGCAAACCTGGTGGCCAACTACAAGAAACGTCTGACCTCTGTGATTGCCAAAAAGGGTTTTGCCACCAAGTACTAAGTCATGTTTTGCAGAGGGGTTAAATACTTATTTCCCTCATTAAAATGCAAATCAATTTATAACATTTTTGACATGCATTTTCTGGATTTTGGATTTTGTTGTTATTCTGTCTCTCACTGTTCAAATAAAAAATTATAGCCTGATCATGTCTTTGTCAGTGGGCAAACGTACAAAATCAGCAGGGGATCAAATACTTTTTTCCCTCACTGTAGGTGAAGTGTTGTTTTCATTGTGTTTTCTGTAGACGGTTTCAGTTTGTTTAAACACAACTGTCTGAATGTGAACATACTTCTACTCTAGGCCTCTGGTTTTCACAAGTATCCCTGGGTAGAAGAGAGAGTGGAACCTTGGTAAAACACTCTCAGTGTACAATGAGTAGGATAAATTAGGGTTTTAAACTCTGTGAATAATCACTGGTAACGCCAATTGAAATACACTTCTGTTACCTTTTCAGGCCTTTGTGACTGACTTCCCCCTCTTGTTTGTGTTCAGTGTTTTGGTTTTAATTATTCATCACAAGTGTTTGATAGGGGTGTCACACAGCTGGCTGAGAGATGGCCTCATTCTGGAATATGTCAATTAGCCTCTGTGTGTTGGAGTGTGATGTTGACATGGGGTGTGATGTTGTGAGAGGATGACAATGATTTATCAGTTGAGACAGTAGACAGAGAGTGTACGTGACACCTGCTCTGTCCCAAAACATGTCCAATATCAGCCTTGACCTACAGCTACTTCATCTTCATCCACAGACATGAGATGCTGTCATGTTTAATTGGCTGTCTGGCATGACATAGCATCTTGGTTACAGGTGCAAGCTAAAACATCCCGGTATACAAATAATTAATTGTAGAGTTTTCCGTTCCAAAATGCCTGCTAGCATCTAATGCTGTTTTCACAAATCTGGCGACAAGTACCGTTGAGACAGGATATGGTTCAAATTATTATCATTGTATTCTGTAAAGTATTGAGTGTAAAGGTGAACAATGCTGAGCAGTAGCTCTGTTTCACCAGTACTCTATTTCAGTTGCTCTGTCTCAATAGTGCTCCTACTGTGAGGCCTGTCAGAGAGGTAGTGATGTAATGGCTTGCTGTGCTGTGTGGACTGGCAGCTGTATGCTGTGTGTGATAAAATAAGCCAGAGGGGTATACTACAAAGCAGGATTATGGAGTTAGCCAGCTAACTCATCTAAATATTTGTGATATTATTTTGTAGAAAGATAAGCTTGAAATGGGCATGGTCTAATTAATTTAACAAACAAAAAGACATATTTAAGTTTAGCTATGATTTTAACCATAAAAAAATGTCTGGTTGCTTATCAAAGTTAGCTGGCTCATTGATCCTGCTTTGTAGTGTACCCCTCTGGTCTCTGACCTGTACTCTAAGCTTCCCAACCTATCAGCTTCTCCACTGATACTTCCTGATGGCTCTCTGACAGCTGAGTGACAGTTGGCTCTGAGGCCAGCCCCGCAGCACATCACATCATGCAGAATACACAGCTGTATTCTCACCCACCTCCTCCCCATCTCTCACTCCTCTTATCACCCTCTGTTTTTCTCTCTTTATCCATTTTCCTTCTCACTCCTTCACTCACACTCTTGGTCGTGCAGTCAAATGATCAAGCGAGCATTGCTGTTGCTTGGCAACAAGTGTGTGTGTATGTTTGTATTTAGATGTGTGACAGCGAGAGTGTGTGTGTGTTGGGGCGAAGAGCAACCCAGAGAGCACAACAGCATCCGTTTTAACCGTGGTGACACAACCCAGAGAACACAACAGCATCGGTTTTAACCGTGGTGACACAACCCAGAGAGCACAACAGCATAGTTTTTAACCGTGGTTGCGTCACCGTGCCAACCTTTGATTCCCTCTTCTTATTCTCCTCTCCACCACTGAACTGTACCTATTTTTAAGAGTCCGTCTTTTCCTGTTTTTTCCTATTCAACCAGCTCAGTTACCACAGCCACCCATGTCTTGCCTATGGAGGTTTAAGCCTAGGTTTTAAGCCTTTAATTTCACATTTAGCAGGAAAAAGCCTGGTAAATTTCACTTTGTACTTAATATGTGCTTCATATCTAAGATTATTCCAAATAGTGGCTGTAGTCTTTTGATGGGCTGTCAGGCCTTCCCTATTGGCTGGCCTGCTACTTGCCTGATTAAAAAGCAGTTCCACTGTGCTATCATCTCCTTTAGGTTTTATTTCAACCATGTCTCAGAACTTCCTCTGCCAATTACTTCCAAGAGCTTGGCTCGCTTAAATAGTCTGTTATGTCCTCGTTTGGTCGCACCAAGCTTCGGGTCTTGCTAGAGAATAATGTATTATGCAAAATCGTTTCTGCGCAAGCAGGGTTTCTGAAACACTTTGTATGATATGCTAATAGGCCGTTTTTTGGGTGATCTGAACACATATTGAACGTTTTTATGGCTTGTTTGTATCTATGTTTTGCAGCTACAGTGTCACTGTTATGTGAACAACAACAACAACAACGTCCAAACAACAAAGAAGTGAAACAGGAAATGGCAGGATTTCTCTTGTAAGAAGAAATAGACAGAGATTACAGCACTATTAGCTACCCTCCTGTCTCAATCAGATAGCAAACACAACAGGACATGAACCCACTATGGCACTGTCCCCTGGGACACTCAACAATACAAAAGAGATTGTAATTAATTAAAACTTTGAAGGTCTTTATATTTTTCAGCGTGAAAACATTGTCTCATACTTACGTTTTTAATGAGCACAGCAGGACTTTTAAGGTATACTTAATATGCATGCAAATACAGTCATATATACGCACACTAAAGATGTTGCACAAACACACACTTTGTTTTCGTGAAATGTCAGGACTTTTTGTAGTGTCAAAATGTTTGACCTTTAAAAATCATATTTTCCCTAACCCCTAACCCCTAACCCCTAACTGTAAACCTAACCCTAATACTAACCCTACACTTAACCCTTAACCTAAACCTAACCCCCAAAACCCAAAACCTAACCCTAAATCTAACCTTAACCCTAACCTTAACCCCAAAATCTAAATCGAACCCTTAAACCTTTGAACAAATTCAGGACCTGAAAAATCCAGGCTCTGTCGTAGCCGGTCGCGACCGGGAGTCCCATGGGGCGGCGCACAATTGGCCCAGCGTCGTCCAGGGTAGGGGAGAGGGAATGGCCGGCAGGGATGTAGCTCAGTTGGTAGAGCATGGCGTTTGCAATGCCAGGGTTGTGGGTTCGATTCCCACCGGGGGCCAGTATGAAAAAATATAAATAATGAATGCACTCACTAACTGTAAGTTGCTCTGGATAAGAGTGTCTGCTAAATGACTAAAATGTAAATGTAAAAAAGTCCAGACTTAAAAAGAAACTTGTTTTCCAACCTTTTCAGGACATTCAGGTGAAATGGTAGGACTTTGGGGTCCTGATAATGTAGGAAAACAAACGCACACAGCATGCATTTACACACACACACACACACACACACACACACACACACACACACACAGTTGAATGAAACCTGTTGAGGCCTCCAAGCCATTAGTGTTATTGTGTAATGGCCGTTTGATCTTGCTTTGCGAGTGCGACCCCCAGTGTGCGTCAGTGTTTTTGTTTGACAATGGGGATCAGAGGAACCTGCGCTGAATAGGAGAGCAACAAACACACATACAAACATACACACACACACACTCACTCACACGGTGTACACACAGGGACATTTTTCGGGCTTTCAGAAATGCCTATGTGCCTGCAGCAGTAATGGAGTCGGATTAGGTTTTTTCACGAGTCACATCGGTGCTCATTATTCCTGTGCCCAGTAGTGTGTGTTGTGTGTGTGCCCTCCTGCCTGTCCCCGTCCAACCGCCCACCCACCTCCCATGTCTGATAGTCTGTCTGTACACTGTACCTTCACAGGAAAAAATTCAATTTATGCTGCTGAAGCAATTTGTACTGCTATTCTGGGAAAAAACAAAGTACAGCATCCCCATGGGATTTAAGTGTTTATTGCATAGATTCTGAAAGCTACTGCACTGCTTTTGAAAGCTGATCCACTGTGACTAAAAACTTGTAAAATGTAATTACTTTGGCAAATAGATAGTCCTGTATATAGATTAGGTAAGATTTAATGAAACATGAAATCAGAGATTCCAGGCAATGGAGTCTGTCCCTTTCTCTTTTCATCCTGACAAACTCTCACACAGAGTAAAGCCACTCATAGTATGGTAGAAAACCCAGGGTTTTGCTGTGGCTGATGTGATGCTCAGGGAGGGAGACAATTAAATAAACCCAACACAAAGAGAAAGTTTGCTAGCTTAGTGTCTTAAGCCTGGCAGCAGACAGCAGGCTACGCAGAGCAGTTTCTCAGGCTCACTTCACTTTCCGGACAGGAAGTTTCCTTCACCCAGGAGAGAAGGGAGGGTTTTGGGATGACTATGCTGTGCCTTTTTACTGTAGAGTAGACAGCATGAGCCTGACAGCTGCCTTTGCCGGAGGCAGAGATACCCTATCGTCCGGGATGTGAAGGAGTGTCAAACTGACAGATCCAGAACACACTGTATCATTACCTCCCTATTCGTCACATTGTTGAACCTCCCAGCACACATTCATATTCACAGGGACTTACACAGCCCACTATTCCTTTATCTAGGGATATACATTGCCATTATCTGAAATCAGAGCCTAATAGGATAATGTCGACATGCTAATAGAACATTACATTCTCATAGTTTCATTTTCATCTTTAGGATCGTAGCTTCATCCTGCACTAGCTATTCCCTCCAGTCACCAGACTATTTAAAAACCACACTTCAATCGAGTACAGGCTTAACTGAATGAACAACACAGACAGAATGCAATATGGAATTTTATTCAATAGTTTGGGGTATGGGCTCGTCTCCGAGGAATGCTCCTCGGAACCAAATGCTGATGACAGGTAGCCCTTTGCTGGATAGCTGGCATTGAAATCCCCTCGCTAGGGGAAAGGAGTTACAATGACGGACCTTAAGGTTATTATTGTGGTGAGTGATTTAGAAGGAGTCAGGCGCAGGAGGGTAAATCACAGAATAAATGGTTTAATCCGTAACACAGCGGTACGCAGCTATGCGTAAAACACTCCAGTGCAGAAATATGGCGCACTGGAAAACAACAAGGCACACGGGTGAAATATCCCAGCGATACAAAATACAAAAGAGCTCCACCGAGCTATAATAACCTCTACAATAAACAATCGCACACAAAGACAAGGGGGCAGAGGGAACACTTATACAGGTACGGATGAAGGGATAACCAGGTGTGTGTAATAAACAAGACAAAACAAATGGAATGATGAGATGAGGAGCGGCAGTGGCTAGAAGGCCGGTGACGACGAACGCCGAAGTCGTAGGAAGTCGTGACAATTATAGCTGGTGGTGGTGGTGAAGTGGATGGTTGTCGAAAACTGTTGCTGAAAAACAGCAAGTGAGAGAACATGGGTAAGTTGACATAAATAAATCCCAATATGTACACCCGTTGGTTGAGAGAGAGGAAAGTGATAATTGCAGAAGTGAGCCCATAGGTTAAACAGCAAGCGTGTGGAATGTGCATTATTGTGCCGTGCTTATAGGCTAAAGATAAATAGGTGAATGACATTCCACACATGGCTAATAGGAAAGAGGAGAATAACTAAATGCTATGCATGTATTCATTTTTTTACATTTTTTACATTTTAGTCATTTAGCAGACGCTCTTATCCAGAGCGACTTACAGTTAGTGAATACATATTTTTTTATACTGGCCCCCCGTGGGAATTGAACCCACAACCCTGGCGTTGCAAACGCCATGCTCTATCAACTGAGCTACATCCCTGCCGGCCATTCCCTCCCCTACCCTGGACGACGCTTGGCCAATTGTGCGCCGCCCATGAGTCTCCCGGTCGCGGCCGGCTGCGACAGAGCCTGGATTTGAACCAGGATCTCTAGTGGCACAGTTAGCACTGCGATGCAGTGCCTTAGACCACTGCGCCACTCAGGAGGCTATTCATTCCCACTATGCCCGTATAACAGTGACATGAGGGAGGACAATTTATTTTCTCATGAGAATTTTCTATTACAGCATATTGGATGACTGTCATTCATATTCCATTTACCCAGTTCAATGTAACAGGGATAGGTTTAGGCTACATGATACTCGAGTTATCCCTATGTCCATCATGAGGGTACTACAAGCTAGCCTATGAATGAAAGTTTACAACGTAGGTGCACACAGGTTGAGAGACAAATTTGAGGTGACAGATAGTGACACATGGACAGACAGTACATTCAATACCGCCTTGCACACTCTTGCCTGCATCTAGCTGATATAGGGTGTAATCATTAGGCCAACAGTTGCAAACTAAAGTTTATATTGGACAAATTCAGGTATGTTTATCCCCGTTTTGTTCCATTTGCTTCTGTTTAATAAATGTTTTTCAACAGAATCAGTGGAATAAATACACCCCTGATCATGTGTAAACACTGTTCACTTTCATAACAGCCACGTTGTATTCCTTCTCACATCTTTGCACTCTCCTCCTCTCACCTCTTCCCTTCGCTTGTGGACTTCAATGCACAACACATCAGCTAGCTGCATTTGCTAGCTAAGTAAGTGAAACTGAACGTGAACAAAAAAAGGACGAAATCTCTCTCTATTTCTCTCTTGCTTCTCCTTCATTTTGGAAGTAATTAATTTGTTCAAAACTGTTCAGCTATTGTCTTTCACTCTCTTTGAGTCAACTACTCACCACATTTTATGCACTGCAGTGCTAGCTAGCTTTAGCTTATGCTTTCAGGACGAGATTAATACTCTGATCCTTTGATTGGGTGGACAACATGTCAGTTCATGCTGCAAGAACTCTGATAGGTTGGAGCATGTCCTCCGGAAGTTGTCATAATGACTGTTTAAGTCTATGGAAGGGGGTGAGAACCATGAGCCTCCTAGGTTTTGTATTGAAGTCAATGTACCCAGAGGAGGACGGAAGCTAGCTGTCCTCCAGCTACACCATGGTGCTACCCTACAGAGTGCTGTTGAGGCTACTGTAGACCTTCTTTGCAAAATAGTGTGTTTTAATCAATTATTTGGATGACATTATTATATTTAGCATAGTTTTATCTAAAAAGGATAACTTTTTTTATGTTAAAATGAAATTCACTGAGGAGGATGGTCCTCCCCTTCCTCCTCTGAGGTGCCTCCACTGCCGTATAATAGGAAACAGGGTGAATTATGTTATGCTGCTTGATGAAATTAAACGAGCATTCAGACCAGCCTTCCTGATTGAACTTTCGTAAACTACATTTCAATTGAGTACAGGCTTAACTGAATGAACAACAGAGACAGAATGCAACATGGAATTTTATTAAATAGTTTGGGGTTTGGCATCGTATCTGAGGAATGCTCCTCGAAACCAAATGCTGATGACAGGTAGCCCTTTGCTGGACAGCTGGCATTGAACCCCCCCAAAATAAACAAGTTACTCACCAGGGAGAAGGGACACAGCTGAGCAACGGTTGGATCTAAAGATTAAAATAATTATCATTAGATGTAAAAGAGATGCATGCCAAGCATAGAACAAAAGTGCAATTATGCTGTAATGGAAAGTATTATATGAAATGTTTAATAATGCGAGGTGCGCTGAGCGCGGGATTCAAATGTTGTTTTATGTGTAGGGTTGACATGAGACGTCTGCATGTACGTCTACCCAACCCCGCGTGCTGTAATGCAATATATATGATTAACATCAAATGCTAGCTGAGCGTTGAACCCAATAGTGCATGCTGTAAAGCTATATGTATGACTACCATGAAGCGCTAGCTGAGCGTTGACCCCAATAGTGCATGCCGAAATGCGGGAAGAAATGGGCACCTGCCAAAAGTCCCGGACCAATGTTGATCTGCTGAGTGCCTTGCATTGTTACAATATGAGAAGGTGCAATGAGGAATGACTCCCACCTCTATATGCATGAGTGTAATTGGATAAGTATTATGTGACTTTTTCAATAAAACATGGCACGCTGGTGCCAGAATCAAACATTTGCAGATGTGTTTAGATGAAATGCTACGTATGCTTGTACGTAGAACCCAACCATGTATGCTGTAATGCGATTTGTATGATATAATGGGACGTTTGCTTTGCTTCAAACCCAGCCATGCATGCAGTAATACAAAGCGATAGGGACAGATAACAGATAGCGTTGAGGTGAAAGAAAACACCTTAATGTTACTTGAGAAAGAAGAGAAGTGAAACAGATGAGGGTTGAAGAGGAAGGATGAGAATAGAATAATGATAAGCAGAGCAGGGTTGAGCTTGAAGGTATATTAGCCTAAATCATGAGAAAGGATTGAGTGTAAGTGCGAGCTATTATGATAGTACCCCAGGACACTTAAGAGTGAGGCTATAGTGATTAGGGGGAAAAGTCCAGATCCGATTTTTTTAAATAAAAGTGATAGGAGTTGTGAATGCGCCATTAGAAGGAAACCATGAAAAACCAGTAAGAAGATAGCCTCTCCAAAATGTCAATGCGGAGGGAAACCGCCATGTCTGGGGGCTGCGAGCATATGCTGTAGAATAGGAAATAGCAGGTAGCTTAGTATTGAGAATAAAACTGTTGTGTTGCGATGAAGAGTCGTGCTGATTGAATATGAGTTGCCTGAAATAATGTGAATCGCCTAGTGTGCGACATGCTGTCTCTTGGCCTATGAGTTGAGGCCCACTATAGAATTACCAATTATCCGTAATGTAAACCAATGAACTACAGACTACTGAGCCTGAAAATCCCCCAAAAGTAAATGGATGGGAAGCATCCGTAGTAAAACCTGTCCTCGAGGGCCAACTGTTTAACACATAATGAGATCTTGAGATCAGGCACTGTTGCAACAACCATAGTAAAAGTATTATGAAAACCAAGAAATGCCAGTTTTAGCAGCCATAAAAGTCATGAAAGATTCTATAGATTTACATAGAGATTTAATTCTCTGGGAACCTACTTCTATATACTGTGTCTGCATACTGTAGTTGTGTTATTGATACAAAAAGGGTATGTCTGGTGATAGCCCATTTATCTGACAGTACATATAGTAACAGTGCATGAATTATTAATTATTATGAATAATAATAATAATACATTTTGTTTGGCAGACGCCTTTCAGAACACTCAAGGACACCTTATATTAAAAGTAGGCCTACATACAGTAAAAGCAAGTGTATCAATCAGTAGTGCAAAAGATTAACCTATTGTTCGATAATAGCTTTAATTAACATGCATTATTGATACATGTAGTCAATACTTGACCTTGGTGCTTTGGAATAGGAGATATAGATCGATCTTTGATGGGGGTGGGGGCCACAAAAAATCTGAGGGGCTGACTTCTCTCACAGAGGCTGATTCTCCTATCTATTAGTGTACAGTCGTGGTCAAAGGTTTTGAGAATGACACAAATACTAATTTTCACAAAGTCTGCTGCCTCAGTTTTGATAATGGCAATTTGCATATACTCCAGAATGTCATGAAGAGTGATCAGATGAATTGCAATTAATTGCAAAGTCCCTCTTTGCCATGAAAATGAACTTAATCCCCAAAAAACATTTCCACTGCATTTCAGCCCTGCCACAAAAGGACCAGCTGACATCATGTCAGTGATTCTCTCGTTAACACAGGTGAGAGTGTTGACAAGGACAAGGCTGGAGATCACTCTGTCATGCTGATTGAGTTAGAATAACAGCATGGAAGCT
The DNA here is from genome assembly GCF_020615455.1 of Coregonus clupeaformis. NCBI lineage: Eukaryota > Metazoa > Chordata > Actinopteri > Salmoniformes > Salmonidae > Coregonus > Coregonus clupeaformis. The sequence goes on along the minus strand of NC_059215.1, from coordinate 30,001,307 downwards.
TTAAAAGGAGGGTGGTGCTTGAAATCATTGTTCTTCCTCTGTTAACCATGGTTACCTGCAAGGAAACACGTGCTGTCATCATTGCTTTGCACAAAAAGGGCTTCACAGGCAAGGATATTGCTGCTAGTAAGATTGCACCTAAATCAACCATTTATCGGATCATCAAGAACTTCAAGGAGAGAGGTTCAATTGTTGTGAAGAAGGCGTCAGGGCCCCAAGAAAGTTCAGCAAGCGCCAGGACCGTCTCCTAAAGTTGATTCAGCTACAGGATCGGGGCACTACCAGTGCAGAGCTTGCTCAGGAATGGCAGCAGGTAGGTGTGAGTGCATCTGCACGCACAGTGAGGCAAAGACTTTTGGAGGATGGCCTGGTGTCAAGAAGGGCAGCAAAGAAGCCACTTCTCTCCAGGAAAAACATCAGGGACAGACTGATATTCTGCAAAAGGTACAGGGATTGGACTGCTGAGGACTGGGGTAAAGTCATTTTCTCAGATGAATCCCCTTTCTGATTGTTTGGGGCATCCGGAAAACATCTTGTCCGGAGAAGACAAGGTGAGCGCAACCATCAGTCCTGTGTCATGCCAACAGTAAAGCATCCTGAGACCATTCATGTGTGGGGTTGCTTCTCAGCCAAGGGAGTGGGCTCACTCACAATTTTGCCTAAGAACACAGCCATGAATAAAGAATGGTACCAGCACATCCTCAGAGAGCAACTTCTCCCAACCATCCAAGAAAAGTTTGGTGACGACCAATGCCTTTTCCAGCATGATGGAGCACCTTGCCATAAGGCAAAAGTGATAACTAAGTGGCTTGGGGAACAAAACATCTAAATTTTGGGTCAATGGCCAGGAAATTCCCCAGACTTTAATCCCATTGAGAACTTGTGGTCGATCCTCAAGAGGCGGGTGGACAAACAAAAACCCAGAAATTCTGACAAACTCCAAGCATTGATTATGCAAGAATTGGCTGCCATCAGTCAGGATGTGGCCCAGAAGTGAATTGACAGCATGCCAGGGCAGATTGCAGAGATCTTGAAAAAGAAGGGTCAACACTGCAAATATTGACTCTTTGCATAAACTTAATGTAATTGTCAATAAAAGCCTTTGACAGTTATGGAATGCTTGTAATTATACTTCAGTATACCATAATAACATCTGACAAAAATATCTCATAACACTGAAGCAGCGAACTTTGTGAAGACCAATACTTGTGTCATTCTCAAAACTTTTGACCACGACTGTATTCTGTATGCAGTGATTACTAATAGGCTGATCTTAGCAGCTAAGACTTTAATCAGGTGTTTCACGGCTGCGCTGGGACAAAACATGCAGTATTAAAGCTAGCTCTCCAGGAGCAGGAATGAGGATCACCGCTTTAAAGTATAGTCTGCTTTATAAGCTACATAATAGATCGATGGCCAGCTACAGGAAGGAGCTCTGGTCCAAGAAAGTTGGATGTTTCCTATGTCCCCCGTGAGGTATTCCTTCTCATGCGCTTGTTCTCGCACTCTTGCTCTCTCTCTCTATCTCTCTCTCTCTCCTCTTTCTCCTCTCTGCTTGAATAGATAAAGCTACAGGGCTTTATGATGTGGATGCACAGAGCATAGCCAATATCACCATCCAGTATTCCTGCCAACCAACATAGCGGCTCACAGTCACACACACGCAAAATGATAAGAAGCAAATACCCCCTGGAGTTGGTGAGAATTAGTAACTAGGAGATGAATATGGATGAATGTCTCATTAAGACAGTTTATTGAGATGATCTCCTGATTTAATCTGTCTTACTCTGACCACTCCTAAACCCCCTTCTCTAAGCAGCAAGCACCCCCCAAAACACACAAATGTTCATAGTGCTTGTAATTTCAACAGAATTACACTGAAACGAAGTTCAATCCAGTGTGCAATCCAGTGTCCTGTTGTCTATTTTACTGAGATCATGAAGATTGCAGAACACATTATAAATGTTAAAAAGTATTCATATTTCAAAGCTACAGTGGTTTCTCATTAGTTATGTCTGCCTCATGCTTCTGCAGAAAATAACTTTCCAAAATGTATTTTCACCCACTTTCCAAAATGTATTTTCACCCACTGCTGATTGTGACACACCCCTCCCATTCCAACCCCCTCTCATCTTCTCCCTCTGCGTCTCTCTCCCTCTACCCTCCACTCCTCCGAGCTGCGTCTCTCTCCCTCTACCCTCCACTCCTCCGAGCTGTGTTTCTCTCCCTCTACCTATCTCATTTATTTCACTTGGCTGAAGGGTGTTCGGAAGCAGAGGGAGGACTGCGGTGGGCCCTACATGGGGAAGTTTCATTAGCAATTCAGCTAATGCCTTCACTGGCACACCACTCTGTCTGAAATCTACCATTAAGTGATGAGAGGCTGAAGGAGAAATTAAGATGAATCCTGTCCCTCTGTCACCTCGGTCCCTCCAGCTATCCTTCACCTTCTCCAACTAATCCCTATGTCCTCCCTGATGTCACAGACTGTATACAGATCCTCCAAGGACTTTGTCACAAAGTAATGTAGAGCCATACAATACGATACCATAGAGCAAAACTCTCTTTGTTTCTGTTTCTTTACTTAGTCATCATTACATTTACATTTACATTTTAGTCATTTAGCAGACGCTCTTATCCAGAGCGACTTACAGGAGCAATTAGGGTTAAGTGCCTTGCTTAAGGGCACATCGACAGATTTTTCACCTAGTCGGCTCGGCTCGGGGATTAGAACCAGCGACCTTTCGGTTACTGGCACAACGCTCTTACCCACTAAGCTACCTGCCGCCCATCACATAGTGACTAGGGCTGGGAATTGCCAGGGACCTCACGATACAATATTATTACGGTACTTAGATGCCGATACGATATGTATTGCGATTCTCACGATTTTATATCTATTGCAATTCGATAATGCAATTTTATAGCGATTTAATGTTCCAAACATATTGCTCACTATATGTCTGCTTAGTGGCGATTTTAGCATGTAAATCTTTGTTGGGCAAACAAAAACAAAATAATTAGGATGCATGCCATCAAAGCCACTACACAACACAACACTAAACAATACATGAATTGCACTATAACGGTGACAAACGGTTCCCACAAACTGTTAGGGCCTACATAAAGCTGTCCCAACAGCAGAGTCCCAATGGCAGTCCCAACACCTTACCATTGCTACACCTAGAGCCTTGTCTGGCAGCGAAACAGTTCATTCAGCCTCATTTACTGCCTTTAAAAAAACATAGCTGATATGGCTGACTTGCTTAAACAAATGTGGTTTCTACTGACAATTAAGATGTACAAACTATGGCATAAGGGGACGACAAGTGGATAATTACAATTAAGACATTAATGAGCGAGCTAGGACGGATGTAGTCAATATAACTATTTGTTCAGCACTTTTGAAATGTACAGCGATAGAACATGGGCCATTCTTCCAGTGTTCTCCCTGTACAACAAGAGAACCGTAGGATAAATAAAGGGGGCAAATAAGCAGACAATGAAAGCTCTTACAATATTTGATGATTACATTTCTCTAAAACAGGTTATAGGCTACAAGTTAGAACAGTAGACCAAATTATTAGGGTGAGGCACATGGGCTACTAACAGCTTACTACACAACATACACTTAGTATTACTTTCTTAGCTACAGTATAAATATCTCCCTGGCATATTACATAATTTATGCAGCAGCATAAAATTGGCAAGTGCTGTGCTCACTTGAACAGGAAGGTGATGCGGCGGTCCTTTGTGGGCATATTTTATCATCAAACTTTGTCATCAAGTCTGGCATTCTCTGGATTTATGGTGCTTTCAAGACAACTGGGAATTCTGAGAAAAAAACAAGATTGAATCATGATGACGTCAGTGATCTTCAGGTCGTAGCTCTAGAAAGAGGCCCGAGTTCCGGATTTACAATTCCGAGTTGGATGACCATGCTTATTTTCCCAGTCGGAGCTCGTTTTTCTCGAGTTCCCAGTTGTCTTGAACTCACTGAAGTCAGATTTCGCAGTTCCGAGTTAACAGTTGCTTTGAGGGCGGCACAAATCATGCTTCATTGACAGCATGGCCAATGTTGAATGTTTATAATTTTAAACTTGGAAAAGAGACCTTTAATCCCAGATTTGGGGCCACACAGCCACTCCACTGAATAGCAGGCTAGTGATTGCTTTGCAATGCTTGCAGTTAGCCACTGATTCCTTCCAAACCACTCATTGTTGAATTTGCGATTTCCAACTTGTTGTGTAATGTTTATGTCCAATGACCGATGACGTAGTGTCCCCATGAGTAACAGAACACTGAGCCAATCACGGCGGAACTAGAGAACATTACCAACACCTACGCTCCGTATTTTCCGCTGCTTGCCCCACCAGCACAGAAAGCACTGAGCTAGGATGAAACACCTGCATTTTGGAGCTGACTTACTCAATAAAGAGACAAAGTTTGTATGCGGCTTAATTAACTTAATTATTATTATTTATTTATTTTTACATTGTTTGCAAACTGATATGTGACACGTATTAATGCCAAAATAACATGCAAAACAGGCAAGCCCATTTTTATGCTAAAAATGTGGGGCTCAAAACAGGTGGGGCTACCCTGAATGACCGGTCACCACTGTATCTGCTGCAGAGAGACAAGAGAGAGCATGAGAAACCGAGTTTTGATCAGTCAGGGATATAAAAGTGCTAAAAACATGTTGGCTCACTATTTTGCTACCATCACTAATAGTTACCCACTTGCAGCTTTTCCTCTTACTTTAGTTACTATGGCGATGTCTGTTTCTATGCAAAGCGGTTGCTAATGGAAGGTTATTGGGGGGGCATAAGAGTAAGGCATAGGAGACATCTCAGAAGTATGTCGAAGTGTATACATTTACTGGCAGTTCCAGTTATATCCAGGCTGTATGTCAGAATGTATATTTGGAACTGGCAAGTGGTAGTGCAGAGCTGGGTATTACTCTAAAGCACATAAGGTTATTGCAGCCAGATTGCCTCACGAGTCGGCCACTGAGAAGATAAGGGTCTGTAAATGGAATAAATACAAGACTGTGTGAAATCTACAGAGAGTGGTTTTGCCCAAGAGAAGTTCATCAAATGAATAATGTAATAGTGCTCTATGGTGAAAGATGAAAGAAAGCTTCAGTTTAGTCCCTCATGGATATATATGTTGAACCATCTATCTTCCTCTCTTTGTGAAGTAATTCTGAGCAGCATTGCTAATCTCTCCACAGTAAAATATTTGTCCTCATTTGTTGCGAAGACAGAATTGATTTGTTCTCTTTGTTTTGACCACCGCTGAAATGGAGTAGTTAGAGTGTGTAACGGCATGTTGCTGCCAATTCATTGAGCTAGGGCACTTTATTGTCCCAGAGGGGAAGTTTTACTTGGACAATTAAAGAGTGATGCTGCTTCCACATAAATAACAACAACATTTTTTTTTTACTACTCCTTAGAACAATAATCTAATCTAGCACCTCCTAGTGCTGTAGATATTATTAGTTCTCCAGTGACTAGTCAGTATTGACCAACCACTCCAGTCTAGACTCTAGTCGTTACTGACCAGCACTTCAGAGACCTTGTCCTTGGTGGACATGAGCAGGTTGATGGCAGTCAGCCAGAAACAGCCCAGGCCTTCAACTCCCTGCTCTCTTTTGATCCTAACTCTGAGGAGCTGCGGTAGACATCCTCTGCTCTGATCCAAACTGTTTGATAAACTGCACACATGCTTTAATCAGGGACCGAGTCTCAGAGGCAGCAGAAAACTGGCCTGTTAACTTTATCATCCTGAGTCTGGGGTACCTACTCTTATCTCAAGTATAAAGTTTAATCTCTGCTGGAAATCTGTTGGCTATAGTGTTAAAAAGCAGTGGAAAAGACATTCAATCACTCTCACACCCTTCACCTGTAGATGTTGATGGGCTAATCTTTCAGTGTTCACATTTAGATCAGAGCTTGATAGCTTCATAGCTGTTCTCCACCCATTCAAACTTTAAGAGCCAAACTCACATTGAGCGGTGCATCACAGGATACTTAAGTGTTAGTCTCAGCGCAGCGCTAGCTATCTAGGTGTCAGGTGTGCTCATCTCCTCCTCAGACTCATCTGCATTGCAAATGAAGGAAACCAACCCCGGAAACCTCAAGAGCAGAAGGTGCCTCCGCGGCAATCTCCGTTTCAGGAGAGAGAATGAGAAAAGTAAACAACTGGAGTGGCAGGGAAAGCTGCTTTCTGTAATTCAGCAGAGGCAGGGGGGTGACAGTGACTGGAGCCACCCACAAGCTGTCAACACCCCCTGCTTTTCTCCTGCTGAAGTCAAGGATGACACCCAGACATCCCAAACTATAAGCTGATTAATTTCAGAGAGGGGAGGGAGGGAATGTGTTGCTCGCTGTTGGGAAAGTCGGGATGATCTTTCTTTCTTTATTTCTTTCTTTCGTTCCCTCTCTCACATAGCCCTCTCAGCTTCTCTAGGATAATTGGAGAATTGTTGCTCTCTTATGAAATCTGCTCTATTGGGTTTGGTGTGTATTGTAGTTTTTATCCTGTGTGTGCCTAAGGAAATTGCCTGTGGCTGCTCTTTCTCTGTCTGCCTCGTTTCTCTGTCTGAGGTGAGATGATGCTCTGTTAGACTGGGAAAAAGGAGATGAGAGGAGTGACGGCATCAATGGCTGTTAGAGTCAGGAGTAGTACTGTGAATTCAGCTGTGGTGAGCAGGAAGAGGAAATGTGAGTTGACAAGTCCAAGACGGCTGCCGTTATGCTGTTGAAGCTGTTGAAGCAGTTGAAGCAGGGGCAGACAAATTGGCTCATTCAGAGAATGACAGGAACATTCTCATTAATGAGGTGAATTAGACAGCACTCCTGAGTCATCTGGGCCATCTCGCTCTTTCTCTTTGTCATTCTATCGGTTGCTCTCTTTCTCAATTCCCTCTCTCTCTCTCTCTCTCTCTCTCTCTCTCTCTCTCTCTCTCTCTCTCTCTCTCTCTCTCTCCCTCTCTCTGTCGTCCTCTTTTCTCTCTCTCCTCTCCCTACCTCCTTATTTTTCTCTTTCTCCCTTCTCCTCATCCCCTCCCTCTCTCCATCTCCCTCCGTAGATCCTCACAGTGACATGTCAGTAGTGAGCAGACAGCCCAGTGCCCAGTGCTTTCACACCAGCTCCCACCAAACCAATTTACACCGGGGGCCCTGCCGCCATCGATCCCCCACCGCCCTGGCTCAGCCCTGACTCCACTCTAAACATATTCCCTTTCATTTCTATTTCTGAAGCACTGTGACAGAATTACACTACATGACCAAAAGTATGTGGACACCTACTCGTTGAACATCTCATTCCAAAATCATGGGCATTAATATGGAGTTGGTCCCTCGTTTGCTGCTAGAACAGCCTCCACTCTTCTGGCAAGGCTTTCTACTAGATGTTGGAACATTGCTGTGGGGACTTGCTTCCATTCAGCCACAACAGCATTAGTGAGGTCGGCACTGATGTTGGGCGATTAGGCCTGGCTCGCAGTCGGCATTCCAATTCATCCCAAAGGTGTTCGATGGGGTTGAGGTCAGGGCTCTGTGCAGGCCAGGCAAGTTCTTCCACACCGATCTCGACAAACCATTTCTGTATGGACCTCGCTTTATGCACGGGGGCATTGTCATGCTGAAACAGGAAAGGGCCTTCCCCAAACTGTTGCCACAAAGTTGGAAGCACAGAATCATATAGAATGTAATTGTATGCTGTAGCGTTAAGATTTTGCTTCACTGGAACTAAGGGGCCTAGCCCGAACCATGAGAAAAAGCCCCAGACCATTATTCCTCCTCCACCAAACTTTACAGTTGGCACTATGCATTCAGGCAGGTAGCATTCTCCTGGCATCCGCCAAACCCAGATTTGTACGTCAGACTGCCAGATTGTGAAGCGTGATTCATCACTCCAGAGAACACGTTTCCACTGTTTCAGAGTCCAATGGCGGAGAGCTTTACACCACTCCAGCCGAAGCTTGGCATTGCACATGGTGATCTTAGGCTTGTGTGCGGCTGCTCGGCCATGGAAACCCATTTTATGAAGCTCCCGACGAACAGTTATTGTGCTGACGTTGCTTCCAGAAGCAGTTTAGAACTCAGTAGTGAGTTTTGCAACCGAGGAAAGACGATTTTTACGCGCTTCAGCACTCTGCCCCCCGATCTGTGAGCTTGTGTTGCCTACCACTTCGCAGCTGAGCCTTTGTTGCTCCTAGATGTTTCCACTTCACAATAACAGCACTTACAGTTGACCGGGGCAGCTGTAGCGTGGTAGAAATTTGACGAATTGCCTAGTTGGAAAAGGTGGCATCCTATGACCGTGCCATGTTGAAAGTCACTGAGCTCTTCTATAAGGCCATTCTACTGCCAATGTTTGTCTATGGAGATTGCATGGCTGTGTGCTTGATTTTATACACCTGTCTGTGTCTGTCCCCCACTCATTCCCTGCTTCTGTCATGCCTTAGGTTTAGGGTTAGGGTTAGACTGCTTCTGCCATGCCTTAGAATATGTTCAGACTGCTTCTGCCATGCCTTAGGCTCTGTTCAGACTACTTCTGCCATTCCTTAGGCTCTGTTCAGACTACTTCTGCCATGCCTTAGGCTCTGTTCAGACTACTTCTGCCATGCCTTAGGCTCTGTTCAGACGGATTCTGCAGGTGCTCAGGATGGAGGGTAAACTTAGACCTGTTCCCCAAAGGGAAGCAAGTCTACCTGTTTCTCCAACCCAGAACAGCAGTACAGCAGGGGGCTGAAGTTCTGTACTGGCTTAGCTTCACAGAACATTAAAGGCAATTTAGAGGCACATTAAAGGCACTGTTTGGTAATGATATTTTCCTATTTTAAATGAAGCACTTCATTTGTGTGTTTAGGATCGTTAGTGTGTGGTGTTTGTTTATGACCAGAGTTTAGCAGATTAAGGTAAACATTATGGCCTGTTTGGCTAGAGGATGTGTGGTTAGATTCTGTCTCATAAACACACACACTCAAAGCATATTAAAATCTTTGAACTCGCAGTACGTTCCTGGGTGTGTGGTTCCAAGTTATCCCCAGTGCGTAACGTTATGTACTGCCAGCTAATTGAGGCTATTGTACGTGATGCACATGCCTATTTATATGCATGTAATTCTGTGTGCCGTCTTTACACTTCAGAATCCAATCTGAGATCAAATAATCCCAAAATATTCTCCTGATTTATTTGAAGATGTCTAGCAGATTCTCTTCACATTTTCAGACAGCTGAGAACAGCTGTATTGCTACTGTCAGGTATGTGAATTAGAGATCTTCACTGGTCCAAAAGGTTGATGAGCACCGATACGTTTTATCTATAATTTCTCTTCATAATTTCTCTTCATATGACAAGAATTGAAAAGGATTTGCCAGTAGATTGTCGACTTGATTCATGATGATGACTGCTAGCTAAGATTTTGAAGGTATGATGTTGACATGATCAGTCCAATCAAAGCTACGGTAGATATAACGTGATTTGACGTCATTTTATCTGTTGCCAATGACCTTAAACCTTCTTGGATGGGCACTCTAATGGAACTCTATGGCAGCACCCAAGGGGCTTGATTTTGATCATAGGTTTTACTGTGATGTAGTGTCCTCATAAGTGACAGAACACTGAGCCAATCACGGCGCAACTAGAGAACATTACCAACACCTACGCTCCGTATTTTACGCTGGCTGCCCCACCACCACAGAAAGCACTGAGCTAGGCTGAAACGGCTTCATTTTGGAGCTGACTTACTCAAGAAAGCAAAAAAGAGTTTGTATGCGGCTTAATTAACTTAATTATTATTATTTATTTATTTATTTTTACATTGTTTGCAAACTGATATGTGACACGTATTAATGCCAAAATAACATGCAAAACAGGCAAGCCCAAAAAATTATATATATATATATATTTTTTAGCTAAACAGGTGGGGCTCAAAACAGGTGGCAAGCTACACGTGCCATGCTTCACTCTTGTGAAAAGCGAGAGCAGCAGCATAAATTATAAAATTATAAACTGCACTTGTCGCATTCGGATCTGTACGGGCCCTTCCAGACAAGTCAGTTAAAGTTACACATACCCGAGACCCTTGACAATCATATCAGATCTGACCCAGCCCGTGACATTATTTTGAATTCTGGATCCGGACCCGCTCGGGATCCGGATCGGGTCTTGGGTATTTGGGTACAGGTGGATCTGTGAAGACCTCTAATGTGAATCCAGCTCAGTGACTATGGATGAGTGTGAATCTATTCTGTTAATACAGACAGGAAGGATCAGAGGTTAGTATGTCCCTGGCCTGTACAGTAGTAGTGTCAGAAAGCCCATGGAAGGGAGCTATTGATGGAGTTGTGACCCTGCAACCCTCCCTGTGTCTGTCTCTGGTTCCTGTGGACTTATTTTTTGTATCTCAGATTGTTCTGGCAATTGTCACATAGATACTTTATTGGGAGGAAGTAGGTTTTACATGCTTTTTACATTTGTACCACCATTTTGTAAAAAATATATATAATGATGAAAGTGGCCATTTTAGGCCCTTTTTAGACCTCCAATCAGTGTATATGAAGGAGAGGAGACAGGTAAAAAATATATAATTGCTATTGTTATGAGTGTTACCTTGTTAACTTTTCATATTTGCCATGCTGATTTTATGACATGATTTTAAATGGAGTAGCGGACCCTGTAATTGACTTACAGGATGTTGAATTTTGTCTAGAGAAAACTATGCTTTTTCCAACAGTACAACACCAACCACACAAACAATTTAAGGCACATTTGGGACATGCTGCTAAATTGAGTTACTAAATGAAGCATTCATAAACTATATCGAACAACAATGCAACAATTTCAAAGATTTTACCAAGTGACAGTTCATATAAGGAAATCAGTAAATTAAAATTAATTAATTTGGCCCTAATCTACACATTTTACATGACTGGGAATACAGACATGCATCTGTTGCTCACAGATACTTTAAAAAAAAGCTAGGGGCGTGAATCAGAAAACCAGTCAGTATCTAGTGTGACCATAATTTGCCTCATGCAGTGCGACACATCAGGCTGTTGATTGTGGCCTGTGGAATGTTGTCCCACTCCTCTTCAACGGCTGTGTGAAGTTGCTGGATATTGGCGGGAACTGGAACATGCTGTTGTACACGTCAATCCAGAGCATCCCAAACATGCTCAATGGGTGACATGTTTGGTGAGTATGCAGGCCATGGAAGATCTGGGACATTTTCAGCTTCCAGGAATTGTGTACAGATCCTTGCGACATGGGGCCGTGCATTATCATCCTGAAACATGAGGTGATGGCGGCGGATGAATGGCACGGGAATGGGCCTCAGGATCTCGTCACAGTATCTCTGTGCATTCAAATTGCCATCGATAAAATGCAATTGTGTTCATTGTCCGTAGCTTATGCCTGCCCATACTATAACCCCACCACCACCATGGGCCACTTGGTTCACAACATCAGCAAATCGCTCGCCCACACGACGCCATACACGTGGTCTGCGGTTGTTTGATTTGATTTATCAGGATCCCCATTAGCCGACGTCAATGGTGACAGCTAGTCTTACTGGGGTCTGACACATTACAAAAAAAGACATTACAGACAAAAGATTTTACAATTTACATACATTTATAAACATTAACATGTAGTGTGTGTGTGCGTCAATCAGTTACACATACATGTCAGTACATACACACAACAAGTAGGTCACATGGGGGAGAGGCATTGTGCGGTGAGGTGTTGCTTAATTGTTTATTGAAACCAGGTTTGCTGTTCACTTGCGCTACATAAGATGGAAGGAAGTTCCATGCACTCATGGCTCTGTATAATACTGTACGTTTCCTTGAATTTGTTCTGGACCTGGGGACTGTGAAAAGACCCCTGGTGGCATGTATGGTGGGGTAAGTGTGTGTGTCAGTGCTATGTGTAAGTTGACTATGCAAACAATTTGGAATTTCCAACACATAAATGTTTCTTATAAAAACAGGAAGTGACGTAGTCAGTCTTCCCTCAACTCCTAGCCAAGAGAGACTGGCATGCATATTATTAATATTAGCCCTCTGATTACAATGAAGAGCAAGACGTGCTGCTCTGTTCTGGGCCAGATGCAGCTTAACTAGGTCTTTCTTAAGGGGCACTTGACCATATGACTGGACAATAATCAAGATAAGATCAAACTAGAGCCTGCAGGACTTGCTTTGTGGAGTGTGGTGTCAAAAAAACAGAGCATCTCTTTATTATGGACAGACCTCTCTCCATCTTTCCAACCATTGAATCTATATGTTTTGACCATGACAGTTTACAATCTAAGGTAACGCCAAGTAATTTAGTCTCTTCAACTTGTTCAACAGCCACACCATTCATTACCAGATTCAGCTGAGGTCTAGAATTTAGGGAATGATTTGTACCAAATACAATCCTCTTAGTTTTAGAGATGTTCAGGACCAGTTTATTACTGGCCACCCATTCCATAACAGACTGCAACTCTTTGTTAAGGGTTTCAGTGACTTCATTAGCTGTGGTTTCTGATGCGTGTATGATTGAATCATCAGCATACATGGACACACATGCTTTGTTTAATGCCAGTGGCAGGTCATTGGTAAAAATAGATAAGAGTAGAGGGCCTAGAGAGCTGCCCTGCGGTACACCACACTTTACATGTTTGACATTAGAGAAGCTTCCATTAAAGAAAACCCTCTGAGTTCTATTAGATAGATAGCTCTGAATTCATGATATGGCAGAGGTTGAAAAGCCATAATACATAAGTAACAGGTTATGGTCAATAATATCAAAGGATGCACTGAAATCTAACAGTACAGCTCCCACAATCTTCTTATTATCAATTTCTTTCAACCAATTATCAGTCATTTGTATCAGTGCAGTACACGTTGAGTGCCCTTCTCTATAAGCATGCTGAAAGTCTGTTTGCCCACTTTGCCAATGAAGTAATCATTGAAATAATTGGCAACATCAAATGGTTTTGTGATGAATAAGCCATCTGATTCGATGAAAGATGGAGTTTTTGTCTTTCTGCCCATAATTTCATTTAAAGTACTTAAGTTTTTCCCCCCATTATTCTTTATATCATTGATCTTGGCTTCATAATACAGTTTCTTCTTCTTTTTGTTGAGTTTAGTCACATAATTTCTCAATTTGCAGTAAATCAGCCAGTCAGATGTGCAGCCAGACTTATTAGCCACTCCTTTTGCCCCATCTCTTTCAACCATACAGTTTTTCAATTCCTCATCAATCCATGGAGCCTTAACAGTTCTTACAGTCTGTTTCTTAACAGGTGCATGTTTATCAATAAATGGAAGAAGCAATTTCATAAATTCATCAAGTGCAGCATCTGGATGCTCCTTATTAATCACATCAGACCAACAAATATGTTTTACATCATCCACATAAGAGTCACAGTAAAATATTTTGTATGATCTCATGCACTATTTTAGCTTTTGGAACTTTCTTGGATATAGCCACTATATTGTGATCACTGCATCCAATGGGTACGGATACAGCTTTAGAACAAAGTTGTACAGTATTAGTAAAGATGTGATCAATACATGTGGATGATCTTGTTTCTGTCATGTTTGTAAACACACTGGTAGGTTGATTTAATACTGTGAACCAGATTACAGGCACTGGTTACAGTGAGAAGCTTCCTCTTGAGTGGACAGCTTGATGAAAACCAGTCAATATTCAGGTTCCCAAGAAAGTAGACCTATCACAGACACTATCAAGCATTTCACACATATTATTTAGATTCTGACTGTTAGCACCCCAAAAGAAAAGGCTTTAGATGAGCCAGGTGAACTTGCAACCTTCATCACTTCAATAACACTTGACATAAGATCTTCTCTAAGCATTACAGGGATATGGCTCTGAATATATACAGCAACACCTCCCCCATAAGCATTCCTGTCTCTTCTATAGATGTTACAGTGCCTTGCAAAAGTATTCATCCGTCTTGGCGTTTTTCCTATTTTGTTGCATTACAACCTGTAATTTAAACAGACTTTTATTTGCATTTCATGTAATGGACATACACAAAATAGTCCAAATTGGTGAAGTGAAAAAAATAAAATAACTTGTTTCAAAAAATTATACAAAATAAATAACGGAAAAGTGGTGCATGCATATGTATTCACCCCCTTTGCTATGAAGCCCCTAAATAAGATCTGGCGCAACCAATTACCTTCAGAAGTCACATAATTCGTTAAATAAAATCCACCTGTGTGCAATCTAAGTGTCACATGATCTCAGTATATATACACCTGTTCTGAAAGGCCCCAGAGTCTGCAACACCACTAAGCAAGGTGCACCCCCAAACAAGCGGCACCATGAAGACCAAAGGAGCTCTCCAAACAGGTCAAGGACAAAGTTGTAGAGAAGTACAGATCAGGGTTGGGTTATAAAAAAATATCAGAAACTTTGAACATCCCACGAAGCACCATTAAATCCATTATAAAAAAATTGAAAGAATATGGCACCACAACAAACCTGCCAAGAGAGGGCCGCCCACCAAAACTCACGGACCAGGCAAGGAGGGCATTAATCAGAGAGGCAACAAAGAGACCAAAGATAACCCTGAAGGAGCTGCAAAGCTCCACAGCGGAGATTGGAGTATCTGTCCATAGGACCACTTTAAGCCGTACACGCTACAGAACTGGGCTTTACGGAAGAGTGGCCAGAAAAAAGCCATTGCTTAAATAAAAAAATAAGCAAACACGTTTGGTGTTCGCCAAAAGCCATGTGGGAGACTCCCCAAACATATTGAAGAAGGTACTCAGGTCAGATGAGACTAAAATTTAGCTTTTCGGCCATTAAGGAAAATGTCTGGTGCAAACCCAACACCTCTCATCACCCCGAGAACACCATCCCCACAGTGAAGCATGGTGGTGGCAGCATCATGCTGTGGGGATGTTTTTCATCGGCAGGGACTGGGAAACTGGTCAGAATTGAAGGAATGATGGATGCCGCTAAATACAGGGAAATTCTTGAGGGAAACCTGTTTCAGTCTTCCAGAGATTTGAGACTGGGACGGAGGTTCACCTTCCAGCAGGACAATGACCCTAAGCATACTGCTAAAGCAACACTCGAGTGGTTTAAGGGGAAACATTGAAATGTCTTGGAATGGCCTAGTCAAAGTCCAGACCTCAATTCAATTGAGAATCTGTGGTATGGCTTAAAGATTGCTGTACACCAGCGGAAACCATCCAACTTGAAGGAGCTGGAGCAGTTTTGCCTTGAAGAATTTGAAAAGATCCCAGTGGCTAGATGTGGCAAGCTTATAGAGACATACCCCAAGAGACTTGCAGCTGTAATTGCTGCAAAATGTGGCTCTACAAAGTATTGACTTTGGGGGGATAGTTATTCACGCTTAAGTTTTCATTTTTTTTGTCTTATTTCTTGTTTGTTTCACAAGAAAAAATATTTTGCATCTTCAAAGTGGTAGGCATGTTGTGTAAATCAAATGATACAAACCCCCAAAAAATCAATTTTAATTCCAGGTTTTGAGGCAACAAAATAGAAAAAATGCGAAGGGGGGTGAATACTTTCACAAGCCACTGTATATCCTTGTATTGCAATTGCAATATCATCAAATTAATTATTTAAGTGAGTTATTGATTTCATGAACCTTATTTCTAAGGCTACATTAATATGGGCTATTTTCAGCCCTTTCCTGGTTAGCTTATTAGAGATAGACATAAAATGGAAAAGAACAAACAAAGCAAGAGAAGAAAATATACATTCAGCAGTCCATTAATCAGTTGGTGTGTGTAAGTGTGTGTGTGTGCTGCGGAGTTGACGCTACGAACCCATAGGCTTGGCTTTCTCATCCCTTCCAGGCTTTTGGGAGGGAGGGTGGACAATGAGCCTGTCATATCGGATGCAAGCAATATCAACACACGCACTCTGGCAGCTTTCAGGGCTGGGATAAGTTATTTCCTCCTCTGGCACACAGCTTCAGGATAGTCCCCGTTGAGGAAGATGTACGTTCCTTTCAAATTCTTGGCTCTTTCCAGAACAGCTACATTGTGCTTGAACCTCAGGAACTTGACCACTATCGGCCTGGGCCTGTCACCTGTGCCGGTGGTGGGTTTTCCAGTCCTGTGTGCGCGCTCCACCTCAATCTTCCTGTGGTCCATCTTCAGTTTCTCCGAGATCATTTCCCTCACTTTGTCCTCAGAATCCATCCAGGTCTCATGTGGAGATTCTGTAATTCTGGCCATGTTGTTCCGCCTTAATTGTCCCTCGAGATAATCTGATTTCTCCGTCATTGTTATCATGGATTCACATACAGAACTCATGTCCTCTCTCAATGACTTACAGATTACTGTCATATTGCCGTTCTCCTGTTTAAACTCATCAAGCTCACCCTGGGAGAACTATATACTGTTCTTCAGGTCCTGGACCTCTCTGGTCAGGTCATCCATTCCTTTATTAGTTGACTCCACCAGTATTTGGGCACAACAATTGAAGCCATATTCTTGTTGTTGTAACAACTCTTATTGTTTGTTTTTAAAGATTCTTCACCTGTGATAGAGAGACACCACTGTCCTCAATAGTACTCCCGCCGGGCTTTGGTCTTTGTCATGGTAACAACGCTGTTACTCCTCGCAGTTCCAGACAGGGCAGGTCGCAGGGAAGATTGGAAACAACAACAACAAACCGCAGGGATCTAGACAGCCACAAGCCCGGGGCAATCCACTGTCCCAGACACAATGGCTAACCGCGTCGCGGGCTGCGTTCAAGCCCTCAAGAAACCTCCGCTAGCTTGATAGGCAGCTAGCTAGCATCTAGGCTAGCTGCTACGCCAAGCAGCTCCTCAGACCCGGCCTTGGTCGACAGGATCACTGGACAGATTGTAGCGGTCCCAGCAACTGATGACAACCACGCTGCGGGATCCAAACTCAAAAGGTAGCTAGCTAGTAATCAAACATTTTCAATAGACTTTCAAAACTTTTATTTCAGCTTATGAAACATGGGACCAACAATTCAGTGTAGATGTTGGAAACAACCAAGCTGCAAATATCAACGCTGTTTGTTTATTCCATCGGCTAGTTATCATGAATGTGTATCATCCTAAACACTGTGCGTGGGTGTTGAGGGAGGGTGACCAATGATCTCTCTCTCTCTCTCTCTCTTATTCTCTCTTTCTCTTTTTGATTCTCTCTCTCTCGCAACATCCAGCTTACTCCCTCCTGTTTCTTCTCTCCATACATCTCCCACCACAGAGAGAGAGAGAGAGACTGGAGTGTCCTGCGGCTTATGCAACCATCTTATTTACATTAATGAACCAACCTGTATGGAGGAGCTCCTTGTCAACTTCCGTGAATTTGAAAGTAACAACTTTTAGTCCTACTTTTTATGCATGTTTTCATGAAACTCCAATTAATCATTCCTTTACCTGCCATCTGTACAGGTACAGTAATTGACAATACAGTGTTCTATTTTATAACCCTGCATTGTGATGAATTGCATTATATATAACTCTATAGGTTGTCATGACACTCGGGAGTGCAGTCATGTTTACGTGAAATATGGATACGTATGCAGGCGTGAGATGTATGATGATACATTATAGCTTCTTTCTATCTATCTCTCTTTCTCTCTCTCCCTCTATCGCTCTCTCTCAGATTCAGATTCATATAAGCTTTATTAGCATGAATGACAAGGCCACTGTTGCTAAAGCGAAGGGAGAAAATGACATCAACAGTACACTTTATTTGGATAGTCCATCTGTAGATGCTCAACAGACTATATACAGATGATCAGTAACATTTCAACTAACTATCTACTATCCCTAACTCTAGCCCTATCCCTAACCTTAACCCTTACCCTAACCCTTATTCTAAACCTAACCCTAACCGAAACCTTAGCAAGCAGTTGTTATCAACAGATAGTTTGTTGATAGTATGACCATCTGTAGAGCATCTACAGATGGACCATCCGGACTATCCAAATAAAGTGTGACCGATTATAAAATAAATGAATGAAAATAGTAATAATGATGTGACAATCTAAAAAGCCTTTTGCTTTGATAAGTAAACAAAAAAAAAGAAGAAGATGTATTGATACAATGAGATCATGCAGTGTATACATGTAACAACATTGAATAGGTACAATGAGATACAATGATATCATCAATGGAATGTAGGTGTGCATGCAGGTGTCAGTTGTGTGTGTGTGTGCATGCGTGCTTGCACACACGCAAGCACACCCACACCAACTTGTGCACATGGTTTTGCATGGGTGTGTGTATGAGAGTGTGTGGATAAGTGTATGAATGTATTACATGTTATTTTATGTATTATCTAATGTGTATTTAGAGTGCATACATGAGATATTGTGTGTGAGTATGTACAGAAATGAAATGAGTAAAATAATTCAATAAGGAAACAAAACAAAAAGAGAACAGAACAAAACATAATGAAACAAAACAAAAACACTAACAACTGCAATGTCTATCCCATCTCTCTCTGGTTGTGGCACAGGACAACAAATGTAGCTGCTAGCTTAGCAGACTTCTGCTCCTCTCCAAGCAGGATGGGGAGTTTATATACATCCAGGGATTTTTCTGCCATTGTAATCTATGGGTGGACCGCCTAAGTGTTTTCTCAGGCCACCTAAGTACAAACAGTGTAAAAAAAAATATATAATAATAATAATTTTCGGAATGGAAAAACACTTTCAGTGTAAACTTAACCGAGTAAAACCATATATAAATTATGTAGACCTACACTACCATTCAAAAGTTTGGGGTCTATTAAAATAACATCAAATTGATCAGAAATACAGTGTAGACATTGTTAATGTTGTAAATGGCTGGAAACGGCTGATTTTTAATGGAATATCTACATAGGCGTACAGAGGCCCATTATCAGCAACCATCAGTCCTGTTTTCCAATGGCACGTTGTGTTTGCTAATCCAAGTTTATCATTTAAAAGGCTAATTGATCATTAGAAAACCCTTTTGCTGATTAAAGAATTGAGTATTTGGAGCTTCAGCAATTGTGGGTTCGATTACAGGCTCAAAATGGCCAGAAACAAATAACTTTCTTCTGAAACTCGTCTGTCTATTCTTGTTCTGAGAAATGAAAGCTATTCCATGCAAGAAATTGCCAAGAAACTGAAGATCTCGTAAAACGCTGTGTACTACTCCCTTCACAGAACAGCGCAAACTGGCTCTAACCAGAATAGAAAGAGGAGTGGGAGGCCCCGGTGCACAACTGAGCAAGAGGACAAATACATTAGTGTCTAGTTTGAGAAACAGATGCCTCACTGGTCCTCAACTGGCAGCTTCATTAAATAGTACCCGCAAAACACCAGTCTCAACGTCAACAGTGAAGAGGCGACTCCGGGATGCTGACCTTCTAGGCAGAGTTGCAAAGAAAAAGCCATATCTCAGACTGAGATAAAGTGTTATGGACAGACAAATCAAAGTTTGAGGTGTTCGGATCACAAAGAAGAACATTTGTGAGACGCAGACCAAATGAAAAGATGCTGGAGGAGTGCTTGATGCCATCTGTCAAGCATGGTGGTGGCAATGTGATGGTCTGGGGGTGCTTTGGTGGTGGTAAAGTGGGAGATTTGTACAGGGTAAAAGGGATCTTGAAGAAGGAAGGCTATCACTCCATTTTGCAACACCATGCCATACCCTGTGGACGGCAATTTCCTCCTACAACAGGACAATGACCCAAAGCATAGCTCCAAACTATGCAATAACTGTTTAGGGAAGAAGCAGTCAGCTGGTATTCTGTCTATAATGGAGTGGCCAGCACAGTCACCGGATCTCAACCCTATTGACCTGATGTGGGAGCAGCTTGACCGTATGGTACGTAAGAAGTGCCCATCAAGCCAATCCAACTTGTGGGATGTGCTTCAGGAAGCATGGGGTGAAATCTCTTCAGATTACCTCAACAAATTGACAACTAGAATGCCAAAGGTCTGCAAGGCTGTAATTGCTGCAAATGGAGGATTCTTTGACGAAAGCAAAGTTTGAAGGACGCAATTATTATTTATATTAAAAATCATTATTTCTAACCTTGTCAATGACTACATTTCCTATGCATTTTGCTATATTTCCTATTCTAACTAATTTCATGTATGTTTTCATGGAAAACAAGGAAATTTCTAAGTGACCCCAAACTTTTGAACGGTAGTGTATATATTTTTTTATAATATAATATTTGAGAACTAACAATCACCTAAATAAAAGCTAGACAGTCAGGGAGAATCAAAAATCCCCAAAACAAAATAAATACTGCTAAATTCATTGTTTTGGGGATTTTTGATTCTCCCTGGCTGTCTAGCAAATAAATGCTAGACAGTCAGGGAGAATCAAAAATCCCCAAAACAATGAATTTAGCAGTATTGATTTTGTTATTATGTTTGAGCAAAAGAACAAGGCATTAGCCATGTCAAAATGCATAGAAATTAGCTTTAAAACTACACAATTATCTCTCAGCTCCATAGCAGAATATGTAGAATTACTGGAAATTAGCTTTAAAACTTAAAAACTGTCTCTCAGCTCCATGGAGAAAATGTTTGAATTGCAGGAAATTGGCTTAAAAATTCAAAATGCTGATACTGTATATATTTAATACAGTCTCTACCTTTATTATTCAACAACCTGCAACAACTGATTTTCAATATGGGAGGATAGATTTCTCTCCAAACTGCTTACACACATGAATACCCTCTATAGTAGGTCATGCAATTTGCATAAATATAGGTTACAGCTACATACTCACTTTCACACATGCAGACACAACCATTCCACGTTCACACAAACGCACATCCTCCAACATGCAGCTGTATGGTTTCTTGAGGAGAGTCAACCCCTCTCTACCTTCATTATGGGAGCTATATTTAGTGTGTCTGTAATTGGTGAACAGTGCCCAGTTTTCTAATGCATCAGTGTAAATGTTAAAGGTTGGAAGTTGGAAGTTGGAAGGCAGAAGCTTAGCCCTAATGAGGCACAGTGGTGTAACATCTTCAGTTTGATATACTGTATAGTGTACCCTACCCTACTACCCACACCAATCAATTAGCTGGAGCTGCATCGTCCTCCCTCACCCAGCCTCGTCTCTGAGTGACATGGCTGTGGACTAATGGAGTGTGGAAGCCATTTCCCATGTTTCACACTAATACAGAAGAATCACAGACCATATGGTGCCTTTTAAAGCCCTGGTAGAGAGGAGAACGGGAGAAAGAGATAGAAGGAGAGAGAGAGAGAGGGGGAGATAGACAGAGAGAGATACAGTAGAAGAGGGAGAGAGGGAGGGGGGGATAGACAGAGAGATACAGTAGAATGAGAAAGAGGGAGAGGGGAGGAAGAGATAGAGAAGAAGAGAAATAGAGAGTTAGAAAGTGGAAAGTGGAAAGTGTTGCATTAATGAGGGGATTCTCAACTTCTCAGAGTTATTTTGTCATTGAGGCGTTACTCAGGTCAAGGCTCAGTGATTCTGGCTCCACATGCACACAGCTATTATATTAGATGGCACAGTGTCCACTCTCTGGGCTGCAGCTGATGCCAACTAGCGTGCTGTAGTTTTAATAAAGCTGAGCTGTGTCCAGGTGTGTAGAAAATGCCATCTATAATGACAACCCTGTCGCCTCTCCTAGCAAGGGAATGTGTGGACTGAGTTTGTGTTGTTACCTCTTCACCCCACACCATCCCTCACCTGGGAAAGGCCTGGTCACACTGGTAGAAAAGTCAATGTATTGATCGTAAACTCAGTGTTTTAAACTTGAACACATTATAGCCCGCAACCTCTCCACCTCTGGAGTGTGTGTCTGTCTGTAACAAGACACAAGGGCCCTCTTTAACTCCCAGTGGGCAGTGTTATCTTGGCTCTGTGTGGCCTCTCACCTCCCAGCTCTCCTCTCAGCCCTTGTGGAGTAGCTCATCCACCCTCTCCCTGAAGGACAGAGAAATTTACAGGACTTGGCACTGGCCCAAGGTCAGATCCTGACCTTTCTAAGCTGTGTCGGGTCTTCATCGACTCAGCCCTCGCCATAGATCTCACTTCAGTTCAGTCCTCTCAGCTGTTCCAGGGCCTTCTAGAGCCATCCATTAGAGTAAGGTTATGGGGTGTCCTGGCTTTAGACTGTCTTTCTAAGGTTATGGGGTGTCCTGGCTTTAGGCTGTCTTTCTAAGGTTATGGGATGTCCTGGATTTAGGCTGTCTTTCTAAGGTTATGGGGTGTCCTGGCTTTAGAATGTCTTTCTAAGGTTATGGGGTGTCCTGGCTTTAGGCTGTCTTTCTAAGGTTATGGGGTATCCTGGTTTTACCTTTAGGACACACCGGCCCATAATGACCTCATTAGTCTCTGGACCCCCTGCCTGGCCAACAAGCTCTCACTGTAGACACTGGTAATCCCATGACTCTGGATCAGAAGGTTGCGTGTTCGATCCCAGTTCTGGACACAGTTTTTTTGTTTTTGTTTTAACCCTATCCCAAATCTTAACCCTTACCTTAACCATTTGGAATGAGTGCCTAAACTTAACATTTCGAAGTTAAGGGTTAAGTTGAAGTTTACGCCCATCCACCACCCCCGGCCACAACACCCTAGCAAAACCCCAAGCCTACTTAATGGTAATGGACTCACTGTTGCCCCTAGTGGCTGGTTTTTGAAGTCACATCTATCCACAGGACATAGATAGACATCCAATTTCCACGTCTATCTTGAATGATCTGCCTGGTTTCACAACAGCTGCTGAGGAAATAACTGTATTGTCTATTACCTATTATCTATTACAAAGCATTATCCTAGACAAATGTGACTTTGTGTGTGTGTAATGTGTCTATGTTCATGTGTCTATCTAGAACATGGATGAGTCCATACTGTATCCTACCTGGTGGTATTTTGGCTGTGTGTAGCATCAGGTTTGTGTGTGTTTCTGTCTTTCCCCCTCTCCATCATCTCCTCTTTTCCCTCTGTCTTTCCCCCTCTCCATCATCTCCTCTTTTCCCTCTCTCTTTAGTTCTGTCTCCTCCACTCACAATAAAACATAAAACCACCATGTCCTTCGAGTCCTCAGAAACACTCATGGAGACAAAAGGCTTCAAATTGGCTGCCCGCTGCAAATCTGGCTGCTGCTCAGTTCAAATTAAACCGAAGAGCTGGAGACGTTCCTCTCTCTCTCTCTCTCTCTCTCTCTCTCTCTCTCTCTCTCTCTCTCTCTCTCTCTCTCTCTCTCTCTCTCTCTCTCTCTCTCTCTCTCTCTCTCTCTCTCTCTCTCTCTCTCTCTCTCTCTCTCTCTCTCTCTCTCTCTCTCTCTCTCTCTCTCTCTCTCTCTCTCTCTCTCTCTCTCTCTCTCTCTCGCTCTCTCTCTCGCTCTCTCTGTCTGGGAGGAGGAGAATAGTGTCCACGGAGACAAAGCACCTGAAAATCCTCTCAGCTTTCAGAATGAAAGAGACCTGCATGCCAGCAGCCCTCCAAAATGCTTTCACCTCTAAACCATTCATTTGCTTTGGTTGCTACTCATATTATTTTTTATCTCGTTCAAGTGTTCTTTCTCCTGTCAGGTCGATCAAAAGGATATCTCTGTGGGTGGTAACTTTCATCAGGCTATATGTGTTCCCTTTGTCACCTGTAATACATGTCTGTCTCTATACCTGGTAAAGATCAGTTTGTGTGGGTAGAAAGAGAGCTTGTGTAACAAAAGAACAGTTGCAATCAAGTAGCAAGACCTATCAGTGGCCCAAAGAGGATTAGGTTGTCAGGTGTTTTTCGAACAATGCAACGGGAAACGTCAGCCAATTATTGCACAACAGTTTACCCAATCCATTCCATTTCCTCTCCTGTCCAACCCACCCCACCAAATGCTGTCTGCAGGATGCAGCAAGATGCAGAGGAAATGCAATGTGTTTTCCTCTCTCTCCTCTGTGAATCCCTGCCATCTGTCTCGTTCCGCTACATCAGAGTTATATTATCTCTACAATATCAGCTAACGATTCCATCAAGCCTGCGATTAGCACCAGCCCTCAAAGTAAACACACGGCTGCCTTTGGAACGCTGGTTCCTGGCTCCGGTT